>NC_043754.1:18665430-19865430 GCF_902148845.1 Salarias fasciatus
CACACAGGGGCCGAAAAGAAATATTGAAATCCACGGTTTTCACGTCTTCTTTACAGTTCAGTGCAGAAGGATTTCTGCCACACTTTAAAAAACTGTGCTTCCAGCGGCTGTGATGCTTGCCGTTCAAATCTCTCCTTTCCTTGATAGATCTGTGGAGAAGAAAATACGTTCAGTAACACAGAAAGCACAATGAAGGGTTGGATGGAAATCAGGCCAGTTGTGTTCTGGTAACACGAGCCAGGCCGGCCTATAAGGAGCTCTTTTGTCTGACAGGTGGTTTTGTTACTCTGACTGAAACATCATCTTCACTGTAATCATTGTTCTGCACTCCTCCCCGCATTCCGAAAGCACCGTGCTTCATTTTTTCAAGAAAATGCATTAGTTTTTCAAATGAATAGTCTTTTTAAAAATCAGTTTCTGAAAGTCTTTGCTTGATCTATCTTTACAAAAAGCCCCTGTACTGCTTTTCCAGCTGTACAGGGGCTGAGGAGACACTGCTACTGCACTAGATTCTATATCACAACAGAAAACTTTTATCCCAATGTTTGTCAGATGAACTGAATTTAGATCAAGCCGGCACTGAGGCGTCAGTTTCACAAGTCTCTTCCAAAACCTGTCTATTGGCCTGACGTCATCCCTTTTTCACCTGTTACTACCTGTCATGAAACTACACTCATCCTCTTTAAATTACTGAACTGGTAAATAACTCTAATTATTATTACCAGAAAGAGATTGAAATCCCAGCGAACCCCTCCTGTTATTTACTTTTAAAGACTGAAAAGTAAGCCGATCTTACCTGACACTTCCCGGCCAGCTCAAACCAGGCAGGTATCCTCTTCCTGTCTGGGGAGCGTGTGTGTTTGGGAGTGTTTGCGTAAGAGAGGCTCAGCTGGTTTCCTTGGCAGTGGAAACATACAAATACAGCCCGTATTGGCTCCACCTCCTGCTGAGCGGAAAAGGTAAAGGGTGCAAACAGAGGGAGGAATGCAAAGAGTGGAGAAGATCCGCAAAGACAGGTGATGCTCAGACACAGTGACTGAATAAAGGCAGAAGAAATTAATCAGTGCTGAAGAATTCACTGCCGCCAAGTGAAACTTCATGCCATTTGAGTGGGAGTGACGCAGGTTGGGAGGTGGAAAATTCAGGGCACAAGCAGGGGTCTGTCTAATTTAGCCCTCCACCTCCTTCTCCGCGTCTGCCCCCATCCTGTTTACCTGCTTGAAGGGATTGAAAGGAGCTCTGTGTGTGTTCATTAGGGGGCAGGGAGAGTAGAAAAGGGACTGCAGCAGCTGTTCCTCCTCAGAGTCAGCAAAGAGACAAAAAAAAGGAATAAAGAATTTGTTCACAAACATTTCAGAAGGTTTTACAACAGGCGGTGTACTCACATGTAGACATGGCTTGCAAAGTCCTGTTTGCTCTTGCAGTGTGGCTTTTGCTGGCGACCTGTGACGCTGGACGGCAGATGCCTAAACTGGCGGACAAGAAACTCTGTGCTGACTCTGAATGCAGCCGTAAGTAGCAGATTTCTTTCAATGTTTGTCTTTGCTCTGGTTACAAATTGCTGCCTGACCCTTTGAAATAATTTCAAGTTGTAAGGCAATCTTTAAAGTGCATAACTTAATAATATGGATGTAAAAGTAAGTGTAAAAAATGTTTATTCAAACCTAATCTTCCCGTACATCTCGGTCCTGTTTAACTTCTCAAATCATGAGAAATGAGTGCAATTTCCTTTTGCAATACACATCAGTCTCCCACATTCCTCTACAGATCCCATCCTGATAGCTCGTGCTCTGCAGGATTACTACCCTGGAGACTGCAGATTCATCCCTATCAGGCAGGGCCAGCTCGTCTATGTTTATGCGCTACTGAAAGACAGAGGGAACCTCTTTTGGGCTGGGAGTGTGAGTAGAACACTTGTATGGCAATGATTCATAGCAATAAAACATCAAGTGTGATAAATCATGTGCAAGACGAACAATCTCAGCTCTCATTTGTGATTTGTTCAATCTGTACGCAGGTACAAGACTCATATTATGGGCAACAGGAAGCTCGAATCGGCCACTTCCCCAGCAGCGTAGTAGAGGAGACGCATCCCCTCATGCCGGCCAATACCGAGGTCAAAACTACTGTAAGTGAAGATGCATACACCACATGTGCATGGTGTGCTGCTTTCTTGTAATTCAGGATCTCCTCTTTTTTTTTTTCTTTCCAGAAATGGGATTTTTACTGCAACTGATGTCAACTTCATTCACGAAGAGAACTCTTCTTGTCAGCTGTTTGGATTTGATTCTGATGACCGCACGATACACACTGTATTGTTGACTATGTTTATTCTTATGCATACAGGGCAAGCATATAAATGCTGCAGCACAGTAATGCATTTAAAAATCAAGATGTCTGCTTCATGCTCTGTTTCTGTCTTCTACATCAGATTCCACTGCATAACTCCAGAAGTACTCGTAATTCTTTGTTCATTTTGCAAATATCAAGTAAATGATTTCTAAAATCACCAGTCTTGTTTATTCTTTTTAACCTGATGTCATATAAAGTTTGTATCTCATTTCATTAGCTCCTCTAAAAATGTGTATCTGTAACTGAAACAGAACCTCCAAGACATCGAAACGCAGAAATCACACATCAGGCATTTGCATTTGAGTTTTCTTTTTTATTCTGCTAGCTTTTTACTGTGTTAATACGCCAAAGTGTTCTTGCCGACATCACAAAATTGGATTTTTTTGCATCTACAAGTAAAATGCACTTACTCTCACATACATTCACAGACACAATCCTTAGCAGCTCCGAGGTGATGCTCCCTTGTGGAAAAGAAGCCCAATATCCAAATCTTTCTGACTCAAAACATTACTTTCTCAATTCTTCTGCTCCTTTCCATTTAGCTCAGTCACCCTCTTTCTACCTCTCTGTGTAGAACAAACCTGGTCCCAAATTCTTTGGTTGCTTTTTGTGAATAAACAAAAATCATTGTTTATTCCTCCGGAGAACCTCCTCCTCACACGTACAGAAACCAGCATGAGATTGAACAGAACACATTTGGCATCTTACTTGTAGCCACTAACTTTATGTGCTGTAGATTAGATTGACAAATTCAGATTTTTATCATCCCATGTGTGAAAGTTTATTCATCACATTTGTAATTGCTTAACCTGATGTTGCAAACCAGTTGCAACATGAGTTCAGGGTGTTTTATTTAACATCCAATTGCCTAATGGAATAAGTTTATGATGTGGAAATAGTGCTCTTTACATCCATATACCTCCGATCACTATTATGTGGCTCAGCATTTTAACAATTTTTTTTTTAGAAAACTACTGTGACCACATTAGAAAAAGAGTGACCTATGAGTTAGATTCTGTTCCACTAAAATCCACCTGCACCTTTAGACATTCTTGTCTATTTTTGTACCTAAAGTTGCTGACAAAAAGTAAGAGGTTAAATATAACACAGGCAAAATTTGGGGTTAGTTGTACGACAGAGTCTGAAGACTCCGCCCTACATTTTTTGCTTCTGTGTACCGTCTTCACAGGAAATAGGAATAGTGCGCTCTGGACCAGGAGATGCCCGTGGTGCTGTGATTGTCAGCACGCCATCAGACGACAGGCTGGATTTCACATCAGCACTTGACACACCGGCAGGAAGCCTGTACTTCCTCAGAAACTCTCTCGATACATAGCCGTGGTCATCCTGGAAACAGAGTTCGGCAATCCATCAGAAAAATATCAGCAAATCAATCCATCAATGCATTTGCGAAGATTTCTTAAGTTTAACTAACCTGTCTTTCTTCATGTTTGCCGTGGATTGTGATGAACTCGTCACTGACATTGACAGACAGCTCATCGGGTGAAAAATGCTTCACATCCAGATAAATGACGTAGCGATCCTTCTCCACTCGCATCTGCACAGACGTCAGAGCTGTTAGGAACAGCCTTGCGAAATGAGTCAGCTGGGCATAGCAACGTTCTGCAGGCTACTACTGTCACACTGTTCATACAAAACCTTGTTGTATCTGTCAGGGACAATTTTCACAAATTAAAGTTTGTTTATCAAGTAAAAGCAGTAACATATTATGCATTGCAGAAATTCCAACAAGTAATAGTAGTAAAAATAATCTCAGCTACTTCAAAGACATTGTGGTATTATAAAGAACATTAGTGAATTATATATCGTACCTCACTGTGTCCATTGTCTGGCCAGTTAAACCAACGCATAAACAGAGGGCGCATCCAGGGGAAGGACCAGGGGAAGGGCCACACCAGTGGCCAATCAGTGAGAGGTTCTGCCAAGGACAGGTCAGAGAATCGATATGGGAAGCCACGGCGGTACCAGGAATACTGGATAGGCACATCCATGATAAGATTCCAGGAGTGGTGCTGAAATAGTGCGAGGAAAGCTGACTGTGTTTGAGATGGGTGCTGCTGTGCTGTCCTGCACTGCATTTATAGGCCTTCCCCCCATCCCACATCCAAAACCCCCCATGGCTGCACACAAGATCTCTGACAAAAGGCTGATCTTTCTGGAACAATGATGTCAACTGTTTATCCCTCCATCACCCTCATTGTTTCATCTGTTTGACTTCGGCTGCCCATCTCTCTCTCTCTCTCTCTCTCTCTCTCTCTCTCTCTCCCTCTGTCTGTCTGTCTGTCTGTCTGTCTGTCCTGTTGGTCATGATATTGGCTTGTAATACTGCTGATGTCCTCATACTCATTACCCAGGAAATGCCCCCGTCTGGTGTGTGTGTCTCTGGGTGTGTGTGTATGATTGTGATTTGTTTGAAGAGTAGCTGCCAGAGCATTAGCCTGCTGGGCTGTGAGTGCCAGAAGCTTTAGGCCTGTGTGCGGAGTGGATGTGCGGCTGAATGGGAACTGATGAGTTCGGAAAGGAAAGCATTAGGTGACACTCTATCATTTTGCTGTGAGCTCAGATGTAAAATATGAAGTCCTTTTCATTAGTCATCCAATAACTTTCTCACAGTCTCTGCTTCTTCTCTCCTGTCATGTTGTCATTAAAGTAAGAAAAGAGCAGGCATTAGGCCTGTATGATTTGCCAGCACCAAGATTTAACTACAACTTTAAAACCATAATGCCATTATCTAAAGTTTTAGTGCTTTCTGCTCTTTTTTCAATCAATCAAACCCTGGCATTGTGCCATAGCAACAGAGGTAGAGCACCAGCCAATAAAAAATTTTATCATCCCTGAATCACATGCAGCATAAATGTCCAATATATCTTTAAAGGACTGTCATAGGAACTGACATTATGAGCTTTTTTACAATGCACTGGGGTTACATTTTTAAGCACCAAAATGAACACCAGGTAATAAAACCTTTCAGTGCAGCCATTTCAAAAGCTGAATTTTAATTAGAAAGCTATCAACTCTATTCTTAAATTATGGCACACACAACTTATTTTAAAATGAGTATTGTTTTCACATATAATAACGATAGGAAATAATAATAAAATAGTATGAAACAAAATCTGACTTACAAACATTTTCATCTAAAAACTAAAGAGAACGGAAAAATCGATTTCTGCACTATTTTATCAGCAAGAAAAAAGGTTGAAATATTCAAAGGACGGACATTTTTCCCACTCTTATTTCTTTTTTGAAATGTTGGGAAAAAAGAAAGAAAATGGTTTAGTAACTTAAACGACTTTGTTGAATTCTCCTCCAATGCGCCGCTGTTACATAAAGCTTCCGTGTGGGCGTGCGTCCCTTCTTTCACGTGCTGTCTTCTGTGCGTCGTTACCATGGAGACGTGACCTGCCCCTAGCTGTCTCCACAGACACTTCTGTTGTGAGGGTATACTGAAATGCGTCCGTTTGTTCAAACTGCTTTTAATACCGCGGAAAATGGAGTTACCAGCTTCATATTATGGAAATATTGACAGAAGAAACCCAGTTATTACAGGTTTCAAACGAGACATTCACTCGTTTATGACATTAATGAGACAAGTCACTTCAAACCAGGAGCACGGCTCCTATGCTAAAGGGTAAGACGTACACAACCCCGTAAAACATTACTGAAGTTAACAATGGCTTCTTTGTTTTACTCACTGTATTTCCATTTTGGCTACCAGTAACTTCCAGTGTGCGCTACATGAGAAAACAGCTACGTATTTAGGTGATGATTAGCAAATACTTCTTTTTTGACTGAGGAAAAAACACGTGTTTATAAACATTTTATCGCTATCTAGGCAGCATGCTGCTGGTAATCCCACCACTGCTGTCCTTGGAAAACTTGCAAGACAAGCAGATTATTCTAGGAGTCACATGAATAAATCTATATTGCATTCTCAAAGTTTTTTTTCGGTGATTTAATTTTTTTTCTGTTTATAAAGTGAATTTAAAATTCACTCAGTCAATAATTTGGTATGTTTGTTTTTATTTCAAAGAATTAAAGTCCTTGTGGAGATATGGAGAAAGTACAAACATCGACTGCCTACCAGGCTATACCAGGAGCACATGTTGCAGATTGCAGATTTTCTTTTTGGACTGAAGGTGAGTGGCATGTGCAGAAAATTCAATCAACTTATTTTTCTACAATACACCAACCAGAAACTCTGATTAGATTTGATTAGGTTTTCTGATTTAATTTGGTTTTAGATCCTAATGCACTGCTGCACAGCCGTTCAAAGATTATTGTTCAGCTGTATATTTAAGAATAAACCTGCTTTAGTCTGTTTTGCAATTTTAATTTTGTTTGTTCTTGCTTTCCCTCCTGCAATGTGGAATTGTGTTCCCAGAATATTTTTCATACAGAATTTGTCCAAGGTGTCTTTTGCATAACAAATCTTTCCAATTGCCTTTTAACTTTATTTTTTTTTTTTCCATGTTTGGACTGCAGCTATACCAGCTGGCTCAGTGGCATGGCTACAGCCTCCATCTGTTGGAGTTCACCTCAGTGAAAATTACGGACATCACAGATGTCGGACACTTTATGGCCAGCTTCTTTCCAGAAGGTTTTGATGCAGACCAAGATGTATTTGCCATGAAGGTACTATTGAGTCTGTGTGCGTCTGCATGCCTCTACTATTTTAAAAAAATGTGTTTTGTCTTGTGGAGAAATAGTTTTTAACATCGCAAGTATTACTTTGTGTGTTTGTGTTTAGATCCGTGCAATGCAGGGCTGTGCCCTTTGCATATTTGAGGAAGAGAAAAAACACAGCGTCCTGAGCCAGGAGGGCCTCCAGAAACTTCTTCGTGTGCTGAACTTCATCAGGATCATGATGCAAGCTCTGCAACAAAATGAAGCCTTCTACCACACAATATATGATGGTATTTCAGTGCAAAACCAGTGTTCAAAGAAATGATCCTTTGTTCTTTAATTAAAAATTAAATGCAAAATCATAAAATGACATTGAATTTCATATTTAAAACCCAGCCCACCGCTGTGCATCACTTTTTTTTACTTTCTCTTGATATCTAGGTTCAGTCCACATTTACTCTATCTGCCGTTACCTGATGACCATGAAGTGCAGCGCACAGGTAGCCTACTTTGTTGTAACTCATATTGCTAATATTCTTATTTCAGTTGCCACAGACTATTGAAATGCATAATAGTTACAAAATTGTACCTACTCAACTTGGTTCGTTGTAAGAAAAATTCCTTGAAAAACATTCACTCTGTTCTCCCTATAGGATCTTTATGCTCTGAATGATATAAGTTATATTTTCTACATCTTTCTTTGTCACTAACTATGATACTTTGTCACTTTTTCTGATCCCATGCAGGCGCTCGAGTACCTTCTGTGGGCAAGCATCAGTGTGGAGCTGTCTCTTCCTCTGATGACTACAAAGTATCTGCCAGCGATAGTCACACTGTACTGTGCCGTCTGCCACTGTTACTATGACAACCAGGCTGAGGTGCAGGCAGAGGTGAAAGACATCTGAAAGTAGACACCCACGAACACACAGTAATCAAAACAGGCTATTCACAGGCCGATCTGACAAGTTTCAACTGTTAGCTGTTCCCCTCATCCAGCTGGCTGCAGCCTGCTTTGATGAACATTAAAGAGGATTATGCATGTATATTTGCCAAGATATTTATTAGTTTGTTTCATTCACATGGACCGCTTGCAAACACAGGTTGAATAGATTATTCCTCATGCTTGGCTTTTACATTGCAGTGGATCTTTTTATTATTATAGGCTGTAATTATGTTTTGTCTGACATACATTACACATATAGAACAATAAAACTGAAGTTAACTTGTTTGGAAAATCTGAGTCCTACCCCTTTGCTTTATTTGTATGTGTGCATTCAGGAATTTGCCAGAAGAGCTTTGGGAAAAATCAACGAGCTTGCAAAGCTGGATGAGCAAAGTGAAATTTCTCAAAATAAAGAGACTCAGAGAGCCTACAAAGAAGCTTCGATCAAGGCAGGGGACTTTACTTATTGAAATTTCGTTTGAATACAGTGACATTGTTAAAATACATGAGCGATGATTCACTCGTGTTTCTCCCCATTAATAGGATACATTGAATATTAATTTAGAATTGCAAATAAACACATAAATGTGACTCAGTAATAAAGTTGTCTACATGGATAATCAATACTGTAGTCTGTATAATTGCTTCTGAAAATGTATGAATATTGGTGTGATGTAATGAATTGTTGTGTTAGAGTTGTTAGTTACAATAAAAATGATCCAGTGCGACTTCTTTTTTTTTGTTTTCCAGCTGGGCACCATGATATTTAAGCGGGCAGTGTTTGAAGGCAGAAAGAAACCGAAGTTCTCATTGAAATCCAAAGGCACCTTGAAAGACATATCCCATGTAAGAATTATTTAATGCTATAGTCATTTTTAATCACAAATCACATTTCTGCTTCTGTTTGTTAATTCTCTGTTTTGATGTATTCATTGTACCATTAGTCAAAAGTGTGTATGTGTGTTTTAATTTTTTGTGCACTGAACAGGGGCCCTGGCCTCGTACCCAAACAGAGCGCATGCTATTGAATCTCTTTGACGGAAGAGCAGGACAGTTTTTGGCCATTTTGGAAGCACTTCAGAACAGCAGTGCTCGTCCACTTCAGATGAAGATGCCAGATGACCCGGAGCTGCAGGAAGTGATTGTTGAGCTCCAGTTTGCTGGCATCTCTATACTGTCAGGTTAATAAAACAAAAGCAACAACAAAAAGCATGCAGGCACTTCACATCCTTTGTATTGCATGGAAAGCATTTATAAAAGGAAGTTGTTTTTTTTTTTTTTTACCTCATGTGATTTGTGTTTTGTGTGTCAAGGAGTTGCAAGTACCAGTGAGCAAAGATGCGACAAACACCCGAGCCTTTCTCCTACTGTACTGACACCAACTTCAGATCTCCTCGATCAAGCGATCAAAGGTGAGTCAAAGTTTCTCTTTCCTTTTTCTCTCTCATTACAGTCATTTTACTTCCTTACAATATACTGGAGAGCGTTTGTTTTGTGTAGTTGAAAATCAGTGTGAGTTGACTGGATGTGTTGCCAGGTGAAGACGCAGTGCCCATCATGTCTGCAGTCAGGTTCGTCAAGCTGCTGCTTCAGTACAAGCAGCCAGACTCATTCATCGCTGGACTCGTCAGAGAGATGCTGCACATTTTATCTGTGAGTTTCACACAGTCTATAGTCAATAAGAAATCATTGTGTTTATTTTTTCTTATTGTTTTGATTTTGTGAAAGCGTTTGTGTGTGGGGGTGGTGGCTGATTTGTGTCTCTTTCTGTCAGGGTGTGGACGGTCACTCATTCAGAAAGGCGGAGCGGGAGCTTGCTTTGCTTGACAGTTATAACACTGTCCTGTCTTCCCAGAGGCGCCCACCTCGAGAGGACAGCAGGACCCCTGGTACAACTACTGAAACTACAGCTTGTCTTATTTACTCTCTTGAAATTCTTATGAATAACCAAATATGGAAAGTTGTTATGACATCGATCTGTTGGTAGTAAAAAAAATCAAAATTTGAAATCAATTATTTTGAATACATGTTTTTTTTAAGGCCAGTGATGCTGTAATCATATTTCTTGATGTTTCCAATCAGACAGGCGTAAGTCTTCACTGTCTTTAGGTGATGAGTTCACGGCTCTGGTACACACCCTGCACAAGGCTGCTTGTGACTGTGCTCCTGTAAGTCTGAGTGTTTTGTGCATATTTGTAATGTTGAAGATGTCACCTTTTGATTGAAGTCATAACAAGATCTGTGAAGAAGACTTTTTCCACTGTGTGCATGTGTTGTGCATCCTGCATGTCTGTGTTTGTGCATTTGTAGGATGAGCAGGCAGACGGAGACCTTGTTTTGGATATTGCAGTTTTTTTGTGGAGTAAAATGAAGGAGGTGATACAGAAAAGTCAGCTTTCCACCCCAGAATTCACTCTCCACTTACAGACCACTAACAGTTATGATCAGGTATGTATTCAAATGAACATCACTACTACAGGTTTTGCCACTTTCATATTTAGTATATTACTTTCCATTAATGTGTTTTGAGGCTGAATTATTTCACTACTTTGACAGTCCTGGACTTGATTTTTCTTTCAGTTGCTGTTGTGTCTATCTATGCTATGCAAAGCGGCTTTTTCCTGTGACCTAGCAGTAGTGGACTGTGAGATGATGTTTGAGATGGTCTCCACGTTGAGGATTCTGCTCGATAGTGCTCCTGAACGCTTCACTCAGGCACCGCAGTCTGGTGAGACATGGTCCCATCCCCTGGATGGCAAACTCATAGCACACCATGTTTTTCAAACTGCACCTATTACAATATTTTTTTGTTCACATTTGATTTCAACCAGGCTTCGTTGTAAATCCTGATGATGACAAGGTAAGCATTTGTTCTCTTTTTGATGGATATGAATGGGTTGATTGTGTCTGCGTTACTCCAAATCATTTCTCTGCAGGTCACACTGTACAGCATCAATGTGAGAGCATGTCACATACGTGCATTGTCAATGTGCTGATTTTGCTTTGTTTGGCCAGTGCTCCTCTGTAGAGCTGCTGCAGAAGGTATGTGAAGCGGTGGAGAAGGGCCGAGAGACCGTGAGATGGGATATGCTGCTGTCGCCTCAAGATCCCTCAGCAGTCACAGATTTTGCCTACATGCAGGTACGCAGTCAGCCTCTTTTGCATGCAAAACCAATAGTAAAAGTCTTTGAAAACCCCTTTGATGGTAGTCAATACTCTGAAGTAGGTCTTGGGACTAAAATGCATAATGGAAATTCTGTCTCAAACAAATATTTTATGTATAATGTATCCATGTAGAGCTTTTAAGAATCTCCTGTTTATTTTTCTTTCCATATATCTATAGATTTTTTTTTGTTTTTCATTTGATGAATACATTTCACCATGGTGAAATATCTGTTTTGAGATCAATAAAGTGTCTTATATTATCCTATATATAATCAGAACTCATGTTCTTCCTGTAGAAATGTAATCTTCTTTCTCCATCAACTACATCAATGCATCCCTCGTCATTTCCAGAAGAGGAAAATAGTAAAAATGAGATTAGTCTGAAGGAAAAAGAAAAGATGGAAACTAAAGCTGAATCCGATTTTGAAGACTCTCAACCAAGTCATTCCACATGCGTGTACCTGCTGGCCAAAGATCTGCATCTGGAACTGGACCTCATCTTCCACAAGGCTTCCCTGTTGCTGCTGCAGCTAAACGCAGGTCAGATAGAAACAAGTTAACTTAATGTTGGTTTTGATAGAGGTGTGTGTCGTTAGTAAAATAGATCATCGAGGGAAATGCAAATCCATCAGCATACTGTATGTGCATAATTTAGAATCCAAAGTGATCCAATTAACACTTGGTTAAAATTAGTAATATATCAATCTTTTGAAAGAGATGAAAAGAAATCATAAAGTACTAATTGTACAGTTCTCAGAAGTGCCTGTAGTAGTTGCACCTCTGGTACTGAGGATGTGATTTATACAGCCCTTGATATGATCAACATAGCTTATTTCTACTCTTGAAAAAAAAAAAGCAACTGGGATTTTTGTAGTTTGTCCCCCAGAGGTCAGTATTGAGGGTAATTTTTTTTATATTCTACACTAATTATGGTTATAAGGTCTTTGAAGTATTTAACTCTGCACACTTTTAAGGCAGGTATAAATATTTTCTCTAAAGGAGACAATGTGAAAGAACTTTTGGGATTAAAAAAAACACTTCATATTCAATTATCTATGCAAACTAAAAACAAGAATAACTTTGAATATTTGATTTGTTCTAAGTTGTTCTGAGAGCTATTTGTTGTTTTTATTCATTTTTTTTGGTTTAGCTTCAGAGATTGAAATGTTGGACCGAATCAAAAACAACAGGGTGTCCAAAGCGCTTTTCTTGATCCAGAAGGCTGCAGTCGTCCACAGGGACCCATTTGAAAGCAGCAGAACCTCTAAACTGCTACAGGTTTCATGAACTCATTCATTCATCAAATTTTCCACATGAGCCACGCCTGTGTATCCATGTACAATCTCAATTCTAGTTTTTGAAGTGTTGTTCATGTTCCCTGAAAGGAGGCCTCCACCTTGATTGAAAAAGCAGGCGTAGAGGAGAGAAAAGTGTACATGTCGACTTGTCAGTCACCATCTGAAAGTAAACGCGAAACGAAGACTGAGGGAGCGGAAAACCCGCCACCTCCCCCCATCCTGCTCTCACGCACTGATCACTCCTTCACCTTTCTTCCTGCTCCCTACAACTTGGAGGAACAAGTGAGATGTGTTTTATTATTTTGACAATACTGGTTTGACAATAAGCAGATAGTCCCCTCAACATCAATTGCTTTCTTTACTGTGTGTTTTTGCTCTAGGTGTGCTGGTACCAGCTTTACGGTCGATTAGCTGAAGGCATTAACCGAAAGGTTCGCCTTGGAGATTGCAGCCTGCCAGGAACTGGAAACATGGTAGTTTACTTCTGCTTACTGTAAACCATCAGGTGGCGTTCCACACATCGTTTGATTTTGACTTTTGTTTTCAGGTACCAGCTGTATCTGGCGAGTGTGTGCTGAAGGTGGAGGGACTGGAGCCCAACCAGAAGTATGTGTTTGCCGTCGCAGCCTACAACAGCCAGGGCAGGCTACTGGGCAACGCTATCGGTGGGACGACAGTCCCGGTGCTGGCCTCCGTCCCGGTGTCATTGCTCTCCTCATGGGCTCACTTGGCTCAGGTACAAAACACGCCAGGTGAAACAAAGACCGGGTAAACAAACAGAAAAAAAGCTGTGATCGCTGCTTTGGCTTTACGACTCCTTTCAGGTGGCTTTTCAAACAGAGCAGTATGCCATTGCGAAAAGAGCCTGCGGGGAACTGTGGAGCCACTATACCTGCACTGGCTCTGAAACCTGCAGCCCACAGGATAGATTTGCCACCACAGGGTGAGGATCGACACACAAACACTGAAAACATAGTTCAAGTCGGTTTCTTTCTTGTTTGCAGTGTGCTTATCACGCTCATCTCTTTCCTCACTCCTCTTGTTATAGAATCCACAGACAAACCCTACACCGCTCCTCTCTTCACCTCTGCCAGTTGTTCCTCTCATCCGTCTTTATTGAAACAGAGATCAACATTCAGCAGGGATCACTGTATTGTAACTCATTCAGTGAAAATGGACCGTTTGTCTGGGAACAGGTAAAAAATAATTCAGTGCAGTAACAAGATTGTATTGTGAAAATGAGTACATGTTGTTTTGCTTGAAATTAGAAAAACACAAGTTGTATTTTTGGTGCCAGTCGTAGGTAATTATTTGTGTGTGCAGGAAGCCAGACTGGCTGAATGTGAGCGAGCGCTTGTTGCCATGGACTTGGCCATGTATCTGAATGATGGTAGCGCTGCTTTACAAGCTGCGGTCATCTGTTACGGCCTCCTGGCGCCTCTAATCTTCCATCAGGTTATTTGCCTGCCGGTGGTTCAAGTATGCACTATTCTCATCCATACATGTCTTAACACGCAGCATAATACAACCAATTACTGCACACTGTAAACGGTGCGTATTTGCTTCTGATATTCAGGTGCTGAAAAAATGCTTGGTGGTTTTGGAAGAGAATTCAAGTCTTCTCAAGCAAAAACGGGTCGGAAACACCTCAGAGTCCTTCATGCACATGGTAGCCTGCATCACTTACTACCTATCCAAGGTAGATATAAAGACCTGCAGTTCTTACTATTTATGTGCTTTGACCTAAGGATAGCTATTGATTGCACTTCACTTTTATGGAAAGCCTAAGAGTAATTTTAGATTGTATGTCAGAATATCCAAAAATATGTAGTTTTTATATCTCAATTACCAATAATGACTATTCTGTACTTCCTGGCAGGCACTGCGGATACTGCGGCAGCATGAGGCAGCTGCTGCGGTGATGGACTGCGGCCGCAAGCTGCTTCAGGAGGTCTATGATGCCCAGGTGCAAATGAACACAGTACAGCTAAAGATGTACAGTCTGAAACATCCGAAAAGTCGATATTTTTATTTCATAACTTACTTCAACTTCACTGTTATTAGATTAAGGGCCACACAGTGCAACAGTGGTTCAGTGTTCTCACCTCACATTGAGAATATCGTGTTCAAATTCAAATACCAGTCAGGCCATATCTGTGTGTTTGCATGTTCTGCCCGTGTGTGTGTGTGTGTGAGTGTGTAGGTTTCCTTTGGGTACTCTGGTTTCATCTCGTGGTCCAAATACATGCATTAGTGAAACTAAATTGCCCCTGAGTGTGAGTGTGTTTGCCCTGCCCATACAGCTTTAATGCTCAACTTAGAGTGTGTGTGTGTGTGTGTGTGTGTGTGTGTGTGTGTGTGTGTGTGTGTGTGTGTGTGTGTGTGTGTGTGTGTGTGTGTGTGTGTGTGTGTGTGTGTGTGTGTGTGCGTGTGTGTGTTTTTTGTGTGCGTGGGTGAATTGTAAGAGAGCGTCAAAGGGTTTATTTAAGGTTGACCCAAAGATAAGTCTTCAGCTGATGGCGCTGCATGAGAAGGACAAAAGGAGAATTCCACCTGAAACCGTTCCCACCACAGAGAACGGTAAAACTCAGTTTGCTCATTTCATAATTTAAGTTGTTGATGAAGTTGTTGATGAAGTGAATGCATTTAAAATACATTTGAAGACATTTGATGAAGTAGAAACAGACAATGATTAAAAAATGCAAGACTGTTTTTATGTTTTTTTTGTTTTTGATACTAAAACCCTCTTAGTGACGTAGACATTATAACATTATGAATATTTATAGAAATGCTTTATGTTTTGTGTCATTAGCAGACTATTTTCTATGAAAAAGCAATTTAAAGTCTGAATATTGACTGCAGTTCTACATGAAGCACAATAGACTTTATTGCTGAGAATCATATTGTCAGAAAAAAAAAACCTTTATTTTTTCATAAATTTCAATTCCAGTGTCTGGCTGTGAGGATCTCTCATTGCTGTATGAGCTGATTTCCAGCAGCACATTGAACGACGCCTATCAACATGGTGAATGTCACATCTTTACTAAAAACGTCAATAATAGTATAACCTTGGTCATTCATTTGTGTGCATGTGTCTTTGTGTGTACATGTGTGCATATGTGTATTCTTGACAGTAATGACGCTCACACGCAATCCGTATTTTGCTGAGTTATCTGCTCTGCTGCTCCAACGAGCGATGGAAGAAGGCCATCCAAATCTTGTGTTAGACTGGGGGAAAGCCATATTCCAAATTCTTTCCAGGTGGGCTTTTGCTCATTTTAAAAATGTAACATTAAAGGTGCATTAAGGAGTTTTACAACCTTAAAAATACTTATTTTCCACCATAAATATGTTGCACCTTTTTCATGATGTGTACAATGTGCCCTGACATATTCATTACAAGTACCTCTAACAGCGCTAAATTGTCATTTGAAAGTTGCAGTGCGGTCCGGCACCAGCATTTTTTTGGGGAGAATTTGAAAGGAATGACGTAATGCGCGCTCCCACAGACCTGATTTCCTTAAGTTTCGCTTTGTCCGCCATTACTCCGCCAGATGCTTAGTGAGCAACAACTGAGCAGGATCTTCCAGAAAGTAAGAAAAAACTGGCTTCTAGCACTGCCACAGCTCCAGCACAGACTCCACCAGGTAAAAGAAACTTAAATTTTACTTGAGCACTACTAAACGAGCGAAGAAGGAGTTCCCCTCTTCCGTGCACGGGAGCCACAGGCACGAGTTTTTCACTAAGCTGCATTACGCCCAAGGCCTGCAGGGGGCGCTGTTTCGCATAAAACGTGCAAACTCCTCAATGCACCTTTAAAATGTAAACTTCACTGACTCAATCACACACTTTTTTTCATATCTAATTATTAGTCTGATTTATTTCATAGTTCAAAAAAGGTTGTTGAGGGGAGCAACCAGACAAAAGGAAGGAACAATGTCCAGGCTTCAAAAGGAAATGATGCACCCCAGGTGAAGATTAAAATATGCGAACTTTATGCGTTTGATCCTACACAATTTATTTCTCAACCTGCTGCACTGCTTGCTACCTAATCATGACAGAACACACATAAAACATTCTGTCGTTTTTCTTCAAGCAGAATAAAGACGCACCATCACCTGATGAATTAAGAAAGCGAGTGAAGCAGAAAATGCCACATAGCATGCTGAAGAAAGTGAGAACTAACAGGTACAGTATATCTGTTTATCAAGTACGTATCTGTTTATCTGTTCGACAACACAAACACCTCACACTCTGGATGTCTCTCTGTATTCGTAGAGAGATGCACCTCGTGGAGAACCTACTCAAGAGGATGTCATTTATTGTGCGACGCAATAAAAAGCAGCTTCAGCTGAGACAGCTGTGCCGTGACCAGAGTGTGTGGAGATCACATCTTAACTACAGAATGGCTCAGGCACATTTAGCTCTTCTTTATCAAGGCCTGGATAAGTTGCATGGAGGAGCCCTGCAGCACAGGTTTACACTTCCCTCTGTTGAGACTCTCTGGTATGACGTACAATAGCTTTTGTTGTTATTTTTCTTGACTGCTGCTAAATGCAGTTTGATCTTATTTACTGTTTTAGGTACAACCAGTTTGATCCCTGGTCTTTCTCTCTGGCCAATTCTGGCGTCATGGTGCAGAGGAGCTCACAACGACACCAGTCTTCTAAACATGCTGATGTTCTAGAGAGACTCTCCTCTCAGTTTGATACACTTCATCTTGAAGTTCAAAAAAACAAAACAGAGGAAAAGAAAGATGGAACTATAAAGAAAGGTAGAAAAAATTATGTGTAAACTTACAAATGTCTCTCTAAAAACCATGCCTGCCTTTCATCAGTTCTCTGACCCTCTGGTCCAGATGTCCATCATGATGATTCTGCCAAAGAGGAGAGTAGTGAGAGTGAAGAAGAATCCTCCAAACCTGTGGAAGAGCAGGTTGAGACACAGGGACATGCTGT
Organism: Salarias fasciatus; assembly: GCF_902148845.1. NCBI lineage: Eukaryota > Metazoa > Chordata > Actinopteri > Blenniiformes > Blenniidae > Salarias > Salarias fasciatus. The sequence continues at coordinate 18,682,794 of NC_043754.1, forward strand.
TGCTTTTCTGGATTCCCTCAACAAAGTTGCTCTGCATCTTCGGAGAGCCATGGTATTGTTGATGCATGCGCACATCCACACACATTTAACATTGCATGACTTTCAGATAGGGGGTAAATCCAGGCTCTGATAAAATCCACAACACAGTGGTGTTTATCTTATTCAGTCGCAATCTTCACAATATGTTCACAGTATTTTGTGCGTGCAGAATTATCCATGTCTGCTTTCTCTTTCACTTCAGGTGCTGGCGCATCGCGGCAGCCACTGGATCTCTCTGCAGTTTGTTTGTCAGACTGTGTGGGACCAAAACTCCGCAATCACTCTCCTTGTGCAGAGAACCTCTCAGCTTGAAGGTTCCCCTCCGATCACTGCCGATCAGCTCCACGGTGTCTTCTCTCCACTGCTGGTTCTGGCCACCGATCTCATTATGGACATGCTGAACAGACTCGGGGTCTGTGAAGCTTACTGCTATTTTTACAGACGTTGCTTCACCTAGTGTACTTTGTGAATTGAATCTTCATATTTATTCCTATTAGTTATGGAGCTTATATGACAAGGAACTGACTGAGGAAGAACTCGAGACCAGTCTCCACCTCTCAGCCCCGCTGGATGACAACACCCGAGTGGATCTGCGCTGGGTTCGTACCTTGGTTTTACACACTCTGGAGGAGCTCCATGACAGTGGCAGGTGGGAAACCCTGGCCCACTTTGGCTTATTGTTCAACTCATACACACGGTGAGTAATACAGATCCTATTATGAAAACACAAAAAATATCACGAAGGAGCTTTTATCACATGGATTCAAGAGGAGCCTCTCAATATTTAGACTTTATGATATGTAAAATGTATTCTTAAATGATTTAGAATGTAACAGTGCTGTATTTGGAAAGTGAATATTAGACCTAAAGATTCACATCTGGCCACGTTTTTAAATGTGTGTGTAACCACTGATGTGTGTGTCCTAGGGAACGTTACGCAGTGAAGGTGATCCCTCTGCTCGTTGATGCTCAGAGGAGGTTACTTGAAAGAATAAGTTCCTTTGAGGGACCTGCTGTCCCACAGCCACACCACGTCAAGACACACCAGGTCACTGGTAACCAGGTAAACTCTTACCAAGTTGGTCTGACGGGGTCGGGGGTTGAGCGCTAGTGCCCCAGTACTAATGACCTTCGCCTTCTCCTGGTGTGAACGGCCCCACTGGTAGTGTTTTCCCATGATGCTTAGTGCCATGCCATGTCTCCTCTGCCTTGCTATGGGCATAAATTGGGTGTGTGTGTGTGTTTGTTTGTGTGTGCGTGTGCGTGTGGTGTACACTTATTGATGGTGCAGCTTTTGTTTTTTTTTTTTGGTTTTTTTTTGGTTTTTTTTTTTATTGTTAAGCACTTTGCGTTGCTTTTATTATCATGAAAAGTGCTATACAAATAAATAAAGTTTGAAGTTTGAAGTGTGTTTTGTCTAGTTTTAGATTACATTGTTACTTCAAATATATTATATTTCAAAATCCCCTCAGGAGCAAGATTTCACTGAAAAAGGGATTTTTTTAAAATAAATTGACATCTTCAGATGAAGACATTTAAGTTGTTCAATTGACAGGTTTCTAATTCCGGGAACCTTTTGATGGTTGATATGTGCTTGAAATAAAACTGCATGACAAATGATTATTTTATCAAATAATCATGATTATTTTATAAAATAATCATTTGTGTTTTCTGTAATTATATTCTTGTTCTCACTTCTTTTTTGTTGTAATTTTTTTTTTTCGATAATGCTAACTTTTACAAAATAAAATGTCTCTACCTCTCAGGTAACTTGCAGAAGCTATGCAGACTGTCAGCTGCTCAGTGGGTGGAGGCCTCACGCCGCACAGAAACCGGCCAATAGCAAGAAAGTGTCTCTTAACAGCAGTCCTCAACAAGCAGCTAGGCTTAAAGGTTTGCATAGATAAACATATTTAATAATGCAATATAAGCATTTATGCAACATTTGAATCCAGCAGTAAGTAAGTAAGTAACAGTGGCCGTTCTGCAACTGGAATGATGCGTGTAGTTGCTATATACCAGAAAAATGTTAGCATAGCAACACATTGTTTTCTTCTATTGAATTTGATGGGAGATTCTCATATGTGTACTTTTTTAATGGATGTTGTCTATGTTGTGTGTCAAAGATGCAGAGATAATGCTCTCCATGTCCCGTGTGTGTGTTCCTCTGGATGTGGAAGACACGCTAAGATGCTATAATGAAGCCCTTGAGAGAAAGCCTCATTGTCTTCAGGTGTTCCAGCATGGTCGCTCATTGCTGGTGCGGCTCTTGGCACACACACAGCCCTGTGAGTTAAACTCGACAATAACAAGACATACACACTCAACTCACACAGTACTTTAAACTCACGTTGTTTGTGCTCTTCCCATGTCTCTTAAGGTTTTGTGGCACAGTTCCAGCACTGTGAGAGCAGAGGGCTCAGCCACTCAGCGAGCCAGGTGGAGTTCTCTCCTCTTGTTAAGCCCACACCAAACATCCAGAGCAGTGATCTGACAGAGGAGGATTTCAGTACTCCAAATGCAGTCTACGCCCTCCCGATTAGTCCTGACCACATGCCGACGGTCGTTGCTGCATACTCCACAGCAATAAGTAAGATTGCAAAATACTTACAGAGTACATCGAAACACTTTCAGCACTCTTATCTAAATCTTTATATATCTTTATGCGTTGATAAATGTCTCGGTACTTTTACAGAAAGTATGGAGTATGGGATGAGTTATGCAGAGATCTCACTGCTCTTCCTGTTTTTGTTTTCCCTTTTATCAGGATATCTCCAGGCTAATAATCGTGAATGCCTGACAGTTCAGGCACTTCATGAAATTGGAAACCTCCATTTCTACAACGGAAACACCCGGTCAGAAATCTGCTTTGTGTGTGCTTGTGTTGAAGCAAACTTGCAGTTCTTTCGCAATAGAAGGTTGAGCTTGTGATAATTTTCACTTTCATTCTTAAAACATGTTTATTCCGGTTTTGTCTTTTGCTGCAGGGCAGCCCAGTCCAGCTGGAGTAAAGCTGTAGACTGTGCCCTGCAGTGCTCTGGGGTTGTGGACACATGGGATGGCGTGTCCTACGGAGGTGGCTCCATGCAACAAACCCTGAGACAGGCTGGGATCTGGGGTTGTCTGCAGGCTGCTGTCCTCTCTGCCAAAATTGCACAGTAGGTTACATTGAGGGGTGTCACTGACCCCATGAGCCTTTTCTTTCTGCTGTGGCCTTCATAAACAACCTAATCATGAGGGATGTGTTTTGGTCTTCAGGTATATCTTAACTTTTGATATCAGTCAGCGGACCACATGCTGCCTCCTGTCTGCTCACCTCTTTAAGGTAGTTTTTCCCTGATGATGGTGATTTGTGCTTTTTAACTGACAGGTTTGTGGTTTTTAGTTCATGATTTCTAATATACTGTGTATTCCTGTCTAAATTCCTCAGTGTGTGCTGAGTTGCTGCATGGCTCAACCGCAGAGCGACCTCCAGTATGCCTCACACAGCATTGTCAGTGAACTCCTCCCCGGCACTGATCTTTTCTCAGAACCTCACAGAAATCACGTCAGCACCACCGTAACAAGCCTGAGCTTCGTTTGCCACTGGCTTTTCACCAAAGGCTACTACATCACGGTACATGAATAAACACAGTCTGCAGCTGAAATGTTTGAAGACAAATACTTGGTTTTGATTTTTAAATGTTTATTTTTTGGGGGTTTTTTTTGGAAATGTAGGTGCTGCCTGTCATCGCTCTTCACATGCATTTTGTCTGTAATGTGTGCAGAGATGTACAACGTACTGTGGACTGCAAAATATTGAAGGTCAGAAAATGTATTCTGCCACATTAAATGTACATTTTCATTTTAATATTGTGTTTTTTCTCCTTTTTTTAAAATCTGAGGTTGTGTTTTCTACAGATACGTGTCCTGACTCACCTGTGTCTGTTCACTGAGGCTGTGAAGGAAGCGTGTCAGCTCACACAAGGATCCGGTGTCCTTTTGCCTTATGGACACTACATTGCTCAAGCTAGTCCTAAAGTATGAAGTTTATCGTTTCACCTTTTTTTGCCCTGTTACAGGAGAATCTCTTTTTTTAATTATAAGACTTCAGTATTGTGGGATTTTTAATATAATAAGTAATATAATTTCTTTTTGTCACTTCTGGTGTGTTGAACAGAGAATATGGTGTCTTACTGTTGGCTCTCTACACTTTTAGTCTGGTTTTAGGCTTGCGTTTATAGTGCAGTGTGAATATGAACACTTTTCATGATTTTAACTCCACTGCTCATTGTATAGCCTGTGAAGACTTTCTGCAGTGACAAGTCTCTTCCAGACAACGCGGAGGTATCTTTTAACATTTATCTTTTAATGCAGTTAAAATTTTGAGTGCTATGAAGATAGTGAGATTTTAATGTAAATTCAAATTTTAGAAATAGCAATCACAGAAATCATTGTGAAAGACGTTTAAAGAAAAATTAAGTATTAATGTAGTTATGGTGTAATTTATCTCTGTTCCTAACCTTCTATTATTATTCCCAACCTTCCAACTGTACAACTAAAGCTTCAGTTATCTTTTTTTTCTCTTTGTGGAGCTTTTTGTCCTACTTTATAGATGCTAAATAACCTACTTGCTAAACACATACTTGCTGTTGGTGCAATCTGTTTGTGTGTACTGCTTGTTGGCAGGCTCTGGAGGAGCTTGTGAACTGTGACTTTACCCCAGAGGTCCGCACGTTGTACGGTCCCACACTGTGTGTTAGATTTAACCTTGCTCGTGCTGAGCTTGTCCTGGCACTTGCTGACTCAGAATGTGGCAGTGCTGTACCAGGTAACTGAGAATATCTTCTCTATCTCTCTTTTTTTAAAAAAACAATATTTTTGTTTTAAAGTTTAGATCACATAACTGATTTTAAATCAAGAAGTTTGGAATGTTCACTTTCACTTGAAATACCTATACATGATGTGTTGTTTCACAGTGGCACAAATATTGTGGAAATGTTTTTCAGCTTCTGACAGCGCACAGTTTGGTTTGGTGGCCTCACAGCAGCAAGAAGGAGACACCAAGGACACTGAAACCTCCAGCCCAAAGACAGAGGAGCCAAATATCACTGCTGCCTCTGAGAAGCAGAAACACAGCCTAGAGAGCATTCAGGTAAAACTTGTGCAAGATTTATGATGTTTCTAATGAAGCAAGAAGAACTAATCTAACATCCGTATGAGAAGTGAAATTTGGCCTCACCACAAAGAATCCTCCAGCTCCAGAAATTATTTTGCACTCCATTTTTAAATGTGTTTCTATCCATAAGTAACAGCAGATCACAGCCGTACAGTCCAGTGTCAATGAGGGATGAATTAGAAAAAAACATATTTCTGAAATCATGAATAATGAACCACTCAAACAGCAAAACATGAATCTGTGCAGCTTAAGCAGTCAGTGTTGGATTCTCACTGTTGCATCCATCATCGTGAATATTTCAAATTACCCTTTTTTTGTTGTTTTTCCAATCTGTCAATGTTTACTTAGGGCAAAAAAAAAGAAGCAGCAGCAGCTTTGGCTGCACCAGATGGCCTGTCCATCCCTGTCTTGGGGTGACTTTTTATTGCTGGCACATTGCAATTTTTTTTGGTGTAAATCTTTTGACATATTTATCCTGTCATCTGTTGCAGTCCTTCTTGCGAGAAGCCGTGTCCTCCTTGTTGCAGTCTGTCTCGCAGCAACTCTCAGCTCATGTTTGTAGTGAAATGGAAAACCTGGAACTGACGATAGAATTGAATCTCCTAAAGGCCAAGCTCCACCTGCAGCAAGGACATGCTGCACTGAGGTATTGTGTCTTTATGCATGTACCCTATAAGCACATGTTCAGATGAACTGGAACATTTTTAAGAAGTGTCAATTTGCACGGATTTGAATTTCAAACTTTTTGTGTACAGTTTAATTTTGTATGAATGACATCTTTCCATATTCAATGTGTTAAGACTTTTTCAAGTGGTCACATTATATTTACAATTTGCCACAAAGCCTTTTTTTGCTTCTGGTTTTTTTTTTGTTTTGTTTTTGTTTTTTAAATTTACTGTCTGTGTTTTACTTCAGTACTGAGGTAGCAGTTTCATCTTTGAAGCTGCTGCAAACATCACGAGGACTTGATGGAGGATCCATGCCTGGACTGAAACATGTCAGTGATTCATCAGGTGGCCAGAATGTAAGTGCAGAGCATAGTTATATTGAAATACGTATCGTAAAGTCAAAAAGGAATCCAGCAAACAATGAACCAGTTAAAAGTTCAAACACTAAACTAAAAGAACCATGTGTAACGAGTTAATATGTAGTACAGTCAACTTTAGTTTTCTTACATTACAGTTTCTGTTGTTTTTATTTATCACTCATCTGTGTTATATCATGTTTGAAGGTTAATAAAAACTGTAGTGTGTCAAAAAACCTCCAGGTCGACTGTCCGAGAGCAGTTGAAGCGAGTGAGAGAGTTGGAGCATCTCTGTGGCTGCGCTGCCGCCTGGCTTTGTACCACAGCCTGACAGCTGCCAGCCCAGGAAATACTCCTCTGTTACCAGGTATGGTTTTTTTTTTTTTTTTGTCAGATAATCTTTTCTCAGAGCTTTTCTGGTATGTTTAAAGTATGTGCTTACTGTCACAAGATTTGCAACCCCTCCCAAAACAACAACAACAACACAAAACTATTTAATATAAAGTGCACGTGCATGCGTCTTGGTATTGTCTTGTTAGGTCAGAACCATAATGACCAGGCGGCTCTGGTGTTGCATGAGGGCATCAAAGAGTGCACGCTTTGGGGAGAACACGACACTCAAGCTCTACTGATGGTGGAAGGTGCTGAGCTGGAAGCAAAGCGAGGAAGAAGTGAGGGGAGCATGGTAATGCTGCAGGTACTGACAGAAACACCTTTTTGATGAAACTGACTACAAGACATTTTTATCCTTCAGGAAGATATATGACTGACAATCACAAAAATGGTGAATGTTGAAAATGACTTCTCATTTCTCAATATTCTGGTGCACAAAGAAATGAAATAGGAACTACCTGAGCTGCAGTTAATAAGTTGTTTTGTGTTTGTGTACGTGTGTGTCCGTCTGTTCATGTGTAGAAAGCTGTGAGCATGCTCTCCGGACGAACACATATGCCACCGGGATCCATTGTGACTTTAGCTCGAGCCACTTTGCTGCTCAGCGACCTGCGAGGCGTACAGAGCACCACGCTTCTGCAGCTGACACAAAAGCTTCTGAAAAATCAGGTACACCGACTGAAACATTTTTGCACACTGACAATATACTCCTGCACTTTTCAGAGATGAGGCCAAGCCCTCGAAATAACATTTTATGTTCTTTCTCATTTTATTCCAGCTGTCTGTCTTTGGTCAGCGCGTCACTTTGGTTGATGGGAGAATGTGTGTCTCTACCCCTGGACCAAACAACATCTACCTTCCTTATTTACAGCTGCTGAACCAGACTACTCTGCAGATCGGTACAGCCACAGCGTGTTAGGCCACGTGTTCGCTGTAAAAGCATTGAAGGTTGCCTGAAATAGCAAAGACCATGTCATCGCCATGGCAATGCAGTTGCACAAGGCCAATAAACCCCACCACTAAACCCTGTTTCACAGACACTTGTTCCTTGTTTTACTGAAAAGTATTTATCATTGTGAACATTTACAGCTAAAATGTTCATTTGTTTAAAAAAAAGGACACCTTGGTTATAGTTTTTCTGGGGGGCTCTGCGCACGTAAATTCATCATGCAATTCTTTTCCCACTCCACCTTTTTCCCTGCAGGTCACAATCTCGCTCATGAGGCCAAAGGAAGCCCGGTGACTGATCTGTCATCACGATCCACTTCAAGGCAGAGTTCACAACAGTCCAAAAAGCCTCAGGGATCTTCATCACCTTGAGAACTCAAGCACGTCTGCTCTGAGAAGACATTTCACTGCTCTATTCCGGTCATGCATAGATAGGAAACAGTTTCATGTGGGTGCAGACATTGTTTTAAAGAGATTGGGGTTGTGGTGGCCAAGTACACATGTAGTCATCTCAGTGCTGAAGCAAATATACGCTATACCACACAACACTGCATGTGGTTATCATAACGTTGTTTATGTTTTTGATTGTACCTTAATTCAACTGTTTACTTTAAAAATAAAGTATTGCATAACAGAGAATGGACAGGTCATGGTCTTTTTACATGAGTTAGGAAATCTTTTTAAAAGAATCAAATTACTGACTTTACAAGCGAGTTATAAAGGTTTGAATTCAGTGGGATGAGAACTCTATCCATCAATCTTTCATACCACTTAATCACGTGCAAGATCGCAGAGGGCTGGAGCCAATCCCAGCGAAGCATGGCCGAAGGCAGGATGCACCCTGAGCAGGTCACCAGTCCATCACAGGGCAAGCACAGTGAGAGAGAGAGAGAGAGCCACACACTGGCATTCACACCAAGAGGCAATTTAGAGTCTCCAATTAACCAATGTCATTAGATTGTTGGAGAAAACCTGAATACCACAAGGAGAACTTTGAACTCTACACAGAAAGGCCTAAATTGAACTGATTGCATTATCAATGTGTAGCCAGTGTGTTAGATTTAATAAGTTATTAAATTGTCCCATTCTTAAGAGAAGTGGTGCTGCAAAGCTTGTTTTTTTTTTTGTGTCTATTCTTACTCATATAGACGAATAAAACTGCCATCCTTTGAATTTCTTTACTTCAGAGAAAAATATATATTCATTAACTGATTTTTTTTTTGTAAAATTTGCTCATACCAGAACCAGAGGTATTGCCCTTTACTAGTTTATTCGTAGGTGTCACAAGTGCAGACTATTTACCAACAAAATACTTACATCTTGTTTTTGGAGTTTTATTTGAGATAAAACTTGTAGTAAAAGGCAGTCTTCTGATTTAAAAATTCAGAATCTGACACCAGAGCCGATCTGAGCTCTTTCAGCATGAACCCAGGAAGTGTGAGTTCCATGTGTGTTTTACTGTGAAGCAGAGCAGCAGAAGTGCAGTTTTCGGTTAAGCGCGGTAACTTTTAGCGGCGGCTGTGATCATCGGAGAGTAACGGGAGCGGAGCTCGTGCTCGCGCACACGCTCGCGCTCGTCAGTCAGTAGCGTCGGTTTGTTGACGTCCGCCGGGGTACAGCAGCAGCTGCTGCTAGTAACGGGGCTCTCCTGGCCGCCCGACAGCCCGCCGCCGGTCCGGCTCGCTCCGTTCGATGGGTTTTCTGGTGGGAAGATGATCGCCTCACTGTCGAGAGGAAGTCTGCTGGACGAGGTTCTTCACGGAGGCTTTAACGAGGTAATTACGTCCATCAGGCGCCGCTTCCTCCCCGCGACTCTTCACTATAGGTTAGCCCCAAACTAGCAGACGGAAAACAGTCACATCTGCTGTCCTTCAAACTGTAACACCCCTGAGTCATGACTAACATGTTTCTGCACGTTAACAATAGATGAGAATGCTGTATTTTCCCGGTGGTGCACGTAAAAGTGCATTTTAATGCGTATTTTGGACTTTTACCGTCATGTTTTACGTGAAGTAGTGCAGTGATGTTTTTTTTTTTTTTTTTGCTAACTGCTTTTCCCAGCTTTAGGGTACGATATTAAATTACTTTTTGACTTCTTCCAAGTCACTAACGAGCTAAACGATAGAATTAAACGACAATATGAAGGTCTTTTATTGAGATATGTGCGTTCTTTTGTGTCGTCTCCTGGACGACAGGCGGTCACGTGACTGATGGGGACCGGTGAAGGTGGACAGACAGGCAGGCAGGCAGGCAGGGGGCCGGATGTTAGCGGCGTTTAGGTTGCTGCTCTCACTCTTTTTCACTTCCGTTTGCTCGGGAGGACAGATCAAATCATTAGTCCCCACCAGCAGAATTAAAATTCTTTCTATCCTCGGGGACAATAGAGGGTGATCCCCCCCTTCTCCTGTCCCCTGTCCCAGCATTTCAAACAAAGGACCATAGTCTGAGCCTAATCTCTCTCTCTCTTCCTCTCTCTCTCACTGTGTGTGTGTGTGTGTGTGTTTGTGTGTGATGGACGGCTTGCAGCAGCAGCTGGCAGCGTACATTTCCTGGGTGAACTCTCAGCTGAAGAGGAAAGCAGGCCTGAAGCCCATCACTGACCTCAGGCGCGACCTGCAGGATGGCGTGGTGCTCACACAGCTCATAGAGATCGTTGGTAAACGCACATGGACATTTGGATTCACACTAAGGTCGCTTGTAGTCATTTAAACTGGTCAACAAATGACAGGACGTCAGTGTCTTCAGATTTCACCGTCATTTGCTTTATATGTGGAAACATTTCGTCTTCAGCGCTGGAGCACGTCAGACTTTGAGTGACACTTACTGATGGATAAATACATTTTAAAATAAATTTGAAAAGGATTTTGTATTAAAAAGTGATGTGCTGTGCACTGCTGCACCACACTATATGGCAACATTACTCATATTTTTATCCTTCTTTCGTTTTCATTGAAAATCTGCAGCCGGGGAGGTGCTGGAGGGAGTGTATGTGACTCCACAAAACAAAGAAGAGAGCAGGAAGAATGTGGAGGAAGTCTTGCGGTTCATTTCCTCTAGACACATACGCATGCCGCACATATCCGCCAGAGGTAAATCAGAAAAAAAAAATTTTCTCACCCTCCCCATTTCTTTCAACAAGGAATGTTCCTAATATCTTCTGATTATTGATTCCGTTTTGCAATAAAAAGAATTGATCTCCAAAGCTTTGAGTGTATCACCATTGCACGTCTACATTGTGACTGTTCAGCATTTTTTGATTGAGATGATTTAGTAAACTATTAATCCTCACATTTGCCCCCATCTGTTTGCAGACATTGTTGATGGCAATCTGAAATCTGTAATGAGGATAATTCTGGCACTGGCAGCCCATTTCAAGCCGTCAGCCAATCACAGGGCTGCCTCTGGAAGTAGGAGGGGCTTCACAGGAGGCGCTGCCAGCCACAACCCTCTTTCCACGGTGGCTCTGGCTCAAGGTGCTGCTGCTGCTCTGGCTTCAGCTCGACTTGATGCTTCGCTGCCTGCACGTTCCACACGGATCCACAGGTATGCTGCTGCAGACATCTGCAGTAAGGGCAAGTTTCATCAAAAACAAGCTTCATTTATTATACTTTGGTACACATGAGTGTCTGTGAGAAGCACACATTCTGTTTCTCTCTCCTGTGGTTCAGACTGCCCCTGTGCAACACTTCTCACAGGTTTTCAGTTACCACTTCTGTTAGAATGCAGAATGATAATCGCAGAGTGGTGATGTTAATGTTGATAAATCTGTGGCCTTCTGTACTATAGCACCACATCATGATGAGGTTTGATGCTCTTCTGTTTGATCATGGCAGTTCAGTAGCGTGTTCAGACACAATGTGGTCTAGTCCAGCGTGAATCTGCAGTTTGAGCTTTTTGTTTGGCACACTGTGAATACTTGCTTGTCTTTGCTGTCCTCTGGTGGACAAATGCAGGCAGTATTGGTAAAGTCATAGGCCAAACATGAAAAACATGTATGAACAACTTCTGTTTTGTCTTCTCTCAGCGGCTGGGGGTCGGGTGGAGACAAGAGTGTGTGCGTTCGAGCTCTTGTTAAGCAGTATGAAAGAGGATCCGACGAGCATTCGACTCTCCAGCTTAGCAGGTAATCAGCTCTTCATGAGTTGAATGTGTCGTTTTAATCAGTAGATCAGAAAGTTTAAGTTACTTTTATTTCAATGCGACCTTAATTAGAGCACAATGAATTTACACGCTGTACACTGAATCACTATGTGCATGATAAATGTAACCGAGTAACATTATAGGTAGACAGATATAAGATGATGATATAAGAGATGCAACTTCTATCATCAATATAGTTTATTAAACTTTGACAGGTGTAATATTCATGTAATTATTACTGTTATGTAATTATGTTGCCATTTGCAGTTTCAGACAAGAATATTTTTTAAGCAGAGTATTTTTATACCAGACTGTAGAAGTCAGTGTTGCCTGAGAACAAACTCCGCTCTGTTATGGAATTGATTCACTTCAGTGGAATTCTGTTGACCGCAGTCTTTGTTACATAACCCCATCTAACATCGTCAACACCTACTTTTGCACACTTTGTGAACAGTAGGACACTGTGTGTGTGTGTGTGTGTGTGTGTGTGTGTGTGTGTGTGTGTGTGTGTGTGTGTGTGTGTGTGTGTGTTCTTGCTCGTATGTGATTTTGGTATTAACATTCATTTTGCCATATGTGTGTTTGGTAAAGCTCTGGCATCTGAGCAAAACAGACTGACTTTTAAAAGAAAAAGAATAATTTCTTGTTTACTCATCCTGGTTTGAATTTGTGACGTGTTTTTTTTTTTTTTTTTTTTGGGACAGTTTGTTAGTTTCACTTGGATCTGTCACGATTAAAAAAATTGGAGTATTATTTATTTGGAGGCCGATGATGTTGCAGTTTGATTTTTACATCGATGCACTTCATGCTCGTATCACATGTGCAGCCTGGAGGAGGGATGCTGAGCAGCGTCTGTGATATTGGTTGCCGCGGTAACCCGCAGCAAGCTGGAGGGTGATGGGCTGGGTCTGTTGGCATGAGGAGAATTGTAAATTGTCATGAGTTTTAGCCACAAGTGCTGGAGACCGAGTGAGAGAGCGGAGCGAAGGCTGCGTTTGAGTTGCTTTGTGCAGGATGAGCCGACTGTAGCCCACTATGGGGGGGACACAAATTAAATGGTAAGGCCTCACAATGAGATGCTGTGTGTGTGTGTGTGTGTGTGTGTGTGTGTGTGTGTGTGTGTGTGTGTGTGTGTGTGTGTGTGTGTGTGTGTGTGTGTGTGTGTGTGTGTGTGTGTGTGTGTGTGTGTGTGTGTGTGTGTGTGTGTGTGTGTGTGTGTGTGTGTGTGTGTGTGTAGGAATTCCAGAAGTTTTGGTGAATTCATACTTGTTTTGATCAATTTTACAGTGTCGATATGCAAGAGAGAAGATGTGTCGCTAGTGCTTTTTCATTGATTACCAGCTGGATTGCTTGATGTCCCTCTAAGTTCTAATATGTGTCAGATTCTCAGGTTTTTGGTAGACACTGCATGTGTAATAATTTCTAATGAATGCTTCATTAATAGCATCAGTTGTTGATGATTGGAAGTTCCCTTCATGAACAATGTTACAGAGAATGAAAGTTTGTGTTCAGCTTGCTTTCTCAACCCAAAATAGCAACAGTCAGCAGAAAGACTGACATCTGCACAATGGAGACCGCATTATAAATGGTGCTTTTTATGTTATCTAAGAGTGTAGCTCTTGGCAATGAAATGAGTTGTAACAGAGTAACCCTTGGAAGTGAACTCTGTTTTTTGATTTACATAAATGTAACTGTATAATCGTTGATATTTGAATGTCGGCTAATAAGCTCAGACTGTTATTGTCAGAAATCTTACTACACCAGCAGAAGCCAGCGAATGTGTACATGCCGATTCAGTGGATTAATGAGTGTTTTTTGCTGTCCGTGAGCCTCAGCACTGTCAGCCCGCTGTCATCGCCATGCAGCCACCCAGAGAGACCGCCGCAGGACTCCCGACAAGAACAGCCCAACAGTGGTGAGTCCTGTCCAATCGCAGACTCTCCTGTCCCATCTTCTTTCTTTTCATGATTCATGAAACTTCATGATGAGCTTTGCCTCGCAGACGAGTCCTGTCACATCGTCGTGGAGACATCATGGGAGGATCCTCTCAGTGAAAGTTTGGAGAAGGAGGTGCAGGAGGCACGGAAGATGGTGTCTGCTTTACAGGTACAAACATGTTCATTCTACAGTGCCGATGTTTATCATGTCTTAAATGCAGTGCAGTCTTCTGATGAGCTGTTAGAAATGATTCTTCAGGGTTAAATGAACCAGAACGTGCTTGGGTGTGTTTTGGGGTTTTCCCCTCATTTCAGGAGGTGGAACTCTATAAATGTGACAACTTTCATAACAGTATTTCAGAGGTCGGATGTAGCAGATGATGCTCAGGACACTCTCCAACTCTTCATTCATAAGATCACCTTCCTGCTGCTGCTTTAAGTGGCCGCAGTACAAACTGCTGTCACATGTTTGTTTCTCTGTTTTTGAAGGCGCTGCTGCTGCAGGGTTCTCTCCCCGAGGACGAGCAGGACGTGTCTTTGACGTTGGACCAAGGAAACACTGAACAGCAGCTGGTACTTAAGTTCCTCTGCTTCATGTTTCTGTCCTGCACTGCTCTTTCGTTCTTTCTGTCCCGTGTCGCTCTTTTCTTTAGCTCCTTCTTTTCAGTGCAGATCACGTTACTTTCCCTTAGCTGTGTGTGTGCGTGCGCGCGTGCATGCGTGTAAGCCGCACGGGTATCAGTTCCCCTTTTTTCTCTCTCAATTGTAGCTCCTACACACTTCCCGGTCTTTTCTCGTTCCAGGTAGTCATTCGCAGTCGTTTGGATCAGAGTATGGAAGAAGCTCAAGAGCTTAAGGTAAAATTTTGAAGCTAACGATTCATCATTGTCTTTTCTTTTTTTTTTTTTTAAAGTTGAATTATCTGGCTACTGTGTAGAAACTCTTGGCATGCACACTGCAGTTAATATTTAATCAATTTGCTGTTTGCACCAGAGGGAGGTGTTGCGCTGCAAGCAGGACATGAGAAACCTGCAGGGAGTAAAGGTAGGACACTTCGATACCCGTTATCTTTCTGCACAGCTTTATATCAATAATACAATGATATAATTCTCGTGGGAAAGTTGCTGGTTCAGTCATTTGACCTTCAGCTGGTTAATCCGCAGGAGGCCCAGCAGCAGCGGCTCTGCACCCAGGAAGCATCGATACTGCAGATGAAGCAGGAGCTTCTCCGAGCCAGCATGACAAAGGACGAGCTCACCAACCAAAATGTGCGAAATATTTTAATGCTCTGTGTACATTTAGCTTCAGGTGAATGCCCAAGTGTTTGAGTTACTCCACTGCAATGCGATCCTCTCTCCTTTGACAACGAATTGCAGGCAGAGCTGCAGTGGAAGCTGGAGGAGTGTACCAGGCTGTGGGGCGATTGTAAGGTGAGCTCTGTCAGCTTCATGACTTCTGTAGCTCATGTATTACTGGCTCTGTCGCACAGTTATTCATTTCTATGTTTTCCGTTTGGTTGATTTATGCAGAAGGAGCTGGGACAGAAGGACCGGCTGCTTCAACAGTTCAAACACAAACTAGAAGAAAGTCAGAAGATGCAGGTATCTGTGAACCTCTAACAAACATGAATCATGAGCTTCAGGTGCAGGCAGGAACTTCAGTTGTTTGGTAAAATACTGGTTGTTACTTACATTTTGGTTTAGCTTCAGACTGTAGCACATCTGTATTAGTGTGTGTTTTGGTGACTGATTATGTCTTCGACAGGCCGAATTGCAAACGGAGTTGGAACATAAAAACAACATGCTGCAGCAGCTAATGTGCAGAGATCTGGAGCAGGTGCCACTATTTTTTTTTCTTTCATTCAGTTTTGCATTATATTCCCACTATGCAGTACTGTACTGAGATATACATTGCACAGCTGAGGCTTCCCTTCCTTCTTTCCCCCCAGATTCCCAGCGGGACAGAAAACAATGGATATTCTTACTCTGGAAATCAATCTCCTTCCATGTCAGCAGTGAGTATTAGATTCCTCCCTCATTCATCTCCCTGCTGTTTCACCAAATGAAACCCAGAACCACAATTTTTACATAAATAGTGCTGTAAATCTTTTTTTTTTTTTTTAAACCAGGTTTGCGTGAGAAAAAACAATAAAGTTTCTTAGTATGTGGAGCCTTGGGGCTCTCTTTTGATCTGTGAAACCCCCCACAATTGGAAACCATATCTATAAATAACTTATAAAATGCAGTATTTGAATGATAAACAAGGTTTAACAGAACAGGCATAGCATTCATATCAGCATGAGATCAAACAAGCACTTGGTTGTTCCTGGTAAAAATAGATTTCTGTTTGTGCGGCAGCAACAGGCAGATGAGGTTCAGCTTCTCAGAGACGCACTGAGGAGTCTGAGGAACAACTTCAGGGACCATGACCCCCAGCATCACACACTGGACACCCTGGAGCAGGGCATAGTGTCGCTCATCGACAGGCTGCATGTTCTGCACAAACACAAGGTACTGCCGCGGGAATGTGAACGTTGGATTAATATATACACAATGTACGAGTGAAGCGGGAATCATGCTGTATTCAGCGCTGAAGGCGGCACTTTGAGGAAAATGTACTATTTTACGGGCAGAGTTGCCAGTTCATATTTATGTGAATTTTCCCAGGGAGTGGGGAAATCTCCAAGACCTAAAGGTCAACACACAGACGCCGACTCCTGGCCTTCCTCAAGTAAGAGCTGAATATGTTCCTGCTACACACACAAAAATGCAGTTTTTTTAAATCAATTTTGTGTGTGTGTGTGTGTGTGTGTGTGTGTATAAATATATATATATATATACATATACACATTTTTTTTTTTTATTATTCCAGAGATGTGCCAGTCCCACAATGGTTCATCTTCATCAACAAAGATCCTTTATTTCACTGGCAAGTCCCCCACGCCCTCTATGATCAACATACCAAAAAGGTCAGAGTGCGTTTCGTCATTTGTGAGCGAAGTGCGCTGCAGCAGAGAGAGTGACGTGGGAATAAATAAGAAAATATGAAATGTCCTAATTCTGGTATTGTGTGCGTCCTGCAGGCTGGGTGAAGTGACGCTCAAGGATGTCAAAGCAGCCGTTGATCGAGAGGGGAACTACAGGTACCACTTCAAGGCCCTGGACCCAGAATTTGGGACTGTGAAAGAAGAGGTAGGTTTAAAAACTGGATAAATCCCAACAAATGGACAGTAACTATAAAATTTTTGTTTCAGCTGCTAACTACTTTCTACTAACTCTACTTCACGTTTTAAGCAATGCAGCTATGTGCAATGAAGTCCATGTTTTCATGTGTAGGTATTCCTGGATGGAGCGGTTGTTCCAGGCTGGGAAGGTAAAATTGTGGCCTGGGTAGAAGAAGACCGTGGCGAGGAAAGGTAACATAATGCCTCTTCTGTGTTGCTCTCTTTATTTTGCTAACTTCCGGTGGTAAGCAAATATTTTTCTTCTCTTAGGCCGGTGTAGGTTCAACCTGAGGCCGTGCGACGCGTCTTTTTAAGGACGGTGGCGGTTCTGAGCCCAGAAACGGCGCATTGAACCGGCTGTTCAGACCAAGTGGACGCTTTGTCTTTCGACTGGAGCTATGAGATGTTTGACAAAGAGATTCAGAGTTAATCAGCTCGTAGTAAACAAGACTGATAGCACGAAGTTCTTCTGGAGAACGTTTGACTACAATTTAAGTCCAGACTATCACAAAACTCAGTGCCTTAAAGGTAAAAGTTGTTTGTATCATGTGCTTCTCTTTGTCAAGTCGTATCTCTAACATCAGAACAAAGAATGTTGATGTTATTACAGTATGCCTAGAAGAATTGAGAGATTTACACAGGGAAGTCTTTCTTTCTCTGTTTTTTGTTTTTTGTTTTAAATTCTAGATCCAGTTTGCTGTTTTTCCATTGTGCTGTCATTATTGTGAATGTAGTTTGAACATACAGTGTTATCTCAGACAGCAAGCAGTATAATAACAAGACGGATGGAACGACAGAAGTCGACATGCCACTCTCACAGCAGCAGCTGAGTGCAGTTTTAACCATGTTCATAAGTTACATGAAGGCAGTAAAACTAGAAAGGAGTTCAAAATGCGTAATATATTGTTAAATAAACACAAGAAGGACCACTATGTATTCAGACTGAACGGGACCTAGATGTGCTTGTTGCTGTCAGTCTGGAGCACATCAGCAGGAACATAAACATCCTTCATCTGAACCACTGAGTAGAAATGATGCTGGAGTGTTTGTGTTCAAGTAGAAAATGCAGGCTCTTTTATAACTGTTCTGAATGTTTGTTTTCTTCTTATTCTTCCGTATTTGAATATTTGTTTAAAGAGAGATTATGAGGTGTGGATGCTTCTATTTATGATCTGTGTATTTGTGTGTATATGTTATGTATTGGCACACTTTCTCTCTGCTTTTAACTTCCCAGTTGGGATCAACGTGTTTGCCTTCATTGACAAGCCAACAGAAATATGCATCGTTTGAGTTATTGAGGCCTGTTTGACTGCCATGACTGCCTGTACTGTTAGACAAAAGTACAAATGTACAATTTGCAGGTGAAGGTTTGTTTAGGATTTGTTTTATCAAGGTTTTTTTTTTCTACAAAATATTGATTTTGTAAATATGAACCAGAAATGGCCTTTGTTGAATGTTATAAAATATTTTTGAAATAAACCTGAACCTTGGTTTGTAAGATGATGCTGTGTGACATTTTGTGATTTTCTGTAAAAACTTTTTTTTTTTTTTGAGGGGGGGGGGGGGGGGGTGAATGGTTATTATTGCTGTATTATCTAAAACATTTTAGGACAACAATTCTTTTTTCCTGGTTTGTCTTGTCAAGATTAACGCGCCATATCCCAAATTTGGACGTTATACAGTGGCTTTCCAAGGGACTGAATGTAAGAGTTTGATCATCTTTAATGCTGCATGTCTATGAATGAAGAAATCTGATGTGGATCTTTGGGGAAAAAAGCTTGTCTTATGAAATAAAAAGTCATTTAAATTTCCATACTCTGTGTGAGATAGTGTGTTTATAAATTGATTCATTTGGTACACTGTGCAAACGTTTCAGAGTTAAGTTGAAACCATTTTTTAGTCCAGTGTCTGATTCGGCATAAATATATATTTTTTGTACTGACAAGATAAATAAATCACCAGAACCTATTATAACATTTTGGAGCACAGTACTGGAGATATTGTGTCAGACACAGTTGCATTACTTGTCAAAACCCAGTTTGGAAAGTGTTTACAAAGATCATCGAAAATCTAATAATACTAGAATATTAAAACCACGAATACGGTTTTTAAATCTAAAATAGGTGTATATGAGAATATGAGTAAATATCTGCTGCCATCATGTGGCCACTCGTGTTACTACTTTACACGTTTGTAGAGCTAAATGCTGGTTTCCAGTGAGTAAATTATGAGGTCTTTAATACTCTTTATGTTGTTTTATGTGTTTGTGTATGTTGTGTATGTAAGAGTGTTGTTTTCTTATTTCCACCTCTGTAATGTATTTGAATTCAGAATGGTCTTTCTTTTGTTTACTTCAATGGGTTTAATTTTTTCGGGAGGGTTTGGTGTGTGAATTCCTGTGTGTTTTGTGTGTTTTCTTGCGTTAGAAAGTGTCTTTAAACTCTGTTTTATGTGTTCAGGTGTGTCAGATTTCCACAGGCTGGGACTTGGAGGTCCTCGCTTTACGACAGCTCCCCCGGGTTGACGGCAGGGCAGAGCGGAGAGCCGTAAAGCGCGGTGTTTTGGGCTGGAGGAGGTCATTAGAAAGTGAGGGTAGAATCTGAATCTGAAGCTTCTCTTCGGGACAGAGACTCTCGGAGGAGCCGCCGTGAGACCAACACGTCGTCTGACACCCGTGTGTAGCGTTCCGACCGCCGCGCCATGCTTCGCCTCGTCCTGCGGCTCCGGCCGTCCGCCGGGCTGCCCTGTCACCGGGTCTGTCCCCGTGTCCTCCCGGCCGGGCCTGCTGCAGCTCCGGGACTCGGCTCTCGCTCCGGTACCGGCTGCCTGAGGCGTCTCCACCGCGGCGCCAGCTCCCGGGCCGCCGTGTCTCTGGGCTCGGGCTTCGGCCGCAGAGCGAGCCTCCTGCGGTGTCCCCAGCCGGCGGCCGGTCAGAGCCAGCGGTTCTACAGCCTGCCGCCGCACCAGAAGGTGAGGCTGCCGCGAGCCGCGGCTCCCGGGGCGCTGCGGGTCCCGGGAGCCGCGGCTTGACCTCCCGGCTGCTCGCTCCACCACGGAGCTGCTCCTCCTGTAGAGGTTAAACCGTTAAATGCTGTGGCCACTCAGTTAGCCTAGCTTAGCTGTGGAGTCGAAGTGACAGTTTGTCAGTTGGTCAGAACATCATCCTCCATGGCTGCTGTCACACGAGGAGTTCATTCAATTCATTCTCCACATTGCTCCAGTGTCCCTCTCTCATCCTGCACGTGCTATAAGGAAGTGATCAAAACGACGTGACCTAGTAAAGTTTTTAGCATCTGACATAAAACACGGGAGTCAAGTTAAAACCATTCATCTGCACTGGATGAATCAGTAGTGTCTGAACTGACGGATTCCTGGTGATCGATTGTAAAAGGACTTGATAAACTGCTTGTAAGAACAAAACACCAAAAGATTAATCAGTCTCTCAA
Source organism: Salarias fasciatus (assembly GCF_902148845.1). Classification (NCBI taxonomy): domain Eukaryota; kingdom Metazoa; phylum Chordata; class Actinopteri; order Blenniiformes; family Blenniidae; genus Salarias; species Salarias fasciatus. The sequence goes on from NC_043754.1 coordinate 18,703,102, forward strand.
AATTTTTTGAATTTGTTTTTAGAATTAAGTTTACACAATTTAACTGTAGGGTTCTGCTTGTGCATGACCACAGATCATTATTACCCTCTTACACACCAAGGTATTAGTGCATTTATAATATCATCAAACTAACTTTATATATTGTTTCGTGATACAGTGACATACCTTGTTAAACTGACATTTATCAGCTGTTTCATCATTATTATTATGTCTATTATTTTTTATTAGTATTACAATGCATTTTAATGCGAACTTGTTATTAATGAAATTGTCTGTCATATTATGAAAGTGCTTAATGACTGAAGTTTATTTAATGTTGTGGTTTCACTCACAGATTCACTTGTCAATGTCTTTAATTTAACATACTGTAGGTCTAATCCTTCTGCTAACCCTGAGCAGTCCAATCATAGTCAGTCGACCTTAAAAGATACATCTGATCGTCTATATATGTCGTCTGTCGGCAATTGAGTGCAGTGCAGTGACATTTATAGTCTGTTGGCAATCCTGTGTTATTACCATGTAAGTTATGTTGCTCTCTCATGACGAAGAGCATAATTTGACTTGTCAAACGTGTTGTCTGTCCATCAGGTGGAGCTTCCTGCTCTGTCACCCACCATGCAGACAGGGACGATCGCTCGCTGGGAGAAGAAAGAGGGAGAGAAAATCAGCGAGGGAGATCTGATAGCCGAGGTTCGGAGCTCTTCTGTGCTCGTTTCCTCATTCAGGAGAATCATTTCTGGATGGATCTGAAGTCTTTCCGTTGTGTTTTTGTAGGTTGAGACAGACAAGGCCACCGTAGGTTTTGAGATGCTGGAGGAGTGCTACCTGGCAAAGATCCTGGTTCCTGAAGGCACCAGAGATGTCAACGTTGGAGCCGTAATCTGTATTACTGTTGATAAGTAGGTGTCTGTTCCCCTACTTCCAGTTTTAATGCACTGCCGAATAACAGTTTAAAATGTGTGTGTGTTTTGTTCCCTGCAGCCCTGACTTGATCGGAGCCTTCAAAGATGTAACACTGGATTCGATCAAAGCGGCTGGTGCCACTCCCTCACCTGCTGCCTCTGCTCCTCCTCCTCCTCCTCCTCCTGCTGCTGCTGCTGCTCCTGCTGCCCCAGGCAGCTCTTACCCCACACACTTGAAGGTTGGTATGATTTTTGCATAAATACACAGTCGGTTGCAGTGAGAGGACTGTGGATTAGTGATCTTTGTTTACGGTCACAGTGTTGTTGTATTCCTAGCTGTGCTTTCATCCGGGTCGTCTTCTCTTCTCCATGTGACTCCATCATGTGGACGACTCACTAGCAAAACTGGCTCATTCGCCGCCCTCATGCAGGCCTCGGCCTCAGTGTTTGTCCTCTGAGTGACTGGCCTCAGTGCAGGCTCGGCTTTCTCCTTAAAATGAAAGTTTTTTTTTTTTTATGTTTGATCAAAATGTTTCATTTCTGGAACAAAATATCTTGAGTGCTGAAACAATGGCTCACCATGTTACCATGGTTTTTTTTTTAAAAACCAAAAAAAAAAATACACTTTCAACTGAGCAATCTTAAAAAAAAAAAAAAAAACAGAGCTTCTTTAATATGCCAAACTACTTAAGTTTATGTGTCCAGTAGCACAGAATCCTGGTAAAGTGTGGTGAAATTCCAGACTGTTGTTTCTTTGAAGAATGAAATTACTCGGATTCTTCATCAGGTTTTGATTTGCTTGAACCCAGCAGTCAGTCTGGAAACTGCAGGCCGAGTGTATCAGCCTCATGATTAGACGCCTGGTCTGACGTTGGTCGCGGAAAAGCCAGGATGCCTTTCTGTGAGCTCTCACCAGGCAGCTTAAGTTTCTGAAGTGTGTGTTCATCCCGTGTGCCACAGATTGCGCTTCCCGCCCTCTCCCCCACCATGACGATGGGAACCGTGCAGCGCTGGGAGAAGAAGGTCGGGGAGAAGCTGAGCGAAGGAGATCTCCTGGCTGAAATTGAAACCGACAAGGCGACCATCGGTAAAATCCAGACTGCTTTAAACGTCTGAGTCCTGGGGTTTTGTTCTGTCAACGCCGCTTCTCTCCTGCCAGGGAAATCTCACCTGGTGTCTTTCATGTGTCTCCCTGAAGGCTTTGAGGTGCAGGAGGAGGGATATCTGGCAAAAATCCTCGTGGCAGAGGGAACCCGGGACGTTCCCTTGGGAGCGCCACTCTGCATCATCGTTGAGAAAGAGAGCGACATCGCCGCCTTCAAGGATTACGTCGAGACTGGCGGAGTGGAGGTTTCCACACCTCCTCCTGCTCCAGCACCGGTGAGACAGACGTTTTACCCTCGCTGAGAAGTTCCCAGTGTGTCTCTGTTCTGTTTGGAGATGACTTAAGTACGTTTATTTTGTAGGCTGCAGCTCCGGCCGCTGCCGCCGCGCCCGCTGCTGCCCCGGCGGCCGCCGCTGTCCCGGCAGCGCCCAGGAAGGGTCGCGTGTTCGCCAGCCCACTCGCAAAGAAGCTCGCTGCTGAGAAAGGAATTGACCTGGCGCAGGTCAGCGGTAGGTAACAATCCCAACTCACCAACGTGTAATTAATAAGAATTTGATTAATACATGAAACAGCAGGACCACTTCGATCGCTTTTAATTGTAGTTTTGCCCTCAGATAAAACAAGGGACACATCTGATCTAAATCAACATTTGAGAGTTTCTATTTTGGATTCTTGGAGCCAATAAGTGGAAAAATTCATGAATAGTAAATAAAACATAGGAGAACGACCTTTCTAAAGTCCAAAGTTTTTCCTCATTTGTTGCGATGCACCTGTTTGTTCAGCTGATGGCAGTGACTGATCCTCTTACTGCAGTGGGCGGCTCACCTGAGAATGAAGCTCCAGCCTCCTGCAGCTCGACTCTAGATGAAGCCTAGAAGGATGAAAGGCGACGGCACTGATCAGTTGGTATTTCAGAACATTGATATGTTTGTTTGTTTTTCTCAGGCTCTGGTCCAGACGGTCGCGTTACCCGGAAAGACATTGACAACTTTGTTCCACCAAAGGCCGCACCCGTGAGTTTGAACTCGTGTTTATTCACTTTTACTTATATTAATCTGTTTTTTATTTACATCATGAGTTTTTTTGGGGTTTCAAGTCAAACTGAGAAGTTTGCGGACCCTCACTTTTGTTTTCTTTCTGATGGAATCTCTTGCACTGGCAGGCTGCAGCTGCTGCTCCCGCTCCAACCGCTGCTCCAGCTGCTCCGACACCTGCCGCCGTTCCTTCTGCACAGGCTGGCACCTTCACAGACATCCCCATCAGCAACATCCGCAAGGTGAGAAGCGGCGAGCTCAGACTTTTTCTTGGTCCGTCACATTCACGATGACATTGTCTTCTGTCATCATTCGCCCGCTCCGTTTAACGAAATGGACTGGGTTGCCACACCTCGCTCCTCGAATCCTCGCCTCGATTCACTCCACATCAAAGCCGAATGTCGTGTGTTTGTCTGTCCTGCAGGTCATTGCTCAGAGGTTGATGCAGTCCAAGCAAACCATCCCCCACTATTACCTGTCTGTAGACGTGAACATGGACCAAGTGCTGGAGCTCCGGAAAGAGCTGAATGCGGTGAGCCGCGGTTCAGATGTGGACAGTCTCACTGTCCAGCTGAGATAATCAGTCATTTGTGGTCTAATGAGCGACCTCTGCCCCTCTCCGCAGGAGGTGAAGGCTCAGAATATCAAACTCAGCGTGAACGACTTCATCATCAAAGCCAGCGCTCTGGCCTGCCTCAAGGTTCCCGAGTGTAACTCCTCCTGGCTGGACACGGTCATCCGCCAGTGAGTAAATACGCGTGAACAGACGCATCCAAACACGTGCACATGTTTGCTCAGGTCAGGCGGGAAAGAGATGGACTTCTGGATACTTTGTGAACCCGTTTGATCTGAATCTGAATCTGTGTGTCTGCATTTGCAAGGATTTCCTGGAGGTTCTGTTGCTTTACCGTTCAGTCATTTCATGAGCGGAGCAGCAGAAAGAGAGCAGCGTTGTTGTTCCAGAATATTAATGCAACCTTTTTATTAGTTGTATTGGTCTTAATTATACAATTTGACTGCTGAGCCAGAAGGGGGCGCTCTCAGCACAATTTCTAAACTCAGGTTCACGTGATCACCCTCTCACCTTCCCAGGAATCACGTGGTGGACGTGAGCGTGGCGGTGAGCACGGCCAGCGGCCTCATCACGCCCATCGTGTTCAACGCCCACACCAAAGGCCTGGCCGCCATCAGCGGAGACGTGTCGGCGCTGGCCGCCAAAGCCAGAGACGGCAAACTGCAGCCTCACGAGTTCCAGGTGCCGCACGGCTCAGTCTTGATCTGTAAATAGAGTTTATCAGACTTGTCACACCTTCTCGTTCACGTTTCTGTTTTGAAACAGGGCGGCACGTTCACCATCTCTAATCTAGGGATGTTTGGCATCAAGAACTTCTCAGCGATCATCAACCCTCCTCAGGCCTGCATCCTGGCCGTCGGAGGCTCAGACAGACGCCTGGTGCCTGCTGACAACGAGAAAGGGTCAGTCGTCCTGACGCAGGCGTGGAGACTGTAGTTTCACCCCAGGGCCTGACTCCTCTCCGCCTCTGGGTTTTCCAGGTTCGACGTCGCCAGCGTCATGTCGGTGACGCTGAGCTGCGACCACCGGGTGGTGGACGGAGCGGTGGGCGCGCAGTGGCTCGCCGAGTTCCGCAAGTTCCTGGAGAAGCCCGTCACCATGCTGCTGTGATCGGACTGCGGCGGCGTGGAGCCGCGGCAGCAGCCGGGGCCTTCTCACCGGGAGGGGACCCGCCCGGCGCCCGGCGGCGCCGATCCGCCCGCGATCGGCTCGTCTCCCACCAGGTCACTCCCAGCTACCCTGAAGGGGAAGAGGCAGAACTCACTCCGCTCACCCGTCTGTCTGTCTCCGCGTTTCGTCTCGCTCTTTCTCGCTCATTCTATTTATTGTGGCCCCGCCCCCCGTCTCTCACCAGAGACCAGGATTAGGTTAAAGTCCCCCCTAGAGTAGAGACTGGATACACGTCACTGAAAGTTGGAAGAGTTAACAAAGGGAAATGTTACATGTGGAACCAGCGATCCCAAATTTGTATGCGGCGTGTGTGTGTGTGTGTGTCTATCTACACACCTTCATGTGTGATTTCGTGTTAGAAATGACAGGGAGCGCCGCTCTATGTGGCGCCAGTCTTTTTAATCAAAGATTACGGTTTTTGTCTGCTTGCAGGCAGCAGGATGGAAATAAATGTAAGTTATTGTGCAGTCCAGATATACACACACACACACACACACACACACTTTTAGTGGCCACACACAAATAAAATGTATTTCTTTCATGTGTGTTGACGCTACACTGTGTATATTCTCCACTGTGGACGAGCACAGTGCTGTATATATATATGCTGTACATATATGGTGGAGGCGTAGGAGGCCTCGCCATATAATTTAAAACCTGTATAGTCCTGAGGGATTCTTAGGAGGAGCCTGAAGAAAAAAAAATACTGAACAGTTTTGCCAATTCTCTCTTCAGTGGGGGTGTTTTTGTTTTGTTTTGTTTTTTTTTTTTAGTCAAAGAAATGTTCTGTATTTCACAGCTGAAACGCACAAGGCTGGTGCTGGACGTTGTTTAAATAAATTGGGAGAAGTCAACCTGGTGCCATAGGCTCTTCTGGTTTGGAGTTTGTTTTTTCAGCGGAGCTGAAATTAAAATCAAAAAAGACATTTTTAAAATGTGTTAAGAGGTTTCAGGGGTTCATTAGGCTAATCCTGCTTCATTTCATCTTTATTACTGATCAGTCGACGTTTCTTTCACAACTGTTTCTTATCAACTCAATAAATAATTCAGCACCTGAGAACAGGCTCAGACTGCCACTTCATTCATTCACATGTCGGACCTGGATGTGCCTAAAATGAAACAAAAATGAAAAAAAAAACTTCTTTCTGGGTGTAATTCAGTGTAGTGACATTTATCCAGATTGAAATGATGAATCGGTGAAAAGGCAGAAGTCCAAACAAACTTCCACTTTAGCACGATTTGTCAGATTCAATTTGACTTTCTGTCCTGAACTCCAGTAAAAGTAAATGTTTACTCAGCTACTTTCTTTTTATAGGAGTCACTGCAGCAAGTCATCGCAACTTTGGGATTTGATCCAAGGTCAAAGCTGAACCCGTACACCCGCGGAGCGTCATTTTCAACTACACTGGGAAAAAAAAATGACAATAGAATGATTTATTTTTTCAAACATTTTGATTTATTCTCCAGTTTTAATACATAATATCAAAATATTTAATTATTTTTTTTACCAGACGATATAATTATTACCATCAACATTTGATGACTGATGACACAGTTGACCTTTCGGTGATATTAAATCCTTCTACACACACCACATCCTAATGAAAGGATTCAACAGTCCGCTGCAGCTCTAATCTTCAAGACAGCGTTTGCTCATTATCTTATGAAATAATACAGTTTGACTCAAATGTTTGTTCATTTTCAGTCTCGATAAGCTGAAGCTCAAAAGCAGATTTAATTCACTGTGAACCGTTTGTGGCTGGAAGTTGTATTATCTGCTGGTTTATGATAAAAAAAAAATAACACTCATCCAGTGTGTTGACCTCGCTTTACAAAGACCCAAAGTTTCCCTGCTACAGTCATGCACGCAACCTATCTAGCTATACGTGTGTGATTTGTGAGGCAGCTGCGGGTCTTAATGCTACACTGACTAATTAGACTACAGGGTCAACATCAGTCCGGGAGCCGCTGCAGCCACTTCAGAATGAAACATCCACCTGCAGGCTCTGGCTGACAGCTTCATTAAAGATCGCTTCCTCAAACATACAATGAGAACTAATGAGACCACAGAGAGGAGGAAAGCTGTGATAATAAAGGAGGGAGGGGCCTGACTGATTATACGGCTCCACACATTAATCATGCATGCCTGGGTTTTTTGGCCACCAGCTTGTAGTCAGGAGAGAGAGCGAGCGAGCGAGCTGTCTCTCTGTTTCACCTCTCAGCGATGGGTCCTCCTGGAGGATGGACGTTCTGGACCCTGTGTGTGTGGTTCACTGCTCGGGGGACTGGTGAGTCAAATCATACACACTCCTCAGACCTGACATCTTTGTTCCTTATTTTTACAATTTACTGTGAAGTTACAGCTTGATGTGATTTGATGGATGAACAGTTCCAGTTTGATCAGCTCCCGGTTTCCTGATAGACTGTGAAGGCCTGTGGAGGACCATTCACATTGAACACTGAAGACTTTCAAATGATCTAGTTTCCTCAAATGGTCAACTACAGAGGGGGGATTATATTTCTTCTGCAAAAAAAAAAAGGAAGTTCTCAACCCCCCCAACGCCCAGGATTTCATTCAACGTACTCAGTAACTTGGGAAGATCTAGTTTTCTAACTCTTTAAAATCTGTAGTTACAGCAGGGAAAGTTCCTGCATGACACTACGAGTCTCAGTTTGGTGGTTTTTGCTGAACGCTGACTGACATTTTGGAGGCTGGGGAACAATGGTGAGCGCCTTCACAAACACGTCTCAGTGAAGAGGGCGGTTGTTTCCCCTCGGCCTGTGATCGGCTTGGCTCACCCTCAGACCTGTCGAGTGTAATTAACAACCAATATGCACGCTGAATTACCCATTAAAAGCCCAGGATGGAGGAGGAGGAGGAGGAGGAGGAGGAGGAGGAGGAGGAGTTCATTATGACAGTCATGAAACAGAAGAGGGAGACGGAAAACATCAACACATAATCACAATATACCACAAATAAATGTCAAATATGATACATTTCTGTGTAATAAGACAGCTGCCGTCTTCATTTGTCTTCGTCCCGTCCCTCCTGAAACCGACACACAGCGGCGCTCAGCGTGTCGGTGCCCGAGTCCGGCCTGGAGGTGGTCCAGGGGGATTTTGTGGTCCTGCCCTGCTCCTTCTACACCTCCACACGTCTCTCCAGACTCAACGTGATCTGGACCCTGGCCCCTTTCTCCAATCCCGAAACCCCCATTCAGGTGAGCATCATCATCATCATCATCATCTCCTGTTGGTGTTGGGTGTGTGATTGATTGGTAACATTACTTTGTTTCCAGGTGATTGTGTACGACCATGGACAGGTGATCGAGGACCCCTCCCTCACCGGCAGGGTGGGCTTTACAGGTACTCTGAATAACTGTTTGCGTTGTGATGCACTGGTGATCAGCTCCAGCGCCCCGTGACCCTGAGCTGGACACAGTGGTGTCGGAAAATTCCATCCATCCATCCATCCATCTTGCACTGCTTATCCGGGGCCGGGTCGCGGGGGCAGCAGTCTAAGCAGGGATGCCCGGACCTCCCTGTCCCCAGACTCTTCCTCCAGCTCCTCTGGGAGGATCCCAAGGCGTTCCCAGGCCAGCCGAGAGACATAGTCTCTCCAGCGTGTCCTGGGTCTTCCCCGGGGCCTCCTCCCAGTGGGACATGCCCGGAACACCTCCCCAGGGAGGCGTCCAGGAGGCATCCTAAAGAGGTGCCCGAGCCACCTCAGCTGGCCCCTCTCGATGTGGAGGAGTAGCGGCTCTACTCCGAGCTCCTCCCTGGTGACTGAGCTCCTCACCCTATCTCTAAGGGAGCGCCCAGCCACCCTACGGAGGAAGCTTATTTCAGCCGCTTGTATCCGGGATCTTGTCCTTTCGGTCATGACCCAAAGCTCATGACCACAGGTGAGGGTGGGAACGTAGATTGACCAGTAAATTGAGAGCTTCACCTTTCGGCTCAGTTCCTTCTTCACCACCATGGACTGATACAACGACTGCATCACTGCAGCCGCCGCACCGATCCGCCTGTCAATCTCACGCTCCATTCTTCCCCCAAGATACTTAAACTCCTCCACTTGAGCCAGGATCTCGCCACTGACCTGAAGAGGGCAAACCACCTTCTTGCGGTCGAGGACCATGGCCTCGGATTTGGAGGTGCTGATCCTCATCCCTGTCGCTTCACACTCGGCTGCGAACCACCGCAGTGCATGCTGCAGGTCTAGGTTCGATGAAGCCAACAAGACAACATCATCTGCAAAAAGCAGAGATGAAATCCTGTGGTGACCAAAGCTGACCCCCTCGCGACCCAAACACAGAGGTGTCGGAAATTGATTGACTGAAACTTAACCGCCTGCAGGAATTCCCGCTCGTGCCGACATCATCCTGAATGACACCCGGGTGTCGGACGCCGGGATCTACCGCTGCATGGTCAACAACCCGCCAGAGCCGGCGGAGCCGGGCATCGGAGAGCTGGCCCTGAGCGTGCTGGGTGAGAGCGGTGAGCTGTTAAGGCGTATTCTCCGCTGCGCATCGCGTCTGTTGAAGTGTTTGTGTATTTTTCCCGCAGCGCCGCCCTCGCTGCCCGTGTGCCAGTGGGACGGAGACGTCGACGTCGGCGGGAGCGTCAGGCTGTCCTGCTCGGTGGCGGAGGGCGTCCCCGCTCCGGAGATCCGCTGGGACAAACTGAACCCCGAGGAGATCTCGCTTCCCACCGAGATCGAAGGTCAGCGACACATGACAGAGGTCATGGTCTGGTTCGCCCCCTCACTCCTCTGACCGTCTCGTCTTCCAGAGGACCTCTCAGGCTCCGTCCAGATCGTCAACGTGTCGTCTCAGACGTCCGGCCTGTACCGCTGCTCTGCCGCCAACGACCTGGGAACGGAGAACTGCTACGTCAACCTGTCCGTCTACAGCAGTGAGTGTCTCCGTCTCCGTCTTCGTCTCCGTGGCGGAGTCTTCCTCCCTGACGGGAGCTGCTCTGTGTTTCAGCCCCGGACGCCCCGTCGGGCGTCCTGCAGGGCGTGCTGCTCACCCTGTCCATGAGCCTGGTGCTGCTCGCCCTGCTGGCACTCGTGCTGTGGCTCCACCGCACGGGGCAGGACGGCAGGCGGAGGGAGGGGAAGGCGGCGGCGGCGGAGGAGGACGACGAGTGTTACAACGAGATCCGGGACTCCCCGTCGCTGATGAAGCGCTCCTTTGTTTGATCTCTGGGCACCGAAAACCCAGCCAGGTATCAGACTGAAGACTTTGAAAACCTCCCTGCACCGCTCTGCTGTCTGCACGGCTTCACAGGTTTCTAAATAAACACCCCTGTTCTGAAAGGTGTGTGTTTTTTTATTCGCAGGAATGTGTTTACTCAACTTGTCGCCTCCCTGAGTTTCTGCAGAGGAGGTGAGAAGCTGACAGGACACTCAAAAGCCAGGGTTTATTTACAGTTTGGGGAAATAAGAGCAGAGTCTATGGCTGGACTGCAGGCGGCGCTGTAGGACCGGTTCTGTCAGGTTCAGGATAAAAATGGAAGTTTTTCTATTTTTGGTTCAGTTTATGTTCAAGTTATATTTCAAACATTGGAATTAAAATATCTTGTATATTTTAAATATAATATTAAATATCTTGTATATTTTTAAAATATCTTGTATATTTTAATAGAATACTTTTACAATGTCCTCATATTTCCTCAGTTTATTCTTATTAATACTTTCTTTATAATGAGGTTCTATCTTTCTAAGTAATCCTGACTTTTTTTTTTTTTTTTTAAAAGAACTTAAGACTGGAAAAGGAACAAATTAAATGTGAAAGAAAACACTGGAAGCAGATTTGCAAACAAAGACACAAAATCCTTTAATTTAAATAGGAGGGGAAAAAAATCACTTAAAAAACTGTACAGAACATTGAACATTGACTTAAAGTTCTTAAATAAAAGACCCCCTTCCAAAAAAAAAATAACCAAAACAATAACAAAGTGGGATGGTGTATGATACATCTTGTGCAAAAGAAGTATTAATTGATTCTTCCCAAACTGAGAGCGCCTCTCTCCGCTCACCTCGGCCCTGTGATGGGTAAACAAAAATCCCCCCCAGAACCTCGGCATAGTGTCTCCAATGTAAAACAACCCAAAAATCCAATAATAAAATAGATTTATATTTTAAATATATATTTATATACCAAACATGCTGTACATAAGTTCAGAGATTAGGAATCCCTTTTTGTTTTTTTTTTTTGTTTTTTTGACACCCACATCTGTCCTTGTGCTTTCCTGACTCCCAGCAAAAAGAAAAGAAGAAGAAGAAGAAACTCCCTGTTGCTTTGGATACAAAATGAATGACGAGAAAAGAAAAACAGAAAACAGGACTGATCACAGAGTCTCTGTTTTTCCTGAGTCGAGGGAGTTACTCGTGTGATTCGAGGGGATGCCGACTTTTTCACCTGTAGTAGCTTCTTTTCTTTAAAATAACAGCTTCTTCTGACACCTTTTGTGGAGTTGTGAGGAGTTTTAACGTGGGAGGGAGGAATGAGAGCGACTGAACCGCGACGTGACTTTTTCCCAGCGCGCTGAACGTTTTCCCAACCCCGAAGTGGATAAAAGGGAGCATCATGTCAGTGTGACTCGGCGCTCGACCTGCCAGTTTGCACCATCACACTTCTTTTCTTCTTTAAAGCTCCTTTCAGAAGAATTCAATTCTTTTCCCCCTCCCATGACAGACCCTGAACACCGGCCTCTTTTCAGGTCTCCTATGGGGGCGTTTTGAAGAGATAATAGCTTATGACGATTAATGCTATGGCACTAGCTTATCTCCGAATCCTTTCACCTCTACCGATCACGTGTGAATTCTAGAAAGACTGCCAGCTTGTGTTTTTTTTTTTTTTTAAATTTTTATTCTTCCCCGTTTCATGTTCTACTTCAAGTCGCTCAGACTCTCCATCAGTGTTTCTGTTTGATTCTCACAGTGGTCGAACAAAACAAGTGCAAGAGCTGAAAGAGAAAAAACGAAAACAAAAAACAAAACAACAACCCCCAATTATTAAAGTGACTTGTCAGGAATATTTTCCAGTTCCGTCGGAAAGAAAAGAAAGCCATTGGGTGCGATGATACGAGTGTGAAGACACCGAGCAACTGAGGGAGGGGAGGATGGGAGGCGGATTTCCAATTGGATATATCAGCACACCAAACAAGACAAAAAACCCAGTTGAAGATATCTGTAAGACGATATTCATTAAATAAATATTCCACCGTTGCTTTCAGTATTTATTCAGCTTTGTTTATTTCCAACTAAAACGCTGGATTTAAGTGTTGGAGGAACAGCAGTAGTAGTGAGTATATTAGTAGTAGCAGGGGACGCAGAAGCAGTAGTACAGTGACGGGGGAGGAGGTGGGGGTGGGGGGGTCCCGGCTCACCAGGAGGCCGTGGAGCGCACTGCATCTGACAGGAGAGGGCGTTATCGGCTATTTATGGAGGAGAAAAATGAAGGGGGGGGGAGCAGGGAAAAAAATAAAAACAACCTCAAGCTCAGTTTGTCTTCAGCACTGAGGGACTCTTCAAGTAAACAAAAAAAAAAAAAGAAAAGAAAAAATTAGAAGACATTCCACTCATCTAAACAAAAACAAAAAAAGGCTTCTTTGCGTTCGTCACGCTCCCCGGTTCTTAGATCTGTGATCCGATGTGAGGCGGCTGTCTGATGCTGCTCCTCTGATTCGGGGCTGTAAACTCGCAGTAAGAAGCACCGCAGGTCGGCCGGGACGCCGCTGGAACCTGCTGCTGCACCGAGCAGTGTGGATGTTGTCAGGCACCTCAACAGGAAACAGGCCAGAGAAATAGGACCATTTTTTTTTTTTCCTGGGATGTTTTTATTGAGTCTTTTTTTTTTTGCCCTCTCCTCGCTGTGCGTGCTGCGCCTGGCGAAGCAGCGGAGGCTCCTGAATTGGTCGATATATATCCCAGTAAATATCTTGCGACGATGGAATAATGAAGGTTGGGGGGGGGGGGGGGGAGAAAACAAGGCTTATTATGGTTTCATGTTTCCTTCACCTGCACTTAAAGCAACATACGGATCCTTTTTGTTTCTGATTGGATGCAAAAGGAGAGCTCCTGCTGCTGCAGATGTCAAGTGAGAGACGGTTGGAGGACATCCTCCTTCCTCCAGTATAGAAAAATAAACAATCCTGAAGCAAAAAAAATCTCCCTTATAATTGCACTGGCCTTTCTGGCCTGTCACTACTGCTCCAACCCACAGGTTGTCCATAGAGACACTGAGTGCCTTTGTGAGAACAAAACAAAACAAAACAAAACAAAACAAAAAAAAAAAAGAAGAAGTTAAGAATGAGTTTATCATCAAGCGTCATGAATCACAACGAGAGCTGACTTTGGAATAAACTGGTTGGCTAAATTCAGTCCGTGGTCTGACGTGCATCAGCTCAGCATGCGACCAGATGGTTCAATTCCTTTGGCTGAGGGGGAGGGGGGGGGGGGGGGGGGGGGGGGGGGGGGGGGGGGGGGGGTGATGAACGCACACGCAGATCCAGCCAGTATTGCAGGGGGGGGCCGGCGGAGTCAGTCACGAACCCTGTCGTTGCACTGCGCCGGTCAAACCAGGAGCTGGTGGAATGAGTCCGGCCCACATTCAACCGCGGTGTGCTTTCACTGTAGAAAATGTTCCCTGGTGCAGACTCAGCGCAGGTGATCGAGTAAAGGCAGCTCTGTGGATTCCTCTCTGGGAGTGGGCGGATCCCCTGTGGACAGCAGGGCGGGATCCAGAGTCTGAGTGGCTCCCAGAGGATCTTGTGTTGGACTGGCCTCTTGTAGGGGAGCAGGAGGAGGAGCAGGCTGGGAGAGAAACACACGAACGTGAGTCCCAAAAAACAAAGTGCACCTGTGAATGTGAGCGGTGGTTCGTCAGGTGGGATCAGCTCCAGCGGAGCAGATTGATGGACGGAGCGGATTTCCATATGGATCAACCCTCAGTTTAACATAAGAGCATTACAGAAGATTTCACCTCTGGTGCTACTTTTTAAAAGCCAATACTTTCAACATGTATGCAGAGTTGCTGCGAAAATGTACAAACCAAGTGCAAAAGCTTATTAGGTTAAAAGCGTCAAAAAAGAGATTTTGTACCTCTAAACTATTAGAGAGTAAAAATTATGCGGTTTACTTTCCAAATCGTTACTGCCGGTGTGTCTCCACCAAACAAAACCTCTGTGGTGTTTATAGCAACACAAAAACCTGAATGTAAAATGAAAAAATCACTGCGGCAGGCAGAAGAAAAGGTTCAAATAAAAGTAAATGAAGCATAAAGTAATTCACACATGAGAATTTGTCATCCTGCTGAACTCCGCACAGCTTTCTGTAATAAAGTTCCAAATGGGTTGTAATAATAATTTCATCCTGCTGATTCTTTTAAACCTGATTTAATTTTTTCAATTACTTGGTGTATAAAATGTCAGTAGGCAGCAAACAATACTGCTAAATGTTTCCGGATTCCAAAAGTGACTTTTCAATAAAGATATTTGGTCCAGAAATGAGATGTTGGTGAAAATGTGAGCGGAGCGGCGGCTGCCGTCTCACCTGTGTGCGTATCGTCTGGACCGGTCCTGCCTCCGCCTCGGATGCGGCGGCCGGTCCGTTGAAGCCCTTCCTGGCTGAGAAGCTCCACTTGCCGAAATGGCTCTCGTAGTGCAGGCCGCCCTGCGCAAGGCCAGCCCGCTGGCCCGCTCTGTGGCCCGTGTTCTCCAGGAGGCTGGCGGGGCAGAAGCGCTCCGGGCCGGGCAGCGGCGGGGGCGCCACCGAGCCGCTGAAGGACAGCTGGGAGCTGGACAGCTGGTGGCCCAGGAGGCCCTGGATGGAGGACGTCCGCTGTAAGGACGTGAGCAGCCCCGCCTCCATCCTGCCCTCTGATTGGCTGAGCAGAGCTAACGGGAGGGGCTGCGGGTGGTGAGGCCAGCTCTGGGTCGGGCCGACTGGGTTGTCTGTACCTGGAGTTAAGATCAGATATTTGATTTCCGCTTTTTTTAAATCACAGAAAACTGCTGTAAAAGGCTAGAACAGTTTAGTTTTACCCAGTGAGGGCTGGACAGTGGTGATGTGAGGCTGGGGGAGGCTGGAGGCGGGGGTACTCTGGGTGGTGTGAACAGCCGGGTTGGTGGAGATGGAGGTGGAGCCTCCTCCGCAGTCTGAATCCTCGATGTTTCCTCCACTGTTGCAGCCGGCGCCGCAGCCCTTCTGCAACCTGCCAGGACCAGCAAACCACAGTTAGCCCGCAGATTCCCGAAGACGCGCGCTGCGTCGAGTCGAGGAAGCGGTACCTGTCCCAGCTGCTGATGAGCCAGGTGTAAATGTTGTGCGGGCTGACCGGCCCGCCCCACACAGAGCGCAGCTGGACGTGTCCCCCGGCGTACGACGTGGTGAGGGGGGACACGTAGATGGGGTAGCCGATGGGCTGGTCGCACGAGGAGTTGATCATGTTCCTCAGGGCCTGCTTGGCGTTCTGGATGCTTCCGCGCTCTGGGTTGCGGTTGCGCAGGAAAACCAGCTCCTGCTGCTGCCCCGCCCACAGCCCGCGTACACACTCCCTGTTAACCTGCAGGGGGGGGGGGAGCAAAGATACCTCAGGAGGAAAGAAGGAAAGCACAGACTCCATAAAACAAGTAGAATGATTTGTATGGAGACCAGCAGGAAGAGCCGAGACCTTGATAACTCTGAAGCTGAGGAACCTCTTGTTGAGCATGATGATCTTGTACTCGTCGCTGCCGTCATCCATGATGTGGCGCAGCGCCAGAAGCGAAGGCATGTTGGCCAGAATAGCGCTGCGCCACACGGGGTCGCCCTCGTGCGATATCAACATCTTCTCCTCGTTGGCAGTGATTGCGTCGTACAGAACCATCAGATCTTCATACTCATCGGGAGATGTGAAGTGGTCCTGGAGAAACCACAGAGCACACACGCTCCAGTTCAGCATTGAAAATAGCCGATGTTTTATCTTCAGCACATGTTCTGGAAACGCTACCTGATGCAGTTTGAGGGACATCCTCACTCCTGGCGCCACGACTCGATTCAGCAGGTCCATATCTGCAAACACCCATTCGTCCCTGGGAGACGTGATGCGGAAGTCTCCCTTGAACAGCGCATGGAGGCCGTAGAGAAACGGCTCCAAGCTGTCGAGCAAATGAACAATGAGCATCGTCTGCCGGCGGAGCACAGGCGGTGGTTGAAAGATGAATGCAGTGTTGGAGGTCGTACCTTGCAGACATGCTGTGGGAGGCTGTGCCCAAAGCTCTTCTTCCCAGGATACACAAACCGAA
The DNA here is from genome assembly GCF_902148845.1 of Salarias fasciatus. NCBI lineage: Eukaryota > Metazoa > Chordata > Actinopteri > Blenniiformes > Blenniidae > Salarias > Salarias fasciatus. The sequence continues at coordinate 18,719,179 of NC_043754.1, forward strand.
GCAGAGGTTGACCAGAGGAGAATCTCTTTCACAGGTCACCGGCTACAGAGTGACAGAAAGGTAGGAGTAGATTCATCGTTTAGTTTCTTAGAACCAATACACAATGCTTTTTTGTTCACATCTGATTCTAAGTATTTGATTCTTGTTGGGGAGCGTCTCACCGTTTGCCGCCTGCTGTTGCAATACTGAATCCAGTCCAGGTAGATCATGCAGAAAGAGGAGGGGGTGATGCCCGAGGCCCTGTGGTCATAATCCTCGTCGATGTTCAGGTTGAAGGTGGGGTCACTGTCTACGTAGTTGGGTCCCTGACAAGGTCGAAGAGCCTCCTGAATCATCTCGTTAGCGAGCCACTCCTCCAGCTTCGCAGATCGGCTCACGTAGTAGATGATGCTCTGTAGAAAACACGTTTGATTTAGAAACAGTCAAATGCAAAGATTAAATTAAGAGGGTGTAGACACACACACACAGAGCAAAAAAACGTCTCACCTTGACGTAATACGTGATGAGGATCTTCCGAAGGTCGAACACTTGTAACATGGAGGCTGCATTGTTGTCGCTGATGCTGTAGCCCTCCAGTACGTACTTGGTGGCCGCCACCTCCCAGGCCAGCCAGCGCTGTCCGAAGGCGGCGTTGAACGACAGCATGTGGGGCAGATGACCAGGCTCGCAGCAGCAGCAGCCCTCGTCCTCCTCCACCCCCTCTGTGATCGCCTCCACCTCCCTCTGCTGACAGTATGTGCCTGAACACACCAGAAACATTTGATAAGCCTGAACGAATTGCTCCAAAAGAGGCTTTACTGCCTATCAGCGAGAGTTAAACTGTGACAAATCAAGCAAAAATAAAATGACTTCTTTTCAGATGCAATGGGAATAAATCCTGTCCCTGTATAAAAATATATTAAGATTGAGAAGACTGATTTGATCAGTTCTGATTTGCGAAGTGACAGCCTCTTTGATGCACATAAACTTTTCTTAGTTCTGAAAAACCTAAAAATAAATGCACAGCCATGACGCTGACTCTTTCAGGAACAAGAATGCAGTGTGAGAACATCAGAGTCTGTTTAATACTAAAGAAATATTAAAATAGGTTACCTCTCTTAAATGCATATTTAAAAGATAAAACTTTCCAACACAAAGTGACCTGAAACTATAAATAATTTGCTCTGTTTGAGAGTTTTTGACAAACTTTCATCTGTTAAATAAATTCACGGCGCTCATTCAAAAGGGCTGCAGGCACTGTGGCCGACGCTGACCTCTGAACTCTAGACCTCTCAGCTGGAAGGTGACCAGGCCGTTGCCGATCTCGATGATGTGCACCAAAGCGTTGAGGTAGTCTGACGCAAGAATGAAGCAGTCGCCTGTGCTGTAATTTCCCCAGCGGCCGAGCAGCAGGTCTCCGCACAGGCTGTGCTGGAGCGAGCGTGTCAGGTGCTCGTAGAAAATAGAATTCAAATTGTTGTCATCGGCACCTTCCAGAAAGAGAACAAATAAAATAAATAAAATAAAATAGAGTTGCCACAGCCGTGAAGCAAAGATTAAGTGATGATCTCACACACACACACGTGCGCAGTGACATACCTGGGTTGCGGTCTAATTGGGTGGCGAGTCTGGTGTTTGAATGATCCACACGCTTCGTGCTACAAATGTAAAAAAACTGAATTAAGGCCTCTGCGAAACGTGTTGTTGCTTCGCAAGTAATTATTGTTATAAAAAACACATACTTGTAATCTCGCTCCCAGAACTTTACAGGTCGGGTGTAAGAAGTGACAAACACTGCGCTGCCTAGAACAGGATTGAGAGGTGTGGAAAAGACAGCGGAAAAGACGGCTTGGACGAAAAGCACGGCAGAATCTGAAGTTAGAAGAGTTAAGGGCGGGTAACTTACAAGCACAATTCAAAGCATCAAACAACAAAAGATGTACAGTAATGCAATTTCACACGTTGACCCTGCAGCAAAAAGCAGCATCACATGTTAAGACAGTGTCACATTTTGAAGTTGCAGTTCAACGCTGCTCTTTGCGGATCCTCAAGGAAACCGAACAGACTGAAGGATACGAGGCACGGCGAAGGGCTGAGCAAATGCATGAAAGGCTGAGCCCCAGGTGATCTGCCAGGGGGCGATGTAAGTCAGCACAAAGCGCAGCTTATACAGGAGGTCCCACATCTGAAAGTTTCAGGGATGAATCAGAATCAAACCCAGAAGAATACAACACAAAGAGAAACACATGTCACCACGGTAGAAATGAAATACAACAGATCAACACACAGCTGTCACCTATGTGCACGTCAACGTGTTTCCAAAGTAGGACAAAAAGTTCATGGCAAGACCTGAGATCTCACCTTGCTGAAGAGAATGGACATGAAGTAGTAGTCGATGAGGAAGGTCTCCGAGAAATGCGGGTAGTCGAACTGGAAGAAGAGCGTGGTGAAGCACAGCGTGACGTACTGCTGCGACGGGGTGCAGAACGACGAGCGCAGCAACTTCATGCCCGCCACCGAGATGAACAGCGCTCGGCTGCTGGGGGAGTTAAAGGAACGCAGAGAAGGAATCAGGGGCGAAGTCTGCATGCATGTGTATCAAAATGACATTAAAAAACAATAGATTCAAGCACTTGTTTGCATGTTGTTTTTTTTTCCTCTCAGCAGTGAGTAAACAACTCCGTAAACATTTTATTCACAAGTTGATTTCTCTTTTACCACAAAGTGATACGCCGTGTGTCACACCACTTAAATTATTCTCACCTCCAAACACTGCCTGTGACCCGAGTATGTTCCACTATTATATCTATAAGGTTGTTATCGATAAAATCATGGGGAGAGAGATAAACTGGCTGGTCTGGGAAATCTGGAGGAGGATTTTGTTTTATGTATGTATCTGCAAAAAGCAATAAATTCCATGCGCGGTTGAGTGTGTGTGAATTTTATGTTGTGCTGTTGCAACACACACAGCTGGCAGCGCTGGTCCGCGGGGAGCAGTGGCGAAGAACCGGGTGATATGTGGATGTGAAGCGGTGATAAGGAGAGCGGCTTACTAGATGTCCAGCTCTTTATGATTTTGGCCCACAGTCCGAGCTTCTGTCGTCAGGGAGTTCAGCACCACAGCTGGGTAGATGAAGTATTTCTCCACACACTGAAGCCACGCATACAGCTTCTCAAACCACATCAGCTGAGCAGCATCTGCAGAAAAGAGAGAATTCAATAAATTCAGAAAACCACTTGAGCTGTCATGTTTTTTTTGGAGAAGTTTACCCTAAAATTACAGTATCTTCTATTCCGGTTTTATTTATAATCAATAAACACACATTAGGGCTGTACCAAAGACAGATCATCCCTGAGGGCAGATGTACTGGAGGAGGCGGCATTTAAATGTGACTCCATAACAATGATAAAAAGGTAAAATAAACTCTTTGTGAGCTCTGCTGTTACGATGTTGGGTAAGTGGCGATATTTTTAAAGAAAATCTTTGCCATTGTCGATATAATCCACCATAGCTTCTGATGCAGCATTTAATTCTGACAACAGTAAATCATAATTTAATCGTGATGCTGCTGTCAACTTCGTGTTGGAGCTGCTGTCTGTAACTTACGCTTATTTTTTTGTGACATAACTGGCAAAACTGTAAACTATTTTTTAAATATATATTCTGAGAATGTTTTGACAACATCCGAGGCATGAAATGCTTCGTAGCTGTTCGCCACTTCTGGTTGCAGTAATAAAGAAAATGCACTTTACAGGTTTAAAGTACTAAATAGTCCACATAGTTAAAGGAACACATCTGAATTAGTGAGCTGCGGGTGATTCACTCATATCAACTTAACGAAAGCAGTCCTTTTCACAAACAGGACCCCATGCGGTTATACAATACTCAAACTAAGCTGAGACTCTGGTACACGCTGATCTGAGCTGGAACCAATGACAGTCCCCTGTTTGCATGTTCTATTTCTTTTTTTTTTCCCCCAAACACACTAAAGTGCAGAATTCCTTTCAAGTCAAAAGGAAATAAATTACAGTTCTACATCTTATAGATCTATAACCGTATAAAAATAAGCATCTCTGCTATTTCACAATTTATACCAGGGGTATGAAACACATTTTAGTTGAAGAAACACATACAGATCAATGGGCCGTACTGGTAAAACAGTGCCATTGTATATTTGAATTTAAACTTTAAAGGATTAATTTGTTGTGTTGTAAAGTATATACGTTGGAAAAGCAGCTCTGTGTCTTGTGTTTCTTTAAATTTTAACAATTTTATTGTGGTTTGGCTGGATTGAAGCCTTGTCCTGGCCAATTTTAGTCTACGGGGGTCATATGTTTGACAATCCTGATCTATATGACCTCTCTTTTAGTGTCTGTCGTGGGAAACATCGCTGAAAAGCGCTTCACTGTAAACACTTGCACCGGTTGCATCGAGGTATCTTTGAGCTGTACGGACCAGAACCACGACACGAGTTGGATTTCCAGGTTTTAACTTCTTGCATCACTGATGTTGAGCATTCAATTGGGAGAAGTGACATTATCACTTTCTAAACCTTTAAAAAACCTACAGCAGACATGTTTGATTCCCCCCCCCCCCCCCCCCCCTTTTATGCTCATCAATATAATGACATCTTTCTCACCTTGACAGTCTTGCATGCTCGTAGTGAACACACACTGTACCCAAAAAACCAAAAAGAGATTTGCATACGACCAGCTGTGTTTCATGTCGAAGTTTAATTTCTTAGTGTTGAACGCTGGATACTGATATTGTGGCGATATCATCATGTATTCCTACTAATCTATCAGTGGTATTTGAAATAAGCAGCCACTGACCACAACACACTTCAATGCCACACTCCAATGAAGAGATACTTGGGGTTAAGAGCTCTTTCACAAGAGTCTTCCTGAAGTACTCACAATGTTACAATTACTCATAGAGCTGATTGTTTGACGCCGTTACTCCAAACATCGGTTTTTCTGAGAGTAGAAGAGCAACCAGGACTCACCTCGGACTTCAAACTGACTATACTCTTTGGAGCGGAGCACAGGGTGAGCCAGGCAGAACCATGGCAGCTGTTTGCGGAGCTGAGGCAGGAGATAGTGTGTAATGAAGCCGACAACTCCAGCCAGGATGTACAAGACAAAGCTCAGAGCGGGCTGTGGATGGAGAGCAAAATGAAGACAATTAGAAATAAAAGTGTGTGTGTGATCCTTCACAGAGATGAGTGTTGAGAAGAGGGTCATAAACGCTGCTCCTACTAACTTGAAGAGCGATGAAAACCGTGCTGGCACTGATGGCGAAGGTTATCACAGCCATGAGGGGACACATGACGAGGTCTGAATGAAGAATCTCGTTCTAAAGAGGAGACAGTGAGAGTTCGACTTTAAAACTAATGACGACGCAAAAACGAGCCGTCCTGCTGAACTGAGCAAATCCGTTTACCACAGAGTTGCGTAGCTTCTCAGGGAGAGGGTCCTTGATCTCTACAGGGGGCTCTTCTGGTGTTCGGTTCTCCAGTTCTGGGAATAATTTAGACCGAACCAACGACCTGATGGAAAGCACAGGGGGAAAAAAAAGGAAAAAGAAAATCAACAGAATTAAAACAACTACAGTTAAAAGCTCTGGTGCAAAGTCAGGTCTTCAGAGGCTGTGCAGTGAAAACAGGAAGGCGACAAAATGGTGACTGTCATATCAGCACCGCATGAAGGTCAATTCTTTCTTGGCAGCCGGCGAGCCAATTAAACAATCCCTGCAGTAACCTGAATAAATGGGAGGAAAATAAAACCCTTCAAATTAGATCTCGGTTACATGTGTAAATCCCCAGTAAATACTTGTCCCGCCAGATGGACAACTGAAAAACTTGGCTGAAACGCTTCCTGTGTAGACAAGCCATCTCCACAAGTAGAGGAGGAAATATTGAAATAGATTTCACAGCAAATGTCAAACTTTTAAATGAAAGTTTTCTGAAGTGAAGAAAAACAGGCTGCATGATAAACTAGTCTTCTTCCTCACTCAAGGGTCACGACACTACATTTCATTATTGTGCAACAATCTGTGAATGTAACTGCAAGATGTATTACTGCAGATCATGATCGGCAAGATGAGATAAAACACTGACCACAGGATGGTAGGATCGCTGCTTTGGCGGCTGAGGTGGTAGGATAAGGCCAGGAGGAGGCCACAAAACACAGAGAACAGTACTGGCACATGGGCATCCCCCCACGGCGCCTGGTGGAAAGAAAATGTTGTTACTGTGATGGATAAGAATTTGACAAAAGCACACCGGGTCTATGATAAACTTACATTTATAGCGCCGAGGCAAAATCCATACAGCAGAGCAGCCACCAACACGCTACGGATGAGGCTGAACAGAGATGAGAGCGGGCTGGTCGTGGCTGAAGATAAAAAAAAAAGCCTGAGTTTAGACAACTTTAACCAGAATACAAGGATTTTAATCTCATCTATTTAGTTTCTCATTCATGTTTCAAGGTCACAGCAACAGAATTTGATTCACCTGACTTGAAACGGTGACTAATCCCACCTGATAAAAATAGCATGCAGTTGAGATGCGGCAATAAAGAGTGTGGCTTCATGTGATCAGAGTGTCGTTTCTGAACTGGCTGCAACGCTTCCCTGACAGGAAGTTACCACATTGCCTTCTGTGTGCATCTTGTTTTGTCCAGTCTTGAAGCTGTTAATGCCCATGTCTACCTTTAGTTTCATGTGATATTTTGTTTCATTGTGTTTTTTTACATTCTTGTAACTCAAGCACGACAAATCACCCTTAATTGTGCAGATAAAATTGATGTCTAAGAGTAGTTACAGTCTTACCGGTTCCACCGAAAACGTGCATGTCGATCTGCTCCAGCAGACACATCACAAAAGTATTGACCTGAGGTAGCAACCCAAACAGGAAAATGACCGGGAAACACAAGGCAAACACTGTTGGATGAAAGAAAGAAAACAAAAGAATAAATTACCAATTCACATTACTCGCTGTACTGTGGTTTAATGAACAATGACCTTCATGCTATATTTACATCCTACTAATGTAACGCCCTTCACGTGATGGAGATGAAGCACATAAGGATGCTGAAAAATAATTATGAAAAAAAAAAGTTGCGGAAGAAAACTAACCAATCAGCATATCCCTGACCCAGATCAAGAAATGTGCGGAAAAAAAGGTGACGCCGTAGAGGGAGAAGGGCTGCAGGCTTCCAGCACGACCGGACAGGTCAAAGATCCAGATCATGACACAGCACAAGCAGAAGTAGACAGGCCGACTGTACACAATGATCCAGTTGTGACCCTGTTGATTGAACACAATGACATGATTAACTGACTTTTTATGTACGAGGTCCTGATCACAATTCCCAATATAAAGGGTGAAAACTTTACTCACATGCATGGGAGAAGCTGCATCTGGTTGCACACTCTTTAAAAAAAAAAAAAAAAAAAAAAAAAAAAAATAGGGCAGAGAAACGTAAGTTGCACATATTTCAGGTAAAACCGAATCAAATCTGAAGCAGTGCAGAGAGGTTACATGTCTGATCTGGAACTTTGCACGTTTGCTGTAACTGCAAAAACAACACATCTAATCCTGATTTTTATGATCCATCTATGAATTCTGTAAATTTGATCAGTTGTATGCAATCTAGAAGAGTAAAGCTTTGTTTTTGAAAGGTTCATTTACTGTCACAGCCAACAGATTAAAAAAAATAAATGAAGTAAAAGTTTGTAGCTACGTTCTGATTTTAGTTCTGTACAGTGTAAACACAGACTTTGCATGTTTGAGTTAGAATCAGTGGTTAAAATATGTGCTTAATACAAGCTCTGACCAGCTGATAAAACAACGAAAAGTACCTTCAGGAGGGAGTACTGGCAGCTAGCAATGACCAAGCAGAACTGGAAGACCCAGATGTCCCTGAAAAAGCCCTGTAGCAGCAGTAGGAACCCCAGGAAGGCCACCAGGCTGGCCAGCACCACAGCAAACACGTTCTCCCCCACACGGCGGTTCCTGGAAAAATAAAGTATGGAACCCGAAATACCTTATATGTAAAACACCAGTTTTATTACTTTCTATCATCAAATATTTTAAAAAAGGTTCAAACACAATCAATAGGAGAGGATATTAAAATGGAACCATCACAATCTTAATCTAATGACAGAAATGTCAAGACAATTTTAAGACTATCAATTTTAAACATCATGAGGTGTTAACTGTAATATTCATCCTGAAGGAGCCACATAGCATTGTCCTGCCTACCTGTCCAATAAGGCAAGAAGAGCCAGTCGATCGTATCGAACCCTCAGCCACTTCCCAGGTAGCACCCAAAAGCGATAGTACTGTTTGGGTTTGGCTTTCTCCTCGATCATCAGAGTGTTTTCCTGAGACTCTTGTAGAGATTCGTGATCCAGGTCAAACTGAGGAGGAGTTGAGAAAACCGGGGACGAGTTTAGAAAAAGAAATGATGGGGGGTTTTGTGAAAGCTCGAAGACTGCTAACCTCAGGCATTTCCAGAGGCACCCTGCGGACCTGCATGCCCTGTAAAACCACTGGTCTGGGCTGGAGCATGGACAGGACCGGTGCTCCCTCCTGGACTTCAGTGGAGGTGAAGCTTGAGGACTGGGACTGCCTCTCCCGTTCCCTGCAAGTGACAAAGGTCATGGTGTTAAGTGCAGGTGTGCATCATGCTTTGCCAGGGCAAATTAACCTTTATAGTGGTGAATGAGGCTGAGTCGGGCAATAAAATACTTCTAACTTACTGAACGGGGTCCTCGTAGCCGCCTCCAGCAGGTCCAAATGTGTAGGACCTCTTCACTCCTGAAAATAGAAGAAAAAAGTGCTGAAATATAAACATTCTAACAGGGAATACACTCAACAGGAGAGAAACAAATTTTATGGGTATCCTCAGTTTTAATCAACAGACTGAACACGTCACTAAACACTCTATTAAAATTAACAGAAGAGAGAATCTTGAAGAATAGAAGACGTATATGAACAATAAAGACGGATCCTCTTTTTCTAAATTCTAAAGATTGTATAATTTGTTGTGTTCAACCTGGAACTTCCAACCATCCATCTGAGTGGTGTTGGAGGATTGCGACTGCACTGAGAAGTTAAACCATCTCTTTAAAAGGATCACAATAACTTAAATCAGTCGTTGTATTTAAGAATCTGTTTTTGGAACATAAACATGCTTATTCACTTTTCTAGCCAAAGAATCAGGTGAAAAGAGTGACACCAGAAGATACAGTGAAAGAACAATTAACATAACTTAACATAAATACTGAAAACGGGGGGTAAACAACAATGCCGGTTTTTTCACAGGAAAATCCACAGGAGACTCCACTGGGTGCCAACCTTCTCATTTAACTCTCGACATGAAAACAAACAAGTTCCTTTGGCATAATAGTGAGATATCCCTTTGAAGCCGCTGACTCACCGCTCTCATCATAGAAATAGTGCACCGCCCCCTCTGATGTGTCGTCGAAGGTGGAGGCCTCGTGGATGCCACTGCGGGGCAGCAGGAGCGAAGAGGCAAACTGTAAGGCTGAGGGAAGTGTGCGAGTGCGCGAATGAGAAGAGGTCCGAGTTCGCTGGAGGTCCTGGAGGCTGCAGGGCGAAAAACAAAAAGAGCACACGCACACACTTTGTCAAATGAAACAGTCCGGCGTTGTAAATTAAAATTTTAGCTGAGCGAGGCTTGAAACTGGCGCTGCTGAAGCCGGCATCTTACATGAGAAGTAATGTGCATTAAATAATATTTCATTAATTTCTTCAGAAGTTGCTGAGAATACTACTTCATACGGAAGCAGTTTTAATTTGAACTGCGAGATATTACATTCATCACAGTGTGGACTTGCTGATTGCTTTGACTAAAGGAGACGTGGCTTGCAATCGGGGCAAATAAAGAAAAGGCTGAGGTAAGGCTTCGGCTGAAACCCCCACTCACGTCTGCTTACTCAACTGACCTGGGAGGGGATCCCATGGTTGATGGAGGTGGTGTAGGGTTGCTCCCAGCATTGTGTCTCCTGCGTATGGCCTGGGTCCTCTTCACACTGCTGACAGATTCATGTTTGCCCCCGTCCTCTGGAGCCATGGCTGGAGAAAGGTTATCAGTTACATCAATACAACAGTTCATATTGCAGTCTCTGTCTATGGAGCACACGGGACCATCTACGTCCAAATGAGACACAAGTGGGCTTATTACTAGGTTTTAATTCGATCTAAAAAATTTTTTTTAATTCATTCCAAGGAGTGAACAGGCTTAATATGCTGAATTGAGCAATGCTAATTTCCAAGAACAAATAAGTGTCCAACTATTCATTATAATCCACTTCTTGACTTTTATTTGGAGGCATTGAAAAGACCATTAAACAGGAGGTGACCATCAACGCTGACTGTCAACAGAAGGGGAAGAATTGAGTGCTTCCAATAATTAAAGGTTAAAACGCAGTATCCCCCAAATTCTAATTATTACATTCAGAAACTTTCCATTTGGGCCGAGCTCTTTCCACAGCAGTCGTCGCCATTGGTGCATGTGTGTGTGTGTGTGTGTGTGTGTGTGTGTGTGAAAGGGTGAATGTGACGAACAGTGTGAAGCGCGTTGAGTCTGCTGAAGCCCCAAAGTGCACTCTCCAATCTAGGTTCAATTAAATCTTGGGCCAGTGAAAAAGCTGCTTTTTGGAGATTTCTTTTGTAACTAAATCATCAGTCCTTCTAGGCCTTTACTAAAGGACCATTTTAATAAAAGCCGTCTGACAGATTCTATATATCTCACAGTTTTCCCCCTGAGCCACTGTAGTCCTGCGTGTTAACGTGAACTGCTTTTGGACAAAACATCAAAAGGACAGATTTCAAAAGAATGGTTTCCAACGTGAATCAACATTAACTATTTAGGCAGGCTGGTTTGAGGTGCATGTCTCCGTGGATGGAAATGAGCAATTTCTTGCTTACTTTTGGTGGGCATATCAAATCAAGGAAAGAAGCACAGTTCTATGAGAACAAGCATGTTTCAGGAAGAAAATGAAGCTGCAGGTCACAAAAAAAGTCTTCAGTCAAATAACGGACTAATTTATATGAGCATGTTACTGTTGAGCGTTTCTTTTGGTCAAACTTTAGAGAAAGGAAAATATATGGAAATCGCAGCCTTATCTGTAAGAAAGTGACGGCTAATGGGCAAACAACACGCAGAAATGCTGTTAAAGTCATACAGACTATTATTCGGATATCTCTTAATTTTCAAGATGTTTCTTTTAGAGACAGTGCTACAGTAACTGCAGGATTTCCCTTGCTGTAATAGGAAGCTTAAATTAGCAACATACAGCAACATTACTAACAAATGAATTAAATACTCAACATTAAAAAGATGTCATTCATGACTGAGAAACGCACAACAACAACAAAAAAAGATGTTTTGTAATCTGTTGTTGTAATGAAACCTTTTATAATTTACTAATTTTCCACAATAAAGAAGAGAACTTTGATTCTCCTTCCCCATGAACGCGAACTTCAGGAGCTTCAATCTGCAAATGGCAGGCAACTCTCAAGACATTCATTTCATTTTTTGTTTTGTTTGTACAGGAACGTGACTCAGAGATCAGTCGTGTGGCCCAGAGCCATAAAAACATGGTTCTTGTAATCAAGAGGCAATTATGTGACGTTTGGCATTAAGACTTCAATTCTAAAGCGTTTGTCTGCTCTGTACCACTCCAGACCTGTCCCGGGGTTACAGGAAAAGTCTTTCTCTGCTGCGAACATAGTTAAAAACATCACTAACAGAGAAAAAGAGTTCCAATGGGCTGTTTTGTGATCTGTGAATTTCATAATCAAGTTATGGATTACTCTAAAGGGCAGTAAATGAGATTTCAACTTCAGCATCGATGGTATTAATTAACCTTAAAAAAACAAAACTACTTTTAAAAGTACCAAATTTTATGGATATGAAGCATCAGTCATGTATTAGGTTTAAAACAACAAAATTACCGTACATATTAGAATTATTCTGCATGTCTTGGCAATTTTGGCAACAGTTCATTTAGAGCTAAATGAAAAACGTTTTTGGTCTTCGATATTAATTTGTTTCCAAGTGCAATTATTCTCCAAGGGCAAGCAAAAAATATTTGATACGGTTCATAGACTCCGTTAAACTACAGATTAACCACATCTGAAAACCTGTAAACAAGAGCTGACTATAGTAAAGGATGAAATTCTCTGATATCTGCTTGCTTATGGATTGAATAAGTACAAGGTAACATTCTTCAGTTGTGTGTTAATAAATTATTTAAAGTCAACAATATCAGATAAATTTTTATCCACTGATGCCGTATAATTCATCTCAGGGTCTCGGTATATTCCATTCACTCACCTCCTCCCACAGCTCCTTCTTCAACCAGCTCTCCTGCTCTCCAGCCCATCTGGTTGCCGGTCCAAGACCCTCCGAGAGAGTCCAGGCGATGATGTGTTCCAGGGAAGCCATCAGTATGGATGGTGCGCGCTTCCAGGTCCGACTTCGAGATGGTGAGAGTGCGAGGTGCAGGGGTGGAGGTGGAAGGCATCGCCAGCAGAGTGGAGGGCAGAGCCGCTGCGTTGCTCTGGCCACCGCCTGCTCCGTCCATACTTAGCACTCTTGCATGAGTCTTAGCGCTCGCTGTGCTCGAAGAGCGCTGAGCAACACGAGAATGCGAGGGGCCAGCAGGTTCAGGTAAGTCTCCGTCCCTTGGGGTGGGTAGTTGAGCAGCAGGGGGGAGAGGGGACGTAATGCCAGTGTTCGCAAGGTCGGGGGAGTAGCAGGAGGTAGATGAACTCGAGTCGTCATCGTCGTCGTCGTCATCATCGGAGCTGTATCGGCGCTGTGAGCCCAGACTGGAACCGGCGCTCATGTCACTGCCGTCGTCCTCATCGCTCGAGTCCTCAAACAAACTTTCGCTATAAGCCTTGGCGCCCAACCGGTTGCGCACGGGGATGTAATCTCTGTGTTGCCTATGATTGTGGTGACGCCTGTAAGAGCCACAGTCAAAACTACTGCTGCCCGCCCCAGCTCTCCTCCTCGGAGCTTTCCGCCGTCCCGGCCTGTGACCCATGCTACTGCCGCTGGCCCGCAGCAGCTTCAAGTCTTTGGGGCGCACAACCTGCTGGGCTTGTAAGGCAGGCTGATCAGACAGTAGGAAGGGGGTAGAAGATATGGGTAGAGCAGGTTCAGAGCAAACCAGACTCAGGGCCAGCCCTGAGGACACTGAATTTGCCTGCCGAGGTGGGGGCAGAGGAGGAACTGGGACATTTCTGTCCAGCTCACAAACCTCTGAATGACCACTACTTGATGGTGAGGAGTTTTGGAGAGGAGGGGGCTGTGCAATATCAGAGAGGGGGGGCAAATCCTCTCCTTCAACAAGTGTCCTATCAAGCCCCTGGCTGAGGGAGAATTCTTTGGAAGGGGAGCGCAGTAGCACACTGTCTGACAGATTGTCAGTATCACTGCCACCCTGTCCTCCTGGATCCTCTGAGGGCTTCAAGATGTTAGAACCTATAGCTGGCGCTGAGGCCGACGCCTGTCCGTCGGTGGGCCGCGCCTGGCCGAAGGAGGGACTTTCCAGCTGAGTGGAGTCAGTCTTTTCACTGCGGTAGCTGCTAACAGTGCTCAGCGTCTCGCGGTCTGTCGTGGCTCCACCTGCACTGAAACAACTGTCCGTGGATCCGGCAGCCAGTGCCACCCCGCTGCGGCTGCCTGGGTGCTCGGTCCCCGGTGCAAACGCCACAGGGTCGAGGCCTAAACCCAGGAGATTTTCACTCAACTCCTCACTCAAGCTGCTCTTTATAAGGGGGCTAAGGGGTGTGTCTCCCAAGCTCTCGGATTCAGCCGAGGGGCCAAGGGGAGAATAAGCCCCCAGGCCTTTGTCCTCACGACTTTGATGAGACAGTTGCTCGGGTAATTCCTCCACTTCCTGCAACTGCTCTTTCTCGCCTCCGTCTTCTTGACTTGAGGGTGAAGGGGGAATAGACAAGCATTCTCCGGGTTCTTCAAATCCAGATGACACTCCAGATACCCCCATGAGACCTGGGAAATCACTTCCAAGAACAGCGGCAATGCAGGACTGAACCATGCTGGGAGCCCCTGTGCAGGAGAACAGCACCAAATTAGACAGTAACGCTAGAAGAGAACAAAAACTAAAAGGACAGCAGACTTACTGATGGCGTCCTGTGACGTCTGACGTAGGATGTCACGGTGAGCTGATGTAACGATCACATTATTGCTTCCTTGCTCTCGCATTAGCTCTTTGATATCTGAGGTGAAAGCAGAGCAGATGGGTTAAAACGCACACAACACTGAATTACACAAATTAGGACAGTTTGCAATCGTGAAAATGCACCCGTTTAAAATAATTAATAAAAAAGGTGTTCAAACAAAACAACAGAATTAAAATACCTTTAGTTTCTCCTGTATCTTCCAGCTGGGGCAAAAATTCCTGAAGGACAAGGACAAGGAATTCAAGAAAAATATAAACATGCATCAAAACTATCAATCTATGGCCATATTACCATGATGATAACCATCAATGCCACACAAGCAAGGAGCTTAAAAATCCAAACTTATGATGAGAAATAAGTACAGTCTGTACTATACTATTAAATTTGAATCCTCACCGACACCTGGTTCAATCCAAACAGCGAGTGCTGGGAGCTGCAGCGTACCGGTGGGGTTGAGTTGACCTTCCGAAAGACAGTCATCTCTACACCGACATGACTATCCCTGCAAGAAACAGACAATTAAAAAGATTCGGACCATTACACTCGTCGAATGTTGCAGCACAAATTTTCTCTAAAGTAGAGGAAACATGCAAAAGCATCTCATTACCTGTGCTGGTTCCCATCATGAGCACCTGAACCATCATCTCCTTCTTCTGTCCTCGGCGCTTCGGCCGTGAGTGAGGCCTGTTTCTTCTCTACAATCTCACCAAGGTCGAACATAGCATGGAGCCGGTAGTTTACCACCTTAATGGCTGTGAAAAAGACAGCCACCACTGCGGAGTACACACCTGCCACCACCAGACTAGGGGGAAGAGCCTGTCACAGAGTGAAAAGAAAGTGACACTAAATACAAAACTGCACAGTCATTTGGAAGAAAGGGAGCCAAGAATCATTTGATAAAGTGGCTGCAAATGTTCACGGTTGATCAAAGGAAGGGGACACAAATAACTGTCCTGTTTGAGAATATCTCGCATCTCGATGTTTATCACATTGAGGTATTTAATTATGAAGCTGTTTCAGGCTCCAGAATCATTTCAAGATTCCGTTTTTGAGGCAGGAACCTTTTACTGAACAAGAATTCCTTGCTTTCCCTCTATTTAAAAAAAAAAAAAAATTAAAGTACAACATTAAAGTTCAAATTCCAATATTAGTTTAGTCTCTCAAAGTGTCTGAATTGAACTAAGTTTGAGGTAATGATTTGCAACAATGTGTAGTACAGTATCTTTTAAGCAAATCGTGATAAAGGAAATGGGCTGCATCAATAAAAGTGACTGCATAAAAAAATATTTGTTTTAAATTCCAACATCTGACATGCCGAAATGTACATTTGCCTGAATTAATCATTATTTTACGATCTGAAGCTGCAAAAATATGCTTACCATGTACAGAAGAAAGGGGAAGGCCAGGAGAAATATCCAAAGATAGAGGTGGAAGCAGTTGGAGAATGTGCTCTGATGAGGGTCCACATACCATCCTCCTGTGAGTGAAGCCCACACACCCTGTCGCAATATCTGCAGAGCTTGGGAACCCATCTCCACAGCCAGATTCAACCAAATGGTGAAACACTTCTCACAAGGCTGTAGCTCTGAAAACCGTGCAGCAGTTTGAGCCACGGTATCTTGTGTCTACGATGGCACTTCCATTGGGGATGGCAGGTTGACCAAGACTGTTTCATCAAGTGCAATAGTTTCTGGTCTTGGTTAGACAGATTTTAGTTGAGGTCAACAGTCCTTGCATATTCCTGAGCCAGTATGTGCTCCCTCGCACAGATGCTGCCACACACTAGCCTAATCCTTGCTGGGTAGTCAGGAAAGTGACTTTTTGGCACATTGGTAACCCACTGAATGTATGAAAGAACATTCATCTGTAAGAAACAAACAAAAAAGCTGGTTAGTTTAAGATTCAGTAAGAGGCACACTAAAATGTAAAATGTTGGGAAAAATGTAAACTAAGCACGCAAACCTTAGAATAAATGTTTAAATGTTGCAAGAATGATTTGAGGAAATATGTCTTTAAAGTCCCATTCACACCTAAATAACTTAATTCATCGGTGAAAATACAAATGTCCAGATTTGCTACCCACTGGAAAAAAAATTCACATTTCGTGGAATGTCAAATTCAACAAAGCCAGATGTACAGCTAAAAACCCACATTATGGAAAAATTGATCAATATTAATTTTTAAACCAGCTTCAAATACTCACAGGCTATGGCTTCAAGAGGTGATGCAGCATTCTTGTAAACATGTACTTAAGTCAACTTAAGATAAATGTTCAAGCAGTATCACTTTCAAAAGATAATGTCATAAATATGTAACCATTATTGTCCGTAATTTTGCAGGAGTTCACTTTTAATAAATACACAGCAATTTATTTTAGGACACTGATCCTTATTAGCACGAGAGAGAATGGCAGGGCAAAAGGTGAGGGTAACAGCTGATGGTTGAGGGTTTTTGACAAATCCAAAGCAACGGAATATCGCTGAGATAAGTGATTGACCTTTTGACAGTGTTTCCATGTCCCTGTTTCCATGTCCAGGCCAATGGTGTGCCAGCTAGATTAAGTTTTCTGACACTAGCAGGCTAGCAGACCAATTAGCTTAGCATACGGACATCTCCGGGGGGTAAAATTGACTTGTTCAACCACCGGCTCATTCACTATCCTCAGTGAACGCATAAACGTAATCGGCACGAAAGGTGCAAGACTCTGAAACGACTGACAAGTGTTAAAAATCGTTAGATATCTCCCCGCTGGTTACCGGCTAATGCTAGGCCGCATACATCAGCATTTTAACCAGGGTAAGGTCCCTGCCGTTAGCCGAGTGGATGTACCGTCACCCCAACACAGGGTGACTTCACGTTCAGCGTTCGTGTCTTGGTGAAACCCGTCATGTGGCGTAAATTAACAGATGCAATAATTATGCTCGCAGTGAAAGGGAACTTACAGTTAGCATTAGCTGTCCAGCTCGCCTCATATCCTCCTTCCGCATCCAGTCCAAAAATCTCAGAGCTCTCCTTCTCAGGATGCTAGCGAGGAAAAACTGAAGCTTCACTTTCAGTCTGCGCTGGCTAACTTATCGTGTTTTTCTCAAAGTCCTCCATCTTCTTTGGCATTAGTGGGTGACAGACACACAGCGGGAGCAGCAGTCCCCTCTCATGGTTAACCATTCAGCATTCGGGCTGTTTCTTGTGTTACAATGTTTCAGCTGGCTAACTGGAGGGCTAGCTATAGCTAACAACTAGTTGACACACGCACGCACGCACGCACGAACGGACGTACCCTGCGCGAGAGGAGAGAGACGTTCCCATGACGCTGATTGGCTGTGTGCAGTGACGTCATGGGAGTTTATTCAGAACCATATCAAAAGCCCTACAAAAAACAGCCATTGCTCTGCATTTGTTTAAAAAAGTAAAACATTTGAAGAATGGTAAGTTGTGGTATTAAGATAATAATAAAATATTTATTCAATAATTAAATACACCGGACAAGAAAATGAGGTGCAAAAATAGCTTTAAGTAGGTGTGTGAAATATATAAGACAGGTTTTTCGTTTTTTAAATTTCATTGTATTTTGCAGCAGAGGTATTTTTAAAATTGGCTTTATGTTGAGACTGTAATTTTTGGTCGTAATATTTGGTTTGAAAAAAATTCAAAATTTTCACTATTCCTACTCTGTGCCATAACAAAGAAAAACTTTAAAGTTTGAACTTAAGCCCATTTATATTTTTATATCATTATGACACTATTATACCAGTCCGGCCCACTCAAAATGAAACTGGGCTGCAACGTGGTCCCTGAGCTAAGACGTATTTGGCACCTCAGGTGGACAGCTGCTACTTATCACATTTCCTTAAAAAATGAAAACTTGAGTTGTGAACGCTGTCTTTTTTTGTTTGTTGGTTTGTTTTGTATCAGGATAATTGACAGTATTGTCTTAAACTACATATATCTTTGTATTCTTTTTCTTGAATTTACAATAGCATACTTCTATAAAACTTTAAATTTCAAAAAACAACCAGCAAACATGCATAATGTTTTATCACATATTAGTCACTCAAGCTGAGCTGAAGGCTTAGTTCTGAATGATACTGTCTTCTCAATTCAGAACCATTCCAGTGTTTGAAGAGTACAAAAAAAAAACAACCCACGTTTTTCTTCAGATTTTTAATAACAACAATACTGCAAACATGTATTTTTCTTTATTCCTACGTAGCTGAAGCCTTTCAATGAACTAAAAAGCAAGCTGAAGGTGAGCAAAGTGAGCTTGGGCTCAGGGATTACAGGCTTGAAGCCCACTGCTGACAGGTTACCACTGCAGGTCCCTGACAAGGCCCCTTGACCTCCAGCAGCTTCCTGAGAACTGAAGCAGTCTACAGTGCTTGGGGTTTCTTGTTAAGGTAACTGTGAATGGAGTGATTGAAATCCAGAGAACTTCTTTCTCTGAGAGGATCAATAAATTGCAAATGTTTAAAGAAAAAAAAGTTCCTGCTTCTTTGCCTACTACAAATATTATTTCTTCTCCTGTTTTTGCTTGTTTTTGCAGACAGTGAGCAATTCTTCAGGGATTGTTCAGCATCATTTAAGCTGAATATGAATTGGTAATTGTAGGAGAAAAAAAGCCCCTGAATGAAACATTTAGTAAACAGCATTATATTTATGACCACTATTTAAGTGTGTAGCAGTATGTATTGTTGAAATGTCTTCATTAAAAAAAAAAGTGCTATATTAACACCATATGTAAGGGTCCTTCAGGAAAATCTTGGTCATCTAAATGCTCTGAGTCGTTGGATCATGCCTTTCTATGTAAATCTGTTCTGATATGCGTGTCCTCCTGATCCACTCTCTTCCTCTTCACTTGTTTACTTGAGCTCATCCTCGCCGGAAACGACTTCCTCATCAGCGACGACACTAAAGTCTGAAGAGCTCTCAGGGATGTTTTCTTTCAACCACTTTCATCGTCCGTCAGTCATGCAGTCGCCTGTCAGTTTTTAACACGAGCTAACTTGGAGGCTCCGAAATCCAAAAATAACAATGGATGCAGTAAATCTTTCATAATGTATACCGAAACACAACTGATGTCTGTACTGATGTGAATAATTCTTTCTTACAGTTCTGAAAAAAAATAGTGCTACTTCTTCTAATGACACCACAAACATCTTGAAACCTTTAATTATTTATCAGTACATTATGAAAGCATCAATTAGTGATGTTGTTGTTGTTTGAAGAAGAAAAAACATAAATTTGTAGTTACAATTTTGCTGGTCGTCAAGTTCTGTCCTGTTGACAGTTATTCTGTTTTCTTAACTGGATGACGAAGCAATGATGGATGACCTCAATCAAATACGATCTTGATGATTAAATCAGGCCAGATTTTCGATGAATGATAATCTGATTGGAGAAAAATCATCCGTGGTTATGAATTTGCATGCAGGTGATTGTACGTTGATATCGCCGCACTCCAAATGACTTTACATCTGTCCACAGTGTCGCCTGCTTTTCACTCACAGACAGATGGTCCCAATAACACTAACCTGGAAAACTGAGTAGATGATGAAAATGAGTGGATGCAGGTGTTTGGTTTTTTTCAAAAACTGTCTCATAAATATAAGGGGGCAGTAACGGTCAATGTGAAGTTTGGGAACACCATAAACTAATATAACCTCCCCAACATCCCAGTAAGAGGTTTAGTAGTAAGATTAAACAGCCTGATCATCTTGGTGTAATTGTTTGTTGGCCATGACAGCCTTGCACAGATGAAGGGAGGATGATAAAAATAGCCTTTATCCCTATTTGTTATTGGTGCTGCTGTTACCGCCATGCCTTGTCCTTCTTAAACTCAGTTATGCCAGTCACACGATATTTAAAATCAGATCATCATTTCTATTAGATTTGTGTAAAGGAGCCATTTTTTTTTTTTCCCAGAGATGCAATGTGGTCCCTCCCTTTGGTCAAACTGGAGAGATGTAAAGGTCAGAAGTCAGGATGCAAGGGGGCGGGGGGGGGAAATAAAAGGAATAAAAGGATGCTCGCAGCTCCATCTCGGCTTTACGTTTTACTTATTTAGAGAGAACTGTGGGAATAAGGGAAACTCAGTTTCAAGAAAGTCTGACTTGCATGAGTGGTTCTGACATGGCAGCTGCCATCTGTCCATCTCATCCGGACTGCTCTGTTGAGTAAACTTGTGACATCCCAGTATTGCTCAGTAGTCGCTCGGCGTATCCTGTAGCCACCCTCCGTCTTGTCCAATGTCACCACAGATCAAACCTCTGCATGCACCAGACCCGTGCCGACACCACAGCGCTCGTAGCTCACGGGATTACTCCCATCAGTCACAACCTAAAGGAGCTAACAGGACAGGTGACCCCACTACCCTGAAATACAGTCCTTCTAAGTTGTTGTCCTGAGTGCTGAGTCTCATCTGGAAAAGCCGGTGGTTGATTTAGTGCAGGCGAGTATAACATTACATCACATCATCACTGACTTAGTCTCCATCCTCCATCTTACAGTTCTTTGTGTTCTCAGCAGGGGGTGGTCAAACAACATGAAACATGCTGTAAAGCACATCAGCCTTCTGCTCCTATTTGGGAGATGGTTGCAGTATTCCGAGTGATTTTTCAACAAGATATATTTGGCAAATTATATCAATATCTTTGAGGATTCCCCCCTTGATTCGCAAGTTAAACATTTGTATTCCTGCAAAAAAGACACAGATAATGCATGACAAACTCTTCATATGGGCGTAAATGATGAAACACAGTTAATGTTACTGATTGTATGGTATAGTGGCTGCACTTTAATATTCTGCCAGACAGAAAACTTGCAGTAATGCAAAAAAAGCATTCCACTTTCAATTTGGGGATTTGAAAAGAATCAAAATCATCACAGCTGAAGCAGAGATACTCTGACTTTTGGGTAAGGCTCCCAAAACACTGCCTCCTTCATGTTTCTCAGTTCAGTGTGATAGTGTCTTTGGTCGAAGCTCTCCCTGCCTGGTTGACATTTACATTTTTTGAACTCCACACTGCCAGATTTGTAACAGATGAAACATTCTGGTGTCCAACGGAAATCCGACTGGTCTCGTTTAAACAAATGCTTATTGTTAACTGGTTTTAAATTTGGAAAAAAACAAACAAACATGTTCCTATGCTAAAATCTGAAGCTGAGACCTAAATGAGCACAGCTGTGGATAACACCAGGCAAACCACTCTCTCCATACTAAATAATGTACAGCCAAGCATTACTAACACATCAAAACTACACCAGGAGAGAGAGAGAGAGAGAGAGAGAGAGAGAGAGAGAGAGAGAGAGAGAAGAGATAAGAGTGAAAATGATGATGAAACTCAAGTGTAAGACATTTTACACACATTTCATGACCTCCAATTAGTGTGAAGAGCCTTTTTTTGTCATGTTAAACATGTTAACGCATCTTGTTGGCACAGAGTGGCCTTCACAGAATTACATCATTGGAATTTCATTGTGTTTCTTTTGTCCTAAAAGATTCATAAATCCCAAAGCTTCATCATCAGTATGCAGGCTGTGGCAATCAATACAATGCATCAATATTTAAAATCAGGGGCACTTGTGCTCGCATTGTATATCCTGATAAATACCATAGCAACTTCATTAAATCCAAATTCTCGTCTTGTTCCATTCCGATTCTCGTTCTGGCAATAAATATTTCGGTGGACACCTCTGCAGTGTCTGGCTCTTGGAGTAAAGGTCAAATAAAGTGCAACGTATAAGAAGCAATACACAACACAAGTGTGTACAAAGTATATAATCAAGTGTATTTTCATCTTTATCCACGTTCTGTACACATATTAAGATCCATTTCACATGAACACTATACAATAGCAATGAGTGAGGAATGGTATATTTTCTGAGCGCTGAGCAGCTCACGTTGAATGGCACTTTCATAAAAAATAACAGGAAATCACAGAGCATGAATAAATAACTCAACGAGAAAATGGCTTTATATTATCAGATCCATTGAGTAACAGATTCAGTACATATAAAATGCACAATGCAACAAAACATTTGTTTGTTCCGTCCTTGTGTTTTCTCTGCATAATCTGAACTGTAAATAATCCGAAAACAAACAATAGCTGCGGCTATCTGAGAAGTGTGCTTTTTGTCCCGGACTGAATTAAAAGGCAATCTAAAATGTAACGTGTTAAGAGGAGTGGTAACAAGATACATCGAAATATCAGAGAAATATCAATACAATTCACAAATCTTCAATTATTCATCTCATAGAATAGTCTTTTCATAACTGATAGAAAAAACAATACATGATTGGCTGCTTTACAAGGAATATCTATGTCTGAAAGATATGTTTACATTATCTGTGTGCTTTTGAAATCATCCCAAGACAGTTTAGAGGAAAGAAAAGATCGTGAGTAAGACCGCCCCTGGTGAGGCGCGTTGGTTCCCTCCTTCCACGGCGCGATCCGAAACACTTCCTCCAATGTGTTTCTGTGTTTCTGAGAATTCATTCCTGTAAAGTTCGGGCTTCGATAGTTTTGATGTTGTCATGAAAGCTGTTGGTCGGGGTTTCGGGGGAAAGCATCTTCGATGTTCACTCCTCTTTTCTATCTCCCCTGCTTCTTACACAATGCTTTCTCAATCTGCTAACCTCTATATGTACATACAAGCTGTGTTTACAGAAAAATACCCTCACTGGTGGAGACTCACAATTATCCCTACTTGGAATGGGATGGCACACTGACTGTGGTATCGCACATAGATATTGTTTCTGATCCATCGTACAATAAGGTTCACTGACCGGAAGATGCTGAGTGCTTTAATTATCCCTTTTGAAATTCTGTCCTTCTCTCCAAGAGATTCAGATATCTTGCTTCATTTACAATACTTGATCAGCAACATAAAACCGTCTCTTGTGGACAGAGGCAGAGTGATCAGGGAGTTTTAAACCACATGACATAACATGGAGGCTGCAGAGATGATGTCTTATCCAAATAAAAGCTTCCTTTTCCGAGTGCAGTCAGAACGGCTGGGGTGCTCTCTGCTCATCCACCATAAAAATTCAATAACTGGCCTGTTCTGCCTCATATATCATAATGGGGACACTGAGACTTGAGATAGAGTATTACAAAGAAGTACAAAGAAACCGCATGTTCTCAGCACTTTCTTCACTGTACCATATCCATGCTATATACAAAGCCAGAGTGGATATGCTTCTTCCTAGCTTGATAAAAACATAAAAAAAAAAAAAAATACACTAACAAAGAATTGGTGAAAGCAGACTGAGTGCACACATTGTGACACAGAGGATGAGTTGGATATTGTGCCATCGATAAGAATTCTTTACTAATAGGAGCTGGGCGACCTTGACTTTTGAGAAAAATGCAAGCTTTTTTTGGTGGCCTGTGAAATTTATTTTTTTTTCTCGATAGTCAACTTGACGATATAGGGGCGCAAAATGAAAGCATCCTCTCTCATCCTCTTGTCTCAGTCCACACGTGCCTACTCTTCCTTCGTTCTCAGACGTAGTATTCTTTGTCTTTGTTCTTTTTGCCCTTTGTGATGGCCTTGGCCACAGAGGCTGTTGCTGTGTTTTTGTCCTTGACCACTGCTCCGTTGCCCTCCACAGTGGGATTGTTGGCAAAATTGTGGCCCTGGTCTGTCTGGTAGGAGCCCTCATCTCGGTTCCGGTACTTGTACATGGCATAGAGGAGGATAAGAATGCAGAGAGCAGCAGCAGCCACGATACCAACCACCATCCCCGTGGTGCTGCTGGACTCCCTGATCACCTCCACGGCACCGGGCTGGTTCTTTTCATCAGAGGCTGTGGGGTTGGCTGTGGGCACATGGGGAAAATTGGGGGGGTAAGTTAGTCCCGGTGTGTTGCGGGAGGATGGGGGAGCAGGGGGCAGGAGCACCCGGTCGCGGGTGTTCATTTTGCCCGCAGGAATGTGGAGCTGGTCAGGGTTGGTCGTGGGAACAAAAGGAGGTAGGGGGCGGGGTTTCTGGACTCCACCCTCACCGGCGGCGGCGGGAGGTGGAGGAAGGACCGTCCTGTCAGTGACCAAGGGGGAGTTATTATTGTAAAAGTCCTCGTCATCGGATTCCGTCATCTCCCCGGAGCCGAAGGCCGAGACCTCCACAGGGTCACCACAGTCCTCCTGGTCCGGGGGGCAGGAAGGGTGAGGAGGGAGTATCAGGGACTCTTTGGTGGTTTCAAGTGGGGACAGAAGGGTGGGAGGAGGAGGGATGACGGGGTAACGGGTGGCGATGGAGGGGGGCTCAAGGGAATCCACTGTTATAATAGGCAACACTAATTCACCTCCTAGAAAGGAAACAGAAAAGGTAGGGGATCCTAAATTAGAACAGCATTAAAAGTGAAATTCTGGCTGAACAGTTGTGCTCATTAAGGTGGAGGCACAACCTGCTCATTATGCAGATTATCACTGAGGAATTCAACTATTATTAGCTGGCTTATCGTTGATTTTATTTATAGTGACTGCACACATTATGCAGATTCCTATAAGACAGGGTTATTTACATCAACATTTGGCACATGTTAAGAAAAACACATTATCACATCGCGCGACTGTCGCGAGGGTGTGACGCTTCCAACTGCATTATGTGTGGATGCTACTATACTATATGTAAGATAATGAAGATATGATGCAATGCAGCAGAGACATTAGAGAGCTCACATGCAGACACAAAGAAAAGACACGACCCATGAAAGGCGGCAGCAGAATGAAGAACAAATCAACACAAAAGAACATTTGCTTTAAATTGCCATGCAGCTGTGTAAACATCTGTAGGCAGAGGTTAGAGAGTGACAAGAGAGCAGACAGGTTATTATATGAAGGAAAGACAGAATATTGTAGTTGGCTGAATATTATCATGAATATGAATTTCTTTCAACACCGTTGGGGTTTTGATTCCTCAGTATTTTCCCCTACAGAGGAAGATAATTTGTGATTTATTCTCCTATGTACACACACTGGCTGTATATCCATATTTACTTTGATGTGACTCCAGCCAGAACATCTTGTGGCTTTGCAATAATATTTTGATGTGCAGGGCTGCACAGGCATTTATGGCCACTAGGTTCCCTTTCATCATTATTTGAGTCACACATTGCGGGGCCAGCTAGCAACAAACAATTCTGATAAGGTCATATAAATAATTGAAGCGCAGATAATAAGGGCAGGCTCATTCTTAAGTTCCACTGCTTGTTTCTGTCACAAACCCCTATCTACTGTCATCCACTCTTAATGACTGCAGTACGTCCCACAAAGATTTTCTTCGATCCAATTTAGCAAGTTACAGACGTGTGCGGGACGAATCAACGCTACTTCGGTCTGTAACGACGAGCCAAATGAGGACAGCCCGCTTGACGGCCGCCCAGAGTAAATGAGTGTAAGAGAGCGGCAGACAAATGAAAACAGGACGAACGTTTCAGAACTGTGATGGCTTTTTCTGAAAAAGACCCGTGCATTTTCTCCGCCATGCCGTGAAGTAGCTAGAAGTCAGCTGATGGCTCCTCGCTTTGTCTTTTGAACACAGCTGACCCACCTGTTCCCGGCTCGCACTCTTCCAGGTCTTCGTCGTCACTCGGGCACTCGGCCGAAGCCACTAAAATGTCATCAGAGTTTTGTGGCTGAAAGAAGACAGAAGAAAAGTGTTGTTTTCATCAAATACGCAGTCAGCACATTTCCATTAGTTAGATAATGTCACTTTTTTTTCCCACTGTGCTTTTTGGTTGACAGTCCTATTTGGAGGAAAAATGAAAGTATATACGCCAATACAGCATATCTGTATTAATAACACCGCAAGTTCAATACGAGCCCTTCGGCGTCTGCGGTTTGTTGTTTGCCCCCTGGCTGACTTCATGTAGAATGTGTGCCGGTAAATGGAAATCATCATTACTGGAGGTTTCCAAAAGCATTTTTAATGTTTCTAATTAATTCCATGCAGTTTACTTTTGGAATTTTAAATAGAAAATCTGCAAAAACATCAACATGTTTCAGCTTAAATTAGGTATTCAGTTAGATTTGGTAATGCATAGTGGGCTCCAAGCACAAAGGGGAATAAATAAGCTCACTAATGGGTTACCTGGATAAATTGAAAATGGAGGAAAGGCAATTTTAAGGAAACCGGACGAAAGAAATGTAATAAAAATTGCTCTCCGTAGGTTTTTCCGCAGAGGGAGGGGATGTTTTCTTCGAAGCCTCACCACAAGTGTGACCCTTGAAATCCTCCAATTCGATATGTTTTCATCTTTGGGACTCAATCCAACTAATTTGAAATAGTGGTCGGTGTTCAGCATGTTCATCATGCTGTGATGGATTTAATGATTTCGCTCTGTTATAATTGTTTGAGTCTACAGTGATCGCTGTTACTTCCCAACGTATTGAGTCAGTCTGTTATGCATATTTTTGCTGCATATTGAATGAAGTAATTATGTGGCGCATTTTTATTTCTTCCATTTCATTTTCAGTGTTTAATACTGACTTCTGTCCTGATTAGCAGTAAGAAGGAAAAAAAAAGTACTTTTCTTTCAAAGAGTGTTTGTGTTCAGAGTGTCGGTCTCTGGGAATCGTTATTCAAGTTTGGGTAATCACAAAATCAGAAAAGAGTTTTTTTTTTTTGTGGGGTGGAATTTCCTAGAAAAAATTCAGTTTTAATGAAGAAACTGTGGCTGATTTTTTTTTTTTCCTTCAAAGTTACAATCCATGTCCCTTTTAAGTGTGCAATGATGCCCTGCCTGATTATCCTTGGCTCCTTACATGATTGCACCAATTTATTTGCAGAGGCTGACACAGGGTGCCGCAATACATGTTAAACTTCAAAGTGCATATTAATGTCAGATGGGATTGGAAAAAAAAAAAAAAAAAAAAGAAAAAAGGAGGAAAAATGTGAGACTGAATTATACCGAAGAATTGAAATCCCACTGAGTTAGGTTCATCAGCATATAGTACTTTGCAACCATAACATTATTTGTGACCATCTTAAAGGAAAGCCCCAGATGTGGGGTTTATTGGATTAATTACACTGTAATTTGGAAAACAACGATCATTTTGAAGGTTGTTATGACTGCTCTCAATTTTACTTGTGGTCAACATGACAGTAAATGCATTAAAAAAGACTTTAAAAGCAACATATCATCACTCATCTTCAACAGTTGCGAGCAAACTAGCGGGCAGTTCCTCCCCGACACGCCTTTAAACTTTCTGACCTTTGAGATGCTCTCCCTCAAGCTGGGCGAGCGCTGTCTGCGGGTGGTGGTCGTGGCCATGGTGGTGGTGGTCTCCATGATGGTGGTGGACATGTCGGACACGGCCAGCGGCGTGGCGGAGGTGATGTCGGTGGTCAGAACGGACAGGGAGTCTCCCACCAGGCGCAGGCTGCCCTCCACCTGAATGCTGGGATCATTTTCTGCAGCTAGTTTGAGCACCTGGAGCCCATTGTAGTAGAGCCCTGAAATCTGACCCTGGAACGGCCGACCTTTGTCTTGACCACCAATTTTAATGGCCGCCTGGCTGTTAAAGATGGTCAGCTGTCTCCCTGAAGTCAGATGGAGACACACAGAAAGAAAAGATGGGAGAAGGGAGGGAACGGAAGAGCGGACATTGAAAGAGAAGTTTGCACACATGTACATTAATTGAACCAGGTGGGTTTTGGTGATTATAGACACTATTACTTTGTTTGAAGTGGTGAATTAAATGTTAACGTTGAAGGGGAGGATCGGTTATCAGCATGTTTATGATTTTGACTTTAGACATGCAGCATGAATCTTAAAATCTATTTAGAGATCTATTTATGTCATTTTAAGAAAGACATTTTGACGTGAGTAACTTAGCCAACTCTGGAATAGATGGTGTGAGGATGTTGCATCTTATCACTTATTTTTAAAAGAGAAAATATTAAAATGGAAATCTCACTCTACTTCACACTGTGTGAAGCTAAATGACAATAAAATCGGAGACCCCCCCTCCTCCCACTGACTTCATTAACCAGCAGGCCATTAAGACACGCTTTGGTTTTGGTTCCCCCTAAGTCCAATTGTTTCACCTCCTGAAAAGGGGCAGCGATATCCAACAGCACCATTGTCAGCGGCTTCACTGATAAGCAGTGCTACATCAGAGGAGGAGGACTGCAGTAATGGGCTCATCTCAGGAGAATACTTATTAGCAAAGTTAATGGCTGCAAACAGTGATGCACTTTAACAACCTGTCAGTGCTGTTTTGCTGCCGCAAAGAACTTCTGCTTGGAAGTGTGATGTGGCTGTTGTACTAGGGTTGTAAGGCAATACAAGGTTACAGGGAACAAGAAAAGGGAAGACAGGTTCACTGATGGGATCACATTCAAGAGTTATGGTTTAAAAAAATGTTCAGTTATTGGGGACGAATCCCGCTCAGTTTATGTCACATGTTAGGTTCATCATGTTACACATCAATTTATCGCTTTTTTTATGTGGAGTAATTACACACAGCAGCTAGTTACACACAATGGTTAAAAAGGGATGATGGAGGGTTAGACAAGGATTATGTTCTTTTAGTTAATTAGGTTTAAAACGTTCGTTAAGGTGCAGCTCTTCCACAAGGTGCAAGGATGACAAAAACTTACAGCAAGTATGCTCTACCCCGTTATTTACACACTTTTCTCCCGCTTGAAAAATACATTGTGGCCATCAAAATTCAGAGCCGGTAAGAAGTTCCAATTAAAATGGTAATTTCAATCTGGGTAACTTGATCCTTGTCACCCTTGTCTTCTGGCACTGCACCTCTCAGGGGGAAAGGTTATTTAGTAGTTATTTCAAGGGTTAATTAATTAATTAATTAATTATTTTTTTACCTTTATCGAGTAGCCACTCGTCAACTACCCGACCGAGTCTGTATGGGATTCTTTGCCTAGCAATAGCCAGTCGTTCATTATCATAGTGTCCTTCAAAGAATTTGGAGAGACAGATTAAAGGTTAAAGTCTGCAAGCTGAAAGATCACATGGTTAGAAACAGTTAGAAAGGCTAACAGGTTTAACAAGTTATCACTTTAACCCAGCTGCGAGTTAAAAGAAACTTGTGCGTGACTTCGCGTTATCGAATTATTAAGAGTAAATGCTAATTAGAAGAATGTTTAGGCTATTTATAATGTTCTACTCTAGTTAGTGTTATTTAGCTATTTTTAAGCAAAGCATAATCTTCAGTAAACATCAAGTACAGCAGAAAATCTTTTTATGCGTTTTTTTTTAAAAAAAAGGTTAATTCAGGTACATGACAAAAACGTGAAAAGTCAATTATTCAACCATGAAAACAGGTGTATAATCAATCTATCAGCAACATCTGCATCAGAGTCATCAAAGAGAGCTGAATTCTCAACCGAGTTCTGTTCTGTAATAATGACGTGCATAATATGTCATTAGGCAAAAACATGTTTTCTGCTATAAGTTTACACAACATATAAGACATATTCAGTAGTTCAGCAGTGAACAAACATTTAAATCTGACATTAAAATGGAAATCAAAGCGAGCAGGACAGACGGGGCAAGATTTCAGCTCTCCACTGAACACATGCAAAGTCAAAAGTGGTAACAAAGGATCAAACTACAACAAGAAACAAGTGTTCACAACAGGATAAATTGTTCCTGATTCATTCATTCATTCATTCATATCTTGCAACAAGGAGTTCAGTCAATCAATCATCAACCTCAAGATTTCTAAAACGCCCTGACTTCACAAACTGCAAATTCTTGTTGACATTTTTTAAAAACAATGACATATGCTATGTGCTGGCCTCAATGTGCTCACATGTTTAGGCATATTTAATTAAGAAAAAAATGAATAAATGTATAGAATTGGATAAACGAGTACTTATTTTCATAGCATCCATGTCGTCACGGAATAATAATGAGCAAAGAAACAAGATTAGGATTAGCACGCAACATGAAGAAGGTGGCAGAGTACATGACAGTTTAAGTGCAGCTTATGTAGACTGTGGTTTTCACTTGAAGATTTAACACAGTAAGTGTTAAAATAAGCGATGCCGAACATGCAATGAGCCTTTGAAGAGCTGCAGGTGGCATCACTGCCTGTTTTGCATTGCACACATTTTAGACACCATTGTACATTAGATTTTATTCGCTGCTGTTTCACACCAAATTAAAGGCAAAGATGCTCAGTACTGTTTTTTTTTTTTTTTTTTTTTTACTGGTGTCACCTATGCGCTACACCCTCCCCATCACACCACAAGTGTCCTCTCTGATTACCGCGATTCGCCATTCAGAGGCTTTTAAAATCAGTCATTACTGAGCGGAAGCTGGCAGAGAAGAGAAATACATGTGGCCGTTATACATTTGGATGTACATATAAGACAGAAGTGTGTGCTTTGAGCACCTGCTGGAGGCAACACAGGACCTCATGTCTTCCTGCTGCAGCAGCTGGTGCACCTGTTCTGAATGAGGTTACCTGGTTGATTGGTTCAGGAGAGGTTAAAGCACAGCCGGGCACGGTCGCATTATGTATGCTCTTCGCTCCCTTTGCTTCGCTTCCGCAGGTCCCCGTTTAAAGTCAGCGTGTGTGCACAGATTATTAAGTTTTAAACTTTTTTTTTTTTTTCCCTCCTTGAGTGTTATTGTTTTGTTTGTGTTAGTGCCCACGCAGGTCTTGTCAACATTTAACATCGAACTCTATTAATCTAGCAGAAATTTCCTCCACGCTGCAAGCCAAATTTAATTTAGGGAAAATAATTACAACGGTGGTGACTTAGAGACGAAATATATCATGAAATGCAAAGCACAGTTTTGTAGCGGTTTTCTGTTTGCCTTAGCTGTGAGAAAACCCTGGTGTGAATATCGACTTGACTTCCTGATACATTTCAGTTTTTTACCCCAATGCTTAAATGATCTCAATCATAAGACGTTAGGTTAACTAATGGCTTTAAATTGATCATAAGCATGGGCGTGTGTCTGGCATAGCCTTGTGTTGGCTTGTCGAACGTTCCTGTGCTGCACCCTGCCTTTTGCCTAAGGGTAGTGGGAAATGGCTTCAGCTTCCCAGAAACTCTGACATACAGCCAGTGCGGAAGGTGAATAAATAAATGGCTCTGCAGCTATGCATTAATTTTAGAAATAACCTTACTCCTTTACAGTTCATGCAGTAAAATATGGAAAAATCATATAAAAAAATTAAATATACCAGAAGTTAGAGGTTTTTTTTCCAGCACTTCAAGGCATTAAACAGAATAAACACACAGAAAATCACTTCGACATTCACGTCTCTTTGCGTCGCAATTTTGAAAACAGCCCTATCCTCACACCCCAGCCAATACATTATTGAGCAGCACCTTTTACTAATACAAAGCTTCACTTACAAAAATAAATATGAACAAGATATATTTGCATGAGGGTAATGTTTTATAGTGGTGAGATTCACTTGACTGTTCTGTAGGTGTAAATATCAACAAGAATTTGCTTGCAAAATAACAACAGCAGCATTCACCCCGAATAGGCCCAAAAAGGCCAAGAGTTTGGGAATGAACTGCAGATAAACACAACAGTGGAATAACTCATAACTGAGCATCATCAGGATAGCTTCAGCGTTACTAGATTTTTTTTGGAAAGGTTTGCCAGAAGGGCCATTTGTACATCTTCTCATCTCAAATCTCATCTTCACCAAACTGGAAAGAAATTCAACAGCAGCTGACGTACATTTTTCAAAAATCCAGCTTTGGGCAAAAAACATTCATTTCGTATCATTATACTCTAATACAATATCACACAGTTAGTACTACGGGTGTGGTAGCTTCATAGAAAGCTTGTAGGCTGATGGAAAAATTAGACAGAACATTTCTTTTTTTTCTTTTTTTCTTTTTTTTAATTTGGCCAGAGTTTATTTCCCAGCTGCTCAGGCACACATGCAACCCTCTCTCACTAATCCACACAGCCCATGCTATCTGTCTCAGTATCAGATAACCGCACCGTTACTCTTCATCAGCCTTACCTGGTGGGTAACGCTCAATAACAGGATGGTTGTCCACCTGGAGAGTGGCATTACCACCGCTGCGTGTGAAGCGTACAACATGGTACTTGCCATCATTTACTATGACAGCAGGCTCGTCAATAGTGATATCATCTGTCCCCACATTGAAGATGACGCCAATCTTTCCTTGGTCCTGCGGGAAGGAACACAAAGGATGCATGTGACGCGCATTACGCCAATGATCAGCGTTGCCGGTGAGGTGGATTTCTGCCCTGTGTTTTGGCGAGGTAACGGACCAGGGTGAAGTCTGCCTCACGTTTAGCTTCATAGATTATATTTCATGCATCCGTCACAGTTGAGAATACAAGTGTTTCCTGGACTTGTCAAGCCAGGCGTCTTGTTTATGCAGAAAAGCAGATCTCTCGTGACGTGAACAGTATGTTGGGTTCTTTCTTTAGGGTTCAGCGCCATTCGCCCCTCAACAGCCAGCTCAGGTTTCCTGACGGGGATCGCTCTTGACAGAATCCTGCTGTTTCTCTTTTGGTTGACCAACTTCTCTCTCCGTCAGCCTCACCCTACTCCTGCCAACCTTCCTCAAAGGTCAACGCTGCTTCTCAAGCTTGCCTTTGGGTGGCACTAATAAGAAACATTGGAAACAAACTGTGCGGAGTCTGTATGCCTGTCTGGCCTTTGTACATTCACTGCCTTGCAGTCATTTTAAATGCAACGCAAGGTCAAAGAGCTAATGTGGTTATAAAAGACATGTGAGGAACGGCACACAAACCTGCAAGGAGCACTGGACCTCAACTGCTGGGTCGCAATAACCTTTTAACTATGATGATATTACATATATTTTAAAGTCAGGAACTGCAGGAAAAGAGGACATCTTGTTTTTTGCTTGAAGCGACGGTGTGGCAGTAAAAATGAGACAAGAAAATTACACTGTCATACTCATTAACAGCAAGTCCACCGTCTATCGTAGAGAGAATAAATGTCCCACGTGTGCAATAACATAGTGTGCATCCAGGCAATGTGTGTAATCCCACCCCCGTAAAATTTGTCTCTTAGCCGTGCAATATGAAGGACAAAGAGTCTGCGGGTTCTTCTTCAAACAAACTCCACTCCTTCACTGTATCACAGCTTCGCCCAGAGAGGTGAGAGGATGTAAACAGTGAAATTGGCCGGTGTAGCATCTTATTGAAATAAAAACCTAGCAAACCGCGGGTTCTCCATGGCGCATGATGTGCACAATGTTTACTGGCCTTACAGCCATTATGTAAATATCTTCAACACCGGGCTACGCATTTCAAGTGGAGGCTCCCACTTTGCTGTCAGAACCCAGCTTCACAGCTTATTTTCTGACATGCGCCGTTTGATTTAACCATTTCTCTCTCTCTCTCTGACTTCTAGGATTGCATTTCAAATTCAAAAGCTAAAAATTCAAACAGAAATATTTCCCTTTTTTGCCTTCATGATGGCAGCTATTGTGTGATGCTAAACCTGCCTCTGTGCTTTGCTCTCACCCACTAATCATATGTAAAATCATTCTGGAAACCTTTTGAATCTGAAATAATTATTCATGCTGACAGGGTCGGTGTTAAGTACAGAAGTGTTACATCTTGAGAGACCTTGGGCATCCCATTAATACTATAATTTTAAGCTTGAGAAATAGACTTTCAAATCATTTTAAATAAAGCAACTTTATCATCCAAAAAAAAAAAAAAAAAAACCCTTTTTTTAATTGAAGGTCAGCAGCAGGCCTCTGAATCTCCGGATTGTCATCTTTCTGTATTCTGTAATCACGTGAAAGCTGTCATGAACTCAGGAAGCGGCGACTGATTTATGATGCATGAACCAAAGATGCATAATCAAATTCACACAAGGAAGAAGGAAGATGAAACCCCTTCATGACAAATGCCTACCCACTCACAGTTACTCACTGGAACTTGTCGTTTAATTGAAGTCAGTGTTACTGTGGCTTGGTGAGAGCGAGCCTGGAGTCAGACCTCACCGTGAGGGAAATCTCCAAAGAAAATCTGAGATTAATTATGGACAATGTTGCTGAAATCATTCCAACAAGACTGAGCTGTGTTCAAAACCCCATGATGTATTAAGTCTGATCACGAATTTGTCAATAGTCATTATAATTACACTTATCTGAATGTCCGAATGTTAATGAGAGAAAGCGAAGGATTGATTGAGTCAAGAGAAACCGTGACGGAGAGATGAGAACGGCCACCACCGCTATTCAGTCATCACTTCACATTAAGCACTTATTTTTTAAAAAAAAAAAACTTTTGCAAAAAGCTATGAGGACTTTTTGGCTTCTGCTTCCCACCAGTGACAACAGAAATGGACAACTCCCTTCTCATCTGGTCCATATCTGTTATTTATCTTAGTTAGAACGTGCTCACCATTAGTGTGAGTGGCTACGTGAAACCACTCTGTAATTCCATCGCCTGTAATTCAGTGGAATTGCAGTCATCTTAAATTGGCCTAAATTCGATGGCTTCAACATGCATGATGAGTCAAGATCTCGCAGAGATCTGCTTAACACAGCATAAATTTTCACAATTGAGAAAAATCCTTGCCCCGCTGAGCATTTTCGCTGGATATGCCCTCACTGTTTCGTAGCGGAGAAAACTACTTTTTAACATTTTTCTTGGCATTACTACCTTCTCCTGCAGCACTTGGCAATTTGTACAACTGTCAAGCCTATTTGCTCATCATACAACACATTTATTTGTGCACGCATATAATTTCAAACAACATAATAATGTTTTATGCAAAATTGAATATTTGTTTACATATATTTTGTACATGCACTGCTACTCAGTTGTCTGTGGTTTAATTACTCATCCGGAAAAGCAAACCAATGAGCAGTCATTAGGCAGCTACTGGGCAGAATGACCTCAGGTCAAATTGAACTCATGTCTTCTGGACAACAATTAAAATCTCCCGGGCCACAGCGGTCTGCCCGAGGCTCCAAATGGCTTCAACAAAAGAGCTGCTTCCATTTTGCTTACTCAGTCTTAGAGCCTGATAGCAAAACAGCCTGAAAGCACCTTCTGACAGCTGTCAAAGCAGCCCTGCTGCCCCGGAGTTTTAGTAAACAAAGGCTCGGTCTCTCCAGTTCACTTTGTCCCTTTGTCTTTAGCTGCAAGAGGCGACTTCGAGCTCGTGTGTGTGGATATGAAGCATATATCTGCAGGAAAAGCTGTGAAGTCTCCCACCTAGCTGTTTCTACATCAGCCCTGACGGACGATTCAGGTGGGATTTCATCTCATCAACTCAGCTGCGGCCTACTTTGACTCAATTTGAAGGAGAAGGATTGATTAATATAACGATGTATTATTATGAGGATTTATGTTTGATTAGATGGAAAGGGAAACTTTCAAGGAATGTGGCGGCGATAATTCATTTGTGAGGAGACATTACCACCACTGGGCACATTAATAAACTATGCACAGAGTGGACAGATCATGATTCTTTTAAAGACACCGGGATATCTGTCCGTCTCAGTTTGTCACCAGCCAACTGCTTCCCTCCGTGCGGTCGTACCAGGTTCTTGCCGGAGAAATATCCTACAAAGGCCGGTAGTGAAGAGAATCCAGAGAGGCTTTAGTCTCTTTATTCCCACGAGAATGATAAAATGTCTGTACCAGTGTAGTGATGGATGCTTAGAGCCAACATGAAATGTGATGTGGTGAATAAAATAGTGGTTAGGTGCGAATTCAGCTTCTACTCCTTTCTTTCATGTTTAAGTGATGAAAATAAAAGATCATTGTGAATCAGTAAAAAACTTTTAATTCCAAAACGTTCCCTTTATGATGATCTGTTTATTCATAATGAATGAAATCATCTTGGTGTGACTATAACATCTACTTTTATACATAAATATACTATATAAAATTTAACAACCCCTGAATTCTCTAAGGTGAGTCGTATTTATGGGGCATTTCGTAACCCAAAAGTGGAGTCTGGGCAAAGGTAGTGCGCACCTTCATAGAGAAAACACAGAATGGCAGTCATACACAGTCAGATCTAATTCATGTCAAATGCGTGTTTTTGGACTGTGAGAGGAAAGCAGAGGACCCAGAAAAAAACCCATACATTCCCAAGGAGGACATGTGCAAGAGCCAAGCCTAAAAGGCAGGTTTTGCCTTTTGAAACGTGCCCTGAGGAGATATAAACATCCACGAGTCCTGAGGAAAGCATTTCCATCCACACATGGAAAAAGGACAGATATTAATTAATAATAGACATTCCTATTCAGAATGTATTTTTTTTGAGAGCCCACTCACTTGAGTCAATGCCTGATTGACGCATTATCAAAATGCATAAAAAAAAAAAAAAAATCATCTTTTGGTATCTCAAAGGCCTATCTACATCTCATCTTGTGACTGACTGATTCCATCTTCCTTTCTCCGGTGGTTTCGAGCCATGTGGTGCAGGAGCACTTCCTTATCACGTGTAATTGCCTTCACTTTGCATAATGAATGAATTCTGCTTTTTTTTGTTTTTAATCTTTTAGTCACTCATTAAAAACATGACCATTTGAAACTAGCATTAGCCCATCTAATGTGCCCTCTAGTGAGTACAGTGATGGTTTGCTTCCCTTTTCACAGATAATCAGTCTTTGAAGCCGGTGTACCCACGATGCACAGAGCTGCTGTTAAAATTAACCATGCAAACATTTTGATGCAGAAATCTTCAGCAGTTCTGAATATTTCCACTGCATTCTCACAGTTTTGAGAAGTTAATCGTATTCCAAGGCACTGTCTGTAATCATTTGTTGCTTTTACTGCTGTCAGCTCTCCCTGAGGGCCACTGTTATTCTGTCCAGTCCTCTCTGTCTTCACCTAGTTTTCACAGTCCGATAAAGTACGGAACTGAAAATAAACAGTCATAAATTACGAGCAATGACAACTTAAATGGCTCCACGAAACAAGAAAGGTGTGATATCATGAAGCACAGTTGAGAAACTAAAAAAGACAACCTCACCACCCTGTGAACTCTTTTGGATTCCCCTCCGCTGAGCAGTAATAGGATGTCAAACTAAGCAATCTGTCTGGATGCACGGCTTGGCAGATGCTGAAAAAAAAATCTTTTTAGCTGGTTTTACATGCAGGCGGCAGTCTCGCTTACGAGCAACAGTCCAAGGCAGGCAAGGTCAGTTTCACACTTTTAAAAACGGGAGATACAATTTAAATAAGACGGCCTGAAAAAAAAAAAAAAAAAAAAAATTCAGGGGAGGATTTTCAGACTAAGCAGGTTTAGTAAGTGAGAGACACATCACACAGAACATAAATATTACACAATGTTAAGACTATAAGAAACTATAACATGACAGCCTGATAAAATGATTAATCCCTTATGTAACTTAATCAGTTAAGACGCGCACGGCATCACACTGATGTCACTTATGAGTCAATAATACCTCCCGTCTCGCACCCTCCACTCAGTAATTATAGCAACTCTGAACCTCTGGTGAGAATGTGGAGCAGATCGCCACCAGCCTTTCCTTTCCTGTGATCTTACGTGGTACCTTTGAAAAGGAGATCAATCTGATGATTCAGATGTATTATGGATTTGAAATCAACGCCTTCAACATCCTCGCTGCTTTTTCTGTTTCAGATCTGCGTTTTTCAGTAACCATATCTGGGTGGGCACAACAAAGCGTTTGCTCATAAGGGTGTAGCTGTGATTCGGATTTTTTTTTTTTTGTCTTTTGTTTTGACAACAGATGTGATTTTAATTATTACACCCCTCGCAGACGTTTGACAGATCTCCCCTCTGGTTTCCATCGTGGCACACCTGGCCTGTGGCTACATACTAAAAAGGCTGATTTCCCTCCAGAAAAGACGCTGTTTCTGGCAGCTGCCGAGGAGTCACTTGGTTTCCACCAACAGAAATGCGTGCGTTATAATCAGAAAACATCTCTCAATCTACTGATGTGTGCCCTGTTCGGTACATGTGGCCGTAATTCATTTGTTCCTGTTTTATCTCAATATTTGGACTCAGATGGTACTAATCAGTGAATCACACAAGCTGTGATGCTTTTGAGCCAAGCTACAATAATGGCATAGTCTGGTTAATACTCAGTTGTAAAAATAGACCATCAGAGGTTCAGTTAAATTCATCTTATATAGACTGCAGCGTTACTTTTCTATCAGGAAGCTTTTTGGTCCAAATACGAGATTGTTTTTGTGCAAAGGCATCGTTATGCAAGAGGAAAAATGACGCCTTCTCCTTATTGAATAAAAAGCATAAAGATGTATAATGTTTGTTGTGTTTCAAGGCTTTGCTGATATATGGCTCGGAAACATGTCTTTTCCACGTTTCGCACATGACGATGATCCATTAATGAGACCTTACTAATCCAACGAATTAAGGTTAAAACTCATCCATATGTTTTCTTAATCTTGCGGTTGCAGACTCATTTGCGCAGCTCCATTTAGTTGGCCACTTCATCCTGATCTGATTATTATGAGATCAAGCAGGTAGTGAGTCATTACAGTCGCAAATATGATGCTTCGTTTTAGCTGCACTCATAGAGCATTACATTAAATAACATATTATAAGTGGCCACCAATGTTATTAAGGTTAATTTGCAAGCTATCAAACAGACTGTAATGTCTGTTTTGAAATACTGAGAGCATCATTTTTGAGCAAACAGATACAGTTGGCACAAATCCACTGGCTCACAGAAGAAACTGAAATATATAGAATGAATAAATATCTCAAAATCTTTTGGCATAATCGACTTTACATGCATTCTTCATACATTTCTGCATTT
The DNA here is from genome assembly GCF_902148845.1 of Salarias fasciatus. Lineage (NCBI taxonomy): Eukaryota > Metazoa > Chordata > Actinopteri > Blenniiformes > Blenniidae > Salarias > Salarias fasciatus. The sequence continues at coordinate 18,758,157 of NC_043754.1, forward strand.
TCTCACGCAGGATATAAGAATCAGAATAGGATTGTACACAAATATTCACAGCATTGCCGGAGGTCATATGAAAGACTGCTTCATTTTTAATCCCGTTTTTTTTCTTTCTTTTCTTTTTTTTTTTTGTAATCGATTGCAGCAGTGTGATAACCCACAGATTTTCCATTTTGCCGCGTGACATTCAACGCTTAGGGCTCCACAGCACTCCCATGCTTACTATGTGCAGCTGAAGGTAGTCTCCGAGCCCGTGGGTGCTCTCCACCCGCACCAGGATGGCGTCCTTCTGCTGCGTGCTGAAGCCCACGGCTAGCCGGTCGGCGCGGGTGCTCGGCCGCTCGTTGGCGGCCCAGGTGAACGTGATGAGAGCTCCTCCCTTCCCGAAGATGTACGTCGTCCCGGCTGAAACACAGAGATCAGATTTCTGCTTCACCATTCTCAGACCGGCACTGCGTTTAAGCGTACTGACACTCATTGCATTGCAAAAATGTCATGTCCAGCGTCTCTGTGAGCCAACAGTCTCCGCTAGTGTTGAAAAAGGAACGTTTTGCATATCTTCAGGGAACAGAAGACGAGCAATTTATTAGTCCCTGGGGGAAATTCTTGAACCGATGGACGTGGCTGCCACATGTAAGGCGCTCTCTCCATCCACTGGGAGCAGTCTGAGGTTCAGCGTTTTCCTCACGGGCATGTCGACACTTGGACCGTGGAGACTGGGAATCGAACCTGTGACCTTCTATTCAAAAGACATCCACTCTACCAACCAATCTTTTCCCATCCAATACAAATAATATATGATTATGCTCTTTCTTTTGTTGTCTTTAAACCAATAAATATTTTAAAAATTCAAACGTATTTCAAATGGGTTCGACGTTTCAGGAAACTGACAAAGATAAAGTATCTTAATGTTTTTTTTTGTTTTTTTTATCAGGTAGCATGCCTGGTATAAAGAGAAGATTTTGCTTCCTCCTCTTACCAACAGTCTCCTGTACGTAGCCACTCTGCACACACTTCTTCTTCAGTAACATTGTACAGCAGGTAGTGAAAAGCTCATTCAAAGCAGGAAGAAGATATTTCTCAAAGATGGCTGCTTTCCTCCAAAAAAAAAAGAGCCTAATTTACAAAATAAGATAAAGCTTTACAGTCACAGATGTATGTATATAAATAGCAACAGTTGAGTGCCGCAGTAATTATCTTTTATATCTTTTATATTCGGTATCACACAGAATTTCGGCTGCACGGTGAAAAGGCTGAGCCTCAGTCAAGCTCAACGGAAATTCAAAAACAGAGGATGGAGATTTTTTTTTTTCCCTGCGTTGGTTTCATAGAGCGCAGAAAGATGGAGCATAATCCAGGAGATGGGACGAACAGATTAAATCTACAGATTTGCATTTGTGAGGTATTCAGCGGGGTTTTACACGACACACTGTAAACCGCAGCGGTGTGTTTTTTTTTTTTCCCTCCACAGATCAATGAGCCTATAATGCATGCTTCCTCAAGAGCTGCATGTCCTCCAGAGTCATTGAAAAATGTATTGCTTACAGTCTCCCTCATTCGCCCGGTCTGCTCGCCCAATGTAATGAATCCCATCATCAAATGCTGCCTGCAATCATTGCAGGCTTTGACCAGCTAATTTTGAGTATGCACTTGAGCGTGCACTGAATTGTCAACATGTTCTGACCCTTGTACCTCCGCTGTTTCTAACAGACGTCGATGCCGCTCCAGGCACGACTCTTCTGTGCATTTATTTTATTTTTCGACCAATCCTCATTTGATATGCGATGCTTAAGAATTGGATTTACTGTCTCATTTTCTTCCATATGGAACACGAATCAGTAAGCAATTAATTTTTAATAACTGCCATTGATCTAACCCTGATTAAAATGTATCCATCTGCTCATACAGTATGTAGCAGGTGCATGGCAAAGCAACAGAGTCCGCTTCAGCATTCCACCGCACATCAAGTTATTTCTCTGCTCTCCGAATCCTTCCTGTCTCCTTGGGATGAATGAGGCACATTGATGTTAATTTGCCATTTATAAGTATTGCTTGAATTGCAAAAATACCTGAGAAAATCCACGAGTGTTCGAGCTTAAATCCGTTCGCTGCTCAACTTGTAAATCAGACCCTTCTGTGTGATATGAGATGATACATTTCTAACCTCTTACACGCCACACAACACACACTTTGCATTTGTTTCTCACATTCACATAAGGACGGAGCGGTAACATGCCATATAATCCATGTAATTTTAAATTGTGTTAAGTCTAGAGTTAGGATTTCAGGTGTTTTCCTGCAGACGGGCAGAGACAGAGAGCGATGGAGCAGTGCGGTCCGCAGGTAAAATCACAAGGCCATGACAGATGTGCAGTCATCCTGATACGTGGCTCAACAGAGACAATAATTACCTTTGAGAGTGCGCCGCAAATTCATGTTATTATGGGTTTGCTCTCACACCCGAAACCTAAGTGTTGTTTTTATTGAACAGATTTTTTCCAATAGCCAAATTGCCGCAGATTTGAGCATCAAGACACTGTCTAGAAAATCTCCTCCACTTAATGTAATGAAAACAGTTATAGGTTTGCAATTTCAACATCAGGCTTTCTTACCATTAAACACCTAATCCATAGACTCAAAGACATCTTGTGCAGCCTGGGGTTTAATTAAAATGACAGGTTTTTGAACCGCACTTGTTTCCAACAAAAAAAAAACAACATTATTTTTAATCTTAATTAATGTCTTGGATTTGTGAGTCATTTACATTTGCAATATTAAAAAGTATCAATTAGTCTTTTTTCTGTTGGTTTCTTCCCTTTAATTAGTTTTATCTTCATCTGACCTCCTGGTCTGTCTTTATTCTTTCTCCAAGAAATCATTTCCATGGACAAAAATATGAATATAAGCTTTCTTTGACTCTTGCAATTATGTGATACGGGTTAAAGGATCACATTTCTAATCACTTAAAAAACTCACTTAACATCTCTTTTATGGTACATGAATGCACACCCACACGAACACATGTACAATCAAGTGTATGCTAACAGCTCTAACAGATCATACATTCACAATAAAGCTTTAACTCAAAGAGATGTAATCTTATATACCTCCGCCAATAACATTTACTAGAACGTTCATGAATGTTTTGATAAAGTACATTTTCATTTCTCTAATAAAACCACTATTGTGAGGAAACAAAAACTTTGTTGATAAGTCAGAAAAATATGCTTTCAAATGTGAAGCTAATGTTTTTCAGCTCTGTGGAGATAATGCTGCCGTGTGTATTACTGAAGTTATTGTTCTCTGTCCATGCTGAGTGCAGAAAAAAAAATATTATTCCTCAATTGACGTTAATGCAATTGATGGGGAACAAAATTGTCACTGCGTCCGAGGGAAAGCTCAGATGCAGCTACTACGAGGTTTCGGAGACGTGAATTAGTAAAAATCAAAAGGGTACGTTTCAAGGCCGCAGTGCTTTTACAGCAAAATGTTCTCTTTGTGCTTCATCAAACCGTGTTGAGCTGCAGAGCAGGAGCAGACAGATAGGAACACATAACGGCACAAGGAAGCGAAAGGAAGATGTAGGCAGATATCCTGATTTGTTGAACTCAGACTGGTGAGACCTCATATTACCTTTAGCAAAAACCGGAAAAATGCTTGAAATGACCTGCTCTGAAATTAGAGATGACCCCAGTTGATTCTTGGAATTGGTGTTCGGTGCGATCTCTCGTATGTTTTTGGATCGGTATTGACTGAAAGAAAGCAGATAAAAGTCCAGTCCTTTTTTTTCTCTGCTGTACTCGGCTGCACTTTGTGCACCTCGGCATGCTCGTGTTGCAGCACTGCTCAATTTCAAGAGAGATGGCGAAGCTATTTGGATGCGCTGGCAAGCGAATCCCACTCCAGACAAACAGACTGGCAAAACGCACTGATTATCTCTGCCGTGATGCTAATCATCAAACCCATAAAACACCGAGTTAGCCGCTTATCCTCGGTGGCTGCGGTGGCCGGCCGCTTCCTCCGGTTTGAATGATAAATGATGCCGATGGCAGGTCATATCAGTTGTTGCTAATTTATGCAAATTCTGTGAACAACTTGATAAGCTTAAGCTTATTAACCAAATTATTTTCAACCAGAAACATCCTAATTGGATCACTTAGCATGTGGAAAAATAAGGTATGCTAGATTAAGTGGGTTACAGATGCTATTTAAATGTGCAAGATACATATTTAATCAGCATTTTGGTAAATATCACTCTTGGGGTCTCAGTCTTAGTAATTCCTGCCTAAATATGAATTAATGTATAAAGGATGCAGATCAGAGGCCAAAAATACTTGACTGGAAAATTTCTAATTCTTCTGGGGGATGAGTGGATAAGTAAGATACCTTTCTAATTTTAAAATAACAAACAAACATGAACTTACATAGGTTTTTATTTGAGAAAAGGCCGTAAATGTCAATGGATGTCTGATTTGATTTGTGAGGGAAAGCGCCTGGCGGCTGACAGTCGCTGAATTCTGCGTGATGTGCAGGTAATATGAGTAGAGACAGAGGAAATTGAAGGGCGAGGAAGCGTGGCGTTCGCCCCTTTTTACGCGCGTCGCGAAATGTGGAATATTAATGCACCTGCAGGAAAACATGGAAGCATCTGTGTAAAGACAGCCGTAACTCCTGCATTAGTCATGACATTAAAGCATTTCATCACACCTCTCCACCGCACGCCGTTCCGTCTCCTCCTATCTGCTCCGTTCACTGGCGAGACCCCGCATCAAATAAAGGAGGCAGTAAATCAGTCTTGTTAAGATTATTATTATAAACATCACAGTTTGCTCGCTTTGACGCGGCTCTCCGCTCCCTCTCCGCCGGTGCTCTCGCGGGAGCCCTCCGCTCCTCTCTCATGGCGGCACAATGCATCTGCGCGGGGATAATAAGGGCTCCCTCAGAAATTATCAGCCGCAAAAATGTGCTCCGTACATCACATCATTATTCGCGAGGCCTTCGTAATTAATTGTATCGCGCAGAGGCATTGTAATACACATATGCATAATACGCATATATATGCCTACATATTGAATATAGATATCATAAAGGTGGGAGAGCACAAAGCACTTGATAGAAAAAAATAAACTGAAAGCATTACGGAGGTCAATAAGACCTTAGTGTCATATTATAGATTGACTTGCTATTCAGAGGTGTTGTACTGGTGTCAGTGAAGCTCCTAAATTTCTATAAAGCCACCATGAATGGCTGTCAAGTCTTAATGGATCCTCACACAACAAATCTAACAGTATGGATTGCCTGTTTGTGCCAAGACGCACGCTACCCACTCAGACATCCTGTCCTTTTCATTTGCGCTCTTGGCCAGCTGAATAAACAAGCGACGAGGCGATGTGCTCATAGGACTTGCAAAATACACTGAGATGCTGGCAGTAATTTGCATCACATGTAACAGTTTAGGAATGAAAAGGTTTAAAAAAAAAAAAAAAAAAACACCCCCTGAGCTCGCTGTCATCCTGAATTCTTGTGGCCTGAGTGAGCGAGTGTTACCTTCCAATCATGACTTTTATAAAATATTAATGATTCATGCGAATGACACTTACTATCAGCTGTACATTACAAACCTACAACAGTGGAATGAATAGTAAATTACTCATGTTCTCATGGCGGTTTGTGTTCTGGATATGTTTTCTTTGTTTTCCATTCCCGGATGCTTATTTCATCTGCGATGGGCTGACAGCCCCCCCAGGGTGGGGCCTGCCTTCACTCTCAGCGACCCTGAACTGGTTAAAATGGTACATAAAATGGATTGATGGATGTTTGCTTGGCTGCTAAGTAGTATTTGTAGCTGCACGGTTCGAGTTCGAGCAGCGGTTCGAGTCCGGTTTGCGCCGGGGGGGCCTTTGTATGCTCTCATGCGTGGTTTCCTCCATGGACTCCAGTTTTCTCTTCCAGTCCAAAAACATGCATTTGAGGTTCATTGGTGACTCTAAATTGCCCGTTGGTGTGAATGTGGGTGTGACGAGAGACCCTGTGACGGTCCAGGATGTTTCCCGCCTTCACACAGAGTCAGCTGCGACTGGCTCCAGCGCCCTGCTGCCTCACGTTGGATAAAATGATAAAGATTAATGGGTGTGTCGCAAACAATAACATAATTTTGGGCTGTTCTGAATGTAATAAAGCCAATGGCGCAAATAACTTGACACTAATTTAATAATGCAAAACATTTTTTTGCAACATTGATGAAGAGAGTGTTGCAGAGTAATAAATGACTATGACAAATATCCCATTCATTACACCTATTCTTCATAAGCAAACCGCACAAAACCTGCAAAAAAGACTTTTATTACCAAGGAAGGCAGTCATACTTGTGTTTTATCACATTTTATCTATAGCTGCTACCGGTTTTTTTTAAACTACTTCATTCATGTAATAACTTATGACAATATTGGTAAAAAGTTATGATGACTGATCAAATATTGGCAAGTTATTAGCTTCATTGCATTTAAAAAGATCAAACATATCACATTATTGGTTGTTACACAGGTTTTTAATTGAATATGGCTGCACAGTGAATGAAAATTAGCCAATTTGGACCAATTCTTGATCATTTGCTGTTTTTTTTTTGTTTTTTTTTGTCTTTCGATTTATAAACACTGCCTCTGTGAAATATATAGGGGGAAAAAAAGCCATGTAACTCTTCATCTTGCATGTAACTTAAGTTTTTACACTGAAAAAGTTAAATTTCTGGATAGCAGAAGAGCCCAAGGGTGGTTTCGCATACAGCATTCTGCTGAGGCAGTTCGTGAAGGGCAACAAGGGCACTTTGCTGGCAAAACAAAGCTTCTCCATTAGGAGTATAAACTTAGATAAATCTCCCAACTCTGAGCAGTTTTGCAGAAATGGGGAGTTATGGAGATATATTAAGTTTGAATTTGTCGTCTGACTTATGGCATCTGAGGCACACTCTTCCATGGTCTATTAAATACATCTCAGAGAAATGATGAGAATGAATAGCGCGGCCTGAAACCTGACAGCGAGGACATGCGGTTTTGAAGGCAAAATATGGCTTTCAAGTGAGAAAGTGGCATCGCATATTTAGGACCGTGAACACAGACGTTAGGAATCGAATCAATCAAATCAATTAAATTTGATCAACCCAAAGCCAGACGGAAAAATCCTCTGAATCTTAAATAAGGGAGCGTGCAGCTGGGGCACGCAGACCTGGGCTCCATTATGGTCGAATTGCCATTTCTGCTCCTATCAGCAAGATGTATCCAGACAGTCGCTTCTCAAATCGAATATCTGCAGCTCAGAGCACCTCAAACAACCTCTCTTCTATATTAATAATGAAGTATTCTTAAGTTCGAATTTCAGATGATTTGGTTCACGGCGAGGCTGCTTTGATATAAGTGCAATTATGGCATCGGGCGTTAATGTTTTTCCTGCAAACGCCATGAAGCCATGCCCCATCAGTCCATCTAATGCAACGCTCAAGGTTTTATTTTCCCTCCTACACTCCAGCGCTGCCCTTCGCGTTAACTTTATAAAATTCTTTATTGCACGATGACTAAATAGGGTTGTTAGGTCGCAGCAACCATCCCCGCGATGGTGAATCCAGTGTTTCTGTCGTTGTCATTGATCTCTAATGAACTGACCTTGAATCAGTTGCATTTAAAGTGGCAATCCTTAAACACTGCAGTGAAATCAAACGCCGGCTCGTGGCTGCTCTTTCTCTAAAGGCCACGTCAGAACTGTCATAAAGGGAGACTTCACCACTTTTCCACATCAAAGTCTGTTTATGGGTCTTGGGGATCTTTAGTGGATCCTGAGGGAGCCGCATAAAATTTGATAAATGTTGGTTGAAGCTGAAAACCACAAAGTCTGAAAATGAATAAAAAGAAGCCAGCTCGCCAGACCCCAGTGGGCCGCTGCTCGTCTCGGCTTTAACCAGCATTTTAAGCAACATTACCTGCTATTATCACCGCACATGAATTTCACACTGTATTGTAAAAATGCTTTGTGGGGGCATTGTGAATTAGGTTTGGGTCAGGAAGGAAAATATTTCAATATCTGTGATTCTGCTGCATCACAGGTGGCGCACATGCATTCCTGCTCGCGCGCGCTTCCCGTTTCTTCTTGGTGCCGCTTCATAATAAAAGCCGCTGGCTCAGACACCGGGCTGCTTAAAATATAAAAAAAAAAGAATGAAAAATGCGTCTCCAAGACTGAACAATGCGAGCTTGTTTGACTGGGATATAAACAGACACACCAATTGTTGCCTTAATTTCGGCTGCATTTCTGCCAAAATAGCTGCTCGAGGAGTGTTTACTGTGACGTTAAGCTGGGACACAATAATCACAGGTGTCACCAAAGCAAGACTTCGACACTTACTTGAATAAAAAACAGGAGATTCTACACTCCAAGACAGGAGTTCTGTGATCCTGAAACATCCATATACTAATATGAGTGCGTATTTGGAGCCTAGGTGGAATTTAACAAAACCTTGGAATGAAAGAATTATGCTGTGAGATCAGAAGAGCTTTAAAGACGTCGGTACTCTCAGATAATGAAAAATGATTTTTAGTGAATAATTGCAAAATTCAGATTTGCTCATTGGGTTGCAATGGCTATGCAGGGTATCTAAAACTCATCTTGCAGCAGAAAACATCATTACTGGTGAGTCACATTCTTTTTGTTCCAGTTCTTCTGTTGGATTTCATACAAACCAGTGAGATATCATCTTTACGGCTAATCTCTTTCCCCAGACAAGATAAGATTTTCATCATATGATGAGACCAAACTTTGACCATCGAGGAATGTTCATTGTAAAAAAGTGATATGTTGTTTATAGCCAGTTTTCTCATAAAACCGGTTAAATATTTAATTTCAATCTGACTGTAGATTCATGATAGTTTCATAAAACGTGGATCGGTGAGATTACAGTTTTTGCTTCAGAAAACGTAATAATACGACGTCTGTCAATGGTTAAAGCAGGTTGACCTTTAATGTGCTCTCTGTCTCATGAATAAACACATCTTTTCAATATGTACCAGCATCATTCAAAGCACCATATATCAGTTCTCCTCGGTGGTTTACTCCTATTCAGAATGTCTTTGCGCGACAGTTGGTTTCTCACCATCTGCACTCACACACAAAGCAACAAGAGCTAGCAGAGTTAAGGCAGTGGAGGAGCGCACATAAACAAATGTTGACGGCAATGTCTCTGTTTCCAGTGACCTTGCTGGACTTTCAGACGCATTCTCCTGACTGATCATTATCACCGCTCTAACTGTGCGTCCGTGCTTGCTGGCGATTGTCATTCAAATCCTTTCAGAGAGCGCACAATGCCGAGTATGTGCGAAACCGTGTGCGGCACAAAAGCAAACGCCGTGTGTGTGATTGTTGTTTAGCAAAGAACACAACCTTGAAGCTTGTCTCCATTTTTTCCTTTTCAGTTCACATTTTCATTCTCCTGTTTGTTCTGCTTTGTTGCAGACCTGGAGAGGAGCACTGGCTACCTCGATCTCTCGTTTCTGCCATTACATTCGATCCTTTGCCTCACCCACTTGTTCAGCACATTCAACACTATTTGTATTCAGGACGAGAGCACCGGCGCTGATGACCATCACATCATCGCTAATAAAATTCGCTACCCCAACAAAACATACAAGCTGTGGAGAAAAACCACCGCTGTTCTGCTTTGTTTTTATTGCAGTGTGTATGTGTGCAGTGTGCATGCGAGTGTGCCGGTGTAGGTGCACGGAGAAGCGCTTCACTATCATCCTTGAGGGTAATGTAATATGTGACCCGGAGGAAATTGAGCCCTCTTCAACAGACCTTCCGATGCCCCCGTCCCTTTGTTTTTCCCCTTTCTGCAGCTGCTGAAGAAAAAAAAGAAAGAAAAAAAAAACACACACACACACATTCACTCACACACAAACACACACACAGTTGGTTACTTCTCGCTGCACTCAGCCTTCAGACAACTTTGTTTTTGTTTTGTTTTGTTTTTGACTAATGCACTGATCTAAGGATAAGCTGCTTTCTGTTGTATTCAATCTTTTCCGATTCAAAGGTATCCTCATTGTAAGAAGCTCCCAAAACCATTTCCTCCACTTGAGACAGCTCTCTGGAAGCATTAGCTGCTCTTTGCCTTGCCACAGCCAGACAGTTCTTACACTAACGTGGGGGCCCTGGAGAATGAAGTGCAGCAGTTTTTTTTACTCAGTGTGTTCAACGTGCCGGCATGTTGGGAGCAAGATGAGGGGTCAGACTCAGTGCAATCTCGCTTGCATTTTAGTTGAGAGCACACTGGGTTTCAGGCGCAGAGGGTCGTAGTGCCGCCGCCTTGCTCTCTTGCAGTGTAGTGGTTAGGTGGTTCGTTCAAAAGAAAAAAAAAAAAAAAAAGAAAACCTCAGCATAAAACCCGCTGTGAAATCACACTGCACTTAAGGAGCAAAACTCATTGAGGGCGGTTACGAAAAATCTCGGAGCTATCGTGGCACTGCAGGGTCAAAATCTGAACTGTGGGAGACGGTCAGAATGTTAGTTACATAATATAATTCAAGCTGGGTTTTGGTTTCTCCTTGCATGAGATGTGCTTTAGTTAACATGGTGGTAACACTCTTAAAAATGTCCTTTTTAATAGGTAATGCAATCTTGTCGGGTGATTTGTTGAGCACATGGAAACATTTTATTTTTTAACAGCACAGATACAAAGCCTAAATTAGTGCGACATTAAGTGGAACCAAGCGGCAGGTCTTTGCGATTGTGTGTATGGGAGGGATGACACGAGGTTTAAATATGAAGCTTAAGGTTTTATCTGAGGTTTGTTTGAACAAAAGGCTGCGGAGAAATGCCAAGCATTAAAAAAAAAAAAAAAAAAAAACACAACTTGACTGGAACACATAAAGCATTACAGCAAATCCACATCAGTGCTTTTTGGTGTGATGGTGATAACTTGCTAATTTCTCAAAGCTGAGACAATAGCTGGTGTCTGGTTAAAGTTTTTTGTTTATTTTAATACAGCAATGATATTAAAAACTGCATTTTCATGGAACGCCTTGCAGATTTTTTGCTCCGTTGGGTGATCCTTTAATAAACTCTGACTGAAGCTTCACTTTTTTTTAATTTGCTGACATAAAACATTGTTTCAGCTTTTTTCCAATAAATGACATCAATCTCTTAGTGAAATGAATAAGTGAGGCCTATTTTTCTGATAAATTCATCCAACCTTTGTTGACAACAAGCCTAAATTAGCCTGCCAATCCAGAGTATGTCAGATTCTGGAAGCAGTGGTCTCTCAATGGCAGCTGTGATATAAGAAGTTGGCGATATTGACAACACAATGCCAATAAAAACACAATCCGACACGAAAGAACATTAGAATATAACACAAATGAAGCTGTGTTCACTGAGAGGACAAGAATTCTTTTCTCATTTGTTCCTGGGGTAGAATTAAGTCATATTACCAAGGACAAATGGCCTTAAGGCAGTTCATATAAGTTTGTTCCTCCTGCAGCTACTGAAAGAATCAATCATTCCTGTTTCTTGATTCTCGGTGAGGTTTGCTCTTAAAGCATTTGGCCAACAGGATTATTGTAATGGAAAGTGGAAAGAGGTCGGATTTCTGTCATAAACGCTTCCTGGCAGAGACCCCTTGAGGCAAAGTGCTCTGTAAGTTTCAATGTAAGTTACTGCATCTATAGGGGGTTAAGTGCATCTGGCGCCTTGGGAAGGCGACCTACTGAGACAAAACCACGACTCTGATCATCTCTGTGATTTGAAGACTGTTAGAATCAATCATGTATTGAGTTATTTTTAAACACTGAGACGCAGAAATGCTCAGTATTGTAATTTGTATTACCAATGAATGCAATTGAAAGCCAATTCTTCAATTTGCTTGGTGCTTGAGGATTTCATATCCAAGATGAGACACAACTGACACACTCCTTGTTCTTGTTACTCTGTGACCAGTATAATGTAACAACACATGCAATAATGTGTGTTTTGGATGAGGAATGTGAGGCATTGCAGCAGGGGTAGGTGGCCTATAAATAGTAAACAGCCCAAGGGCCTCCAGAAGTCTTTGGCTAGCCTTGAAACACAAACACACATGCACACACACACAAACACACACCCTTTTTGTGTTGTATCTTGTTATTTTAAATTAAGTGACTGAATGAAGTTTACATCATTTTGGCATTTCTGACAGCAGCATATACGAACTTTATCTTCTGCATTGTCTGTGCTGCTATTCATCACAGGTATATGGCTCACGATGACAGCGAATGTAGACCAGTATCTGCATGTGCATTTCACACAGTGCATTATGGCACTGTGTGGACATTGAAAATCTGAAGTGCTGTCTGCATCATTTATGTCGCAGTAAATTGAACTCCTTGCTCTGAAGCACTCACTTCATAATAATCCACAATACAAAATCTGCTGTACAGGTAATTGAAAATTTATCAGTGAATTCTGTGAAGTGTTTTTTTTTTTTTTTTTCCTCTCTCCCTCTACCCCAGACTTGTTTGATCGCAGGCTGTGCGGTGCCTGTAAACACCCGGTCCTGAATCGTATAGCTATATTAGCACAGATCTAATTCATCATATTTTTAGCCGTTTTGCAACTGCCCCAACACTGCTGCCAAAAGACACTGCAAATTCATCTGCTCTCTTTTTTTTAGGACATAAAAGTGAGTCTTGGGACAGAAATTTCAAAGTGAGACATAAAAGAGGGCAACAACTCTGGTGTCAGTGCTTTGAAGGAGGCAGTTTAAATATCGTAGCCAATTTGACGTATATCGTAAAGAGTCGGTCGATACTTTATATTCCTCCAGTGAATGCAGGCAATACTACAATCTTATAAACTCAACATATTCTGATGATTGTCATCAATTTTAACCAATTTATGCAAACTATGAAGACACAATACGCAGGAAAGTGCTGCAATTACTTTGGTCATGAAAACAACCCTCATTACATTGGAAGCTTGATGCTACTTAGGAAAAAAAAAAAAAACAAGAACCTCATAGAGAAAGATAAGGAGGTTTGCAAAGATGATTCATCACACTGTTGATGTGTGTTTGTGATACAACAAACACAGCTGCACCAATTCTGTAGCATTTCAAACAGCAACACAGGGAAAGGGCATTGGAGACTGATACTAATGGGCAGATGAAGGGATTTAATGATGCACAGAAGCTGCAGCACATGCATAGCTGGTGTAGGATCCATCATCCCACTCGCTGTCACACGAGAACCACCAACTGTGCCACCAATAACTACAGCAGAGACTCAACCTGTAAAAAAAAAAAAAACTAGAATAAAAAACAAACCAAAAAAAAAAAAAAATGTGGTAATATATTCATGCAAGCCTAGTATCTCATCTTGAAACCTTGACACTCCTGTTCCTTGTATCATCAGAAAAAAAGCCATGCAGACAGCAGGAGGAATCTTGGAAGGAAATGTCTTACCATGGCCCCCTCTGGTAAGAAAAGGCATCCTGTTGATAGCAATAGGAACAGTCCCATGCCTGTTGTGGAAGTGGTGGACATGGTGCGTGGTGCTGAGACTAGAAGAGACACGTGCTGTTCCGGTCTGGATGGGCAGTACAGTTAGCAAGGCGAACCAAAAGGCTAGTCTGGAACAATAAGTTAGGCCCATGCCTAAGCTGAACCGTGACCAGCTGCTCCACTGTCCAAGCACAGAGGTGGCTGCAAAGAGTCTCCCCATGTATGTTAGATCCACATGGGCCCAGGATAGAGAATTTGGCCACGAATTGGCCTCTGGCAGTTCAGCTTTAAGACAACAGGGCATCTCACTGACGCGTGGGGCCCATTTCTTCCCTTACCCCTCAGTTTGGCAAGGAGTTAGTAGGTGGTGGAGAAATATCCTTCGAGCTTGTATGAAAAAGACAGATTTCGAAAGAGACAATCAGAATCCAGTTATTCTTGTGGAAGCACCTGAACGGCAAAAAGGCGATCTATAATCTTCGTTAACATTTTGCCACGAAAAGACGTCTACTGCAAAGAAAATCCATTTGTAAAAATTCTCTAAAAACCATCCCAGAGCACATTCTTCCAACAGCGATCCAGGTGTATCCGAAATACGGAAAAGATACACATCCAAATGAAGATTCGAGGTGAATCCGGCTGGAATTTCAAACAGACGTGTTGTCCAACCATGATATTTAGGCATGGAAAGTGGCAGGACTGAGATTCATGTGATAAGAATTCTGATAAGAGTCTCCATCGCCCACAGGTAGAGCTCGAGGGCAGCTGAGCCTGCCCACTAAGAAGAGTGCCCCTCCACCGCAGTAGAAAATAACACACGCTTCCGTGGGAAATTGGATCATCTCATTAGGCGGAAAAAAAAAATCACAAGCAGATAAAAACACGGGCAAGTGAAAATGCAACGGCGAAGGGTGATGCGGGAACCAGCGCTTTTGTTCCCCTTTAGCCAGGGAATGAGAAGAGAACAGAGATAGGGAGGGGGTAGAAGGAGAGAGAGAGAGAGAGTGTGTGTGTGAGAGAGAGAGGGAGAGAGAGGGGAGAGGGAGGCAGTATCTGCAGCAGCGCGGTAAAGGAGAAAATCCAGAAAATAAATAAATAATTTCTCAGCAGCTCCTCATTCAGTCTCTCACAGGCGCAGCAAATCCAGCGAATGGCAGTCTGAAATGTGGCAGAGATCCACCACGATGCAGCCGCAGCAGCCGAGTGTTTTCTATCTGAAACGAATGTCAGATCCTTCGCTCACGCTCCACCTGCTCAGTCTCACGCAGTCCCGACCGCTGCTGCATTCCCCCTCACTGCTGCTCCTTTTTTTTTTTTCTCCCCTTTATTCTCTCCGGTTACCTTGTCCGGATCTGCTGTACCGCCTCTGTCGGAGGACGATTAACGTGACAGCTGCGCGTGTCTGCCTCTGGAGGAGGGCAGGTGATTCTCTCACATCAGATGGCTCGGATGGCAGAGGCTGAGATGTAGCCTTGGACTGCTGCAGCAAAAAATTATGCTAATTAAAAAAAGAAAAAAGAAAAAAAAAAAAACACCGTCGTATCATAATGAATCCGGGATGGGTGAAATTCCAGAGCAGCCTGGACCTCGGCAGAAATAACCTTGCTTCAGAGTTGTGGTCTAATGAATGCAAGATGAAGGAGCTCTTCTGAAGGCGTACTGTAGTCAGAGGCTCCGATCCAGTGAGGCACAGCATGTGCCTCTGTGTGTGTTTCTGTGCATGTGTGCGTCTGAGAAAGAGAGTCTGCGAGCAAATGAGTGAGGAAGGGGGGAGAAGAAAGGGTGGGTGAGCAAAAGCAGGCGGGAGGGAGACACAGGAAGAGACGGCGAAAGAGAAAACAGGCAGCCTCGGCGCAAACACACGGCAAAATAGTGAGGCAAGTAAATGGGCTGTGTGGATAAATACATGCTAGAGATTCACAGTGCACCGGCTTGCAGGTCCTGGCAGTAACACGCAGGAATCATACTGCAGAGGAGGAGCCTGATTTAGGTGAGCTGTCAGAGCTGTTACAGAATGAACACAAGGGTATTGGTATGGACGGGCTTCTAACATAAAGACTCAGGAGCTACAACAAGCATGAACGATTGAAACACAAATACCTGTCAGAATGATGTAAGACAGCCCCGCTACCTTCAGCCCGGGAAGTTATAGGCTGTGCTTTCTATTTTGAGGAAATCAGGAGCATCAAAATCCAATCTTGAACCTGTCGTTTCCACAGAACTGGACTTGTACACATTTGGTGTTTTTACCCTCCCAATCAATGTACCCTAAACCTTCTGCCTGACGCGTTCACTTCATATCCGTACACAGGCTCGGCAGCCCCCTGCTCTCATGCTGTTTAACCATGCAGAACTTATTGAGAGGCTTCAGGGCTGCTCAGGTTTTTAGGTGAGGGGGTGTGATGGGAAGATGAATTGGAATATATTGACACTTTAGAGGATGAACACATGATTCGAAAGAGAGAGACAAAGTGGGCTGGGACGGATGAGAGGTACAGAGCCAAGACTGGAGAAGCGGGGAGGGAAGGATTGAGGGGGGGGGGGGGAGTGGGAGAAGGGAGACTGCAGCGATATCAGCTAAATCAGGGTCGATAGAGATATCAGCTGGGATTGCCTGGTCGGTTGAAAGGACACGCATGGAAACAGGAGGACAGAGGCAAGCCATGCAGCACCACCTCTCATAGTGACAAGAAGTCGACGCAGGCCATTACTCAAGCAGAGGAGGGGGTGGGGCGTGAGGGGGAGCGAGGCTGATTGAACAAAAAGAACAGAGGAGGGATGAGTGCATCACACTCTGGAATGGCAAGTGCCCTAACAGCATGGAGACATCCATCCACTGGTATTATGAACATAAATAAATTGAAAGAAGCCGTGGATCCCCCCCCCCCCAACCCTCCACATCTGTCCAATCTGAGTCACAGGAAGATTTAAATCCTTTATGTGTATCCTCCGCTATACGTTTCTCAGTAAAGCCTAATGCTGAAAAGTGCACGCCAGATTAAACAAGCACACAACAACAGTGGCAGCGAAGAGCTCTGCCTGCCGATAACATGTAGACACATTTACAGTAATGACTGTTTGGTAGGCAAACACGCTGACAAGCATGGAGAATAATCCCCGGATGACGCCAACAGAAAAGTCAATTTTATTTCAGAGCTTCAGCCATTTTCTGTTTCACACAGCTAACGCGAGGGCAGCCATGACCAAAAAAGAAGAAGAAGAAGAAAGTCTGCTTTAAATTCACAAGCCAAATTAAACCAGCCTTCCACTTTCCAGTAACCACGAGCACGACGTACCAGAAGTTAGAGTGGGATGATTTATAGCTGCTGACTTGGACTGTCGGGCTCTACAGCATGCGAGCATCTTACGAGCCAGCGATGATATCTCGGCGAGGGCTGTCGACAATGAAAGGTTTGCATTAATCGGTTTACGTGCTTCAGGGTTGCTCAACATGATGAAAGCCACCGCTATCTGGACAACAAGAAGAAGGAAGCTGTGTGATTGTAACCTTGTGTTGTCCTTGGATGTTTAACTTCGGCATGTCATGCAGTTTCTCCTATTAACCCACAACCAGACACACGTCATGCTACGCACATCAACTGCATATTTGGTTACAACTGTGATTTTTAAATGGTTTCTTTCTGACCTTGAAGGGGGTTTAAAGATAGAAAAACTGTCTTATATGTGTAATTTCTGCAGTTCCACACCACTAAATCTTTCATTTGCATTTTGATTTTTTTTCTACCGGCTATTTTAAACCCTTTCTCCCCACTTATAGAGCCTTGGTAGATCTGTCAGCATTTACATAATCACATTATTTTATCATAAAAATGGCATATTATATAGTATGCATACTACAGAAAAACAGTGTTAAAATTTTCTTCTTGAAAAAGCACAAGTCGAAAGGTTCTTCACAAACTTAAGAATGACAAGATGTGAGAAGACGTGTACAGCGTTTTAAAGACTTAAGAAACCTAAATGTGCATGTTTGTTCTCAGGAGGATTTGCGGGAGACGATTTTTCACAGACATCCAGTCTCGCCCGAGGGGGTAAAGTAGCAGGATTAATCATAGCACTTTCAGATTAATTACTCATAATGCGAGCATCCACTGAAAGGCATGGCCTGCAGTTGTGATGTTTGGTTGATTTCATTAGGCTCAAAGCGACAACACCTAAAATAAGCCCGGCTTAGACAGTGCAAGGAGAGAAGAAGGAGTGAAAAATCTCAAGGCCCTGCAGTGTACAATGGCTCCACCAATAGATGTGTGTATGAACTGTATAGCCGGCATATTCAGCAGATAATTTTTTAATATTGACTTCACAGTTCCAAAGCAGCAACCAGAAATACTCTCTTAATAACATGTTTATAATGCAGCTATATTCCCTCATGTGAAAAATGTCAACCTCCAAAGCCTCAGCAGGTACACACCTATAGAAAAAGAGATTTCACTTGAGGGATGCACAGCTTTACCCACAAAGTATTTTTCTTCAAATTAACACCTTGATTAAAGATGAATTTTCACTTCTTTTTTTAGGGACTTGGGTGGCTTGGCAGACGATGTGCCCTTCCTCTGAAGACACTGCATGTGACAGTGGGTTGCATATTGCTGGCTGCACATCGCACTGGCAAAAATAGATTTCATTTGCTTGTTTAGCTGAGCTTACGAGTCTCAGCATGTCTTCTGGAAAGGAGGAGCAGCGGCGAGGCTCAAAATGTGGAGGCACCCCCACTTCCATTCCTCCCCAAACCAAACAAGGGAAGGAGCAACAGCTTTTTGAATTCGATCAGCCACAAATCATAAATTCCTAATAAAGGGAAAGAGATGTTGAGGAAAAACGATGGGGAAAGAGAATTGCTTTGATGCCAGCATCGAATCCCCCTCCCCTCTTCCCCTTCCATCACATGATTGCCATATTTTGATCGTGAGCCTTGAGAACCACCAGCTGGAGAGCTTTCCAAAAACCAGGCCGTGTCGCTGCTGGCTGATGCTGATCTACATACTTTGCTCCATATATGAACATTAAAAAAAAAAAAAAAAAAAAGCACCAGCAGAAGTGCAGAAGGTAATTTACAGCAGACATGACTGTGACTTGAGCAGTGTGTCATATTCCAGGCTGTTTAGCTGGATTAGAAGCCTTTTTTTCTCTGGTTTCCTCCCACACTGTAAAAACCATACATACGAGGTTAACTGGTGCAAACCGAGTGTGAACGTGAGCATGTGCATTATTGTCTGTTTCTCGTTTTTTTTCTCTATTACTGACTGGTGATTTGTCCGGCGTGTGACCCGTCTTCATCCACAGACATCTGGGATCAACTTCAACACCTTGAGACTGTTAATTTGCTAAAGCAGTATAAAAAATGGAAGGATGATTGGTGTTTTAGCATAGAATACAACAGAACAGAACACAATAAAATTGGTTTAATCCCAGAGAGAAATTCTTCTTTTAGATATCAG
Organism: Salarias fasciatus; assembly: GCF_902148845.1. NCBI lineage: Eukaryota > Metazoa > Chordata > Actinopteri > Blenniiformes > Blenniidae > Salarias > Salarias fasciatus. The sequence continues at coordinate 18,777,123 of NC_043754.1, forward strand.
GTTCACTGCATTTCCACATAATTGTGTCTATTTTGCAAGCCAGTTGCTTAAAAATCCTGATTATTTACACATCATCAGCTGCACGTGACAGACACCCTGCCTTTCCCTAGTGTCAGCTGGGTCAAGTCACAATAAATGGTGGATGGATTGATTATGCATGAAGGCCTTTTAAAATCTGGACACACAGTTAGCTCACTTTGATATTTTTTTTTGGTTCCTTTGAAAATAAACCCAGCACTCCGTCCAAAACTGTGACTTCCTTTTAATTTAACTTGGCAGAATATTAAGCACAAAAGTCTTGTCCCTTTTATGTCTATCTTGCATCTAGTTTCCTAGTTACTACATAATGATACTTCAGACATTAATGACTCCCTTCATTAATGATCACGGGCGACATTTTCAGACTCAAGATTTCAGATAGGAGTAGGTCAGCCATTCTTGTGAGGAGCTGCGCTGTCATCTTATCTCAGTAGAGGAGCAACAGAGAGGCACGAGAAATTGCCCTATGATGTAACAAATTAATTTAGCATCAAAACCCATTTGACTTCTTGGCAGAACCTTATTGTGAACACAAAATCATTTTTGGTTGCCCTGCCTGATTAAGCAAAACACACGCTGTAAATGGCCTTTTTTCAAGTTAGGACTGGCCGAGAATGAGAGAGAGAGAGAGGGAGGGAGAGAGAGAGAGAGAGGGAGAGAGAGGTGGAGTTTTAACTTTTAACTAAGAGCAGATTGTCGGCTCGTATCGCCTCAGCTTGAATGTCCTTGCATACACCAGAAGAATGTTTAAGAAGAAGTCTTTTCTCGTATTATAATCAATTACAAGGGACTTCACACATTGTCCAAAATATTCTGTGGACTTGACCCGGAGCCTCACTGTACGACAATGGGCCTGCTGTAATGTAGGTAATGCGTTTTGGCTGTACTCCCAAGTAAAACCTGGCCTTTGCAGCTGTGACCCAAAAGCTCGCTGATAATTGCATATTATGGCTGACAGGCTGAATAGAGCTTTTCTATTCTCATCCAAAAACCCTCCATAATAACTTGTTTTTTTTTCTCTCTTTTTTGTACATTACCTTTGTGTAGGTTTCATTTCGTTATTATTTAGAGGCGTAATAGCTGAAAAGCTACCGAGAAGATTTTAATCAAACATAATGAAGAGCGTGAGAGGGAACACACTAGACTTTTGCTTACAAGGTAACATAAATATATTTATAGTTAATGTAGTTTCAAGAGGGAAAAAAAATGTTAGTGACTTCCTCTCCATACTGGAAACAAATGTGATTAATCATAGTCTCATCTCTACACGGTATTTTTGATTTATGGTTGTACGGGGATGCAGATCATATCAGAAAACTGTGTGAGAAAGAGATTCCTGTTGTTACTGTCCTTGACCACTTGGGGAGCACAAAGAGAAATAATGAAACAGCCTGTGTCGGCTGTGCTGGTCTTGTGACACGCAAACCTCCGGCTGCACCAAAGCAGTGTCACTCCTTTGACACAACAAAAAAAATTTCCCACTGAGAATTCTGACAATCAAATAAAACCACAGAGGGTAAACGGGGTGCAATAGGTAATAAATCGGGAGTGCTTTCCAATGCAGCCTCCTGATGTGTGTCAATAGTCATTTGTCACGCCCTCCTTCACTGCAGCCCCGCACTTAATTTTAATTAGCACCATATTTCATGTGAGTGACAACAGAATGAGTGAAAGGACCTGATCCAAGGCAAGCGATCGTCTTAAAACAGAAAGCACCTGCCTTTATGCTTCAATTATACAGTGTGGGCAGACAGGGAGGAAAAACATCCTTCATTCTGACTTTGTGCTGTTCATATTCAAGGTGGATAGCCCCGCAGATAACCTTGTCTCTGTCTATCTCTCCATCTATCTATCTTTATATTGGTTAGCTTTTATATTGTTTTCAACAAAAAATATACAATGTATTGTGCAGTTTGAGGTGGCAGCAGTGACGTAGTTTGCAGAAAGCTGTAAGTAATTAAAAGAAAACATCCCTGATTTCAATGGAAAAAAAAAAAAACTCTTTGGATAAAAAAAAACTTTCTTTCACATTGCTTAATGGTGGAAAAAAAATCAACGCTACTGTTTGACAGCATTGTTTTCACTGTTTCCTCATGTCATATTGTGAATGCAAAATGCTCACACAAGCATTTTTTTTTTCTTTATGGTTGTTATGCCTTTGCAGTCTAAAGTTTCTTTGACATGTTTGTTTTTTCTTTTCAGGTGTGGATGTTGTCTGCAGTCCACACACACACACACACACACACAAACACACACACACACACACACACACACTTGAGCGGTGACTCATGACTAAACATTTGTCTGTGCATTGCAGGTACTCTGAGTCAATGATGGCCAACACTCCCGGAAGAGAAAGCACGGAGGGTAAGTGAACAAAGGCTTGTTAGACCACTAATGAAATGCACCGCTAGCCTGTGCGAGTGTCTCTCTCCATGGTGCTGAAAGTTTGATAGCCTGCCTCCCTTTTCCTCAGTCCGGGAGAGGAGTCCGACAGCATCTTGTCAGCTGTGTGCTCAGTCCCTCTCCCTTTATTTAATCCGAATCAAACTTTAGAAAGTACTTCCTGATGTATAAAGATAAATCAACCTGATATTTAAGAATTTAGTTTCTTTGGATTACACTGATAGAACATTGGTGGTTTTCATAATTATATAAGGACCAATTACAAGGCTGCTATTGTGACAGACACGAGGAGAAACTGTAGTAATTATCCATCACAACGGAACCGTGAGTACATTGGAGGGCTTTCACCTCATGTCTAATCACTGCATTTTCCTGTTACTACAAAGACGAAAACATTTGCTCCTCACTGGAGAGCCGTGCTGCAGACGCCGAGGATGGAGTAAGAACAACATAGTGAAAATAATATGAATGCCATTTCTTCATTCGAAGAATAACCATTGTATAAATCCCCAGCATTGTGTGTAAAGGTTTTACCAAAAAAAAAAAAGAGCCATGACAAACCTGTTCATACAGAAGAAATAGGAACAATATAACTCTCCAACAATAATCTCCTTACAACACTGGAAACATTAAAGATTAGTTAGCATTCGTTTTACCATGCCTCAGGATATACCGGGCAGAAATCTTTGATGTAGCTTTGATGCACACCCAACATTTTTATTATCCAAAGGTATAAAACACCGTGCAGCCTTAGCTGAGGTGTATGCATGTACCACATGTTTAACACAAACCACTATCCTCCTCTTTTCAAACGCTGATTTCGTCACAGCATAAATTCATTTCAAACAGGAGAAGATGCTCGAGGGTTGATTTAAAGCAGACAATACAAAATGGTCAATGGATTTCACTTATATAGCTCTTTTCTACCGCTTGAGCGCTTTGTATTGTTAGTCACATTCACCCATTCACACTCCTTGTATTAAATGAATACCAAGAAGAGAACTTCGATTACCATTTCACTGAACTCCTGTTAGAGAGGCACATCTTGATCTGAATGTCTAAACACTTGTACTGTTATCCAAACGGTTCTTCCTCTAAATGTATGTTCTTAACAGGTTAGCATCAAGTGGCTTTATTTAATAATTTTGCTCATTTTTGATTTACTAATTTACAACTTTGAAGTGTTTTGTGGAACAGGATGTGGGCACAAACAAACAAACAAAAATAACTACAATGTATAAATGAAATCTGCTTATTTTAAGGTCCATTAACTTGTTACTGAAAGACACTAATTCAAATCCTGACGTGGTGCGTTGACCAAACAGCAATGACATTGAAAGAACATAAAGGACATGCAGCACTGAAACTCAAAGCAGGTAAGACATGAATACGTACATGTGTCATGAATACATCCTAATCTATATCACAATTGGACCTCGAGAAAAATTGTATAAGGGACGGCGGCCTGCTTCATGATAGGTAGGAAGCTTTGCAGATCTTTTTATTATTCATTGAACATAGAGGAAAGTGAGTGAGCAATCTATCAAAATGAATTGGGAGCAAAGAAAAAAAAATGTAAAGGTTTTCTTTTGCTGAGCATGCAGAGATTGCTGCTTTGTTATACAATGACCGGGGTGTGAGCCAGGAATAGAGAGGAGGTGACAAAGGAAAGGGGTAGATAGGGAGGAATAAAAAAAGGCTGGAATTGGAGAGCTTGTTTGTGTGCGAGAAAGAGATACAGGCACTGAGAGATCACTAGTCCATTTGGAAGGTATATAAATCACATCAAATGCAAAGCTTGGTTTCTTTGATGAAACTGTGCACGGCTCACAAACAGTGTTGGAAATTAACTCCGGCGCCTGTACAGTTAGCAGGTTTGCAAGTGGAAGATGAGAGCGGGAGCACTAATGCACATTTCATGCTGCAGTGTATACAGATTGTGGAACAACTACTGCTGCTGCTGCTGCTGCCCAGGGCTTCAATCGCACAGGAGTCAGTGCATCGCTCTGTGTTTTGTTGAAATAGTAAAATGAGGAAATCACCATCGGAGTTGGTCATCAAAGAACAAATTGCCTCATAATGTGTTTGTGCAGGAATATATTTTGTCACACCTTAATGTGAAACACACTGAGTTCATCAAGAATTCTGCTGTATATATTAAATTTGCCATGACTTGAATATCTTGGAACTATCATTAATAGAGTTAATCTCACATCAAATGTAATTTTACCATAAAGACAATATAGCTGCAGATGAATGACGACTGGAACTACTTTGGTCAGAAAGGTGAAGCCACAGAACTTGGCATGCATGCCACACATTATGTGGCTTAGCGGCGACAGCTCTGACTATCACGGCTATGCAGAAGAGCGCAGCTGTCTTGAGTGTCTTGTTATACCCTGTTTCCATAAACTAATCTGCTGAATGCCAATTTTATATGGATCGTGAGTTTTAATAGGTTACAGAAGTGGGATGGGGATAGTGAGGGATTTGTACATGAGCTCTTATCTGAACTCGGAGGCAGCTCCAGCAGCAGACGCTTGCTCTGGCTGAAAGGAGCAGACGACAGTTGCGACCTTAAGTACAGAAATCCATCTCAGGTTGAAGTATATCGAGAGTGATGTATGGTCCGCTGTTCCCGGTATGCCAAGTGCAGGCGCTTTGTATCGACTGCATGTGAAGCTCTGCTACGATCATGGGAGTCCGTGCATGCACTGATAATCCAAGGTGACACGCCCAGAAGAAAACATGTTATTCAATGTACCATCATAAGAAAGTCTGACATTAAAATGACATTTTCTTATCTTACACGTCACTGCTTTTATCTGACTTGATTTAAAGATAAAAACAGACTTTAGTATTGAATAGGGACCAAAGCTAAACCATAATTGGCTGATCATCCATGAACCTTGTGCTTATTCCTCTTGTTAAGTTCAACTCTTCATTACTTCTGCAGTTCTGTGTTTGTCTCCTTCAATAAAACTGAATCATTTTGCGGGATCAGATCATGTGTAAACTGAGCTCATAAGGCCCTGCTTTAAAGATCTGTCAATCCCTTCATGTTGTTTTAAAAGCTTAGCAAAGCAACAGACGAGAAATGTTTTACAGCTCAACGATTATACTAAATTACCTTTATTCTCATGTGATTCACCCCTGGACCAACACTTGTTAAATCACTGTAGACGTAAAGACTTATAAAGACTATGTATAATTCAATTCAAATAACTATAAAGGCAAAAAAAATTATAATTTGTGCAAGAAATAATTTGATGCTGCAAATGCAGAAGTCTAAATGTGGATGCAGGGTTTCCAAACAGAAGTGAGTGTTCTCTCTCTCCTCCTAAATTCTTCATTACAGCAGTTTATAATTTCATTGCGCATCAAACAGAGTGAGAGCTTGACTTTGTGAGAGGAACAGAGAGTGAATGATGTATAAGTGAGTATGTCACTGTGTCTGTGAGCGTTAGAGAGAGTGACAGAGAGGCAGAAATGAAGCCAGAATGAAGCAGCCTCTGTTTCTGTAGGCCTCTGTGTGTATGTGTCTGTGTGTGTGTGTGTGTCTGGCCTTTATGATGTAAACTGAATGTAACCTTTCTCCTCTCACACAGCCCCTGCAGTGGGGACTAGGAAGCCCCCCCTCCCCTCGGGAGCCGGCATAGACCGGCATTCATTTAAGGCTCAGCTGCTGCGTGGTCTGGGTGTCAAGCGAAACGCAGCCTCTTCCTGTGGAGCGCGGGGCACAGAGGGACAGTCACAGCGGGGTGGGGACTGACCACTTGGTAATCAAGTCTTGCATAATGTCATTCCCCAAAATGGATAGCGCGTCGCAGACGCTCTGCCTGGAAATTGGAGAATGAGCAGAGACACTAACTGCCAACGTGAGGCAATTTATACCATTTCTTGAATCTGTGCGCGCGCGCCGCACTCACTGTTTGCACAAGCACCAAGCCTCTTGGAAAGCCTCTGACCCCACTTTTACACCGTTTATTGCCGTAATTACACGTGCGCTCGCCTATTTCACCCGCAGGCGTGTTTTGATTGGTGTTACTTGTTTGCTTAGTGACAAAACAATTTAGAAAACGCATTGCAATAATAAATAGCCTTTTTATGAACATTATTCCGAAATAACCTCTTTAACAAATTGCCTGCTATTATAAAAATAAACTTTTTCTTTCATGCAAAATAGCGCATGGATGGATGTGACACTCTGTTCCAGCTCCAGCTCCAGCTCTGATCTTCTTATTATGAAGTCTGGAGGAGCCTATGGCTGTTAAAATCGGTCATCACGCCAAGGCTGCTCAGGTTGATATACCGCCGTCCTGATGGCTCTTCTCGGCGAATCTTTCACTTTTATTGTTTGCTTGTAATACTGCAATGAAGGTTTTCCCCTCAGCCTACCTCTGAACGCAAAGTGAGATGAAGCGTTGAGGAAATTCCTCGACGTATATTTTTGGGGCGGCAGTTGGGGCAGCACTGCACTCCTCGCTGCAAGCAGACGCTGGGTGGATTCTGAGAGTTTACATGTTCTCCCTGTGGGTTGCTGCTTCACTCATTGTCTGTCTGTGTTGTGTTTATAATGTGCAGGATGGATTTTGCCTTTTTTTTCCCCCAAATCAGCTGGGATTGGCTTCATTCTCTGTGTGGTTAAAAGCGCAGTGACAGGAAAAAATGTGTAGCTCACTGGGGATGTGTTTACCAGCATGTTCTTTTCTCTTTGTATTTTGAAGAACAAAACAAAAAAACGAGTGTTATTAGGCCGCACAAGTGGCATAGCGGTTAGCGCTCTTGTCTCATAGTGATGAGTAAAGTGCACAAAACCAGCAAAAAAAAAAAGCTTTTAATTCCAAGAAATGCATTCCTATTTATGCATTATTACATTGTTGGCTTTACTTGCTGCAATTTGAGAGGATCTTTTTAAGCATCTTAAACAAAAAAAGACATTGTATTAACTTGTTATTACATTCTTGGTTGTGACAGAACTGGCTGGGATCGGCTCCAGCAATGTGCAACAGTAAGCCTGATAGGTGGTATAGAACATGGACAGATGGTAAAACTATGGATTATTTTAATTCAAACAAGCGTTTTTTTTTTTTTTTTTTTTTTTTTTTTTTTAGAATTTATTTGTGCAATTAAGACTAATTAAAAATTTGCAAATAAGGTTCAGTGCAAAAGAAAAGCAGAATAGCTTTGCTGTTTTTGTTTTCCCTGTGGATCTCGACTCCAAGCATCGACTGGAAAAGCACAAAGTGTGAGCTGCATGACAGATTTAAAGTCTGTGAGGGGGAGAAGCTTTGAAATCCCCCCGCAAACTATAGAAAACTGATGGATGTCTGCACAATTACAGTTTTTTTTTCCTGAAATTATCGAATAACAGAGTTCAGTAAAAATATTTTAGGACTGGAAGCATTCCCAGATTGGAAGTATAGAAAACAAACAACCCTGCAATTATAGCAGCAATGTCATAATTCTGAGTTGGTCACCTTCACTGCAAAACCTTTCAACAAGTTTTCTTCAGTTTTTTGTTTTTTTTCATTTTACCCGTCCATCAATCTTTTTTTCTATTTCGGAGTTTTCCAGAGTTGAGTCACAGGGGGCTGAAACCTATACAAGCTAACACGAGAAGAAAGGTAGGAAGAGGGGAAAGGTCATCACAGACCCGACAGAGAAAAACAGGCAATTACACACACTCAGACTTACAGCCATTGTAAACTCTCTAATTAACCTAATATTTATGTCTTTGAACTGCAGGAACAAACTTGACTTAGCAGGAAAAAAAAAAGTCAATCAGGACAGGGAGAGCATGACGCCACTGTGCCATACTATTTTTAATGAATTAATCAAAAAGATAATTTTCAAAGGACAAAACAATCCTGATTTATATTGCACACAAGAGATAAATCTGTCTTATCTGTTATTTTTTTGGGGGGATTGAATGCCAACACATACCACAGCGTTGGCACAAAAGAAGGCATGTGTCAAACAGACGTTTGTTTTACAGCTTAATTATAATAATTGTTTTGAGTGCCGCAATTACAGAACCCCAGCGTTCTTCATGAAACCCATTCGCTGCACAGAGCGGGTGGATTTACATGTTTTAATCAATTTAGGGGGGAGGAGAGCAAGGGAACAGCACCCTGTGTTTAAATGCTCAAGTGCTTCCAGGTAATTGGCAACGCTCTATCATAAAATAAGTCTTCTCCGCTTGAAGGAGCTGTCGAGGATGTTGACAATAAGTCGAGTTCCCAAACTGAATGCAGTTCGTTACTTTCGAACAAAGCAGCCAGTGTGCAGACATAACACTAAAGTCATAGGCTCAAAATCAGCTTTAAATGAGTGCTGTCACCCAACATGTGTTGGTTTGATGGCAATAAAACATCTGTTCGGTTAAAATGAATTCTCCTAGCAGGAGAATTCCACTATCATTGAATAATCTCTATGGGAGGCAAATCAGGACAGACAGACTATGGATTTACTGAAACTTGTTATTCTAATAAAAGCCAGAGTTTAATTCACATGTATTTGTATGAATTAAATTACAAGGAACTAATGTTGATTTATTGTTGATGATTCTCTATAGGTGGACTAGAATCTAAATCCCTCATTTACATAAAGTGCATCCAGAGAACATGTAGTCAGAATATCCACCGTTAGCAGAACTAAATGTTTATATTACGCACAGAAAAATCCACATTCACCACATGGCTGAAATTTCCAAAGAGTTATTATCACAGTCAGACTCAGACTAGAACAGGATGCAGACAAAAGCCATCAGAACTCGTAAAAGGTATGAAAGCATAACTCACGAGAGAGTGGCCACCCTGAAGCTGCAGAAAGATGCCAGATTGCTTCCTGTAACTTCCAATCTCAGACAATGTAACTGTGGTTTGAACTCCTCGGTGAACGGAGTGAGAGGAGTGTGTATTATAGCGGTTTGGATATTTCTTCTAACTCTGTTAGTCAGTGTGACATTGGCAGGAGATTGAACTCCCTCTCCAGCAGTTAGTGTTTGCAGGGTGAGTCATAAGAGACCATGACTAATCATGAAATAACCTGTCGCATATCTGAGTGAAACTGGCAGTGTGGCTTGTATTTTCCAATCTGTTAAACATAGCTTAGCATAGTCCGCGTCTGTTTGCATTCTAATGAGCTATCAGCTCGCATTAAATTATCCTGATCCGTGACACTTCCACCAAAAAGTTGCAAGAGGTCAAGGAAGCAGCGACTGACTGCTTCAAATAATGAGCAGGTTTATTTGCAAAGGGAAGAAAAACGCTGATTGCTGATGATGTAAATTCTTGAGCCTAATGAGAGCATTAATGGCTTGTACTTAGACCTCAGAGTAAGAGCCTTAATGCACTCCAGTCTCAACAATAACAGAGTCAGAGTCCTGGGCCACAGACTAATGCTGCGGACACATTCTGCTGTTCCTGGAGACTAATAATAGAAAGGTAAATGGTAAAAGAGAACTCACTGCATGCTTTAAATGGTTACTTAGAGGTGGGAAGACATGGTGGCATCACTTTTAGTTATCAGGAATTTGAAAGGAACGACAACAGAAACAACTACAGAAATTAAAGCAGCTATGAGTGGCCTTGAGGATATAAGAACAGAGAAAAACAGTGCAATGTTAGTGCAAACATCACAACATTTAAACAGTTAAAAGGCAGTATGGTGGCACCAACAGCTGAGAGTGGTGAACTAACATTCCTTTTTATACACTGCATTAAAGAGGAAGATACATTTATTAGGATGTACAATAAATGATGTGAGTACAAGCTTTCTCAGCTGAACAGGAATCCACTCGGATATAGTTTTGTCTTTTTAATACCTGAGGGGCAGCAACAGTGGGAACATATCGTGCTGTCTAAACAGGAAAGAGCTCTGGGGTGAGAAGAGAGTGCAATCAGACGACTGTGTTAGCTGTGATTTTCAGAGCGATTTATTAGCAATACTTGGAAGTGTGAAAGACTTCTTACATGTCTGTAATAGTTACACAGTTTTGGTAGAAAAAAAAAATGAAAGTGTTTCCTCTGTCCTAATGTTTCCTGTTGAAACATTGTGTTATGTTAATAGAGCTAAAAGTAGAAGCTGAAACCTGATATTTCTGGCATCCCATTGGGTCTGTTAGTGGTACAGTTTCAAATCTCACCGCAGATGCTCCGACCCGCTGCAGAGAGAAGCGATTAAGGAGGTGGAGAGAGAAATCCTTTCAAATGACTGAATGAGCTGCTGGAACGGTCTGCCTTTCCCAAAACAGGTGACATCTTACAAAATAACCCTCGTCCTACACGACCACCACGACTGTTAATACTGGTAATTATCATTACTCTTATTACCACTGCTGAAACAAGGACGAGTACAACTAAAACCACTATTACTACGATTACTATTACTATTGCTGGGACAACAACCACTAATATTTATTTATTTTGCCTTTCGCAAAACAGGTGACAACTTACAAAATAGTCTTGATCTCGTTATAATTCTAGTGCTACTCTGCTGATCACATACTAAATTGGCTCTGCCTTGAAAAAAAAAAAAAACAGTTGGCATCTTAGAAAATACATTCGCTGTTATTGATACTTCTGCCATCCATTTTTACTCTCCTGACTAAAGTGAGATACGACATTAAAGCGAAGGATAATCACTCACTGTTTGTTTCCTCATGTTGCCAATAATTAATTATCCACAATCAAGCAATCATTTTCACAATGAAAAGGATGAATTAGATAAGCAAATTAAAAACCCAAACAAAAACAAATCATCCGCGGCTCTTTTGTAAGACGGGTTAGTTGCTTATCTCTTCAGGAAATTAATAAATGCAATGCCTGTTTCACCCCGAGACATCCCTTTTAAGTTCATTTCTCCTAATGACTACTTAATATAGGTTACCTTTCACCTAATGATATCTTCTGACATTTGAAGGAGGGAAAATCTAAGCCGGGTGAACTCTGATGCGCCGTCCCCCGTGCCTGGCCGCTGTTTGAACAGTTAACGCACGCGTATATCCTCCGCAGCAGTATCAGCCACAAATAGCAGTAATCCCTGCCTCTATTTTTGTGCGCTTCCAGTGCTATTGATCAAAAATAATTGGGGCATATGAACTAAAAGCTCCTATTGACTCTGCTCAAATTTTTATGTGCACAGTTGCTGGAGCGGCATCATCAGTTTTGTCTTCATGCAACACAACTGATCTGGTAACTTGACAGCTTATTAAACAGCATGAGTCATTGTGTTAGTGTCACTACGAGTCTCAACACAGTGTCCTGTCAAGTATTGCTGAGCAGAGTGAAAAATGAATCCACTCTGATCACTGAAATCTAGTAACACGGTGATAAATAGGAGTCGTAAATAACAGAGGAGCCATTAATTCTATCTAGTTGAGCGTTGGGGTGTGTGCATGGTAAAGACTCTGCCACCCTTTACGGAAAAGGCCTTTAAGTATGACACGACACAAGACAACAAAGATGTTTCTAATGTGTGAAACTACAAGGACAGAAGCCAAAATAAGCCACGGGGGGGCTTTATTCCCCCAGGTGCTTGACTTCTTTTCACATTATGTAAATGTCACAAGTTTTCCACTCTGCCTAAAAGGCACATAAGCTGCAAAAATGCTGCGAGTGGTCAGAAACTGACCTGATAACGTTCACATTGGATGTCTGTGATGTATTCATCAGAGGACAAAATTTGCATGTCTTTTTTTTTTTTTTATTTTGGCAAAGTATTACAAAGATCGAGGCGGTGCTGCCTGTAAATGGCAGGTTAACTTTCATGACCCTGTAAGCTCTGCCAGTCAACGATGCGACGCTCCAGCTTTTCTAACCTCGATAATATATCTGCGGGGAGCCGTGCCAGCAGTCTTGGGCTCGGGGTTTACATACGACTCTCAAAGAGCAGATATCAGGCAGGGAGGATCATTTATGGGAAGACACGGTGTCTGTGAGGAACAAGGCTGATAAAGCCAGGTGGCGACTAATGGACGCATCTAAAAATGTATTACCTGGAAGATGGTGCTCGAGATTGCAAATTTTCTATATGAATTGTATGAATCATGCATTTTTTAGAAGGAAAGAATGTCTGTTATTACTAATTGCACACCCGAACCATTCATCAATCCATCTGGAGTGTTGTCCAAACAAGCACTCAACCACATCGTGAAATTATGCATTTCAACCTTCTCACTAATCGCACAAATTCCAACGACAAATTGTTTGGACGAAATATAAATACCGATAAAAGAAACACAGCATTCTATTCATAGATAACCCCAGATTGTTTCATATTTGAATCTGGAAATACTTTTTTTTTTTCTGAAAGTTTGTACCAGTCACAAAGAACAGTCGCAGGTGAATAAATATCAGTTTTAAATTGTCCATCTCTGTTATAGATACTGTTTCTTCAAGATTTGTCAAATTGAGCCAAACCAATCCAGGCCATTGACTTTAAGTGGTCGAGACTCGATAGCGTCTCACGAGTCTATTCCTGGTGGAATATCGTGTCATGAACAGCAATCTGTTTTCTTGAGCTTGTGTCCCGCGGCGCCGGCTTAAGTCTGAACCTCTATCCTGGATTATCCTTGTGGCCTTCGGGACACACTCATAATCAAAAATGATTCCACCTGAAATAAAGGTCAGAAGGAAAATAGGATTGGATTGAACACTTAGACGTGCAGATTTGTTGTATTACAACAGAGTACATGCCTTTTTTTTTTTACCACACTTCATGGAAACACAAACTTTATGGACCAAGCTTTGTGCTGTTCCTTTAGAATAAATAGAGAACTAGTAAAAGAAGACATCTGTTTTCCTTTGCGGTGTTACTGTACCTTGTCTGAATGCCTGGAGGCTAAACAGCCCAATTTACTGTCTGAATTCCCTCCACAGGAATTAAACAATTCAAAAGGAAACGTTGACTTACAATTTGAGGCGAAGGTGGGCTCCACTCTGCAGAGAGCTCGGGGGGCCGCGGTGCTGTGGTTACGTAAATCTGCGTCAGGTGGATTTTCATGTGTCTGCTCGGTGTGTGCTGACGTGGACGAGACGGCGAGCAGAGGAGAGAAAGACGCTGGCTCGTAACGCCAAGACACACACATACCTTCACCACAACAGGTTCTGCTGTGTCTGTGTGCGCACGCACAGTAATTGCGGCATTTAGAAATACACAGCGGGGCACGTACACTGCAAGTTTTACAAAGACGCTCGCTCGCTCTCTCTCTCTCTCTCTCTCTCTCTCTCTCTCAGTTAATGAATATGCCAAAACAATTATCTGTAACTGCAGAGGTTAACCAATAATTACACACTCCATATGTTTACAGAAGGCAGTGCTGGAAATTAAGCACAGGACATCATTCTGGGTGATTCTGCTGATAAAACAATGACCCCGAGGTAATTAGCACAGATGTTTATCGTGCACATGGTAAATTGCTTTTCATCTAAATATCAGCATATAGAGACACACAGAACTGAAGAATGGATTGACAAGTTTTAAAGCGCCTTTTTGCTGAAGTTTCTTAAGAGTAAAACCGTGGAGGAAAATGTGTGATCAGTAAAACACACCATTCTTGCTTCTTTTTATTGCCTGTTTTCTGAGAATATACAGCTGACCTTCCGAGCTCCTGCACAGATGCAGAAGAAGACAAAGGTGGGAGGAGCAGATTTGTTAAAGCTTTAGTATTACGGAGATAAACAAACCAACAGATTGCAGCTGGTTGGAACAGGCATCATCAGCCGATAGTGACGCTCGCAAAAAACATTTTGTGCCTACATATTTGTTTGTGTTTTCACATTTAGCCACATTTCAATTTGTTGTAATGACTCCGATGATGGCTCAATGTGAAGCATGAGGCTTGTTATTTCCTCTGAGTTGGACTGATGTATTGGTTTGACCTTTGATATTGGCCAGCCACGCCATTTACCACCCGCATGATTGAGAGCCCTCCCTGAACACGGATAGATGAAAACCAAAGCCGCTGCAATGAAATTGTACTTGTGCTGAAAATGTTGATTTTTTTATTATTATTTTTTTTTGTTTTGCTGTAATCTTTAAAGAGTCTCTTTCAACAGTCTGCCACAATAATAGGAAAATGTTTCCGGTGGGTAATAAGGATATTTAGCAGGAGATGAAAAATAATACATGTAGAATATTTACAGCTGGAAGCTCTTCTCCAAAAAATAAAAATAAATAAATAAATAAATAAATAAATAAAAAATACAAAGACTGCATGACACTGATGCTTCACTGAAATAGACAAAGGTTTGGAGTCACTGTAGTTTGAACAGTCGAATGCTGATGATGTTTCAGGGAAGTGAATGCTACTGTAAATGCAACACCCAGAGAGAAAGATGTGAAGGTTTAGCCGTAGGCATCCATTAGAAATTCCAGCCCAGGCGATGTGATGCGCGCCAGAAAAGCTGCAATTACAGAAAATCCCAAAACTGAAATAACTCCGGTTTCTACCAGCGTCAGAAGTTCTGTGATGCAACCTTTGAACTTGGAGATGAACAGCATGTGATCTTGGAACTGAAATCGATTTCAAGGTTAATAAAGATCAAAAATGTGTTTTTTTGTGTTGCTTATTTAAGATGCCGAGTGGCAGGAACTCTTTGTTTTGACGGATCTCAGCGTGCTCGAAGTGCCTTCTGTGCAGAAAAGACATTAGTGGAAACAAAAAAAAGGGCTTCAGTGATCACAAAACCCCTTTTATGAGATGCTGATGTGATGTGAAAATCAATGCACTGAGGTCAGCGGAGCATTAGAATACAAGAAATGTAGTGTTTTAAATTGCCTCAATGAATTATCAAGTGGAATGATCACGAAGGTCAGGGCCACTCTTTTCTTAAATAAAGAAAATAACAAGAGCCTGTTCAAATCAAGATGCTGCTGTTAAAGTGGAATTATTAGGAATTAAAAGGCCAAAAAACAAATTCCCACCATTTGAACTCTGTGGCTATTTTGCTGTGCTAATTGATTTTGATTAGGATTCAGCTGTGAGAAGTGTAGAAATCCTGCTTGGTCCAGCGTCTTTTCCTCTTTGTGATGCTGTAGGCAAAAAGCAGCCGGAACACACTGGTACCCAGGCATGGGACAACGAGAGACGTGATAGATAAAAGGCTACAAAGGACAAATATTGAGTTTCAGGTTAGATCAATAGATCACGACAACAAACACTTCTGGCCGTGTGTCAGTTTGTAACATTGAACACTAGCAGATAAACTGCACAAGTTGCTGCAGGAGCTTCTAACTCCCAGTTTTGCCAAACTGAATATCAAATCTCAATGTCAAGACTGGAATAAGTGTGAACAACCAAGTAAATATATTAATTGTTGCTGAGCTCTGTTTTCTGTAAATACAAAGACGATTTAGTCTTGACTTTCTTTGACCATCTTTGTTATTGAATTATCCTCAAAAAGCTCCCATCTAGTTTTCAGACCGCCCTTTTTTCTGTGTCCCCCTCTGTTCATCCGCCATTATTCAATAATGATTACCACACAGGCACCATTTCTGCTCTTCTTCTATGAAGCAAATGAAGCTTAACTAACCATGACTGGACCAATGAGCTTAATGTTAATCTTTTCCTATTATAAGTATGAAACGCTTCTGGTAAAGGTCTGCTCTATTATCGTGGCTACAGAGGCCTCTTTGTGACATTAAGTGTGTTAAAGATCAACTGGATTTATTAAATTGGAAATATATCACCGTGTAATCAATAAACAAGAGAAATATATCTTATTTTGTTCAATTGTTTTCAACACAAAGTTGCACACAAGCTACTAAATACTGGTGGAAAGTTTTAAAAAAAGATGAAATGAAATAAAACTTGAGAAACAGTATTTCATCCAAAGTTTGCAAGCTGGTGTGTGTGTGTGTGTTTGTGTTTGTGTGTGTGTGGACTAGAAACGAAAGCTGGGTCATTAATGCTTTGAATTATTGTTGTTTGTAAAAATCTATTTCCGTTGTGTTGCCACTCATTAGTCACCATCAGTCACTTTTCAAAGCATCCCATGAATCTTCAGACTGATTTCCCACCTTTGAGGAAGTCATTTGTTTTCGTGTCACATCACTGGAAGTTTACACTCAATCACAATGAATATTATGACTGATTATTAAAATCGGGCTCACCTCGATGATTTTTCTTTTTTGCTTGTAAGCTCTCTGTTCAGACGGTCCTTTCATTTGCTGTTCATTATGAAATAAATGCTGCCTGATGAATTGCTGACTGACTGACAGTCAGGACCCATATCAGTGTCATCGCCACCGTGCTTTTTTCAGCGTTGTGCCCAGAGAGGCGCGAGACGCCTGGACTTACGGTCGCTGCAGAAAGGCCCCCCGTAGGTGGTCATGGTGCAGTCGCAGGAGAAGCCTTCCCACAGCTGGAGACACACTCCCTGGTGGTGGCAGGAGTCCTCGGTGCAGGTGGTGCTGGGTCCTGCGGGAAGGTTACAGTCGGGACTCATCGGGGGACTTTTCTCCACTTGGTTCAGACACGAGAATAAATTATATATATTTTCACTTAAGAAGAAAAGACAGTTAAAACAGCAGCTGAAGGTCATTTAGAAACTTTAGAAACTTGGTTTAAACTAATTGCTGCAGTTTTGTATGAAATTTGACGATTTAAACAAAGTGACCTGTGTCACTGTGGCTGATCGTTTCTCCTAACCTTTCACAAACCACATAATATTCAGACCTATCTGAAACACCCTGTGCACGGTCACACTGGAAAGAGAAGGAATTCCAGTTTTTTATTCTTTCTAGCGAACATAAATCGTCCGTACCAGTGAGTGAGCTGAAATAGGATTTCTCTCCTCGCCAA
Organism: Salarias fasciatus; assembly: GCF_902148845.1. Classification (NCBI taxonomy): domain Eukaryota; kingdom Metazoa; phylum Chordata; class Actinopteri; order Blenniiformes; family Blenniidae; genus Salarias; species Salarias fasciatus. The sequence continues at coordinate 18,794,377 of NC_043754.1, forward strand.
CGCTTAATAAATGCTATAAAACTGTCTTTGCTAAGTCAAGCTGCAAGGAGGAGGATGTCTCTTGAAGCTCTCAGCGTACATGTACATGACTTGTCAACTATAACCAGCGCGGTGTTTCTTGTCAAAGTAATGCTAATAGGAATTGACTCCAGATGATTGAACTCTTCGCGCTTCACCCTGCTGAGTTTTGTTGTTCGGACTCAGCAAAAAGCAGCTGGACTCCTCAACTTCGGGGCGATATCACAAGTCAGCATTTATAATCAGAAATAATTAAACCACAGAAAGCGTTTTGCTGGCCAATCATTATGAAGCATTCAACAAAGCTGTTCAGCACCATAACAAATACAGTGTAATTAATTTTCAATCTGCAGTCACCAGTCTCCCCCGTTTGTTTTATTCGCGGTGCAAAGAGACAGTGCTAATAAAAACAAGGATATCAGGCGATGAGGAAAAAAGGTTCGCGGATGTTTTGTGTGCTCTCACCTCCGCAGCCACGCTCCACCTCTCCCACTTTGTGTAAGGCGTCTGCCAGCAGGTCGGGGAGTCTTCCATTCAGGTCCACCGATGCCAGGCAGCCCTTGTATCCCTCTCGAGAGGCTATTAGCCTGGGCAGACTGCTGTACGTGCTCTTTCCAACACCCCCGATGTACAGCTCCCCTGAAAGATGCAGGAGTCAATCAGAGGCCAATCGTCATAATTTGCTGTGTCCAGGTTCATGCTGGCGCATGAGGAACCTTAATACAGTCCAACAGAAGCAATGCTCTTTTACTTTTTTGTTTTTCACACAGAAGACACAACGCAATAGAAGTAGAAAGAGACATCTAAAAACTCAAAATCAAAACTGAAGTTCAACTCATGCTGCTCATCCAATAACAGAATACTAAAAATAAATAAGAAAATACTCAAAGTAAAAGATTATTCACAAAATCAATTCTATTTTCAACAGCAGGTGTTTAATGAATTTTTCTTGCATAAAATATTTGCATTCAAAGCACAGTTCTTAAAAAAAGCATCTTTAAAGTAGTCACAACAGAACAAAGACAGACAGGGGCAAAATAGCATAACAGGAATTTTCTCTGATGAAATAAGAAACTTAATTGTGATGATACTCATCCTACTCCACAAAAATAGCAAAGTGGATTACATGATGCACTTAAGTTTACACACAAAGAACTACTGAATATTTGTAATTTCGTACCTTTTAGGTCCAGGTTGCGGGCTCCGTTGGCATGCTGGGTGACGGTGCGGGAATCAATCTTCAGGATGTGCACGTTGTTGTTGTCACGGGAAATCACCACATTGTGCCACTGGTTGTCATTGAGTGGCTTGTCAGAGTTTCCCTTCATTAGCGACGGCCCATTTCCCAAGTCAAAGACATAATGGATGTACCTGCAGGAAAATACACATGTTTACTTTCACCAGCTTTTCTTATCTATAATTACTTACAGCCATACAGAAACTAGCGTCTAAAAAAAAAAAACATTCTGTTTGTGACTGTCATATGAATCCATCATGGTTCAAATTGCTGTCAATATGCATTCAAAGAAATAACAACTCGTGGGGGTTTCAGGAAAAGCAGCATGTTGAGTTTAAATGCAATCATCAGATAGTGCGCATAAAAAACCCCTCAATATTGCCAAAATCAAAAATAAGAAACATCCATGAATAAGCTGCTACGCTTCACACTTAACGTTGAGCAGCTAGAAAGTATGACAGAAGTGTTGGAAGCCATTTTTTTTTTTTTTTTTTTTTTTGTCTGAGAAAGCTTCTGCTGCAGGCTGCAGAGCTGAACAAGAGCTCCTGCTGACTAATTGCTTTCTGGGAGAAAGTCTGTGCAAGGTCTGACAGGGGGAAGATACAATTGTTGCTTTGCTTGATCTCTTCCAACAACCTTTCCCCGCTATTCTCACTGCTACAAAAATTCTATATGAAAAACACAACGTTCGGAACGTGAACGTGACGAGTCGGGCTGGGTGCGGAGACGAGCGATTTCCGCGCGCTCGTCTTCCTTCCAACAAAATCACTGTAGATGAACAGATATTTTAAAGCCATTTGGTGGCTTTCTATAATGCTGCAGGCTGATGCATTCATGATGTGACTCATGATTAGGCAATTCTGGGCCCGGGAAAGGGAGGAAAGCTCCAGTTAAATTTGCTTATAATGTGCAAGACAAATACTGTTGTGCTGAAATAATCATCTACTAAGGCACAAAATTAGAAATATAATACATCAAAAGATCATTCCTGTGACAAACAGCCACTTTAATCCCTCCTCACCCCGGGCCTGAACGCAGATTATAGCTAAGTGGCGGGCCGGCACTCACCCTTTGACCAGCTCCACCACGATGAAGTCGCTGCCGTCCCCGGAGTTGTAAAGTATCAGGCCGTCAGGACTGGTGGTTTTGAACTGGAAGAAAAGGTGCATCGAAGCATAGGCCTGCAAAGTGGAGAAGGCCAGGTAGCTTGCTTGTGTCAGAAAAGTTACGGGATTGGCCACGATGTGCCTCATGCCAAATCGTGCGTTCAGCTCGCAGTAGGAGATGTCTCCGTTTTTGCACTGGTCCAGGAAGAGCATCCCGTTGAAGGAGAGCGCTTGCAGATGGCCGATGAAGTTGGACGGCATCACAGAGATGAAGCGCCGCTCCGTCATGATCCCCGTCTCGATGTTGTTGAATTCCAGGCGGGTGTGGGCGCCGGTCATGTGGCCTGCGGTGCAGAACACATTCTTATTATACCGCAGAAGCACATTTTCGCTATCTGCGCCGGCGCTACTACGGCTCTTTCATGCCTGCTTTACCTTCCACCGTCACATTGTCTACAGAGAGCTGCAAGTTCTTCCCACGCCGCACCACCTTCACTGTGTGCCACTCGTTGTCATTCAGCTTCTCGCCTACCAGGAGTATCTCTGGTCCCTTGCCTAAGAGGAGGAAAGCGTCAAGTGACAATCATACCACACGAGCTCAGTGTGCACTCTCTCCACACAAAGCTCTCAGCACGATAAGCACTCTCAGGGTGCATATATTCATTTGCTTCTCACTCACACACACACACACACAGCCACAAATCCTGACCAGCGAGCAATAATAATAACCAGTAAAATGGGAAATTAAATGACATCAATAGAGTCTATTGAAAGCAGAATATTAAAAAAACGCACCGGAATGGCGCAGTATAGGTTTTCTTGTTATCGGAGAATTGGTGTGAGGTCTGTTGAGGAAAATACTGGGGGGAAAATAAACCAAAGCGCTGGCACAACATATACCTTTAAGTTTCTGAATCCCTGCGCTATCCTCTGCCTTTCTCGTCGGCTTCAAAACAGGTCACAGTGCAGAGGCTTGCCGCTGCAGCACCGTCATCCTGAATCAGTGCCTATGCAACAGGCCGACACGGCAGTTCAAAGGAGTTCTGACATCGCTTGGGAAACTAATTGGCCATGCCTAAGCTGACTGCGCCTTTAGGGGTTTGTCTGTCTAATTGAGCTCAGGGTGCAAGAGAATTACAGGGGACGTACAGAGGGCAATAAATGGAAAACATCAACTGGTTTCCGAACACTTCACAGTTTCATCCTCGGGGAAATAAAACTGTGACTGGGGACTTTGTCCGGGGTTGCATATCAAGTGTCTTCGCAGCGCGCCGCGTGATGCCGCCGTCCACCTGCTGAATATTGACTCTGTGCACCAGACGGATCAATCACGCTAGATCCCGCGCCACTGTATTTGATGGATTTACTCGGGATAATGAAAAACAAACCACTTGCTGGAATTGTGTCCGGCAGAAAAAAACCAGAAATGTGGACCCAGTAAAATGATAATCATGAAAATTTAAAGTGTGGACAAGATTCGTCTGTGATCAAAGAGGAGTCAATAGAGTGCTTATCTGTGCTTCGCAGAGGGGAGAGTCCTATCTACTGTACGCACATGATGGAAAACATGCTCCAATACATAAACAGATAAGCACAGTCAAGATTCTTGTAAAGGAGCTGAAGGAGGATGGTTTTTTTTTTTTTTTTATTTGTATGAGAAAATTCGAGCTATACATTAAAAACGGAATTTACATATCAAAGTGTTTACAAGCCCCTTTGTAGAAATAATTCAAATGCGAAAAACACACTTTTCAACCTCCAAAGTTTTAATAAAAAGCATGCAGTCTTGTTTTAACGCTGGTACCAAAGGAATCAAGAATCCGCGGTATTAAATCACTGTTTAACTGCTGCAGTATTTACTGACGTGTTGTTGTGGGATTGCAGGCTGATTATCTCATTAGTTCAGAGAAATCACACAAAGACCACTGGTTACTGTTCAAACATGCATGTAATTAAGTATTAAGTGGAGAATAACACAAAGAAAAGCCTCATGTTTGGTTAATTATTGTGTTGGTATTAAAGTATACAAGGAGTAGCTTATTAAAAATGCATTATTATTATTAATAATACTACTTTCGACCAGTATACTTGGATAAATATCAGTGATCCTGGCTCTTGTATTACCAATCATGTGTGTGAGGTTTTAAATAAGAGAATCTCCCCCCCAAAAACATAAAACCTCGAGGGTGTGTTTTGTGTCAGTATTAGTTAAAGACACCACCATTTTGACATTAACAACAGCCTACAGTGATGGATGTGAGAGCAGCTGATCCGTGATGGCCTTCGTCTGCTCCCTATATAGGATATACATGATCGATACCTAAACTAATCAAATTTAGCTTTAATTTGTCTCCAACTGGAGGTCAAAGAATATTGTCCAGGTCTGGTTTGAAATGAGAATCACTGTCTCCTACTTCAAAATTAATATAAACTTAATTAAAAGCATGAATTGATTAATATTCATCAACATACAGAGCTGGTCAGAATTAAATGAAGCCCTCCAGAGAATACGAATGGTGTGTGTAGAATAATACAGAGATAAGGAAGCATATGTAAGAAGAGCTACTAAAATGGTGGAAAATAATTGTGTATTCCCACACACATCTGACTGTAAATCCTTTGAAATGTGGCCTCTTTTCAAAGCACCTTCGCTTCACAAGCCCAGCCTGCAGATGCTCGAGAGAGAGAGAGAGAGAGAGAGAGAGAGAGAGACGCTCATATAAAGGCCGCATTTTGTCCAGTTTGATCCCTTTAGTTAGAATCAAATTTGATTAATACTTTCCAACAAAGATGACTTCAAAGGCCTGTTGTAGTTATACGGGTCAGCATCATCAGGGAGCTTCCACTTCCAATGCAAGGTGTGCATGTTAATCAGAGCATGTTATGGTAATTCTATAATTTTGTAGAACAAACCCGGTTTGAAAAGTGCACAGCGCACCGCTATTCCCCCAGATTTGAGAGAATTAACAAGGAGCATTGCAGCAGCATTTGTTCTTACAAGTATTACCCTCCCACTGTGGAAGCAGTTGTGGACAGCTTCCAAGCAGCTGCTGCAGATGGGCTGCCTCTCTGATTGCCTCGAAAAAAAACAAAAAAAAACAACGTACACTTGCAAAATATCTCGCCTCAGAAATTCGAGTCCTTCGTTCTGTGAGCAAGTTGTAATGATATCCTGAAAACAAAGCCTATTTGGATTCACAGAGGATCTGTGTCGCAAACCGGATGACACAGCTCATTTAATGAGGATCTCCTGAATCATTTAGGCAGATCATTCTGCAATCTACAATTTGGCTCATTTTACTACCAAAACGCACTGGAAAGGTCTCCATTGTCACATCTGCAGTGCTAAATTTTCTCGGAGGCTGCTGGTGTCGCACACAACCAGTGAGTGAAATGGATCAGGAGGAGGCTTCATTTTGTGCACGGAGGAGTGCACATTAGGTACAATTTTCTGTGGACAGTGTGTGATGATACAATGCCATCTGCTGGTAGATAGGATAAAATCATATGCACACGCCCAACACTATATTAAATATTCAACCTTATTCTAAATCAGCCATGGCATATTTTCCCTTGTTTGCATGGTTTGCATAATCGTCCATCTATTTAAACAATGACGTATTTGAAATGGCTGTGAAATGGTAGTTATTTGCATAACCAACGTCCAATCTCTAACCACACACACACACACACACACGCTATAAAACACATCCTCTACTCACCTTGATCAGTGCAATCCATTCAACACAATGAACAGTTGATAAGGCTCAAACATGTACATTAAATCTCTTGAGAAAGTGCCCTTTTTTTTTTGCCTTATAATGTATTTTTAAAGCTGCACCTCAGATCAATAGATTAACATGAGGCAGAATTGCAGACCGTGTGTCATTGATTGTTCCGTTACACAGGATTAAATGTCAAGATATGTTTGAGACTACATAAACAGCTGCTGCGAAGAGAGCCCTTCGTCCCAGATGATCACAAATACTATAAAATGACTAATGCTCGGGCGGCTTCGCAGATCACTGCGGAAAGCGGACATGAACGTTTAACCGTTTTCTTCGCGCGTATCCAGAAATTATTCATACATGAGAGTGAAACAAGCTTTCAGCCGGCACTTGATTAGAGTGATAACTTTTTATAAGTATTCATGAGCCTCCTCTGTATAGGATGATCTGAATCAGAGCGCTGTTCACCTCTCCAATGGCAACTGCTTTTATCTGTTCCTCACACAGCTGAAGTCTGAACCAAAACTGGAAATTGCCTGTCTCTCGCTATCAGGTGTGAGCAACAATCTGCATCAAATATTCCATCATCACTCTTGCTGCGACCTTAAGTACTGAGAGAAAAGAAAAGAAAATCTAAAAAAAATAAATAAATAAAAATCAACTCTGCTAATCCAAAGTGAAATCTTCTTTTCGATTAATCTTGCCTTCGAGTCAGAGGAATTACTTACAAGCCCCAAGCTCCATGAAAACATAAATGATAGATGCAGTCGCCTAGATTGTGATGTTTTTGTTTGAGTCAAATTATTATTATTATTTTATATTAAATGATTGGAGATTTCATTCATCTACTGATCACTGGCACATCTGGTCCAGGATGCATCTGGTTTTTAAAGAAGAAGCTCAAGCAGAGAAACAACTGACAATCGTCCAGTGAGTAGTTAGATTCACAAAGTGTTTTGAAAGAAACCGCTAACAGATGTTTCAATTAAATCTGAAGAAAATATACATTACAGGCTGAAGCCTCAGCAGGATTTAGAAGAACTAATTCAAGGAGTTTTCTGCGGTAGACTGGATTACGGCAAGAAAGTCTTCGCTGGTCTACCTAAAAACAAAACCATCAGACAGCTGCAGGGGATTCAAAAGGAGAACGTTCCCCACATTTAGAGACGTTAAAATACCGTCGCTGATCTATAAAGCTCCGAATGGTTTCGTCAGATCTTCTAGTATGTTTTAAACCATCCAGACGTCTCAGGCTGCCTGGATCAAACCGGTCTTCTCTTCCCAAAGTCAGAACAAAACATACAGAAGCTACTTTTAGTTGTTATGCATCAAATATCTGGAACAAACTCCCAGAAAGCTGCAGGCCGGCTCGTGCTTTTAAACGAGGCTGAAGACCTTGCTGCTGGCTTTCAGTACAACAATCACCCATTTTGTTTTGCATGTAGTTTTAATGCAATTTTTTTTTTATTTGTGATTTAATAATGTTGCGTTTTATCTTTCCCTGTTATTTCTATTTCTCGTTATTGTTCTGCATTCGTTGCTGTTCGCGTCTGTCGGGACAGAGCAGTTTTAATTGCCTTGTTGTTGAACTGTTCTCGATAAATGAAGTTGCCTTCTACCACCCGAAACAGAGGAAAACGTCTGCAACCGTTTTCATTTCTTCAAACTATTGAGGAGTTTTTTTGAAGTCTGCCAGTGTCGTGTCTCATGATCATCTATTGATCTCATATCCAGCCGGTTTTCTTTTGTCTGAGTGAGACTGAGAAGACTCACTCCAGACAATTTGTACCCAATTATCAAGAAGCGCAAATAATTTAGTCTCAAATAAATGACAGATTCCATGGCAGGACGACAACAGACTGCTGGAAGTCAAATTTAGATACATTTGATTACAACTTCATTACAATGGAGTAATAACAAAAAAAATTCGGCAATTCAACAGCTGGGCTTTCAGCAGTGCAGCACAAAAAAAAAGATTCAATTGTGTTCAGCAGCAGCTCTCCATGCCATGGTGAAGTCTCATTTTTGTTCTTATCTTTTGTGAAGTCGCTTGTGAGTAAGATAACAGCGTCGGTAAACAAGGCGGGGGGGCTGCGGTGCAGAATAAATGAATCATGTTCCATTTCGCGAGGGAACAGAGCGAAGGGCCATAGGAATATACCACAGTGCATGTTCTCTAAATCACGGTACAGTAAATAATCATAGGAGACACTTACTGAGATTACAGTCTATCCTGATACAATCTGGTGAGAGAGAGAGTGAGATGGTGAGATTAAAAGAAAAAAAGAACAGCACAAAAGAGGAGAATAGTTCACATCCTTCAAGGTACATTCTGCAGACAGTTCAGTACTTTTCAGAGCCCACCATCCGGGGACAGCCTGGAGAGTCTAAACCGCCACTTTCCCCCCTGCGGCGTGCGCAACATTAGAGAGAAGGAACGATGAGTGAAAGGAAAAACCTCAGCGGGCGTCGGGCACCGCTGGAAGTCAAACAGACCCGCTCGAAGTTTGGATCAATAACCGTTTTATTGACCATAAAAGTAGAGGTGCACACGTGTTATTTTTAGCATCAGTGTTCGCCGTGCCGCTTCTGCGGCTGCTTGCGTTGAGCATTGGCAGAATTTGACAGCTTCAGATACCGTGACTGATTATTCTACTGTTGTGTGCTTTGGGCTAATTTAGCAAACATGCACTGCTGTGAGGGAAACTGTCTGAAGCAGATAACAAAAAACCAAAACAGGAAACCTGAGCTGAGATTTGAGAGCATCGCATAGAGATAATAATGAAGATATAAACACAAAAAACAATGGAACATCCTGAAGCTATAACAGTTATTGGTCGGTATTGAACAGTGACGAGTTATTTTGAGCTTAAGGATCAACGTGTTGTAAAATTTAAACCACTGCTTCTTATGTTAACCTGCGTTATTTTTGTTTATTTATTTTTTGCATATTGCATTAAATATAGTTTGGATCACCAGTTACAGTGAGATATGCAGTGAGTTTCCATGTTCTTCCCATGCATGAGTTAATTTTCTTCAAATTAAAACACGGTTGGTTATGTTGGATTGTGGCTCTAATTCGGATGTAGTTTCTGTCAAGGTGTGTCATGACTTTCACTCAACAACTACTGGTCATAAATGTCTGATTCTGAGATTTGGAGGGGATTTAGAGTTAGCGGACTGAGATGCACCTCTACTCAAACCTCGATCTGCCTTCAACTCAGATTCCCATTAAACGAAAAGGCCTGCTCGTAATACGCTTTCCAAGTTCAATACAGGGGAAAAGTGGCGATTTGCACAACCTGCAGCCACAGTGATACTTACACCATGAAAAAAAAAAAAAAAAAAAAAATCTATGACAACTCGACAATTGCTATGCTTTGCCAACATTTCCTCATATTCTCCACAGCTGAACATCTTCTAAATCCGTCTAAAATATTCAAATTATTGGCCTCAAAAATGGATTCACCCACTCATCATTTGCATGTTCTGAATAATAAAACCAATTTACCCAACTGTACATGAATATATTGGTGCAAGTCGTGTGGCTGAGGAGTGCTCTCAAGCTGTCAACCATCACAGAGCAGTGGATTCAGACAGCCAGAGACCAGAGCGACTTTCAGCTGCAGGTGTGTGTGTGTGTGCGTGTGTGTGTCCCGCCAGTGCTCCTTGTTCAGTGAGGTGACTCTAAACTATCCAGACCAGAAAATGTGAGGGGAGGGAACTACAATGGTCACATCTAGGGTGTAGGCAGTTAAAGTGGTAATATTTCAGCGTAATGAGGGATCGGGTCTCTGACTGCCTTCTCCTTGAACTGCAGACTAGCCATTGAAGGGCTGAAAGAGCTGAGACGGCCAGGTGGGACCGGGCCACGAGAGGAGCAGAGAGAGGAAGAGAGAAACAGAGAGAGAGAGAGAGAGAGAAATATGAGGCTGAATATTCATACAAACATACAGTTGCTCAAAAAAGGCTTTAAAATTTGAGTTATTTTAATTACATTTTTTTTGTTCTTTTGAACAAGAGTTGTTCAGAATGATCTAAAGTTGATGCAAAGTCATCTTTGTATATTTCACATTCATGGATTTTATACTCTATCTTCAATGTAATTAGTGGACACTGATTATACGTCTGAAGTAGCTAAAAAAAAACCCCCATTTTTGGATTTCTATGGGAAAATAATAGTATCTCCTCTCCACCTCCATTATACAAGATTCTTTAAGAGAATATAAGACAAAATATATTTAAACATTAAAAAAAGACATGTAAATTCATATTAATTGTAGCTTCATCCAGATATTTGTAAACATGGGATCTCCTCATTTGACTTCATGTTTTTCACATAGTGGTTATGTGACACAAGACAAAAGGAAGAACAATCATTTTTAATTCTGATAGAAATGTGTGATGAATATAATTGGAACATTCTCATTTACTTAAAATGACGCATCTGGAATCAGATTATTTTTCTCTCCCTGATATGAAATTAAGGGCCTTTTTTACTAAGACCCTGTGAAATTGGAGCTAAATTACATGTTCCCACAAACAGATTGTGCTTTTGAATGTGTGTGCAATTTTGCAGGTGATCAACTCAGAATTATACCATGACAGTGGCACAAACTGTGGAACTGCATGCATTATCGTTTGCATTCAGCCTCGGAGCGATTGGATGAAGCGCCGAGCCCCAGCAAGTGCAACATCTATTGGTGGAGGAAGTTATCAAACATTTACAACAAATTAATCCCAATTAGACGGTAAAAGTAGAAGATCTGTCACAGGACAAACAAGAACAACAGAACAGATTCAGACAGATTACAGAGAAACTGCTTTCAGTCGTCGTAAATCCCTTTGTGCATTTTAAATGAACCTATTAGCATCAACTCCTCCCTGTATTTTGCGGGAAATGGAAAACATGCGCAACATTCCATATTCATGAGGGCACAGATCTTCAGCGTGTTTCCTTAGTAGATCGGTTTCTGCATCTTTCTGTGCGCAATATCACTTTAGCACTGTTTTTTTGTACCCACGTTTTTTTAAAGTCTCACGTGCTCCTTCTAAAAAATCTTATTATTTCTATACCAGTGTAATTTTATTTCTAATTTAAATCCATTTTTCTGGAAGGTTTATGGTATGGATTGATTGACGCTTCCCTTTTTTAGGCAACTGTACCGGTCGTGTATGAAGGTGGTTATGAGAGAGCCCCAGACGCAGGAAACATCCTGAGATCTCTGTCTAGGCGGCAGATCCTGAAAAGTTTAGCGGTTGTCATCGGCTCGTTATCGCCGCAGCTGCATTACCCAGGTTCACAGTGAGCTTCACTCTGCCACCGTCCAGCTCCAGTCGCAGGGTGTCGGCGGACTGCTGGGAGGTGGTGGCCATCAGCAGCCCGAACGCCCTCTGGGACATGAAGCGCAGAGACACGTCCTCGGCTTCGGTGTGCAGCGTCCTCGGCAGCACCACCTTCAGATACATGCTGCCGTCGAAACTCACCGTGGTGGCCTCTGGGGATTCCGAGAATGGGAGGCATTAGCAGATATGGAGACCCAGCGGGAAATCACGGGACTAATTTAAAAACACAAAGTGACATTTCTGGAAGGAAACGTGAATTCGGTTTCAGATAATCTTAAGAGTGCTGCATGATATAATTTTAGATTGCAATTTTCATCAGTTTCACCAGATGGCAGAAAAAGCCTGAAGCATACGAGACAGTGGCAAGACTGCAGCAGCAATCTAATTTATGAAGGATTTATACCCATCATAGAGCAATACAAGGGGGATTTTCATACATCCCTCATACTATTAGCTGCCAATGGATCTGCGTAATTTGGCCTCTCTGTGAGAAAACCATCTGCATGGTAAATGCAGCGTGATTTAGGGCGAATCACTCTGCCGAAGCACCACTGCATTTCTAATGAAACACTCATAGCAGGAGCAAATTCATGACGCCGGCAATTCATTAATGAATCACTCTACTGTAGGAAAACACTGCAATTTATTTTTGAACAGCTTAAACAAAAAACAGGAGCGTTTTCCTGTTGTCCTGTCGTTGCCAGCAGCCGGCTTTCTAGACTGGGAGCGATCCTGAGCTGGGAGTACGGCTCTCATTTGAATAGATATGACATTATACAGTGTGATCATGCTGCAGTTGAAAATTGAATTATTATTGTTGGGAGCACTAAATCTTGATAATGAATTGTGTCTGTATCTACCAGTCCTTTTTTTTTTTTTTTTTTTTTTTATCTGTGCAGACCCCTTTTTAGCTACTACACACCTAACTTGATAAATAAAATACCAGCCAAAGTGTGTTAAAAGCTTTGCAGCTGCATTTTGAAATCACTCTCCCTCCCATCCACCACTGTCCTGCTCTGAGACTCTTACCCTTCTCACAGCTCGGGCCTAAGTAGCCGGTGCTGTTGCAGTCGCAGATGTGGCGATTCCAGCCTTCTCTGCAGTGTCCGCCGTTGGCACACGTGTCCCTGGAACACCTGACATGGGTCTCCCTTGTGCAGAAACTGCTGACACCTGTGGCGCTCTGAACCTCCGCCAGCCTCCACAGGTTCCGGCTCTGTCCGTCGATGAAGAGGTCCCTCACGCAGCCCACATAGCCGAGGCCCAGGGAGGCCGTCCACACCTCGGGGGGGAGCACCAGGGCCTGGCGGTCCTCGGGTAAACCTCCAAGGTACATGTCTCCGTCCAGGTCAAGGATCTCGCTGCCTTCGTTGGACGTGAAGGGGACGCTCTGACTGTTCACAGAGATGAAGCCTGCAGGGTGGGCATTGACAGTGAGTCAGTTTTGGACTTGTACAATGTTTTTAGGACAGGTGTGTGTGGGTTGCGCTCAGTGAGAAGCAAGAACTAAGTGTGAAATTGAGGAAGCGGACACCAGTCTGTTTGTCTTAAGAAGTGCAGATAAAGAAAGTGCATTGACAGTCCTCAGGGCTGTATTTTGAGAGCGGGAGACTAACCCTTGCTGAAATACATGGAAACTGGAAATTACAGAGCCTGTGCGATGGCATGATGATTAGCATCTCGCTTCATAAAGGCAAAGGTGTGGATTTCACTCCCAGCCAGGCTTTTCCTTCTGTTTGCATGTTCTCCCTATACTATTTTTCCCATTGTCCCAAAAAAAAAAAAACCATGTCTGAAGCAAACTGATGACCCTGAATTTCCTGTTGGTATGAATGTGACTGTGCGGCTGCCTGTCTCTTTGTGTATGCCCTGTTATTGGCGGTATTTCAACGCTTTAGTAGGCCATCGCCCTTAGCTAGCTGAGATCAGCAGCATCCCTGAATAGGATCAAGCATTATACAACATGGATGGATTAGAAAAGAACAAAAAAACTGTGTTATTGAAGATGTTACTTCAAAACTTTGTTTCTTTCGACAGTTTGTAAGTAAGTCTATCATCACACAGGCCTATACTTCTCAATACTGATCATCAAGGATGACTGCATGAAATAATTTTGAAGAAATCTCAAATTAAAAAAATAAACAGAATTCTAAAAATATAAAACCAATCACTTTTTGTTCGCTCTAGAAATCAGTAGGAAAAGGTGGAGTCTTGCTATATTTGAGGTACAGTGCTTCTTTGCCGCTCAGCCAACGTTTCGAGCAGGACTGACTCTGTAACGCACAGGAATTCGGTATGTTTCACACTGACGGGCGACCCCCCAGGTTGTGAAGTCAGGAAGTTAATGAGATCGATTCAACACGAGCAACGGAACACAGCAAGGCAAACAAAGGTCACGCTCCCTGAGAAACTTCCTGATCCCCACAGATTAGCAGAAGCTCCCTCGTCTCTGCATCTTGCCAGTCCGCGGCCATTTTTTGCGATTTTTTTTTTGACCAGAGTAGCTATGCTTCTATTGGGAACAGTTGCCAAACAGCATTCGTGTTCAAAAGCACCTCTTCTGTGTCTCATGGCGTGTGCCTCTATTTGCACTCAGAGAACAGCAATGAGCTTTAAATGTTGGCGCTAATCAACACGTTGATGCGAAAATAACCAGCTAGTTAAAAGACGGTTCCAAATGGGAAATGCCTCTCGCGGAATCTGTGTAAAAGGACACGCAATACTGTCGTCACAATCAGACACTATCAAGTGATAATTTTGCAAAACAAATGGGCTATCCTACAAAGACATTAAGCACAGATTTGAAAACTCACAGACTGTGAGTGTTATTAGTTTTAGGTCAGTGCCTTGGATAAAATACAGTGTCAACAGTTGACAGACTGAAGTTTTTTTTTTATTAAAAAAAAATGTGAGGGAGGACATTAGAAGGGATTGTGTATTTCTTTTCTGTGTGTGCTTCAGCTAATAAGCCTCACGTTTGTATTGTATTAATAAGGCAGGTCTTTCCACTTTCACTGGGGCGACTATATAATTGGCCACTGGTGAAATAGATTAACCCAGATTTCAAAATGTCACACAAAGATTTTAGCCGCTAAAAATATCACTGTAATTAAAACCCAATGTGCATGCATGTTTCACTGCAGGGAAAAAAAGTGAGTGTATGTGACTGAATCGATGGCGGCGTATGGCGATTTCACAGCTAAAAACCTTTTATTCTCCACAGCTCAAAGTGGAGCGACCCGGTAATAGAAGTAGACAGAAGGCTTTCCCAGCATCCACAAACACTAAATCCTCTCACCGTTGCGGCCTTTCCTCTGGATATCCACATGGCACCACTCGCCGTCGTCGAGCCTCTTGTTGCTGGCTTTCATCTTGATGCTGCCAGAGCCCATATCCATGACCAGGTAGAGCAGCCCGTCCAGCAGCTCGACGGCGAAGAAGTCTGCCCGGGGCTTCCTGTCGGGCTGCGCGCCCTGCAGACTGCCGTGACTGAACAGCAGCAGCCCGCTGGGCTCCGTGGTGCGGAAGTCAAACGATATGGCGCCTGTCTTCTTTGTGTTCCACCTGGGCAACGTCAGGTAGGCAGACGGCGTGTCGAAGGTGACCGGCTCCAGGGCTTCCACGTTCTCGCAGCTGAATATCAGGTCACCATGGATACTGATCTTAGGGTCTCTCTGTTCAGCCAGCCGTGACAGTTCCAGTCTAAACTCATTATTCTTGTAGACCACCTAATAAATGAGAGAGATGTCGTGGTGAGGCGACAGCGGGGAAGTGGAATGAGTTTGATGCGAAAGGTTGAACATTAGTCATCAATAAATACTAGAATCAACATTGCTGCGGCATTCACAAAGACACGCAGCAAACAACACTGGATCATCCATGAATTAGAGCTCAAATACATATATACGGAAGGAAAACAAAGATCTGGTGTTTTAAATTCAAGGCACGTGACAGATAAACCAGCACTTTTCATCAATGTACATATGAGCTCTCGATGCATCAATCAATAAATAAATAAATAAATCAACCACATTTAGAGTCACTGTGATGATTTGAGTCTCAAGCTGTGTGTCTGCGCAGAGACGGAGGAAGCACAGGGAGCTGAAGACAACTGCATTTCACTGATGCTCAGACTCCAAAAGATGACTGTTTTGAATTATTTGTAGGCTCAGGCATTCTCCTTCCTGGTGATAAGACACCGCCTGGTTTTTAATCTGCATGTTTTAAGGCTTATCATAAAACAAATTCTTCATTACCTACTAAGCGATGATGAGATTACCTGAGAAAACAAAAAATGGGACTCAGTTGAATCATTTAGATTTAGATGCTAATGTAAACATTTACATTTTAGACACTTGGCTGACTCATTTAGGAAGGCTACTATGGGTCTGAGAGAATAATCATAAATTCTAAGCAGAGGAGCCTCAAACGCTGAATGAACATAACAACAAACAATTCTCTGTTTTCATACCGGGGAAAACTGAAAAAGATTACATCCAGGCAGAGGTGGTGGGTGGGAAGAATGTGGACTTTATCCTTTACAAGGCACACCACACAGTTTATTATTTATAGAGATAAATTTAGTAAACATGGACTCATGATGGGGCTGAATATTGGTGAAAAATCAGATTTTCCTGTCTGGCAAAAAGGCAATGCGTAAAAGAGACACCGTTTACGTCTGATGAATGTCTTGGTATCGATTTGCTATTTCAGATTGATCACAGTAAATGGTGGAAAACACAAAAACAACCTTTTAGCGCACATTTCCTCAAATCATTTATATTAATGTCACATTCTGATTGATAGCGATGTTTTTGTTCAATCAATAGCTTTCGTCTAGGTGGCATTTTCAGCAAAAATGTATGAAAAAAAAAAAAAGTACGTAACAAACCCAGAGGTATTGTTAAGATCCCAAACACTGCTGTACTATCTAACAGCATATAGGCTCCGCATCAATCACACGTTTTTTACAATCGCACGTCAGATCATTTCGATATAATAAGGTGAACGCATACATTGAACAGAAGCTCCTTTCTATTAATTCCAGCTTGGACTCTTGGTTCATCAATATGCACAGCGGGACACAACAATCCTTGTCTCATTTTGTATCAGTTGTAAGTCACCCCAAGCCCACTGTTATCTGCCACATCACTCCGCGACCAGTCGCTGCCTGAGGTGACACACCACACCGCACAGAGGACTAACAGCAGAGCTGCCAGGCAATTTGAGCCAATATCACACTTCACACTGCCTCAGTGTGACTAATTAAGCAGCGAAATCAGATGGTGAAACTGACCATCGAGAAATGAGTGTAACAGACAATTCTTAAACGGGAGGACAGTCAATCAAGACAGTCGCTCACACAAAGCGCCGACACGGCGTCAGCGCTTCGCGGCGAACCGCGCCGCAGAAATGCACAGATGGCTCCGAGAAGGCACTGTGACCCCTGCAGGGCTATTATATAAACCAAAGGACAATACAGCAAGTCAAATCCCATTTCACCATTTTTTAGACGCCTGTTGTATATGCGACATGGATTACCGAAGATCCTGAAACACAAGAATAAAGCTCCTCCGGAGTCAACCGACACACTCCCTGTGTCTTCTTTAACGCTCAAGTAAAGGGCAACAACAGAGCGAGAAGGAAGACCTTCTCTGCAGCGAACATCTGTGTGAATGCAGTCTTCATAACCAAATTGGGTACAATCTTTGAAGCATTAAAATACAGAAACCTAATGATGCAGTGTGGGATATCCTGTAGACACACACGCACGCACACACACACAGCAGAACAATAAAGTGGTGACTTCAAAGACAAATTCATCCTCTCCCTGCTAGTTGTTATAGTCGTGACATTCGTCTGAAGGTGGCCATTATTTCCCCTGCACCTGATGAACCTGATGGCCCCTTCCCAGCAGCTCTCACATTTATTATCATGTAACGTCTGAAGAGATTAGTCATGGCCCAAACTCTCTGCGTTGAGTAAAAAGAAGATAGATATACCCCTAAATAGATTTGCTGCTTACAAAATAAATATTTTACTCAGTGCTCACTTTTCTCTCCCTCATAGATCAAGATGAATGTGCGGCGTGAAGTCTCTCCCATTCACCACCAGCTAACTGTATTCCTTTGGCTCGTCGGCGAGCCGCGGCGCGCTGTCCAGGACTGACACGTCTCTGAACCTGAAGCTGCTGGATTTCCTGCAGGGGCCGGTCCCATTTGATCAGCTGAGCCTCTGTCACCGCTCACGCTCATTACCGGCACTTTTTGGGGCTGTCAGCTCGTCCTCATGACTCTTAATCTTGCTGCAACCTCCCTGCATACTTTACATCTGCGTGGCTACACACATCAGTCGTAGGTCCAAACACTGCCACCAGTCACACCGCCCACAGAGCGGAGGTTTGCAGCATTGGCAGTCATGCTGGTACAATAACTTGTCTATAAATACATCTAATTTTCATTTTAGCGGATGTGGGATGCATAGTTATTAGACGTGCAGTCCATTTGAAATCATTCCGTAAAAGCTAAAAAGTCCTTCACAGACAAATACCTGCACTTACTATTTCAAACGAAGAAATCATTAACAGCTAAAGGTTTGAAAAAATAAACTAAAGTTTCATGATAAAAACAACTTGCTGGTGGCTTTCAGAAGCAACACCTGTGTACTGGGTACTGGGAGCAAAGTGCTGCCATCAGCAGTAAGATTTAGCATATTCCCCCGCACGGTTTAGAGAGAATATCTGTGAACTAGTGGAAACTTAAGCATACAAAACGGTGTAGTACAAGTTGCTGTGAGAAGATGCAACACCTGTAAAATAAAAACCACAATAGACACTTAGGACAGACAAAACAAAAAAAGTCAAAATCTGTATTTGATTTGTTGATGTAAGCAATGACAGGTGGGTCGAGCATTACGGGTGTTATTCCCAGCATGCCTCTGAAATCCATGACAAATCACCATTTCCAGGTGAGTGGCTTGCACACACATGACTCTCAGTGTCGTTACTTAAATTGTGAATGTTTCATTTCAAGTTCTGTAACCATTAATCAATACCCTAATGTTTACTACAGTGATGAGACATTTGCTTCAGTGAAATACTATTATTCAATTATTAGCATGTAAAGTTTGGAATGAGTATTCAAGCCAATAACCATTTTCCTAAAGTGCAGAAACAATTATACAATACAAATAAATATCTACTTCAAAGCTAAAGGCTCCCGGTGGCTGTAAAAATATGTATTGTAATGTAGACATTTGGCTGATTTATGAACGCTGGCAAGTTTACAGTACAGCTTGAGAAAACATATGTTTGTAACTTCTCTTACTGATCTTTAAAACACAGACTACTTGCTGTTGAGCTTAGAGAAAGGAACTTCTACACAATAAATACAAGACTTGGCAGGCCAGAAGGACTTTTTTGACTGCATCCCAAAAAAGAAAAAAAAGGGGGAGAAAACTTTTCATGTTACTTCTGGCAGAGCACTGGAGTCAAACAGAGTTTCCAACGATCGTCAGTTAATAAATTTCTTTTAACAAGACTGCAAGTCCGCCTTTCTCAACGCTCGCGCTCTCATATGTAGTCGACCTGCTGCTTGTTATATTTTAAACCAGCTGCTGCTGTTACCAGCTTGATCAGGTTTTTTCCGGTCTATTGTCCTCTTGTCTTCTGTGTATCACATATCTAAGTAACATGTCTGCTCCGTCGTTGCTCCACTGAACTCCATCCCGTGCAGCTGGGATTGAGATCAGGGCCTAATAACAGTTTATATGCGATTACAGAATAGATGGTTTTACATTCTTTGATGTAAATGTCTCTGACAGAGGTAAAATCGGTCGTGTGAGTTCACTATTGACCCCTGGAAAATCTGTCGCCGTGATGTCGGCACCACTTTTAAATATTAAGCTCCTGCCTGTTTAATCATGTCTTTTCCTAATCGTCCCTGGGCATACAGAGAAAGCATTTTTCTTGCTCTTAAAACACATCACACATCATTTGCCTTTTTCTGCGATTGCTCAGTTCATTAAAAATCGTTGAGACCAGACTGAAATTGGGCATTAACCCCTAATTCACTGCTTTGTCTATAGTTCTTCTGAGGCTAAGTGCACGATCTCAGCTTGCTTGCTCAAGATAATCAATGTGACAGGTGCAGCCCAGGGTAAAAACGCTTTAAAAATGCCAAAGTAGTGATGAAGACTGGGTTCAGGCTAGGTTTCAGGAATGAGCATTAGATGCATCTGTTTCTTATGCATATTAGTGCTTGATTCTCAAAGGGATTCCCACGGGAATCTATAAATGCATATGCTCTGCACAGCACAGCCTCCCAGCTCAGAGCTTCTCCTTCAAACACCCTACAACAGGAAGAATCAATATAAATGTGAGGGGTGATTTTCTATACGCACTACATGCTCCGCTTATAGGAACGGGCTATCTAAGGAGGCTTGGATAGTATTTCAAAGCCTCCACGGGGGCCGAGGCCGAGCCATACTCACATCCTTGAGACAGCCTATGAAGTTGTTGCTGACTGGGGAGCCTGGCAGGTCAGCTGTGTTTAGGCTGCCCCCTATGTAGAAGAGATCATCAGAGCCCAGCATGGTGTAGTCCTCCTGAGTGTAGCCGGTGGTGGTGAGAATCCCGTCGACCAGGATCGTTACCTAGAGGGACCGTCATGGGAAAGCAAAGGAAAATAAATCACAAGACAAGCGGAGACTTTAAGCCAAACAGAAAGAGCTGGCCTAATTATTTCATGCTTCATTTTGTGATTCTAGTTGATCGCGCCTTAATGTTGGATCTTGAAGGCAATTACAAGAACAGCTTTGAAAGGTTCACTAATCTCAGCTGATCCCTGTTTCTGATACATTAGCAGGATAGCTGTGGAGTCAATATACCATAAATATCCTTTCCGCTGATATTTGGGCTTAAAAGCAACGAGAATACTACAGTGTGCTCAATTAATTTGAGATTAAAGATATCACGATGGCAAGCGGCATTTCTTGTGTATTGGCAGAAAGGAAGCAAGATTATTCTCATATCGCTGCCATCGGTGCAAAGAGAAGGAAATGAATGGCTGAACACGACTATAGAGGTAAAAATGATATGCTAGTTGCCATGACAATGAGCCTACAGTAACACACATTCCTGTGCAAATGTAACAGCCCCCACTTAGGAGTAATAAGTGAAAACAATTGCTCTTCCTTTTTTTTCCCCACTTTTCAGGAAGCTGCACTGTGAAAACCTAATGATCTTTTTGCAAATCGTTCTGTCCATAATGAATTACACTCTAAGGTCGAAAATAGAAAATGATGATTCCGGTGTGGTGCGTATGTTAAAAAACCCCATTAATTGTTGTGATGTCTCAGGCTATCCACAGCCATCAAATAAACGCACAATTTGAGTTGTGCGACATGCAAAAAAGTAATAACATGTATTTTTCTGAAATCAGGGCCAGCAGTTTGGGAAACAGGAGAAACCATGTAAAGGAAATGAAATCATTCTGTTTTTTGCTAAGTATACAGGCTCTGCAAAGTCAGTGTGCACAGTTTAACTGTCTTTGCTTAATGATTAATAAGGTTTGACTTTCCCATTTATTATTTTAATTTTGGTGGAACTGATCTTTAAGCACTGCATCTAGTATCGTGCTTTCTTTTCATAGCTACTCCTCTGTACTTTTAAATTTTAAATGTTCTATAAAAACATGTTTACATGTCCTCCGAACAATCACAAGGGCTTGTAGGTTCTAGAAATAATAACTAAGAGTTGGGTTAGATTTTTGTGTGGTAAATTATTCATTTAACAAAGCTTCTTGAGAATAAATCTTGGCGCCACATTTGTAAGGAATATGCATTTGTGGGATGAGCAAGAGAGTCGAGGATGTGTCACTGGAACAAAAAAAAAAAAAAAAAAAAAAAAACGGTCCACAGCCTGGGACCAAACAATCCACCCAGATGACAAAGCTCATCTCCAGAGAGGGTTTTATCACAGAATTTGGGAGAACAGAGAAAGGAGCAGCCTGCCAGCGGTCCTGACCTCGACCCCAATAAACACTTGTGGGATCAGCGTGGACATGCTGTTTGTGCCCGAGTGACCAGCAGAACAATGCCGCCTGACTGCTGAGTCAAGAATAGGATCCATTCTGAGAAATATGTGAGCAGGCGGGAGGCGACCCTGAGAAGGCAACGCCACTCTACTGTGGCTGAACATGGCTCCAGTCACGTGCTGCTGACGCTCCTGTTTGCTACATAAATGAAGTGATACATTTCCAATATGTCCCGTTACTTCAGAATTCAGTCATCCAAAGGAGAACCAAAAAAGGTGGATTAGCATTGGCGGAGAGAATTCGTTAATTTTCACATTGGGGAAACTCAAGTTCCAGCTTTACTGCTCATCCCACAAAAGCATGTTCCTGACCAATGTGGCCTCATTTTAAAGATTCAGAGGGAAACAAACAGGCTATCAAATGGCATGAGCTTACCTAGAAGCATTGTTATGTCAGAGAAATGATTTATCAAACAAAAAAAAATGTGACCTTTTTGTGCGTATAAGATTAATCAACTCCTGTTCTTGCAGCATCATTCATATTTGTAAATATACAAACTAAGTTTCCCCCCTGAGCTCGCCCCTGTCCTCAGTACTAGCTGGCACCAAATACGCTGGTCTTACAAGCCTTAAACTACAGTGATCATATCAGCGTATAAAAGTTGCGTATCAACCTCAGATCATTAAACAAGCAGGTGGTGATAAAAGCTTGTTTTTCAGCAAGTATCAGTCTTGCGGGGAATAATAAGCACTACAAAGAAAATAAAAGATTCTTTCTATTAAAAGAAAAAGATGATAAGGCTGTAGGAGACATCCAACAAAGCCTCACTAAAGCAGATAAGAGTCGAGTCAATAAACAAAAACAAATCTTCTATATGCATGACTCATGATCAAGCAATCTCCCTATCATTTTACACTGCGTCTTGAGGACGTGTTACTTTTGTGAAATCTGTCATGCTTATTTGGAGACTACCAGAGGTATTTGAAAAGAAACAGGAACAGAGACAAAAGGATGCCCTGACACGGTGTGTTCAGGTGTCAGGTCTATAAAACAAGGTCCTGCCTCTCTGTTTTCTGCTACTGGCAGATATTGATTTCTGTCAGTCAGGTGGTGAAACATTCCGTGTCTTATGGGTGGACATCAGACAACGAGAAGGATTGACTGTGCGCCGGTGATACTGAGCATCAAGGAAATTGAGGGGGGAAAAAAAACGTGATTGTGTCGAGGGGATCTAATCAATGCTGCTTTGTCTTTCAGGGCGCAACGTATACAAACGCACGGCCGACGTCTGGAGCGGTGCTGCTGCGCCGCAGCCTGACACCCAGACATTTTACCTTAATGGTGTTTGAACATCTGAAGTCAAAGTTTAGCGCATTCAAACAAATTTACTGAATTAGTCCATTATTAATTAGAAGCACACATTAGGCTAACATTCAGGCCTTGGATGGTACAATTTGAGTCTGACCTTTCATCATAATTTCTCCTGCGCCGGCGTTACGCGGAGATGATTAAAGGGTAGCATATATTTATGACCGCTGCGGAGCTCGAGAGTAATCAAGAGGATTGTGCGGCGTTTAGGTGGAGCGACGACAGATAATGTGAGTGCGTGTTTGTGCACCCTGCGCATCGGTCAGGCCCAGAAATAGGCGGAGGCCTCATTAATAAGTGTTCAGAGAAGGAGAAAGATTGGGCATGAGCCAGCTTGTCCAAGACAGTAAAAGAAAAGACAGATGGAAAGAGAGATAGCAACAGAAGGAATTCTAGCCTCAAAAGCACCACCGGATCTAATAAAATGTTTCCACCAGCGCTCTCTTGGGAGTTACAGTTCTTCCTATCTACATGTCAGTGAGGTAACTTATCTGAGGGGAAAGCAATTTACACAGGGATCAAATGCATGCCTGAAAGCATAAGTGACGTTGTGAGCATTGGATTGCCGCTCCTCTGGAAGCCAGGGTAAGGAAATAGATGTGGAGGAGGATGCAAGTTTATATGCAGGTTAGTGTGACAGGTTCAGAATATATTGGTGATGATGAGACGGTTAGACACAAAATGGGCTCTACTTTAGCAAAGAAATCGAACATTTATATGCACCGCACATGCCGGGGCTCGTCATAGAGAATATATTTAGCTTAGTTATGGTTAAAGTAAATTCACAAAGTGATCCCTTTATGTGACGCACAAAAAAAAAATCTCGAACTCATGTTTGCCTTTAGAAGCTTAATTTTCTTAAGGCTTCAGCATGGTGACACAAATACATCCAGTTGGGTTCAGTTGTGTGAATATCTACTGCAGATTTAAGTTCACTTTAAAGGTTGTAACACTGCATATCATTTGAGTGTTGTCTGCTTGAGGAGATGAAGCTACAATCTCTCCGCTGCAACACTTACAAGACGCAGTTTCTTAGTAATTGGCTGAAAAACATGCTCAGAATTATTTGGGTTAATGCTTTAATTAGGGCACATTATCCTCATTAGCAGGTGTACCTGATGAGCACGGACAAAGAAAAA
Source organism: Salarias fasciatus (assembly GCF_902148845.1). NCBI lineage: Eukaryota > Metazoa > Chordata > Actinopteri > Blenniiformes > Blenniidae > Salarias > Salarias fasciatus. The sequence goes on from NC_043754.1 coordinate 18,818,353, forward strand.
GCGAGATTTCGAAAATATACACATGCACAGTGGTGAAGTGGTGAGCACCCTCACCTCACAGCAACAAATCCCCGGTTCAAGAGCGGGCTGGAGTAGGTCAGAGACGCATAGTCTCAATGTTTAAAGGCATGAGTCTGAGGATAATTGGTAACTCTAAATCGAATGTCAGCATCTGTCCCTGCGATGGAATACTGTGTATTTACACACAGTCAGCTGATAGGCTCCAGAGCCTTCAACCCTCTGTTAGATAAAGTGGTGTGGAAGAGGGACGGATGGGGACAAATGTTTCTGAAGTCACTGATGTGGCTTGGAGAGCCTTAAAAAAAAAAAAAAGGAAAAATAAATAGTTGCTGCTGTTGATGGAAATTAACTGCAGAAGATAGAAAAAAACATAGCCTAATCGTCAAATTATAAAATAATAGAACACAAAAAATATATCATTATTACAGTGTCATCAGTGTTGTAAAAAGGTGTCTTTACAGTCATATTACCTCCCAGAGCCTCTGTATGAGCCCCCAGAAGTGAAAAATTCAGTCACCTCCCTCAATTGCGCACTCCACTTTTAAGGAAATATGCACTCAAACACGCAATTGTGAAATCTTACTTTTGTCTACGTCAACAAGAGGAACACCACTGCCCCCTCCCCCCCGGAAGAGGATCCAGCCTTTGGGGGGCCCCCGGATAGGTGGTTCTACTAGTATGTGTTGCCGTAGCCTCATTAAGACATTCAAATTTGAAAATTGTCTTTTTCCTCCTTGTCTCGCTACACCACATTTATGAAAATGAAACTGAAACTTAGGGCCAATCCCAATTCTACCACTTACCCCTACCCCTCTGCCGTTGGCCCTACCCCTATCATTCTCCTACCCCTTTTAGAATAGGACTAGGGCTATCTTTGCAGCACTATGAATTGGGATACCCCTTGGCCCTCATCAGAAGTCGGGTTTCATCGGGGGTCCCTGTGTCAAACATATTACATTAAAAACATGATAAAAAATGACGTTAATACAATGATTAGTGCTCTTCAGAAGTTACAAATTTACAGCGTTTCCGCCAGACCTTTTCAGTCCGTGCGCCCCGCCCGCGCTAAATTCTGCAGCGCCCGGACAACAGACAGGAAAATAATAATAATAATAGCGCTGCGTTTGCGGCTAATTAACAGTTGCGCTCAATCGATTGAGCTGGACGGTCCGCTACGAGTGAGCACCGTGGAGCAGCAGCGGTGCGTTATGAGTGAGCGCCGTCGGCATTGCTCGGCATCACTGGCTGGGTTCAAACCAGACCCGTCGCCAGACATTCATCTCAGGGGGGGCATATCAAGTGTATGGGGGGGCACAAATGTGAGTTCACCGGGGGGGGGGTGGTCCGCATGTAGCGTCAGAGCGAGGATGCTGTGGTGCGTGCTCGTGCTAATATATTTTGGGGGATTTAGTTTGAGGGGGCACAACATTTATTTGAGGGGGCCAGGCCCCCTCTTGCCCCTGTGTAGACCCGACCCTGGTTCAAACAGGCCCCTAAAGGGTGCAGGAAACTGAAGAAATATGGATACAAGTACAAACTCTGTGGCTTCATACACACTGCCTCAAGATCTGAAAAGGGATAAAAAAAGATCAGCATTGACAGCATCCATAAAGAATACAATGATCCCTTTACAGCTCCCTATATACTGAAGGCCAGCGATAATCATCTAGTCCTTTGTTGACTTGATGGAGTGGTATTTAATGATATAAATGGTTTTCCATGTTCAAAACTGAAGTATATAAATCTATTATCTCTTTTAAGATGATTTGATTTAAGGTCAATTATAAATGTCCTGTGTCTGCAGTAGCTGGGTGTAACAATAAGAAATTAATGATCTTCACAGGAAGAACAAAAAGAGATTGGCTGAAAGCAGGCTGCATGAATTACATATTTTGGCTTCTGTCAGAAATAAATGTGTGCTCCAAGCTCACTGACTGAAAACACTGACCAGGTAAAGTTTACATACCACAAAAAGAGCAACATTAAGATTTAGGCGAATGTTGTTATTTATCAGTCAGTCACACAACAAACAAAACTTCTCTATACTCCCTCTTTACTGTCTTCATTGTTTAAATCACTGCAGTTAGTAAACTTTGTCTCTTTGCCGTCTGCAGGTAGCTGAAAATACCAACACCAGGGCTTGCTCCTGCTTGTTAGCTGCAGTTTCTGGAGGGTTGACACCGAGCAATCCACTAAATTGATGAGCTAAACAATCCAATGACCTGCAGGAAGGGGCAACTGTGTGTGGGTTTCCAACCGCAAAGAACCACTTTTTATTGCACTTAATCATATTTATTCTGTGTTAATTTGAAAAAAATGGAGCTACAGTCAGGGAATAACGCCAGCAGGGCAGAATATAATGTAACAGACGCATCCCGGCAGTAAATTAGTTTTGGAACTGAGCGCCTTGTCCAGACAGTGTTAATGATATGAAACCTTTGGGCAGAGTTGTATTTGGCTCGAGTACAGTAAGTACAGCAGCCCGGGCTATATTCATTATACATGCCCTGCCTTTACTTGCAAGACCTCCTTTATGCTGCTGCAATGTGGCATCAGTGCCAACAAACAAAAATTAGCTTCTGGCTTTTTGTTTAAGAGGGGATCATCAAAATCTGAAAATCCGTAAGTAGCAAAGACGCCCCTGAGATATCATCAGCACTGCAGGGTAAATTAATACAATGGCTAATGCTGTTGAATCAGTTGATTTTCCCACGGAGGTAAATAAATGAAAACAACTTTCCAGTGGGCTTTTGGGTACAGACGGAAATCAAGTAGCTGGAAAAAAAAAAAAAACAAAAAAAAAAAAACACCTTTTCTACCAAGCAATCTTTTTCATAAGAAAAAGAGAAATCCTGTTGTAAGCTTGCAATATTAGACTTGGGGAAATGGGACTAATAATAATAAACATTTAACAGAATCTAAAACAGTAGTTGTTTACTGCCTGTATACAGTGACAGTGGAGAATAAAATCTAAATCCCTTTTGCTTTCGACTGACATCACCTGGTTCTCACAGGCGTTTAATCAAAATATTAAGGATAATATTTCCTTTGCATGTTTCTTGGTCTGGGAAGAAGCAGGAAAAGTAATGAATAGATGCATCCAAACCTGACGAAGGTTGCGAGTCACTCGGACGTCGTGCCAAACGTTGTCATTGAACTTCCCGCTGGCCGGCTCCACCAGGGCCTCGAAGGCGCCGGAGCCCAGGTTGATGACCAGCCACAGGGCTCCGTTCCTCAGAGACAGGTTGACATAGTCGGCCGACTTTCCCGTGTGAAGCAGCAGGCCGTTCCTCTGCAGAGTGCGGAAGGACAGCGTGATCTCGTCCAAGCTGCTCTGGATGGGAGTCTGGGACAGGTTGTAGCTGAAGAACTCATTGCCTTTGTAGGTGGCCACTGACTCCTCCTGCCCTATGAGGGGAAGAGAAACATCTTAGATAATCATTCCTGTCATCAGGCCTAACTCTGACTTATGTGCTTGGGTGTTTTTTTTTTGCTACTTTAGCAAGTTCAAGTACGGTCTGTATGTATGTAAAGTGGGTGAACTATGATCGAAAATAGGCAATGCTGTAACTGTTTGACAAAAAAAAAAAAAAAAAACTCATCACAAAAACGGATCTGAACAAGCCACGTATGTATTCATCGAGCCATTCACATGTGCTAAAGTATCAACGTACATTCTGTTGGAGGAATGTACTGCCAGTGGGAGAACACGACTGTGTTATTTCATACTGAAGAATAAGTCTGGTGATAGTCTGTAGTTTGTGTGCAGACACAAACATCGGAAAAATGATTTTTTTTTTTCCCCATAAAAATGTATCAGAATATGATATGAAAAAAAAATAATACTCCTGATAAACCCAAGAAATATTTACCCATATTTATATATAAACTCTCACAAACTATAAACAAACACCAGCTTTATCCTTTATTCAACAATGACATTTGAAAAAAATGCCAATATAAATGTGTCAGGCTTAGGTAAACATCTAATTTTCAACAGTCCAAGGGATATCCACGGGGTAATACAAATGCACAGTCAAAATTTCAAAGCAAGAAAATCTCCCCAACTCCTCAGAATGAAGGAGACAGAGGATCAATCAATATTTGTTTTTTTTAAAGCTTATATAAAATTCTCACGTGAGCCGCACAGCGCTCCACAAGAAATCCTGTCAGTGTCACACATAATCCACATTAAAAATCATGCTACGAGTGATAGATAGATCAACAGGAAGGTAGAGGAATAGACAGATAGACATGTACACACACACACACGCACACACACAGTTTGATCCCCACTCATAATTTCAAACATATTGACCATATTGAAACTAAGTGACATTACATTGACCTGCAGAGATAAGTACTGCATAATGTGTACGCAGCGAGAGGGCTGTTCAGAACGACTGTAGAGCTGTTGAGCCGAGTGCTTTGAGCGGGAAGAATGAGCAGTCCCTCAAGTCTACGTTAGACTGTACAGTAAATGTAAACTTGTGAACTCCGTGGCCAATTTAAGGCCGCAGGATCACTGCTGCCATTAGCCTCGAATATTTGAACTGTGCGATTCCTCAAAGACAAAGTGCTCAGCTCCACATTAATGCTGATGCTCTGAGGAGAAATGTAAGCCCGGATGCAGGAGCAGAGATAATAGCATTAACACAAGGAGAAAGTCACACTGACTGAAAAATGTTAATGGAATAATATTAATAGGACACTCAAACTCCAACTATTACTTTTTAGCCACAACATTTGCTTCTTTTCATTTAACTGACTAATAAAAAAAGAAAGGTTTTTTTTTCATACAAGGTCAGTTATTACAGCAAAAGCCTCTGCCCCATCAGCTGTGTTTAGACTGTGTCATCTATCTAATAATGCCTCTGTCATTGCTAGCTGTCCAGGATGAAGACACTGCTGACCCTGAAGCTCTGCTGAAGCTTGAAGGTCTTTACGGAGTCTCTCGAAGTGGAGAGGCAGCCAGTCACATTCACATTTCTGCTCTCCAGCTTATTGAGAAGGTACCCTGTTGTTTGCAGCAACAATGTTTACCAACCTGCGAAAAAAACAAAACAAAATACTGTCTTTGTTTTCCTTGAAACCTGATAGACTTGGACACGAACTCCAAGGAAATACCTTCAAATACATTGGCTGCGCTCGCCGCGCCAGCGAGAAAAGGCACTGCTGGAGCACTTCAGCAGAATTGTGTGTGTTGTAGCTGACTTGAGGGGATGGGGATGGGGGAGGGTGGGGGAGGCAGAGCTATCAACCTTCTTGGATTCTGCTATAAGAGCACCGCGCCGGGCCATGTCTCGATGTAAATGGAAACATATACTGATAGAAAAAGAAAGCTCAGCAGAAAATGATGGCAGCACCTACAATCCCTGCAGGCTTCTCTTGCTTCACTTCTCATTGTCACATCTTGTTTCCCTGTGGCAACCCCTCCTGTCTTTGTCGCTGCACTACCAAACACACACAACAGCCGATCTGCCTTCACCAACAGGAAACAAAAAAAACCAATAAAACCCTTCCAGGAAGTCACTGCTTATGTTCAATCAATAATCAAATGTATTGAGGTGCCATCTGAAGTTAATTCTGCTAGTCAATTTTGACAGAGTGCTTTAATTCAAAAGGCACTATTTGTGAAGCTCTGCTTAGAGGTATTTATCAGCTCCTGAATGCCATAGCATGACACATAAAAACAAGAAGAAGGAAAAAAAAAAACATGGTGAGAAGATGTCAAATGTCCTATTAACCCACATGTTCCTGTCACAATTACACCTTGCAGCGAGGATGCAGCTCATGAAGAATGCCAACACTTGCACTGCTGATTAATATTAAGATTCAGAGCAGAATAATTCAGAACTGAGCCTGGAACATAGATAAAATTACTCGGGAGCTTGGAGTCACTCATGTAGATGTGGGAGAGCAGAGAACCACTGGTCTGAGGCAGAGAGATGCATAAGCATTGCAGGTGGTCAGAAAACTACACCTGTGTCTGCATAATCTCACCATTTACAGTGTGTACACACTGGCAACGGCCTGAAATATTTGCACAAGCAGCTTTTTCTGAGTTTCCTAAAGTATGCATTTGTTCGTTGCAAAATAAATAGAGATGAAATCAGAACCGTCTCCCGACTGTTCCCTCAGGCTAAGACTGGAATACAGTTATTAACGAATGTTTGTTATAACATAAAGGGGCTGAATAAAACTTTGATGTCTCATGTATATCCCATGAGGTCAGGCACACAGTGCTTTGTTACTAATTGTAGCCTCAGTGTTGCTTGGAGGGTTATTTCTGTAAATCTTCATTCCACAATCAATTACCAACGTCTTCTTCATTTCAATGCATGAAATTGAGCGATCGCATTTAGGCCTCATTTCATGACAAATCACCCTGCAGTTGGCTTTGGGACACATTTCCAGTGTGATGTACCCGGTATTTCATACAGCAGCACTATTGTTGTACAGAAGACAATATTAATCACTGTACAGTTGAGGCAGCAACAGCACACAATGTGTTCGGCTCCACCGTTCTGTCAGCTTAATCATCAATTAAAGCAGGGGCTTAAATTGAACATTATTCCTGGGACTTATGAAGACTAATTAATACTTCTAAACATGGACAAGTTTGTCCCTGAGTGGGAAGCCAAAGAATACAGGCCTTAATCTGTAACGTCGCAGTCGTGTACAGCCTCAAGCTGCATCACTTATAGCTGGCGACAAAAAACCAGCGTAATCTTTCTGTGAAATATTTGCTTCAGTCTTTTCATCCGCCATAAATGACCTTGATGATGAGAGTGCTTGGGGTATCGCCACACCCTCTTTTTTTTTTCTTATCTTCACTGAGTGGGAGTGTGAATAACACGAGATGACATACAAAGCTATTTCAGTTTACAGCTGCAAATTATTCATCATCATGTCTCAGGGTTGATTTGGCTTGAAAAAAAAAAAAACATCAGGAAAAAAAAAAAAAAGGCGCAAACACAAGAGCAGTAATGACAGCCCCACATCAATGATGATCTAGTCAGATATGTAATTTTCTGGAGGACTTTGACCAACATATTGTATTGTCGGAGCGGGCCATCAAAGCCAAGTCGCAAGTATGTTTAAAGGCAGCACAGATTACCATGGAGACGGGATGACGACTTTTTATCAGAATTGCACAGCACGTGCTGGAAAACACAAAGCCCAAACACAACACACTCCATCTAGGTCAGCGCCACAAAAATACTCCCCAGTCAAAATGCCACATCCGCCTTCTAAAAAGCAGGAAATCTTCACATTATATTGCAGTAGATAAATGTTTCTCTTTCAAGGTTTCATATTGCTGTACTGTAGCTTTACTTAGCCCAAGTGTTTTTTTGTTTTGTTTTTTTTTGTAACGCTTGAGTGGAAATGCACTTAAGAGTGTGTGAAATGATCTGTCCTTTATGAGCATCACAGTGTTGTTTTTTTCTTTAAAAGTAAAGGGCATCACAGTAACATCTCTCTCTGAGTTTGAGCTGTTTATCAGCTAAACTGCACGATATGTTTTTGGATCTACTGATCAGTGATCACAAGCGCCCCAGACACAGCACATCTGAGAAATGAGTGCTACTTTGCAAATGTATCAGGATTCTGTATACAACAACTTTGGGTTGGAAAAAAAAAATAAAAATGAAATGAATCAAAATCCCTGTGATGATTTGTCTATCTCGACTGATCATTTTTGCAGCAAGACAAAATAAAATGCTTTTGATTCCGACCTGAAAGTCATATTTCAGGATGAGATACCTTTGTTTTTGTGTTTTGGTGTGTTTTTTATTACCGACACCTGTTTCCTTTGAAAACACCATGAAACCGAACCGGAGAGACGCTATGAGCATAGATGCATTACCTTGGCGAAAAACTGCAGAGGTCAAAGGTGATGTTCCGGTAGCTCAGTCAGTGGTCAGGACAAGGGTTTGACGGACACAAATTGAGTGAATAGTGAGCATAACATGAGAGGGAGCAAAAAACGAATAGGCAAGTATATGAAAAAAAAGAGGAGAGGAAATATTAGTGCAGCACAGTTAACTGAAATGATTTCAGGGGGGGAAGGGAAGAGTGTTGAGGTGGCTGGGAAGGAAAAAGCAAACCAATAGACCCCATACCTTGGCGGTTTAACATCAGGTGCGCCAGACCTTGAGGGAAAGAACAGAAAAAAGGATACGAAAACAGGAAGTTCATAAAGAGGTTCGGGAGAACAAAAGCATTGTCACAATGTTGGACTGCAGTTTGTGACAGACATCCTGGGGAAGGTACGGATGTCAAAGTTCGAACTAAAATATAAACGGGGAAATCAAACTAAAAACAGACAAACATCTCAAGGGAGGAGAGGGAAGGCAAGGAGAGAAAAAAACATCTTGACTGGTGCAACCCGGATAGGTAGTTGCTCACATAGATGCTTTTTTCTAATGGAACACATACTGTATGTTTTACTTGATGTAGACAGCGTTTGAGATGTATTAGGTATACATAAAACTTGTTTTATATTACACCTAATGTAAAAAAACAAAACAAAACATGGCAATGCTTGTTAAGGTGGCTTTTATTATCTCTATCTTCACATGTTTAGATATGCTTTTTAGGTTATCTCCACTTCCCCACACGTCAGTATTTTCCATTGAAAGCTCTGCTGAGCCTTTTCAACCTTCAGTCTGAAAGAGAATTATAAAAGGGCAGAAGTAACACCACTCCTTATCCTTTAAATCATCAAAATAGACTATCACTCACACCTTCTCAGAGGATTTACCACCTGATGTAGTGGATTTGGAGGTGGAGCCAGAAGGCGACACCTCTCTTGATACGGCAGAATAACAACCATCATACAGCAGCTCAGATCACCGTGATCTGCCACACCTAACCTTTAAATTCTGAAATAAGGGGGACAAAAACAGGAAAGAGCTATAGCCCAATGGCGCACTGTGTGGACGTCTCAATGACTATAAATCACCATAAAGCTGGTCAGCCAAGGAAAAAAACGCCACAGCCCACCTCCATATTCTGCCATATAGTAGGCAGAGGATTAAGCCTGAATGGGAGCTGTGCTGAACCACAGGGGTAACCTGCACTGGGCAGGTGCAACTGCTGACATTTTGACACAATAAGGTAGGGTTGTAACCAGTCTTTATGTTTGAAAAAATAAAGTAATAATAACAGTAACAAGTTTAGAAATCAAAAATCACTGCAACCTCAAGCACATACGATATTATTAGTTGCAGCTTTTGCACAGAACCTGCGTGGGTTGGCCTGTGCGCACTGTGGTGATCAAGGAAATATTGTATTCAAATTACATGATTCCACCAGTTTGAGTCGCTCGCTCTTATGTCCCGCGGTAAGCACAGCCACTGTAGAGCTCAGAAAAATATCTCAATAGGTCAGCCATAAATTGTACAGCATACTTCACCTGCTCCTCCTGCCAAAGAGGAGCTGGGGCTGACACAATGCAACACTTCTGCTGAGCATATGAGCCCCACTGTGCCTGCCAACACAAACAGCTCTCATCAGTGCATCAGCACTTTAGGACGCTCGTACAGCAGCACGCTTACTCACAATTTTAGCCCGGCTTCAGTCATTAGGTAAAAACCTTACGACGGCTCAGGTCACCGCTGGACAAATCTTCCCACATGTTGGACGAAACAAGACTGTTAATGCAGTGAGTCTCGGGGTGGAATGGACATGATTACCCCTGGGACGGTCCTTGGCTGCCAACACGTAGGCTTTTTGATACAGTGCACCGTTGCAAAGCTAGCGCTTGAGCCTCAGCTTAGACAGGATTCACCCACAGCCCTGTCTGCATAGCAGACAAAGAGCTGCTGTGTGCGCCCGCACCGCCGCTGTGCACTCCACATGACAGGCCGACATAGGTACACACACAACATAAATGATGCCACCTCCTCTTATACTCATTACCCTTCAGGTGATCTCATTCTCACCGGCTGCAGGAGATGGGATTATGATCGTGTTTGCATGTACTCTGCTTGGCCTTTCTGCAGGAAAAAAAAAAAAAAAAAAAATCACTTCTCAGAGCTGAGAGTCAACGTCAGAAAAAAAGGGGCTAGAAGTGAGCTGTGTACACATCTGTCATTAATGGAAACAAAGGCAGTGTTGTTGTCAGCCGTCACCGCTCGAGGAGAAGGAATATCTATCAAAATGTATTTCCCAATGTCGGGTGAGAGGGGGATAGGGTTTACCTTGTTCTAATTATTGAGCAGAAGCACTCGCAAAACTAAAAGCTTGTAGCGCCAACAGCTGAGGTAAGCCCCTCTCTATTTTGTATGAAGCAGTTTTCCTGTCTTCTGCTCTTCCTGCAGCGAGTGTCCCTCTGCATCTCTGCCGAATACACATGGTGACCAGAAAAGGTTATGGCGAGCACTCTGCGAGTGCCTCGGCAAACACTAATCTTTGACTCTGTAGGTACCTCTGAGGAGTTAACAAGAAGTGGATTAGGAGCGGTGTCTTTGCTGCCCTTCTGCAGAAGCTGCCTCCAATTGCAAATGCGCGACCTACTCTGCAGCGCCTCGCATCCAAATCTCACATGTGGAAATGCGGAGATAACTGGCTAAGATCTGTAGAGTCCCGTTTGAGGGGAAAGCCAGAATGAAAATAAACTGTTCTTCCTACCAGTAATCTAATCGCTTTCTATTTTTAATTTCGAGGCAACCTAAAGAATAGGCTCTAAAATAGGATTCGAGGCAAGTAAAAAAAATCAATAATCAGGTGATGGGAGCTCTTTTTATTAAAATATGTGCATGCTGCACTGATGATCCTTTTGACATCGCCTCATTATATAACAACCTTTGTTTTACTGCTGCTGCAAAGGATGAAAACAAACTCAGTTTAAAGCCCTTTGTTACCGTCAGGGCTGTTTTAAGGCTGGTAATTGGATGAGTTCTTTTGAGGATGAGATGTCATATATCATTTCATCATGCTACTCCACACGCTGCTTTGCGATCCTCAGCAACAGTTTATTATTAACGTGTTTGCTGTGTTCACAAACACTTTGTTTCATCAACAACGGCTGACCTTGACATTCGGGATGCACCACATCGAAATCTGAAGATGAACACTGCTTTCATTTTTCAGGCTATTCCTGAATGCTGCACCTTTTGGCCACGTCCCACTTACTGCTGGACGAAACCCAGGAGTTTCACATTATGAATGGCAAATATTTGAATGCATAAAGCAACTCAGGTATTCTCACTATTTATCTTAGATGTATCAAATAAATGCACCTCACACTTAAGGAGAGTGTTTTCCTATGTGCTCCCGACTCATACTTGTCATGTTTGTATTTTCTTCTTCTTCTATTCCATCATTTATTTAATCAAATGTAGGTTACAAGAAAAACAATACCTGAAAGGAACCTGTAAAATAAATGTTTTTTTAAAGCATTTTCAGGAATGCCATTGAAACGATAATTTCTGTTAGATTCCTCACAATTGTTTCGTACAGTAATAACTTTTAGAACTTTGAAATTCTTTCAAAAAAAAAAAAGGAAAGAACATTGCTATCGTTGTTGGCTTAATTAGACGAATAGAGTGGCGAAAACCGATTGCAGATGTTGAAGGACCTCTCAGTCATTACTGTGACATTAATTAGCATGCATCTAAGAATAAAAGGATGCTTGAGGATTAGGATTTGCCAAATTTGTTTTTCCGTGAAAAGTACAGTATTATGGAGCCAGTTGTAATGAGGGATTAGACCAAGGTCACTGCTGCAGAAAGATGCAAGCCCACCAGGACCAGCTGTGTCCTTTTTCTGTCGAAGATTTCAGCGCTTGCTTTTGCATCCTCGTTCCTCCCAATGTGTCATTACCGTGTGCTTACACGTGAAAATTTGAGAGGGATAAAAGCGAAATGACAATGTGTTTTTCACGAGGCATGTGTGTTGGTAATGTTATACTACATGTTTGAGTGACTTCTCAGTGTTCTGTATCTGCCTTGTGAGGTGCCTGTCCTTATCTCTTGTTCACAGACCTGTTTTTTTTTTTTTTTTTCTGCTCACAAAACATCAGAGGACGCTGCGCTCTTTTGGCATCTGAGCATGCCCCACCGTGGCCTTTGTCCGCACGGATCGATGGGGGCCCACGTGCTGTATACAGTAGATGACCAACTGAAGACTCACCTGCGGTGCCATAGGTTCTCACTGCCTTAAAGCAAGCTCTCAGACAAATAAGGATAATTCCTGCACCTCTTAAAACACACAGGCAAGAGTGAACATAGCATTTGAGATACCATCTTTAAGGAGGCAATTTAGGTAGCATAGGTTTGCCTTATTCTTTTGATGCAAGTACAGCAGAAAGGAGACTTGCTTCTGAATTGCACATGGAGTGCTATGAAGGACAGGGAAAAAAGGCATCTGGTGAGTGTGATTTTTCTGTTGTCATTGTTGTTTTCATGCATTCTGCATTGGGGATTGTCTCCATGTCAAGCTTTAATCCAATAAACATTCTGATGTGCTCTCTTTGCAGCATGTCATTTAATAATGCCTGCCTTTTTGCAGTGAGCAGAGCCATTTTTTTGCTCATGGTAAGAATGATCATTTCTCATTTATTTTTTATGATATTTTGCAGAGATAAAACCTAACACCAGAAAGGAAAAACATATACCATAACAGTTAACTTTTGTCTTCAGATGTTTTGAAAATGTTAATATTTGCTATATATATATACTTCACATTAAAGACAAAATGAAGTCTAATAACCAATATGAAACGAACACGAGTGTTGTCACGATAGCTCTCAGCTGTTTGTGTGCTGCAGCTACGTGAAAAGACTGCTCATGAAGACAGTGTCTTGTTACTGTCGTCAGTCTATTTTACTGTCATGCTGCAAATGCAAGTGTCAGGAGCACGACTTTCAGAGAGCAGGTGTGCACAGGTCTGTGCATCTTGAGTCAGTAACAGTGATTTATAATGTGCAGTGGTTCAGTGCACCTTGTGCCGGTCTCCTGAGCCTGTTGGCTGCCCTTTCACCAGAACCAGCAGTCCTTACTAGGGAGATGGATGTCTCGCTGTGATGCCAACTAAACAAATCTGCCTCCTAGCTTTCAATCTTCATTTCCCGTTCGGTGTGTGCACCTCATTAGAAGACAAGCCTGTTTAGCTGTGGTCACTTAAATGTTGCTAATAACAACAGAAATGTCTCTTTTGCTGCCAAAGGAGATTAGTCCCTCTTAAGAGAATAGCTTTAAATGCACCTATACAAAGAAGGAAAGGAATAAAAAAAAAAAAAAACACCATTGCAAATATTATCACAATTGGATGATTGTTGTCAGTAATCATCCGTGATGTGCCGGAGGATTTATACCATTGTGTTTGACTGTAATCCACATATTGACCTCAGCACATAATGGCATATAAGTCCTGGTAAACCTTGCAACAGTAGTTTAGCTGAGGAAAAAAAATATGCACCAAAGAGAGAGGAAAAGCACAGAATTTATAAATAATGAAACAAAGCGTCCCTGTACAGTCATTTTCTCTGTGAAGCAGTATGTGAATGCTACCCATATTGTGTGACACCCACATACTCTGCAGACCTTTCTCGTCACCTTGAGCACGCTGATTATATATACAATGAGCATTCAGCACATTAGGCGCGTTTTTCCTGAGTGACCTCATGAGCAGTGATAGTATACGGATCTCCGTTCGGCTTAATTTGTTGGATGTCAGAACTGCAGTCCAAACTGACAATAACAACCTGATAATAACCAGACACACTCTCACACACTGATGCTGTGGTAATAGCCTTTGCAAATAAAAGCATCATGAAAAACAAATTACGCTCATCATTATATTCATTATATACTGCTTTGTCTTACCTTCTACTTCTCTCTGGACAGCTGCTGGAGAACAAAGGAAAACAGACAGGTTTAATTTTGACAGCATAATAGTGAGCAATAATCTGCTTCCAGTTTATTATCTGCATTTCATCTGACACGGATGGATATATCAAGCTTTGCTCAACCTTTGAGCTTCTTTTCCTGTCAAAACATTCAAGCTGACTGACAATATCTGCCTTGGACTTCTGAGGTTGGTCTTTTCTCCTATCGATATAGCTATACAACTATCATTAACGGCAATAAAAGAGGCACTGTAACATGCCTGGAAATGTGACATGCAAATATATACCAATATTTTCACATTTAACTGGAGGGAGAAAAAAAAAAAATTCGCCAAGGTGCTATTCCGTCTCGAAGCTTGCGAGGGCCCCTGACCTTGTGAAACAAGGCTGCAGAGTTTCCCAGCCAGTCATGCTATAATGACTAACACTCATAAGTAGAAAAACTGGAGTGTTTTGCCAAGTTAAAAAAAAAAACAAAAAAAAAAAACCTTAATCACTTCCACTTTGTGTCCGGTATTCTAGGTAACAGAGTTTCAAAGAACACTTTAAAAACAAGTTCTAAGACTTTCCAAGGTAAGAAAATTACATTCATTTTGGTGCCTGTTAGATGTCCCAGAATTGAAAACATGGAAGCAGCTATTACATTAGAAATCTATTATCCTCCGACTTCTGAAGATAACTGCTGAGAGAGCGAGACCCATGTACAAATTCAGCCTGTAAATGCTGCTGTTGCATACTTTGGCCCAGATTGCTCTTAAGTGGCTTTATTGATTATCCTCGAGAGCTCAATAGATGATATATTTAGCACAGGATACTTAAAACTTGTACGAGCATCAAACATGAAGACTTAATTTCCAAAGTATGTCGGTTATGCGCGTGTGCACGTCTACAAAACTGATGTAGGACAAAACTTGCCTGATGGAAAGCAGGAACAATAGCTCATTAAAACCAAGTTGACAATATATATCATATATAACACAAACCAGAATTAGGTTCCGCCTGTGGATCAGCCCTCCACATCAGCAAACATGGCCAATCAGGAAAATTAACAATGCAATGGTAGAATCCAGGCTGACCTCTGGATTTTGCCACACTGATTATGGCAGACGCAGGACACAGCGAGAAAAAAAAGGTAGAAATGTCCCTTCATAGTGAAATAATTTTCATGACAAAGCTTTCCAGCAAACTCTCATACACCCGACCAGAGATAAACTGAAACACCAAAACTAAATACAGAATTGTGAAAAAGTTACTTACACATGCAGAGCAATGTTATGTAGGTAATGAGCACGGTTATTAAATCCTGCAGGCAGTTTGACAATTAAAAATGCCTCATAGCAGCTATGTGACATTGTTAATGATTTGTTTATTATTGCCAATGCAGCAGTGTTCCCTATCTATGTGGAATGTTTTTCAATCAAAACTGCTCCATTTTCGAGCTTCCTTTCAACTAAACAAAGTTATTTTGTTGCCAAAACCTGAGAAACAATAACCTGTCATAATATTTACATTGTTACCATGATGAATTTGTCGCCGGTAGTTGGCTGCAGTCGTTTATTGTACGCGGTTGGAAACGGCGTCGTGAGCCGATTCTGAGGTGGGCCCTGCATGGAGAGCACTGATGAGCGCCGCCGAAAGCCACTCCAATGAGCTGATATCATCCACTCAAAACAGGTGTCCCAAGTTAATTGTATAGTAATGACTAAAATTCATAAGCGGAAAAACTGGAGTGTTTTGTGAAGAGTGAAAAAAAAAAAAAAATCACTTTCTGCACTGTGTGGGGTTAACAAAAGGTTTCAAAGCACACTCCAAAATGTTAGCTTCTGAGCTTGGTGTTCGGCAGATTTTTCCAGAATAATGAAATGACATCGACTTGGTGGCCTGTTAGATGTGTCAGTGATGAAAATATGCTGAGCGCAATCACATTAGAAACCTGTTATCGTCCGACTTGTGAAGATAACTGCTGAGAGAGCCGGACTCAAACGCACAGGCAGCCTTTAAGTACCGCTGTAGTATGCTTTGGTCCGGATAGCTGTTAAGTGGGCTGTATTGATCATCCTCTGGAGGTCAGTGGGGTTATGGACCGTATATTTAGAACTTGATATTAATGAGCTATTGCGACCATTTATAACTCCGTGGCCATTAGCCTTCAGTACAACGGCACCACAAAAGGCACCATCTGACCAACAACTCACAGATACCTCTAAAATCTCTCACCGCACAATTTTGATGGACTTCACTTTAGGCAAAGTTTATTTTTGTGATATTTAAGTGATATTTAGGCAGTATGTTTTCTTGCTCCCTTGTGCGGACTCACAGCTTCTGTTGATGTAAAATATACTTTACATTGAGGTTCAAATAAAAAGTAGCTTTTCTTACCTTCTTGGCAGTACATTCCTCTGAAGCTGGTATTGATACAGTCGCAGAGGACCTCTCCTTGATTGACTGAGCACAGGCCGTTGTTGCTACAGGGTGAATGCACTTCACATATGTAGTCCAAATCATTATGAACAGCTTGACCATCCAGCAGGATTGGCAGTGCCTCCCCTAGTTTCAAATTGGCAATAAAGCCCCGGAACGGCGGTTCATATTTAACGGTGCTCGACGTCAGGGCGGACAGGCGAACGTCGGGCGAGATCCCCCCGACGTAAAGGTCACTGGCCACGACCATCTCTTTCCTCTTGGACTTCACTTCGGCCACTTTCTCCTCGTTGTCCACCACCAGGCGGGTCTCTCTGTAGTTGCGGGTGAGGAGGACTCTGTGCCAGCGGTGGTCGTTGATGTATGTCTCGGTGTGCAGAGAGGCAGGGTCTGCGCAGTGGATGGTGAACCGCATCTGGAGCCTGCCATCTGCAATTAGAAGCTCCAGGAAGTCGCAGTTTCCTCCGTCATCAAGATAAAGCACCAGGGCTTTGGTGATGTTGGATTTCAGGATGAAGCTGAGCTCTCCTGTTGCCTTAGCATCCCACTTGCCATAGCGTGTCCACTGACCAGGAACCCCCTCATATTCCAAAGCTACTCCTGTCAGAACCAACCCAGCCAACATCAATAACCAAGAAGCCTTTCTTTTACACATGCCCATGTTGGTTCCTATCTACAACGCAGTGCCCCTGTGTTTTATCCAATTCATAAAATCGCTGTGTCGCTGTGAGGAAGTGCTATCTTGAGCCTGTAATTGTTTTATCACTCTAAAAATGTGCTGAATTAATACTGCAACTCCCACTTTGTGCACAGGAGTTTCTTTTCCTTAGCCTTGGCTGTCTATCCTGACTCTTTCTGCCATCTCTCCACAGGTGACACGTGATGGAGTGAGCGACTGAGGCGCATCGCTGAATACTTTGCATCTACTTTGGATTGACTGAGGGAGAGAGAGAACAAACAACACAAGTGATCCACAATACTGCGCGCTTCCTCGTCTTCGCCATCCAGTGTCTTGGCCTCCATCCAGCACTGTTCCTGTCAGTTCTCCATGGGTTAGCTAGGCACGCAGCCTAGGTACAGCCTCCATTCTCCTCAGCATCCTAAGACATAAAAGAAAAATGTGTGATTAATAGCTGGAAACGTTACTTGAAGCTGATTATACAAAGAAGGTAAATAGTCTCCAATAATTATGAGCAACAAAGCAAACGAATTACGAAATTTAACAAATCGTTAAAAGGGGGGGAAATGGAGAAATGGGGGATGGCAGAGATCATCTATTGTTATGAAAAATTCAAAAGTGCACATTCAGCTCTGGTTTATATTGTTAACGGTGCTTTTTCAACAGCGACCATAATGAACATGAGTACAGCCAAGAGATTTCAGCAACAGGCTCGCAATGCAATGCCTTAGCCAAATAGCATCTCGATACTGGCAGCAACCCCCCACCCCCACCCTCACACCACATCCTGCCTGTGTGTTCAGACGGCAGCAGTAACCAAAAGACTCAGAAGAACAAACCAAGGGCCTCCGCAGCTCACTGAAACCTGTGCTGATTTCCAAGAGGCTATTGGGAACGGTCTGTTTCATAAGTGCCTCCACAGATGTTTTGGCGCAATCCGTGGCCTCGGTAGCTCCAGTGATGTTGAGACCCTTAAGCCCCCCCGTGCTCCCCGGGTTCAAGTTAAGACGCAACAGCTAAACAACACACGCAGGCCAGAGGCTGGAAGTGATAAAAAGATAGAGGTCTGTGTTCGAAACAAACCGGCAAACAAAGAAGTCAATACTTCATGATAACAAAAGAGGGAGCGCCTCACGGGCCCAAAGACACAAACAAAGTAATGCACTGCTCTCTGACTTAACGGGGAAGCTGCACCGACTCATTACGACCCATCAGGCTAAAAGCCTGCAGTCACACCGGTGCTTTCCTCCTGTGAAATGTCGCAGGAAACCGCACCGTATTCAACGAGGCAAAATTTATATTCAAACAAAAACGGGGACGTTTTATTTATCTCTCGATTACCCCGAGGACAATAAGGCCAGTAATGAAATTATTCTGCGGACAAATATGATCTTTGCAGCTACATCCTGATATAGCTGCCAAAATCCTCCACTGCTGCCCAAAACCTATTATAAACACATAAAAATGCAATATCACTGTGCGATTCAATTATGAGATCAAAATCAAAATCAGCTATTAGAATTAATTACAACCAGCTTGTACAAATTGGCGTAACAACTGTGTATCAGCTGAGTTTATACATCTTGCCATACACTACAAATGTGAAAAAACTCAAAATATGTCTGATTTAAAAAGCAATTAATCACGAGTTTTACCAAAGGTGCCGAGATTTCTTCTCTTAGCATTCACAAAAATGCCCCAAAGTCACCTTGTCTCCTCGAAACAAATAAAGGAATACAGATAACGCACCACTTCACATCCAAGATAACAATCCACTCAAATCTAATCAATCGGTAAGCAATAAAAACCGACTTCAGAAAACAATGTGGAGTTCAAGAATTAGAGTTTACAATACAGCTGAAAATGAAGTCTTTTTCTGAGAACAGAGCTTATTTTTTGGGGCTCATTTATTGATGTTTCTCAATCAAGAGGAGAGACATTTTCTGCAAGTTTGGCCCAATTTCACGTCTGTCACAGAGCTAGGTATAATGTGTGTTTGTGTCTGCTGGGAATTACAGCCTCTGCTGGGTACCCCGCTGATGAGAGACCGCCGCAGTCGGGTTTGTTTGCTGAAGGTAGATGTCGCAAAAGGAGTGCACCAAGGCAAATAAATCTGAGTTCCAGCCCAAAGCATCAGAGAGCTCCAGGCTGGAAGAAAAGCCTTCTGATAGACGGGTTTATCATGGGAATAGCTGTATCCTGGAAGGTCATAAAAACTGACATGGGATGAATAGCAATTTGCCAGGGTCAAGGAGTGACGTGCGAAATCTTTTTCAGAAACTATTGTGGCAGTGCATACGTGGTCAACTTCAGCTTGTTTTGATGCCGGAAAAAAAAAAAAAAAAAAAGAAGAAGAAGAAGAAGCACATTAGTATTGTTCTGTAGAAAGTGACAAGAAAGTATGCGGCTCTCTCAGCTTAATGGCCTCGCCACACGACAACAGTTCCACAGCAACTCTCATTTACACTCATTAAAAGAAACTTGTACTCCAACACATCATTGCAAGACATATAAATGAACCATAATGTGAGGGTAGAAAAGACAAATATGGTAATATGCACCTCCTGCTAGGCACACTTAAATGTAGTTTATAATAACATCTGTACAGTATAGAAAGAGGTATTTTTTTTATTTCTTTGGCGTGATTTCACTGAAACTACAGTGGAAAACATAATGAAAATTAAACCAATTAGCAGAAAAATAATTTTTATATGTGCACAAAATAAATACGGCTTACATAAACTGTATTAGGTGCAAATAAGTACTAGCAAAAGGAGAGAGTATAATAGTGAGAAATATAATGAAAGTCAAACAGATGCAGTATTTTTGTGAGGATCTTGCATTTACTGCACATATTGTTGCAGAGTTAAACCACTCTCATCTACACTCTGACATCTGTGTTTCCTGGAGTGATCACCCACTCCATTGCACACACAACAATTTCATGAACTCTCAAAATGTCTGAGGCTCTTTTAGGGCAACGCAGACAGAGAATCAGGGCTTTTTTCCAGAGGGGCTTTCGGATGCTAGTCAGGCAATGTCACTCTGCTGCTCAGCAACAAACTTTAAAACTGATTCAGTGGAAGACGCACCCGACACAGAACTTCGGTTAGATTTAATACTGCATGACAATTATCTGTTCAAATGTTTCAGCATATAATCTCTCTTGCCTTTTCTCGTTGGACTCAAAGAGCTGCTCCCACACACTGTCCCTTCACTGGGTCAGATGGATCGCATGTTAGGTAGCATGTTCAAAACAGTGTCCTTGGTGTGTGTGGACCCAGGTCAGCTTTTTCCCCTGTCCGTTATTGATCACACAGTATTAACGTGTCAATTTGTGAGTAGTGTTTACAGTCAAACTCGTAAAACGCTCCCTCTACGTTTAATGGTTTTTCACACTGGGTAACAAGCAATGCCTTCATTAAAAGTAGCAGGACAATTACCCATCATGGGCAGAACCTGGTCTGAGGAGCCACCAGGGGTTATCCATTACTCTCATTTCACTGAGAGCCTGAGCCAACCCTGACAGCACAACGACACACATACACATACACACACACACACACACACACACACACACACACACACACACACACACACACACACACGGTTGAAACAGACTGAAACCAAAAACTGAATCTATTCACTTGGTTGTTTATGCAGAATACAGTTTATTTTGCTCAGTATTTTTTTTTTTTTTTGATGACACAATTATTAATCTTTTCTGGGACCACAGTCACATGGCTTCACATTACATAATAATATTCTACTGGAGGAGCCATTTCACGATGTGCACTTTTGCACAAACTACACTGATTTGCAAAACAAGTGTTTCTGAAAAACACATGAACTCACAGTACTGTTTAGCACAGAGCCAGAGTTCATCTGAAAGCCAGGTTATGGGTGCATATGCCGCACAACTGCAGTTGTGTGGTTTTAAATTACTCTCCAAGAGGACTACTGTACATCAGCCATACAGGACATTTAAAGGTTTTATTGCTTTTCCTAATGGTCACACTTGAAGGTGGAGTGAAAAGCTGGCTCTTGCCTGTATAGATTTAATATACATAGCTTAATAATAAACTCTGCTGACACCCTCTGCAAAAACACATTAAACCATAGTGTACTGCATTGTTAACATAAAATGGAATTAACAACTTAATAAAGGGGTAAAAAAGAAATTGCGCCTTCCATTGCGGAGCCACACAGAGCTGACAGAGTTGTTTAGTTTATATGTTGCAGCACATGTTTCCAATATTATTCTCATTCCATGTGCCACGCACTTATACCGATACGCTGTGATTAAATGTAAATATTTGAAGTCAAACCAATTAATATTCAGCACTTGTGTGACCTAGCCATACGATGCAGCCGGAGGGCAGGACCTGATGAGGATGATTGATGAGATACTTTAGAGGATTGGGATGTCATGGCTGCAGCTCTCCCTGAAAAATCTTTATTGCACTGGGAACGGCCGCCGAAACACAGACGAGCACGGGGTGCTAGTTTAATGCTGGTTTACCCATCCGACATTTTTTTTCCCCCCTAAATCAATATTTTCACTTTAATTCAACCTATTAGGATAAGTCCAGCGGCCCAGCGTTCAGGAGCAGCATTGCCCAGCGGAAGTCATCCAGCATGACCAAGTGGCTTCTGCAAAGACTGAACCCTGCACCCCCCGGGGAAGGACACAAGGGCAGGCGGGGAGGCTCCAGGTTCAGCAATTACTGATTGCACATGTGAAGATATCACACAGACTCAGCCTTGCAGGAAATACGATTGAACGTTTTTCTCGGAACCCGTGGCTCCAAACAAGGGGGATCATGGTACGACGCTCAGTAACATGTCAGCGAACACGGCAGTGATTGTGAAGCATCCCTCTGTAGAATCGACTGGATGAAAAGGTGAAAAAGCCCAACAGGAGGTGGACTGTGAAGTAACAAAAAAAAAAAGAAAGAAAAAAAAACTAAAAATAACCAGCGCAGCCAACTGCTGAAAATATCCTTCAAAAATGTGACAGTTTCCCCATGACTCAAACTCAAATAAAGTATGTATAGAAGAAGGATGGAAATGTCAAAGGTGTCGGCAGTGAAGGGCTGTTGCAGTAGATGCATGCCTGTACAATTCCTGTACAATTATGGAATTATTATCTGCATGAGACGGATTTAAAACAACGCCGCGACGCTCTTTGTTGTACCAATACTCTTTCAAATACATCGGCATGTTTGATGCAATCACATATGGAGTCTATCACTGCTCGTCTTTCCTTACATGCTGTCTGAGCTATATATATTTAGACACATAGTACACACAATATACAGTATAAAGGACGGAGCTTATTGCCCCCCTTGTCTTGCACCACCCCTCTTTCATCAGCTTCTTTTTCATGCTTCAATGAACAGAAATTATCCCTCTTATCTACAGTTTATCCAAGCAGGTCCTTGGATTACAATGCAGAAAAACACAGCACTTGTACCCAATGTACCACAGGCATATTTTTTCTCCAGCTGTTTAGCGCCATACCTTTCATCCATCTTTCTTTTCCATTAAAGGACCAGTGGAGGTTGAATACACAGTCCCTTCTCTAAATGGAGCCTGCAAGACTATGAAAGAAATTCCAATAGGCGTATAGGAGCAAATGTTAGGAAAAGTGCATTCAATATGCATGCCCAATCAACTAGAGGTATGGTATGTCATGGCTCGGTGCACCTAGCGAAAGTTGTGTGGCAAGTAATGGCTTCTCGCCACAACACTGTAATCTTTTACACTCTCAGTCTTCGGGCCCAGCCGGAGCAACGCTGGGAGCAAAATAGGCCATATCTTTGGAAATTAATTACCAAAATAATTTGCAAATATCTAATGAAGTATTCATGGCATTTGGGCTCAGTGTTTGGGCAGAAGATTCCTCAAGTGTGTCAAAGTAATTCCACAAAGAGCAAATGCTCCAGAAAAAAAAAAAAAAAAAAAAAAAAAAAAAAAAAAAAAATCCTCTGCTGATGTTGTTGGTCTGGAGATGTTTTAAAGAAACAGAGAAGTGTTAACCTAAATAGCACAGCTGCTACAATTCACAATGAACTCAGGTAAGGATACATCTCAGTGTTACTCCAACGGTGACGGTGCTAAAGTGTGAGAGGATGAGCTTCCAGGTTGGTGTTAATGTTCACAGGTATCTGCAGCCAGTGAAAAGAACTCTGAATAAACAATGTTGAATTGCAATAAGTGGCGAGTCCTAAAGTTTTGCACTGAAGCTTAATTTACATTTCTTCTACTATATAATTGTCTCCATCATCGCTTCATGACTTTAACCTCAACATGTTAATCTTATTTCTCACAAAAAAAAGAGACATCCTGATCCTTAAAATGAGAAGAAATTATGCTGTGAAATAGCATCAAGCTGACCTTCACATCTTTCTAAAACTGAGCCTTAAGTTATAATTCCACATCACCGGTGCACGCTGCACTGTAAAAATAAATGCTGACTGTTATTAAATGCATTAATGACAGGAGAAACACTGTCGGAAAACTGTGTCGATTTGTGTTTCTTGAGTTCGCTGCCCTTGGCGTGATTTAAATGCAGAGTAGAAGCGTCTTCTGAGTGGGAGAGCAGACAAATGAAAGTCTGTTCAATCACTTAAAAGCATTTCATGTCAAACAAGAACATTTCTGCAAAGATTATCACACTTGAGCATAGATGGAAACAATGAATGCAACAGTGGCACATATTTTTATTGAACTGCTGTGGAATTATACACTAATCTGACCTGGTATAGAGCAGAGATGACTCACACAGACTGGAACATTTCCACTGATAGAATTTTGGGTTAGAAAACTTTGTATTATTATTATTATTATCTTTTTTTTTTTTGTGAAACTCAAATTTTGCTTTAAGTATTTTTTTTTTCCGCAGTAGAATTTTTTAGCAAGAAGCTTTGATGAATGAGCAAACTGGCAAAGCATGAGAATATTTTTGCTTGCTTTGTTGTCTCACAATGAATCATTAATCCATCTGTTGCATACTTGCATGTTTTAGTCATTACAGAGAATAACAGCGCATCGATTGCTTGGATAGGCCTAAAACAGGTCTTCATGCACCTTCTCAGATAGGAGTGTGTGGACATCACAGTCCTGCCGCTGATGATTAACACGAAAGTACGGGTGTTAAAATATTGCCCTGCTTTAGGAACACTTCAGAACGTATCTAGTTCTTCACGTTTAATCTGTTTCCCCCAGGAGGGAGAGCTCATGGGGAACATCTCAGCTTCCCCTAATTGCAACAACATTTTCTTTCTCTATGGGAAAACATAGTAGACAAGGTTTCTTTTCTTTTTTTTTTTTTTACATGCTATTTATCTCAAGTACATCGGAGTAACTCAGACACACAGGAAAATGAGTGTCTCAGCAAACTGGGAAGGACTGCTGCATAGCAGAGGAAGGGAATGACCAGGACATGTTCATGCTCCACCAAACCTGAAGTCCACAGTAAGTCAGCACTCCTGCTCCCAAAACAAAAACTGTCACTTTCATTTAAAAGACAAATAAATTGAAATATGCAAACGCTCTTTTCAAAGTTAAAGTGGAACACATTTTTATAAAATATTAGTGCATTTTCATTTACTGCATCACATCTCTGCCAGACTAATGGTTCACTTTGCTCATTGATTCAGCGGAGACATCCTGTTCTGATACAAAAAAAACAAAAAAAAAAAAATCATAAAGCAGAGATTTGGCTTACATTTACATTTATTGTCATCTTCAGTAGTTTCAGTGACCTCCTTTGACAGAGGATCAGAATTGAAAGGCTGGCAGATGAAGGACAGTCAGGAGTAACAGAATTATTTAAATTTCACCCACACAGACAATGTTTCGCCTCAAACAGCGGGAGAAAAACTGCCCTTTTTTTGACTTTAGTCAAGAGTATACTTTAATGTTGCTTTGATATGTATACTTTTCATGTTCTGTCCGTGATATTTACTGAATTCATGAAAATAAAGGCTTTAAATGTATTTCAAGAGAGGAAGTAGAATCAGTCCTTGTGCGTGACAGAGTAACCAAGAGGCAGTGGCTGTATCTACAATATTAACACAAACAAGAGGCAGACGTTGGAACAAAACTGATAAAATGCTTGTTCAACTATTATATCTGCTATACTACTGTACGGTAGTGATAATTTGTTAAATCTGGATTTTGTAAAAGAGTTTTCTGTTGCATCAATTGTCCAGTAAGATATAAATAAGAATATAAGAATATATATTTAAGAACAGAAATTGTTACAATTTGATTATTTTTGTACAGAGGAGGTGCATAAAAATGAAATAAACCAATGAAATGAAATTAAATGTCATATAGGGAAAAGGATTAGTGCCGCCTAAAGAACAAAAAAAGTGTAATGATTTTTTTTTTACATTTAATAAATATTTAGTTACATCAGTAGAATTTCAGCGATAATCTATACACAGGAGGGATACTCTGAATATATTATAATTATGAGGAACCTTTGAGTGAAATTTGAGTATCAGTTGGATGTCTAAAGGTCATGCCAAGTGTAATCTTTTTTAATATACTTCAAATCATAAAGATATTCTGTTCATTAAAGTCCTTTCTATAATCGCCTAGCAAATATGCACATTCCTGCGGCTCTCATTTCTCGACTTCTGCTTTCCTACAAATGCACAATCACCTGATCTGCAATTTGATGTCAGTCTTTTCCTCCAATTATCTTTATGCCTGATTTTTTTTTCTTTTTTTTTTTTCAGAGCCAATCAGTCTTTGCTCGGTGCTATTTAAATGTCAGCTGAAAAAAAATTAAAAATGTACTATTCGGGATATTCAGGACCTGTGATGTGTGACCCTCCTTCTCTCCATCTGTACCTCATCCATCAGCCTGGGAAAGGAGTCTGCAATGTTCCCATCCTGCATCTCTGCCAGTGGATCTTCTGACTGTTGCTCCATGAAACTGTTTCAGTTGGCAGCACCGAAATGCAGTGAAACTGCAACCACACGATCCTCACAATATATTAGCCGTGAATGTTTTTCTACTATTATTATCATTAAGATACAGAATGGCACAATGGCAGCCTAATGATTCTATACTTTACTTACGCATATGCTTTTGTTCTCTGTTGAGCATGGATCTGTCCACAAGCACTTGTGCTAAATGTACATTTTTAGCAAATCAAAGATTATTGTGCAATCTGCGGTTATTCTAAAGCTCAAAATTGGCTGGTTTCGAGAAAACACACACACACACACACACACACACACACACACACAAAAAGGGCTTGTAATCCTTACCATAAAGATTGCATTTGTGTCACTCTGTGGAAGTCAATCTGTTGTCTCATTTAGGGATTGAGCTTGAACTAAAATGACACATGAGTAAATAGGAATGACTTCCATCAAGGTTTTTTAAACCCATCAACAAAGACAAAATCAGGGTGAAGCGCTCCGATGTCGTAAATGCGATCTGAGTCATCAACCATCTCACTAGCGGGTCACAGTTTCTTTGCCTTCAAGGATGTCCCAGTATGTCTTCTCCAGGCACGACATTCATCTTGACTGTGCTGTTCCTCCTACACCGCTGCATTCAGCCAATACAGAGAGTCACCAAGCCGGCATGAGTTTGCATAAAATGAATTCCTCCATCGCAAAAGAAATAACAAGAAAGGTAGAAGGCTGTGGGTGTTTCAGATTGAATTGAAAGAAGGTTAATCAAAAAATCCACAACAAATTCATTAAAAGTTTGACTCTAATAATACATTAACGTAAAGTAGTTTCTTCAAAAATATTGCAGAAACGATAAGAATTTTAAAATGAAGTCAGCATGCATTCATCACTGAAATTATGAGTATTTAAATAGGACATGCATGCAAATATAAGCGAGCAAATGGCAGCAGGAGGTTGTCACTCAGACCATGATATTGCCCGGGGACCTACAGCACAGCTACAAGGACAGCACCCGCCCTCCACCCTGCAGCACCCAGGACGAAGCCACAGAAGGTTGCTCAGCTGTGTGGGATCACTCTAACAAGCTGCTACCTCAGTCTGGCCCAGCTGAAGCTTTTCACGCTGTTTGCTAGGCGCCTATAAAAGCGACCTCAGTGAGCCGTTGTCGCGGGGTTTTGGGTTGGAATAAATTCCCCCAGTGTTAGCCCATGCCTGTGACTCCTCGCTGAATCACTATCAGCCTTGATAAGTTTTCTTCAACATAAGATTTGGGCAGCACGAAAATTCAGCTGCTTATTTTCTCATTTCCATGCGGGTTCTTTTAAAATGTAACACTTTATGGTGACAAATGTGGAACATCTATATTTAAAAAAAAAAAAAAAAATTACCAAAAGCACCTGCATTTTTATGCTCCAGGCAAATACAGACATTTTTAATAGCACATTCACACTCTTCATATTTATTTCACTGAGCACATTTCCACACGGCAAGGCCGTAAGCTGCTGCATGAGAATAAAATTATTTAAACCTAATTCAGCTGTCGCATCACCAGTAAAAGTAGAGAAAAATGTAAAATGACTTTCACATTACGCGAGGGTTAGAAATATTGACACCAGCACTGTAAAGCAACAACGAGGGAGGCTGAATAATTAAGGTTTCAGTTCTCTGCAGAGACATCAACTAAAACCAGAAACTGGGTGCAAAATTAAAAAAAAAAAAAAAAATGTTATGTACTCGAAATGTCTAACAGTGACGAAACTCCCAATAAAACTCAGGATTTAGAAAACACATCAGATTTGCCAACATGAAAGCCAAAAATAAGCCAAAAATAAAAGCCAGGCTTCATTTAAAACATAAAAGGCAACAAACAACGAGTACGTGTACGCACGCCGCTGCCTGACCACGGAAAGCCACGAACCCTGAACGTGATGGGGAGCACTCTTCCTTTGACACGCAGCTCAGGTCAGTGTGTACTGTCATAACAAAATAAAAAGCCTCCAAATGTGCAAAATGGCTCTGTGAGCTGCATTTAGACACTACGGTATTAAATACTAATAGCAGGATGCTAACCTGCTCGCCGTGACAGCCCTAACACCGTGAAGGATGCAGGTATAACAGCCGATCTCACGTTGAAGGAGACACAAAGACGGATGGCGCTGTCGGAGCTGGACGAATTCAAATTTTCACAGGATGATGGAGATGAAATCTTACTGGGACAACAAAGTGACTGTAATGTCCTCAAAGTCCTGGTAAATCAATAACGGTGACATCTTACTCAAAACCGCATTAAAAGAGCCAGGAAAACAACCAAATCTGTAAAAACGACGTCCTCAGTGTCAGATGTCCACATTTATATGGCAATTTATCCAAGCTGTTGTTGAAACGGTTCCGTTTTATGTTTTATTTTTTTCACATTTTCTTTCTCCCAGCCACTTAAATTGCGGTAATATATTAAGTTATATTGCGGCTCTTCTGATAAGAGTAATCTGTGTTAATGCATCACTCTGTCTACCTTGACTCACCCTTGTTCCTACTGTTAATGGCCGGTCTGGTTCCTTTCAAAGGTCAGTTTGAAGTAATTTGCAATATTTGCAGTCAGTCCAGGTTGTTTGTCTTGTGCGGAGGGTAGTAATTTGACGCGGATGTTGTTTGTTTACCCAATCCTTTCCTCTCTTTTTCCTTCTTTCGTCTGCAGGAGTCCTTTGGAGCTGCGTCCACATCTCTTAACGATAAAAAAAAAAAAAAACAAGCTGTCTGAATACATTTGTAAGATCATTTGCCTCTTTGTTTGAAGCACACTTGTGTTTGAAAGTAGCAGATGATCATACCTGCTAAAGTGACATTTTATCTAATATGACTCGACAATAAAGCCTGTTAGTTTTGGACCGTGTTTGGGGGATTTCGTCGGGGTTTGTTTGTTTGACATTGTCTCTTAGGTTCAATAAATCTTGATAAATCGTGTTTATGGAGTTCACCCTCCTAAGTGGAAGGACAATATATGGCAGACTGAAGGCAGATTTGTTTTTAACAACGCACAGAATACTCGCTGTTTCGAAGCTGGAGCAAGCTAACTGCTTGAAGCTATTATCTTAAAGAAGAGGGGAATCGTTCCTGAGCATTATTTATTTGTTTTAAATTTTCTATACTGGTTCATCCTATTTAGGGTAGAATTGGGTTGGCGCCAATCCAAGCCTGCAATTAGCTTTATATTTGTACGTATACGCTCCTTGATTGTGCTTTTTGGACATACAGAAATCCGAAGGGGCAAGGACGAGTGTGGGAAAAAAAAAAAAAAAAAACAAGAAGACAATGCAACTGTAGTATGAGAGTTGAGGGGACAATTCCAAGTGGACGCCTCATCCCTCGATACTTTGTAAATAACAGGCTTAAATGTAACAGCTTGATACACTCATTAAAGGGACACCAGTCCTCTCATCCAGCCATGCACAAAAAGGCTAATAAGCGTATTTAAACATATATTTGACGGTCAAATGCTCAGGAGATGCTCATTTTCCATGTATTGGATGCAACTGAGAGCAAACACCCTCTCCTTTTAATTTGGTGTCATCCAATTATCAGGTCCAGTGATAGTTTTCCTCTCAGCAGTGCGCATTAAACACTAAGGTGATGCTCCCTTTGCGTCATATGTCACCTTTTGTCACTGAGCCTCTGCTGTACGGCGGGATTCAGCCGGTGCCGCTAACATGTAAGGGAAGCACGATTATGTGGTACAAGATGTAATTGGAACATTTTGATGTTGTTTCGTGCTTTCTCGGGGCATCTGTGTTGTCGCTCCAGTCTCTCGATGCTCGGAGTGAGATCCGTATTTTTTTTTTTCTTCTTTTCCACAGCGCATGATAGTGTCCCAACTTCAAATGTATGTCATGCAGCAAACAACACTTTCTCTTCCTCTCGCAGCTTTATGAATCTTACATTTTATTCCTTCTACTTTTGCTCACTACTCAGGTCTTTTTTTGGAGGCACTTCATTGGAATAGCTCAATTTTTGATGATGGGTATGCACTTGTCTATAGTGGTTGATGTAACTTGAAACTTTAATTACTCATAGATGACATCCAGTATTTATTTATTTTTTCTTGAGAATGCATCTTTCCTGGCAGGTGCAGCACAGGAGATGACTGAGTTGTTCTATCAGTGGTGATAGATTGGTTATTCCGTTTTTACTCTTGTGTCGCATCAATATTACAGTACGAAGATTTTGCAGCTGGCCATTGTTTCTTATCAAGCGGGAAATAAAATACCCAGTGCAAGCTGCTTTGTCTGCTCAACAAAACGGATTCCTCTTTCTAAAATGACCAACAGGGTCGAGATTCTGAACCTTGATACTTCTGATTGCTGCATCGTGTGTCAAAACCTGAAAATTGGACATTTGTGGATCAGATGCATTGATCTGCTGCTATGTCAGGTCACATGTGTGCAGGGCTTTTAATATTCAATTACAAAAAAAGCTCTGGAATTACTGGAGGAAAACATTATCACCACATATAACTACAAATATTGTGGAGTCATTGTATGCATTCTAAGGTGGGACATAAAAAATTAATGCATTTCTATTTAATAAAATTTATTCAAGAACACAGTGAACTGTATTCATTTATGCAAACCATACTTCTCATAAATCCTTATGCTGGAAGTGCTGGGTCGTATTTGCTTTGATAGTGAGAATGTAATTTTTATGGCCCTCACGATGATCAAAGTTGCCCATCCCTGATAAGGTATTTCATAAAAGAGGGAGTGTTTGCATGGCTGCTTGTGATAACATAATATCTAAAAGGAAAGTCTGACATTTTAGAAAACATATGAGATTGATGAGACTCGCAGCATAGCGTGCATGAAGCTGCAGGCTGCAGGGGCTCAGAATATTGGCAGAGCAAAAAGACTGAGGAAGAAGAAAGAGGCAATTTTATGGTCAACAACAGTTTTCCAGAGTCATCACAGGGTGACGGACCACTGGTCCACACTAATAAATAGTTTGCAAAATAAGATTTTCTTCCTTTACTTTTTTTTTTTTTTTTTACGAATTTTGTGCTGGAGAGGTGCTGATAGGCGGACTTTGTAAACTTTAGTCAACTGTGTCGACTTATTTCCAGGCTTTGTGCAAAGATAAATTAGCTGTCTAGGAGGAGGGTTAATATTTACTATAAAGGCATCAGAGTGCCATTAATTATCTTTTCTTATTCACTGTAAGACAGCAGATAAGTAGATCTTTTCTCTTTGACTATGCTGTGAACTCTTTTCATGCTGCTGTATTAGGACTCTGGTCTTCTCTGTTAACTTAAAACAACCTTCAAGAACACCTTATTTCTATTTCTCAAGGTGCTGGCACCTATTTTAATCATAATCAAACAAGTGGTATCATTTGGCAGCTACAGTAATATTTTTCAGACCGTGTACAGCCTTTTTGTGTGTGTGTGTGTGTGTGTGTGTGTGTGTGTGTGTGTGTGTGTGTGTGTGTGTGTCCTCTACCCGCTTGCGTTTGTGGAATGTTTTTACTTCAGCTGTGATGTAAAGAGATATAATCACCACCCTCGTCAACATCTGCATCAGCACCACCATCACCCATGCTATCAGGCATACAGTCTTCATCATCAACAAAGCCATCATTATCCTCATCTTCATCATCCACTTGATCCTCATCTTGACCAATAACTCACAGCCCCGCATCAGCTGCTACCCTGCTGACTTATAGGTTGCATAATTTGAAGAGATGTATAAAAATGCGATATTTGTAGCTGCAGCCTCGACACACAGCATGCTGCACATGTTTGCATTCGGCTTGAAAGTAGGCTTTAAATATTCAACAATCACGTAGGGCTTCGAAACCTTTCCTGACAATGCCATGCTTTTATATCTCTTGAAAAAATGGTCAAATTGCTGGTGGAACTCCGACGGAGCAAGGCACAAAGAGGGGAAAGCCGTGTTTTACCTTCACCTGTGGATTTAAGTGTGATAAATATGAGCAGATAGGATCTTGTGGCTTGAACCACACACGGGCAGAACAACCAATTTAAAGTACCTATTTACTTCCACGGTGTAGGCCATACACACTGAGAGCATGTCAACAGAACAGACTATTCCATTTTCTCTGTAGTATAAAGCACCCTAACAGCTGACATTTTCACAAACCAGCAAGCCAGGTAATTAGGTAACTAGCTACAAGCATAAACACGGTGCACAGTATTCTCATTAAGCGAACATAAATGTACTGTAGGCGTAGTCGGGATGAAATGCATGCACATCTGCTTGCTACGTAGCTATATAACTGTAATACCATTCAAAATGCTTTTTTCTTTTCTTTTTTTTTTTTTTTTTTTTTTCCAGTGATGTTATTTGGTTGGATTCCCGCAGCAGAAAGGAGAGAGAAAAAAAAAGAAAGATTTAAATGACAAGACAGCCGGCTTCATCCAGCTTATTCACTTGCACGCTGCAAATGAGGCTGCATCGCCGTCTCTGTCCTATCCAGCCGGATCAGAGCAGAGCACCACCCGCATCACACGCCGGGGTGAAGGTGTATGATGGGCCCGGCATTAAATCATTAGACAGGTTTTTGACGAGTCGTGTTCGCCATCAAGTCCAAATTCTTTCACTTGTATTTCAGTGTTTTAGGGAAAAAAGTGATTATATGCAGAACACCAACTGAAGTATTTGTATGAGCCTTTTTTTTTTTTTTTCCAAGAAAAGCCTGAATTTCTCTGTTTGCCGCCCACTCCACTCTGTTTCAGCACATAATGACATGAGTGATATGTGTGGACGAGCAAAGGATGGCGTGGAGCGCCATTTAGTCAGACGCTGTCAATCTCACACAGGTAAGCTGAAGTAGGAACGAGTGAGAAAATCTTTTAGTTTGGCCTCACGAATGCATTTGATATTCTGATGACACAGTGTGATCTCACAGTCCCGATGTTTTAGGAAAATGCCTCTTGTCTGAGTGAGTGCTCAGTCCTGCATAAGAACAATGCAGGGGCTGCATTGATGAGGGCGCGTTACTTCAGATTCCTGCCAGGCATGAAATTCAGGACGCTTGAGTGACAGCTCTATAAAGTTGAAGGAATTGACATCAAAATGGAGCAAAACAGTCACCAAAAAACAGTTCGACCTCATTTTGCCGCTCTCAATATTTCTTATTGAATAGACTGCAGGGTAGCTGTAAAAAGAACTAATACATGAAAAAAACCTGATAGCTTTGTGTTGCTCAGACTGAGGTATATCCTTGTGGACAAAGCTTTTGGACTGACAGACAAATCCACCGTCACACCTACGAAGCTATAATGCCATCTGATAATGTAAATCTTTGTCATCAAACACGATCAGAGCAGATTATCTTGTTATTGTTGCTAACGAACGGTAATGCGGAAAAAGAGTGGGAAAAGCTAAATATTGACCGCGCTTATTGAGTTATCCTCATGCGCTAACTCCTCACCGGGAGATACCAACACGGCTTCTGAAAGACGAACTGAACCAGCTGCACGCATAAAAAGCTGTATGGCTGCGTCGCCTTTTTAAAAATTCAATCTGTCAAAACATCCAAAAGCAATAAAGAGAAAATGCAGATATCAGAGATCAATGAAGCTCTACTGTTATGGTGGAAACTTCATAAATTTGCTCATCTTTCTCATTTCCTCTTCAGCACCCTGGATATGCAAATGCTCTAAAAGACAACTATCACGAAAGCAGCGCCAGTGATTTTTATAACAAATGACAGGCCTTCCTTCACAACTCTCAAAGAAGACTTAAATTGCTGTTGGGATTCCGTCTTCTTGTACGACGCAACGTATCGATGCACGCGCTATAAATTATTTCCTCATGAAGACAACATCTGAAATATATATATATACACAAAAAATTTAATGAGACAACCAGTCCCTCCTGTGCTTCAGTGACATTACCACGAGCCATCATTCAGCACCGCTCTTGCTTGTGGAGCTCACTCATTTATACAGTATACTAATGATGGAAATGTTTGCCCTTGAAATCTCAGTTAATAAGCAGCTATGTAATGACATCCATGATTAGATCATCCAGTGCTGTCACATCTCATCCTGAGGAGGATGCCACCAGACAAAACGGAGAGTGGGAGCAAGCACAGATCCTACTCACTGATTCTTTTCTTTCCACACATGTGCAGACACACGCACGCACGCACACACACACACAACATGCACACGCTCCTCTTCGGCTGCTATGCAAAAGAACAGCCTGGGTTAATCTTGGGTAACAGCTTCTTGGCCGGGATCAGACAGCTTCACTAAGACCCAATGAATGCTGACATTGATATGGCATGGAGCCTTCTCGTACAGGTAGGACGCATGAGACAAACGCCTTTATAGACAAAGCAGCCTCAGGCAAGGATAAGATTGATTTTGCAATGCAGCATTAGATGAGATTTCCGATGCATACTATAACAAATTAGCATGAATCTGTTCCCCTTGAGAGATGCCTGATGACACAGTCTGAATTGAAATAAACGAGTGTCCCGGTGTTTACCACACCAGGCCTCATGCTGCAGTCCGTTGGCCATCTGAGTGTGACAGGCCCAGTTCAAGCACGACAGAAATCAGCGTGATGGATGGACAGTCAGGCAGCTGCTAAAAACCTTCTGATTCGCGACTGGCCTGCTGCTCACTGGTCAGTGCATCGCATAAACAGCCCATTGGCCTTAATATGACAAGATAAGACAGGAAAAAAACCGAACCGTCGTCATTCTACTCTTTTAGCCTCAAGTCTGAGTGCAGTTTTACAACGGCTAGCAAAGGTTTTCTGCTCAAATCTTTCCGAAGCACAAGCTTCGTCTCATTGTGAGATCTCCCATGCCACCCATGAGAGAGCATTGAGGATATTAGGTTGAAAAGATAAATGCTTCTGCCACTGAAAGCAACAGCTAGAATGAAAGAGAAAGATTCATTGACTGATCTGCAACTAAGATAGTGTAAGACCTCGGCAGCCCTGTCAGAAGTCCCTGGCAACAGATCTGATGCAAGTTCAATCAAAACATTTCAAGTGGCCCAACAGTCGTCGGGATTTCTTTCAAAAAGTTTTTTTTTTTATTTTAACTTACTGACCACTGAGGTGATGTAGATTATACTTATTATCAGGCTGACAAGCGACCAAGGTGAATGTTTGACCTTCTTCGTGCCACTGGTATTTTTTCCTTTTTCGTTTTTTTTTTTTTTTTTGTGCAACAAACTGGCTTCTAGACACGTTTCTTTAAAGCTGGCACTGATGTAGTGTAAAAAGGAGCCAACTCTGGTACAGTCATGAATAATACAGTCGATCCAGCCTGTTGTTAGACTTGTGATCTATCTTATTTCTTGACATTCATTACTGAAGCATTTGGGAATGCCAAAACCAAATATAGAACATGCAAAACCCAAATATCCCACTGTTACGCAATATATCAACGGACAGAACTGTGAGAGGGTACTTTGAAAACGACTTGTTCTTTACAGTCGATACGACTCACAGAACCGGGACTCCATGATGATGAAAACACACACGGTCTACAACAGGATATCAGAGCACAGCTGAAACGCCGCACAATATACATCCCAAGATGAAACGCAGATTAAAAATTTCACACTAACTAGAGCACACTGAGTCGTTTCTATTCTTTCCCGCTTCTAAAGTTTCCTCATCAGGATTGTGGGGTAGATTTGGGCCTTGTTACACTGCCGTCTTTTCAGCACTGTAACTGCATAATGTATACCCTGACAGGGTGATATTGTGTTTTATATCTCTAAGGGCACTGATTATGCTGCCTGGGCACATTTTGGTTAACAGTGCAGCTTCAGCTTCCCCTTTTCCATGCTGTCACACGGTACCAGCGATGAATGAGCTGAAATACTTACATTTGCAATGTAATGCAACCCCACTGGATGTGCACAAGACACCTGAATGGAGCAGAAAGACAAAGCTGCTTTCTTTTAACTGCGGGGGCTCATATCTTAAGTTGAGCAGTAAATGCTTATTATAAATACCACCTTCCAGGGCTTTTATCTGTACTCAAAGAACTTCCCATTTCTTTTGGTTATATTACAACAGAAACCTGCAGAGTATAACGTGATCACGGACATCCACGTTATCTTTTTTTCCCTGCTCTTTACTATTAATGGTCTGCAAGGAAATCCAAGGAAAGGGATGACTAAAAACTGAGGAAGCAACATAAAAAGGTATTTCATTCCAAATGTTATCAACATCTTTTTTGTTAAATTGCAGAAAAATACCAATAGATGGACAACAGTGTCTCATCAATTAGAGCTGCACTGTGAAGAAAAAAATATGAAATAAAGAAATCTTCTACTCATTTTTTTCCTGAAAATGGTAAAAAAAAAAAAAAAAAGGTTTAATTTTTAAGTTACTATTAATTTCTGTCTGACAGCCTTTTACAAGTTAAAATCACAAAGAAGCACATAAATGTATTTCATTCATCACAGCCCCCCCGATAACGGCTCTTGCTGAAATGTGATCCAGTGTATTTTTGTCATGCACATATTTAATAAATTACAGCCGAGCATTTTGAAAAAGAGAAAAAAAAAAAAAACATTTTTGTCACAGTGTCTCTCAGTGTGACAGCCACCAATGTACCAACCTTTGCTGAATCCTGAGAGGCATTCTGCTTAGGGAAAATTACAGACCACCTTCCATCCCAATCCACCTACTGTACCACCTGTGGTGAAAATAACTGGCAATTTCACTGTCTATTATTTCACAGATGTATAACAAGACCAATCAAGCTTTCTAAATCAGTTGCAACTGCATAAGTAGTTTTTTTTTCTGATTATTTCTCTTTTGGATATTTTAATGTCCACATCTGGACCTTGATACCTTTTTACAAGCCAGTAGCTACTCATAAAAAACAAACGGCACAATGACCCAGATTGTAAGTTAGCCGACAGTACGCTGCTGGTGTCATAACTCCGACTGCACGACTTCTGGCAACATGACTGGGATTGTGTGCAGGATCTTTGTGTTATTTGAGCATTACCGCCTCAGCCTCTGAGTAAAGTTCGTCAGAAATAATGTACAAATAATTAAATAAAACAAACTCGCCAAAAGGTGTAGGGAGACAAAGATCTCCACAGTGACCTTTTTTTGTCTTCACCATCCAGGGACATAATCCCTGTTTGGCTGTGCAGCTGGCATGCAACTGAGTCACGCGTCAGCCCTGATTAGAAGCAGCAGTGGTCCGCGGGCCCCGTTCCTCTGCCAGAGCCAGGAGTGGAAAAGGCCAGGGCCACCACTTTCAGTCTGTGGATATGACCTTGATGGGGTATGATAGAGAGGAAGCGACACGATTCGCAATGCCACACAATATCTGTAACCTTCCACTTCCCCAGTATGCACGCTGAAGCTATTGAGCTCTGACACACATACATTCTCTCACACATAAACACACACACACACACACACACACACACTCCATGTCAACTGTGCCCTCTTGTTATTTCAAGCAGTCTCCTCCTTCACGTCATACAGACATCCATCTCTCTTTGTATATCTGCTGGGAGCTTTCTGCCTGATATCTTAATTGTACGTTTCTTGTTCACACATAGCAGCTTCCTCATTAATGCAAAAAGTCAAATCAGCTTTAACTAATAATGGCTCAAACGTGTTGAAACATTAAGCTCCATGTGGGCTACAAAGTACTACACAGTACAATACTGTTACAAGCTATAAAAATATATCTTTGATTTTTTTTTTTTAATGTTGACTATTTGTTATATGTTTGTTGTTGTTGTAACTGCAGTGACACCATTTTCTTTTTTTATATCGCTAACTCTTTCCAGCCCCTTAAATCTCATTGGAAGCAGCAACGGAGACAGATGTCTTGTGAGTCAGATCATAGCGACACGAGTGTGGTAAAGATGGCACCCAAGTCACCAAAAATACCAAATGATGAGCGAGAGCCTGGCAATTACGCGCCCTGTGTCACAACAGAGCTGATAAGTAATGAAAATAAACATGGAAATTGTACTGTGTGCCGCAAACATCAAGGAGGCACGTCAAAGGGATAGTAAAATGCAACCTAACAAATACAAAACAACCCAAAAAAAAAAAAAAGGCAAGAGTGTGACACACCCTGCTGTTTTATTGCTGCCTCAAAATATAATCATAAAAACACTCGAACAAAAAAGTCGTGCTCAGCATTGCAGGAGCTCATGTTTAGAGGATTGCAAGCCATGATTCTGTTGATATTAGTACAGCTCTCATCAAAACGGGGCCTGCTCTCTCTCTCTCTCCCTCTAGATCCTTTTTTTTTTTTCTGACATGCAACATTCATCCACAGGTGAGATGCCAGAAGCTCGCCTGCAACACCATTTAAATGGAGCTGGTCACCTATTTCAGGTGAACATGAAATCCGAGCTAGTGCT
This sequence comes from Salarias fasciatus, assembly GCF_902148845.1. Taxonomy (NCBI): domain Eukaryota; kingdom Metazoa; phylum Chordata; class Actinopteri; order Blenniiformes; family Blenniidae; genus Salarias; species Salarias fasciatus. The sequence goes on from NC_043754.1 coordinate 18,856,663, forward strand.
CCTCTAACCTGTTATGTTAATGCTTAAATTTCAGCTCCTCTGTTCAGGAAACTCGGTAACAAAATGTGTCGGATTACAGTTGGAGCAGAATTTGCAAAGCAAATACGTTTTGCAGGAGGTGCAGGTAGGGCAGCAGACTCCCGTGAGTTGTGCAGCAGTGTGGCTCCAAATCTTGGGCACCTCCCATCTTCTTCCTTCTTTGATAAATTAATCTAATTATTGGGGAGGAATATCATGCTGTGACCCAGACTCGTTGCCATTTCAAGTGACAGCCCTGCAGACGCGCGCTCAAAAGAGAGAACAAAACACATCCTTGGATGGAATTACAATATTAAAAGCCCACACTATGCCAGTTCCTTCAATCCTGTGCACAATAGATGATGATAAAGTGAACTGTCTCTGTTCATTCATTTGAAATATGCACGGTTGTAAATGAGTGTGGGGGATTTACTGACACTTCCATTTCTTTGAAAAGCATTCGGTATTTTTAGGTGCAGGCTGTAATTTGAACATCATCTCCTCAGTGGTCAAGCCTCCTTAATTGGTGCTACCTAATCTGCTGTATGGAGGCAGCAGCAGCTTCCTAAGGGGATATAGATACCCGGGCTGAAGGCGTTAAGAAACACCACCTTATCTCACAGGTAAAAAATAAAACCCTCTAATGTTCACAACTTTCCTGCCTTCATTTGGAGCAGGATTTTGGAGCTGACAGCAGTGGCTCCCTTTGTTGCAAATGATGTGGCGGCTCCTTGACTCAACTCCTGCTCCCCCCCTCGCTTTCTGTCTGTCTCTCTCCTTCCCCTATCTTTAAACTGGCCAGTCCTCTGGCACCGAACATGAAATCTCTCTCAATAATAAATAGGCTACCTCAAGCATTTCAGAGACAAGGGCCCTGCATGCAGCATGCCTCAAAGACCACCTTAACTTCACTTTTATATATATTTATATAAAAAATTAATAGCCTGGCAGCCCGGCGTGTGGCATCTCGAGAACAATCAAACAATAGATTGTGCTGCTGGTTTTTCCATATTTCCCGTGGAGCCGCAGCAGTCTTTATTCACAGGGAAAGAGCCCGACCACAGGGCATGTCTTCCGGCACGCAATTAAGCGACCTCATCCGCAGCCGCGTTGAATTTGGAAAAAAAAAGCATACATACACCTCTCCTCTCCTCCACCTCCACCCACCTCAACTGGCTGTAAACACCGCTGGCGGGGGGGGGGGAAGAAATACGGGGCTGCAAATATGGAAAACCTCTGTCCACATAGAGTGAAATATGTGAAAGAAGCTTTAAAGAAGTGCCAGTAATTGGAGAGCAGCGGCGGCGGCGGCGGAGGCAGCAGCAGCGCAGCATCCACCGAAACGAAACACAAACAATCCCGGACCACTGACATTGAAGAGAGAATTAAAAAAAAAAAAGACATACAGGCACGGGGTTTTTTTTTCTTTTTCTTTTTTTTTTTTTATCCTGTGGTTTTTCTACCGCAGCACGCTGATAAAGCCCATTCCCCTCCGTCCGTAAGGTCGTCCGTGTGTAGGAGGTGCGCGGTGTCATTTACCTGAGCATCATCCGGCGATCCGACACATGGAGACAAGGGAGGGCGAGATTATTCCAGCCAGGCAAACAGCAAGCACAAAAGAGAAGGAGAGAAGGAGGGAGAGACGGAAAGGAGGAGAGGAGAGCGAGAGTGAGAGAGGTGGGGAGGGAGGGAGGGAGGGAGAGAAAAAAAAATTCCTAAATTGAGCAGAGATGAATGCGGCAGATGAATATGCGACCTCTGTCTTGAGAAAGGAGGCTCTTCTTATCTGTAGCCGCGGCTGTGTCGATGGAGGCGAGCGGAAAGGGAAGCCCGGAGCTTCTGAGCTCAGACAAAGATGCTTTCTCTCCTCCGCCGCACCGAGGGCAGCAGCGGCAGCGGCAGCAGCAAGGCAGCACAGCCCTCTTCCCCCGACACTTGACGGTAATAGTTTGGTAGGTAGCTTCTCCGGGTTGAGGGCGCGGTCAGCCGCCGCTGACCAATCCCGCTCCCCGGCGAACTCACTGCCGCGTTGCCACGAAGGATTAAACGGCGTTTAGCCGCGGAGAGGTAATCAAACAGCCTTTAATTCCCCATCTCGAGCATGATATTGGAAGGAGCATCTCCACACAGGAGTCATGTTTAAGGAGGTGGTTCAGTAGCACCCCCCCCCCCCCATCCCCACTTAAGCAGTTCAACCAGTTGATTGTGTCCAAACCCTCCTCTTCACACAAAATACCAGTTTCCTCAATGCAAAGAAAATCACTTCCCCAGTTTAAAATGAGATTTTGATTCTCGCTCTTCCTGCTAAACTCCCACTCTTTGTTGCAGGTTTATGCTGGGAGAAAACCCCTGCATGCACAGGCAGAACATGCAAACTCCAAAAAGCTCAACTCACAACTATGCAGGCTGTTCCCTCAGTGGACATTTCTTGTTGTTGTCATTGTATTTTTACCATATAACTATGTAAATTCACCCATGTTGTTTTAAGGATTTAAAAATGCATACTTTTGCATATAATATCAATGTATCAGCTGTTTTTGTGTTTGCAAATTGAAAGATGGATGGATGTGTTTGTAAAGACGGATGATCAGGGGATGTCCAAACCACCACCTTGTTTTCAATAATTTTTCATAGAACTTCTCTCAGAAAGTGTTTTCATTGCTTTGATAAGACACTCATATTGATAGCAAATGTCACAATCTACATCAAGGTATATATATATATATATATATATATATATATATATATATACATATATTAAAAAAATAGAAACATATACTCTATTTTTAAATGAGAAATCATCAATTTATCATTTACCACCCACTTACCGTCCTTCAGTGAGTCACGAGCCGATGTGAACTGTTTGGATCCAGTGGAAAAACATGTAAACTGTAATTGTAAGGTCTGTGTTGTGTAATGGCCCCCAGGGTTACACATGGAGAGACCTTAAGTGCTGCAGCCGCTCCAGAGTTCCCCCTGTCACATTAATGCCAGGGAAAAGGAGACGAGGGGATTCTGAGATTATGAATAGTATGAGTTCAAACTTTAATTAAATTTTTGTTGGGAATTTGCGATTAAATTGATACAAGAAGGCCAGCAGAGTGTGAAATGGAGGAGAGAGAGAAAAAAACCCATCAATATTAGTGTATTAACAAATGCAAAAGCAGTCTAACAATATTCATAATTATTTATATATTTAATTTATTTCTACACTCTAACCTCTTTGCAGAGGGTGGACGGGGACCTGTTTGGCACAAATGGTCTGAAAAGCGACAAGGGAAAGTCTGGGGAACCAGCACAAGCGTAATGAGAAAGCACAATGCACACATTTCCATATTGATTGAACTGTATTTCATTTTGGTTTTCATCAATAAAGTTGAACTCACTAAGCAGGGATTCAGTATTAATTGTGTGGCCAAGGTTTTTAAATGTAGTAGTGCGAAATTCAGCTCAGAGATAAGATAAATTTAATCCAAGGGGCTACAGATGCAGAGGATAATGTTTATTATTGAAACATGGGAGACACACAGTAAAAGGAAGGAAATAAACCGAGATTCACACTGGAAATTGAAAAGGAAATGAAAATAATAAACAGGAAGAACGTTTGCATCGTAAACACAATCCCATATTTCTGTAGAACATCTATGTTTAGCCTTGTGTTTTCTCAGCGATGTGAAATCTAATGACGCTGCTTTTCCATGTTGGATAAGTGTCAAAGGAACCAAATAGCTTGAGATTAGTTTAATTTTTGCAGCAAAAGACTGCAAGCTTACCAGGAAACACCTTAAACCTATCATCTTTTAAAACCCTGCTTTCATATTCCCTATCCTGTACGGGGTCCGTGCATCATGCGGTGAAGTCAGCGTCAGTTATTTGACTTATCAGTGACGGTCGACTCGCCCATGCAAACCTCTAAAAGCCTGTTAAGGTGAGCCAGTGTGGGGCTAAGCCTTCCTTGTGAGACAGATAGAATCAAAGCAATCTTGAATCTGAGGATGACGAATGAATAATGAATGTTTTGAAATGTTTTTTTTCCTGTGAAACAATTCAGCTTGAGTGAGTAAATGGGGTTGAATACTTTTATGGCTATATTTCAGAGCCCTGACTGCTAAGAGTTTACGCTACACCAGTCTTTATAATTTAACACCTGTGGGAATTTAGCAATGCATTATCATGTTGATAAGAATGAAGAGGCAGTTTCTGAGTGGGGCTATGAATGAAAGCACTTTAAGTATGTAGTATTTCATCGGTATTTTGTAGCGCAAGTATATGAGAGCTGTCGTAAAATGTTGTTTTCTTGTTTAATATCACAGTTGCAACTAACATTCCCAACAAAACTTTGTTGTATTGAAGTATAACATTAACGAACCTGATAATCCAGAAATCCAACCAAAAAGTTCAGTTAAGTGTTTGGAGTTTTTATTATAGTTACGTCTTGAAATAATCTTATTGTTAGTCAAGCTCTGCCCCAGAAATTAAAAGGAAAACACTGAAGGTCCCCTGAACCGCAGATGTTCCTGCCATGGGAGGCTTTTAAAAATGGAAGCTATTTTTTTTTTTTTGATAAACTTCATTATTGTGACAATTTTACAATGAAGTATCCTCCTCATCAAAACAAGTTTACAAAAATTATGTGATACTTCTTTGTAGTTATTTGCATGTTCAATTAAAGCCTTTATCCATATTTTATTTTACCAAAACACATACTCATCTTTGCACCAAATGATCTCCTGATATGAACATATGTGGTGTTTTTACTTACCGCACACCTAGCCAAACACTTTTTTTTGGACTTCTTTTTGATGTATGTGTGTGTTTTAGCGATCTGTCTATTGCAATTATTGATTTTCATTTTGGTGTAAGGCTGAGCGAAGCTCTGTGGCCTCACTGAGGAAATGGAGGTGCTCATCTGCTGTGCAGAGAGATACAATTGCAATAAAATATTAAGCAATATCTATATCATGAGAAAGCCCCAAGGACTTAAGGAAGGCGTGTGCGCTATTGAACCTGCTTTCTGGGATTTAGCTGCAAACGATAAGTTACTCTGTTTTTGACAAAAGAACAGCTTTACACAATATTCCTGTGCAGTGTTTTTTTTTTTTTTTTTTTTTTTTTAGAATAATTCAATTCTATTCACATAGGAAAAAATCTCGACTGAAGTCCACGTTAAATAGTTAAACCAGTACATCAAAAGCAACCTGTTCAAGCAGTTTCTTCAGTGAAATTAGGCAGAGAACAAGTTGAAGTGAACAAAAAATAATAGTGAGCAATAATAGTCTTGAAATTGTTCTAACTAAAAGCTACACGTCATTGCCGTCTGTAATAGACTGGCGTAATGGATGACCATGAATGACATATTGATTTGTAATTGGTCAGTATGTTATTAGTGACTTTGGGTTTTGGATTAAGTGTCATGATTAAGGTATCACTCCCCTGATAACTGTGTTGTAACTACATTATGACCACTCACTTCACACGCTCTATTGATGTGATTATATGGGAACATGACATATCGTAGACGAAGACAGAAAATCAATCGGCCTTTTCGCAGAAGACGCAGTGACAAGTCGCAGTTGGAAATTCATAGGTATGAATAATAAAATGAATGGTGGCTGGATTGTGTCTGGCAGCTTCATTTGAGGAGACTGGTATTTGAATGTTGGCTCACCGGCTGTAGCTCACTGTCCAAGCCATTGTGAATTCATTAGTAATATCTGAGATTTCAAGGCCCCCAAAACAATCCGCTTTGAAAATATATTACTGATTGCAGAACAAAGACATTTTTGAACATTTAGGGATTGTCAAAAGGTGCCGGTTTTATTAGTATAGATTTCCCTAATGAAATATTTGGTGAAACGCTACAGGGCTAATCTGTTCTTCCAAAGTTCTGGCAGCTAGATTTTCAATTTGGATTGGCAAGGAATTTAGCAATGAATGCTAAATACTTAGTCTTTCGATGCACCAGCTTGTGGTACAAAGTTGTAGTTTCAGTTTTCAGTTTTGAGAAATGACAAACTGAGCAAGGCCCAAGACCTGGGCTCCGCAAAATAAAGCCAAAAACAGTAAAAGGCTAAATGTTGTCACGAGCATTATAAAAGATTCAACATGTTAGTTTGGCTCCAGAAAAAAATGACCAGGTGAAAAAGCAGTAAAATAGACTCTTTTGGTCATAAAGGTTAAAAACCCGTCGCCTCAATACCCAACTGCTCCTCAGCAGAGACCAAGATCCACTGTGCATTCAATGCATGTGAAAAAATAAACCTTTGTTCTCTGGAGGGGAAAAAAAGAAAACTAAACAAAAAAAACAAGCCTCTCAGTAAAAATGTGGATTCATTCTGATTGCATCAGTTTAGCATGTTTACCATTAAGCGCAGCTTCATCTTAGTCTTGCTCCTCTTGAATCACAGTCTGTAAACATTTGGCAGTCGAGGCGATCAGTTATTACTGTTGGGAGAGAAATGATGTTCCTTTCTGTGGGATTTCAGCTGCTCAACAGTCAAAGGTTTTCTTTGGCACAGACTGAGTTTTATTATAATTCAAATGTTGGGATTGTCTTGCTGAAATTAGGAAAGTGTTCTGTGAAAGAGGGGCTGTCTGGATCGAGGCAGGCGCTGTCCCAATTCTTCAATATTCTTCTCAGTTTTAGAAGCAACATTTCTGACTCACCATTGGATGATCCCTCTTCTGGAAACCTAACTTTGATTCATCTGACCACAAATCAGTTTAATATCGTGTGAACATGTGATTTGTCATTTTTGCAAACTGTGTTCACAAACAGCCATTTCTGGAAGTGTTTCTGAGACCTTGCAGTGGTTTTCCATGTAAAATCATGCCTGTTCTTAACGCAGTGTTGCCCGAAACATCTCATATGGCATCTTTGTCTAACTGGGAAATAAAATCTAAGTTTATGAGGTTATGGAAACCATTGCTGTCATTTGAGTGCCACACATGGTCCCAAACTTTTTGGAATAGGCTTGAAAAAATATTAAACAATTTTTTTACAGAGCTCATATTCAACCCATGAAACAAACCTTTGTCGAAAAATAATCAACATTGTGTTGTGTATTGTGTTGCGTTTCAAACGTCCCACCCACAGCATCACATCCCACCACTATGATTATTATTAACTGGAAAAGCTCACATTGATTCAAATCCAAATCATCAATTTAATGCAAAAAAAAAAAAAATGGCTTGATCTAAACCTTTTAACTTAAGTGGAGCATGCATTTAATTGTAAGCAGTTTCACATTGAAAAACACTCACGAATGTGGAATTTGAACCATCCAACATTTTATAATCGAGATGCTCAAAGGAAGGCCGGTCCCATTTTCTCTTTTGCTCTTGAACAGTCCAGAACATTGTCAGTCAGAGAAGGACATCTGTAACATTTTCAAGCTTCAAATGAAGAATGTAATCCTCGTAATTCACCTGTACTGGTGAACTATGAGATAACGTTAACCCTAATTCTGTGATTAATCATGTTTCAAGTGTTGACCACTCTCTATTAATTAATCGTGATTATTGCAATTAAAACTAACAGCACACACACACACACACACACACACACACACACACACACACACACACACACACAAACACGTATATACATATTAGACTTCAGTTTCCTGCTTTTCTGCATCTGCAAAGCAACAATTCACTGCAATAACAATAAAGTTGTATGTAATCTAATATGCAAATCAGAGAAAATCCAGCGTACACCACACACACACAAAGTGAAAAACATTTTTGGGGGGGGATTTAATATATCCTGCCATCCTGCCTCGGGCCTCACATTGAGTACAGCCGGCTCTGAGCTCCCGCCCTGTGCGACCCTGAGTGTAGTGGTTAGCAGTCTTTCCTTATTGCTAGAAGACTCAGGGGACTTTCTGTGTGGAATTTGCATGATCTCCTCTCTTTTTGCATGCATGTGTTCTTGCAAGGGTGCTTTGGTTTCCTTCCAAAATGTGCATATGAGGCTAACTGGTGACTCTAAATTGCTGTCTGTCTCTCTGGGATTGCCCGGCAGTGGACCGATGGCCTGTCCAGCACCCTGCGACCCGAAGCAGTAAGAAGATAGACGCATAAATGTAGAAGAAAGCAGCTTCTCGCATTTTGAGTTTAAAACGCAGAATATTTGATTCCCCGTCGTCCAAAACCTCCGATAACTTGCTCCTGTGGTTTATGTGTGTGGCTTTAAATTAGCGTTGCTTTTTCATAAATCTGTGGGTACAGACCAGAAAAGATGAAAAGAAGGATCCAGGAAAAATCAAAGCAGCAGAGGCTGAAATGAGCTGATTTTTGTCAACAGTGGGCTGATCTAAGAAAGCTGAAAGTAAGCCACACACTGCTGAATACTACCCTTAAATCTTCCACCAACTTGCACTTCAGTGGATCCGTGGAAGACATTAAACATCTGCTTTTACAAGCTACCTCCTCATAAACAGCAAACTCAATCCCATGTGTGACATTGGTGGAGTTCCCCTTTAATTAATCAATACGTCCCTGTGTGTTAATTACCAATGTATTTAATTAGCTCGCTCCCTGTAGGTGCGGCAGCCAGTCCTCTCCTCTCCGCTCACTGCAGCGGCGGCCTGCTGGTTCTCGTGGTGAGGTTTCCATATTTACCACCAGGTGACAGTATTCCTTCTGTTGTGTGTGGGCCTCACGCTGACAAGTTCACAGACAGGCAAAAATAAAGCGTCTGACCTGAGGAGAACGCGCCGAACATGCTCAACGTCCCCGCGAAGCGTGAGGATCCCTCCTGTGGTACACCAAATGCAAATCAGATGATTGGTATTCTACAAACACAGCAGCGCTTTTTACTCTACACAACAGACATACTTAGTGGGGATGCAATTAAACGCCTTTTTCAACCATCAGAGATAAAGCCACACACACACACACACACTCACACACACAAACTAATAACACTTATCTTGCCTGTCACCATTCAAAATCATTGTAGGGAAACTGGAGATAAATGATTTCATGGGGAATAGAAATTAATTGAGTAAGTTAAGATTTTACAGTTTAGTACAACATGTTTTTAAAGTACGCGGCTTAATTAGATTCAGCGTGTCCTCCTGAAAGGGACTGAGGCCTGCAAACAATTGCCGCTCGCCGCCTCGAGTGAAGAAATGATCGTGCGCCAAAGCAGTAGGTGTAATACCTTAAGTCCTTAACTTTTGGTGAGATGTAAACAAAGATGCTCTCTCGCCTCAGGCAAAGAAGAGGGAACAGCTTTCCAAGCAGGCGGCGTGTAACAATGTTGAAGTCAATGTGTGAATGAGGCAAAGAGAGCGAACAAAGAGGAACTACAGCCAGATCAACAAGCTTTTCAGATCTGCTTATTTGGCTGCTTTGCAGCAAAGTTGGGTACAGGAGGTGGTTGTTTTTGAGAGCAAAAAGCCAGCAACACAGAAGAGAGAAAAACTGTGACAGCGTAATGCGCTGTGCTGCCCATTAGTCATATAATATTCCTGTATCGGTGTATAGAACAAACGCAATCTCCGGTCAACTCAACCACACAAAACCCCTTCTCACAAGAGTCTGACAAGTCTCTCCCTTTTCTTTTCTTTTGTATTCAGTGTAGCTAATCCCTTAACTCCCCAGTCCAACCATTGTGAAAATTAATAATTACTTCCTTTCTTCACCTCGGAAAGGCTTAATTCATTTGCCGACGAATGAGGGGCTGAAGGAGGATGAGAGGTGGCGGTGCGGGTGTGGAGAAAGCATCAATTGAAAACTCGAATGCTTGTGAAAGGTTGCGGAGCAACATGACGTTGAGGTGAGAGACATAGATTGCACCTGCAAACATAGCATATTATTTTCTTTGGCAGCTTTCAGATATGTTTGCGGCTGTGTGAGGTGAGGTTTCACTGTAATGTCAGCTTCATATTTGGGAAAGAGCAAAGGGAGGTCAGAATTTCATGTTAGCAAAACAACAACAAAAGAAGAAAAATGAAATACCAGAGCTGAGCTGAGCCCGTGTCACCAAAACATCAGTATAAATTAAAGACAAATTCCTAACATCTATTAAACTATACAATAAAACACATGTTAATTTTTGGAGGATCACAGTTTGATAGGGTACATTTAAAAGAATTAAACTCATTTGTCTTACTGATCAAATGAAACTGGAGTCATAGATAACTTCTGAAAAGACTGCAGGGACAAGCTAACGCCACACGCAGAAAATGAAGAGATTATTTGATGCTTTATTTTGGAAAATTGCCGTAATAAGCTGGAACATGGGCCTGGTTCAGTGGCAAGATTGTCACAACAATTTCATTTGTTGTTGAAAATTTGCCTCCACATCAAGAATAATGTTTTTTCACTCTCCATCAGGCAGTGCGTTCATTCAGTTCGGTCTTGAAATGCTTGATGTACCATTTGACAGAACAGCCAGTAGACATGTAAGAACATAATTTGCTCATCATAATGGACAAATCAGGGGCACGCCAGCTTCAATCTCTGTCATCTGCTGTGTGATGGTTCCTCTGTTCTGGGGGTCATTTGGCATGCATGAACATTAAAAGGAATATAACAGGAAATGGTCTTGATGGCATTTATGCGCTGTTGCAAGTTCTAAAAATTCTTCAAATGATGCAGAAACTGCCATGAAGCACTGCCAAGTACTTCAACTACCACCTACAATTTGATTTCTATTTAGTTGCTGTCTGACTGCTATGCCATTTGACAGCACCATCTTTTGTTTTTTGTTGTTTTTTGTTTTTTTTTTCCTTTTTTCGCATCTTGCCCAATAGCATGACACGGGGGAACGGCGAGAAAGACAAGATAATTTTATTCTCAATACTTTTCCTGTCAGCATTTATTTAAAGTACTGTCCAATCCAGCGCATCTTGACACCTAAGTAAGAGTCACTCTTTCATCCCAGCTTTTAACCAATTTCAGCCCAACAGCAGAACTCCTCCTGTTACAAGATAATGATAATCATGCTGTACTACGTCCCACAGAGAAGAGCTGCTCGGCAAACACCACTTTCCCCCTTATGCTGTGGTCCAGCTAATAGCAATACGCTACTGTTGTCTGCTGGCTCTTGCTGACATGAACAAGATATGCCTTTCAAATATCATGGCCTTTGGGACTGGGTCAGGGTTACTATTTATAGAAGGTCAGGACTTTATGACAGTTTAGCTCGCTGGAGTGGTAACTGAAAATAGAGAGGGCTTTAGTTGCAGCGCTGCAGCTGATTTTCGTGCCTGTTGTTGCTTGGGGGCTCTCACACAGATGTGATCCTACACACATAAACTAGATCACTGGTTCATAGCAGTTTACGGCACCACCATGTGCAGTAGTTATGAATTGATACAGTGGCATGAAAATGTTTGATGCTGCAGAGTTGCTGTTTTGGGAGTCAGAAAAGGCCAAGTGAGACCTGATCCAGCGTCTCCAGGGTAAACTGCTGTAACTGCACCACTGTTAAAGCAACTTAGAAATATAGTGTCAGCCAACAGTAAGATTGTTTGCTTTTTCTTTTGCTTAATATTTCAGCAATTACAAATAGGAAAAAAAGAAAATGACATGCTTTATAATGATAAAGCAATGTGCCAGCAATACTGACAAATGCGTGAGCTACAAGAGCCGATTAGAATAATGTGTGTTTATACACAATAAGGAAAAAAAAAATGATGGATTACAGCATCAGATATGAAAGTCCACAACACAAAGTGAGAGATCTTCTGCCACAATGTATAATTTTCTCTCTGTACAAGCAAAATTATTCAAACAATTAAAAACTTAATCAAGTATCTGTTTTCTTGCAGGCGTTAAATTAGTGCATATCGCATTATGCACTTAGACCTCAAACTGATGTAACTTTATGAAATGCGGCCCATAATGCATCGGGGAAACAAGACAAATACCATCATGAATGAAAGATCTGTCTCACACACACACACACACACACACACACACACACACACACACACACACACACACACAATAGAAACTTGGATCTTTCAGCTTCATCATAAGAAATTACGCAAATTATGGATCGACTTGTGAAACAAATAAAATCTCAAACTATTTTCTGGATTTAAAGAAAATTACTTTTTTTTTTTGGCCAGACTGTGCACAAAACAGCACTTTACAAGAGAGCCTTCCTTTTTTCAAACACAAACAGGAAGTGTTGCCACAATGATTACATTTGTAACTTGATCACTCCTTAATTTACCTGCATCTGTAGACATTCAGTGGCGTGTTGCTCAGAGACAGTCATGCAGCTATGATGTTGCATCAGTCAAATCAATTAAATTATCCAACAGTCTGGACACCCTGAACTCCAACAGACCCCCCCCCCCCCCCCCACCAACCTAACCTAACCCTAACCCTAACCCTAACATAGTGGGTTATAAAGCATTGTGATCATTCATGAGTGTTTATAATGTGTTATACCAGGTGCTTCAAATAAAGAGTTACCAGTCTTTCAAATAGGAAACTGCTGATTGACAGTTTGCAGAAATGTTTGTGCAAGTTAGGTTATTGAGAGCATTTCTCAGTCAACCTTTCTCCTTCTGGTTTTTTTGCCTCCTTCTTCTCTTTCTTGGGGTTTCAAAGTCGACCACAAACCACCTTTAAAGGAATTTACCGCCACCTGCTGGGTTGGAGTGTGCGACTTCAGGAATTTACTCATATTCAGAAGAGAATTTTAAAAAACTGTTTTTCGACACAACAAATGTGTATCCTGTAGGTATATACTTAATTGAACCGTGGCTGGTTCTTCTCCATCTCTAATAAACCTTTTTACTCTGTTCACTTATTATATCAACCACACTAATTGATTCCTATTAATTTTGTGTGTTTGTTCATAATTATAATAATTACAACATAAGAGCATCATACTCTGAAAATAAACACGTAATATAGTTTAACCCAACCATTCACAGGGAGTAAGTCAGATGTAAAAGGTTGAGTTAATGTTTGCTTTTAATAATAAATAATTAAGAACAAGGTTTTTCTAAGAGAAGGGACCAATAAAAAAAAAAAAATGTAAAAAAGACTATCACTTAAAACCAAACACAACAATGCTGGTGATAGGCAGATTCTTTAAAGTAATGTTGAGCAGTTGTGAATGTTGGTGTGATGCAAACAAGGAAGTTCAATATTCAGACAAAATGTGCCTCTCAGTGTGAGATACGACATGAGAACATGAGTCAAATGCCAGAGACTTGGCAGCACTCCTCACATGCACCGCTGCGCTCTATTGTTTTTAACCCTTTCCAGGAATGTAGCCAAAACATGATCAGTTGCTTCATACAGAACCATTTGAATTTATGATGTTCAAGCTGAAGTGAGGCTTTTCACTGATGACGAATGTCTTGACAGTGATGTAAAAGAAAATTGCAATAATAGCAAAACTGAATCATTTCTTTCATTTTTCTTGGTCTTCCACTCTGACAAACTCAACCACAAACAGTTAGGTGGATTGAATGACGCTGAACACCTTGGTTCATTTACCATGTAAACGCTGTCATGGTGTGTTTAAGGCAAACAAAAAACAAAGTAGTTCCGAGTAATATTTAGAACACGTTTTCTGACAGGGAAGGGGCCGATAGTTAAAGAGAAGGGTGGAGAATCCTGGTCCTCTCAGGCCACAGCCTTGCATGTTTTTGATGCTCCCCCGCTCCAGCACGCCGGAATTCAAGGAATGGCTCATGATGACGCTCTGCAGAAAACCTGAGAAGAGCCAACCATTACTATAAGGTGCGTTACTGGGAAGACATTAAAACCGGGCAGGAATGCCACCTTATAGCACCAAGATTCCCAGTTTAATCTAAAAACAAACAAACAAAAAAAAAAAACAACAACACTGTGTTCATATTACTGTTAAAAGTGTGTGTTTTTCAGTTTTGTGGGCTGGAATCATGAAACATCTTCGATGAGACGATAAAGGGAAGAACTACGACAGACCTCTTTAAAAAGAGTTATACGAGGATCATGCAGATGAGCAGGGGTTCAGTTGAAGGCTTGCGTTACATATTTATTTTTGGTCGGCTCATAATTATTGATTGCACATATAGGCACTGGGTCGAGATGAGGGTTAGGTGAGAGGGTGGTTTATTTTTGTTAATGAAAATGCATCATGAGACGGGGGGGCCGCACTTGATAAGTTTATACTTCCCTACTGCTTCTTTCTCTTCATTGTTTTGCCTTTTTCATCATATTCTGAAATAAACAAATTCAAGACACTGCGACCTCCTGACAGTCACATCTCGGATAGGCCTCCTTGCTATTTGTTAGTTACATAATTGAAAAGCTGCATCCTATGCCCTCCGCGTTTGTCCCACCCTTTCCCTAATAGATGGTATCAGACCCTCCCACTGCTTAATATTAATAGCTGTGCCTTTAAAATGCTGAACCAGAGCCTGCACCGTGGGTGCCTCTCTTGCTGTGTTTGGGTCTGGTACTCGCTGTGTTACAGATACATTCTTTCAGAGTCAGAGCCCTGAGCCGCCACAACTCCTGCCACCATGTCTAAGCCTTTGTCTGACCATGATAGGAAGAAACAGATTTCAGTGCGAGGCCTCGCCGGGGTCGAGAACGTCACAGAGCTGAAGCAGAACTTCAACAGACATCTCCACTTTACGCTGGTCAAGGACAGAAATGTGGCGACCAAAAGGGATTACTACTTTGCTCTTGCCAACACAGTGCGGGACCACTTGATCGGCAGGTGGATCAGAACCCAGCAGCACTACTATGAGAAGGATCCCAAAGTAAGTTCCAGTCAAAGACGCACAGTTAACATGGCTGCTGTTTTATATGTGTCACTCACGTTAAACTGGAAAATGATAAATACATTTAAAGTTGTTTTTATTCTAATATCTGTTATGAAAAAAATGGATTCATATCTTGTTTTAGTTTGAGGAATACACCTCTGCTTTTGATCCGAGAACCGCTTCATCCTTCATACGATATGAGGACACCGGAGTCATTTACCCATCTCTAACTGTATTTGACCCAATTATTGTGTATTATTAGAATGATTTGATGCATTGTTCAGCAAAGAGCATTTCAAACTGAATGACAGGGCTTCAACTAGTAATAAAGTCCAATGTTTTCAAATAGACTCAGAAAAAAAAGTAATGAATCACACGATTTGGTAAACGTCGATTTTTATACAAAACCTTTTTTTCTTGGTTTCATGCCTTCGTACCACATAATTTATACCAAACTCATTTCAAAGAGGACTGTTGTCTGCTTCAGGAAACCTTCTGATCACACTGCTCTTACTGGATGTGATGTATTACCAGCACAGTGACGCTCTGAGTTCTCACTGTTTTGTGAACACACACTGCGATTTTCATACCGCCAAATTTGTGCTTTGCAGTAACTAAAGGATGTGAATAGTTCCTCCAACACTGAGATTACAGTCTTTATAGACTTCAGCAGTGCATTTAACAGCCTGATGCCACTGTAATGCCAAGGCATGACATTTAAACTTCACTGGGGGGCTCACGACGCTCAGCTGCTATGCTGCTGTGCTTATAGTGTGTTGAAACCTTAAACCACCCCAAGACCTTCTGTTGCCTTCCCGTGTGACTGTAAAGAACATAGGCCGAGCTTGTGTCATATGAACACATGCCTCCGAGGGCACCTGAGTTCGTGTAAAAGCAGCCACATCCAGGCTGTATCTCGGCAACTGTGGTGTCATTAACCAACAAGCGAGAGAAACAGTCTTTCAAGAACAATGCCGGGCCGACTTCATTAGAATAAAGCAGCAAAAAATTCAATCCTGCACCACATTATTACTCGCAAATGTCACACAAAGCCGTGCGTAATTACAAAAGAAGGTTCACAGGCAGAGTGAAAACTCGGCTCAAACTTAAAAAAAATGTCCCTTCGCGGGATCATCATTAACTCCAATGAGTACGAAGAGTGATTTTTATTCTTAAAAACAGATCAAAATTCTTACTTTGCATAGTTACATTTCTGTGATTTAAGCGCAGAAGCATTAATTCTGAGCAGGGAGACTTTCTCTTTTCACAATAAGTCTGCTCCCTCAAACAGTTTAATAAGATGCTGATTGGGTCCAGCATATGATTAAAACCCCAGAAGTCATCTGACACCGACCGTGCTCCTGTGCTTTAGTCTGAAAGGTCAAAAGTGAATCCCTTAAAGGTCTCAGCAGGAAACTGAAGGACGGATGACGTCTGAGTTCACGGATAGGTTTGTGCAGAAAATTACAAACAGCAAAGCCCATATTAAAACATCACGACAGATTTGACATTTTTTTTTTCATTGCTAATGTGGATACTTTGGTGGAAAATGAGTCAGTCAACAAAATGAAATGAATGAATGGAATTCAACAGGTGAGATCAGATTTCCAACATTCATTCATATATAATTCAAAAGATCCTGTTGTCTAATCAATAATCCGGCTCCGTCACTTGTATTCATTTTTATTTATCCATCGAAAATGTTTTCTGTATCGCTTCGTACTTGAACTCTACAATGAAAGGGTATCGGGCTCAGGCTGACCTTTACAGTGACCTCTACAGGAGCTATTTTTGCCCCGGCCAAAATGTTGGCGTTATGCAATACCCGAAGCAATCTGTCCTCCAGTCCTCAGAGTTCCCTCCTCTCCTCTCTTCTGCCGCCTTTCTTCCTCAGTCTGTGTCTGCCCTTCCATGTCAGTGAAGGAGGGGGGCGTAAATGGCAAAGGCTAACCGCAGGCTCAGGTGGCACATTTACCATGCACCCCCAACCATGAAGCCGAATCATGAAACCTGAAGATTTCAAGCCAGTCCTGCGCGGCTGCGATTGTGACATTTGGCATATGATTTCACAGGTTTTGGGTTTCAGTGCCAAATCCGTCCTCGTTATACATCTCCGGGGCCCTCTGTGGAACCTTGACCGTGCAATGTTAATGGAAGAACTCCACAAGTGCTCGAGAAGCAGCTGAGAATTGATCGTTTTGTTCACTCATACATGCCGTGTGACTGTCTGTGTTTTGTCACCGTAGCGCGTGTACTACATCTCCCTCGAATTCTACATGGGCCGCACCCTCCAGAACACCATGGTGAACCTCGCTCTGGAGAACGCCTGTGACGAGGCCATGTACCAGGTACAGCGGAGGAGCTTTAGAAACGTGCAAGCATGAAGCAAATATCCCTAACCACTGGTGTAATCGTGCTCGTGTTGTCTCCTGTAGTTGGGTCTGGACATGGAGGAGTTGGAGGACATGGAGGAAGATGCCGGTTTGGGTAACGGCGGCCTGGGTCGCCTTGCCGGTGAGCATCTCTTCTACAACATGACTGGTTGCCCCTGTTTACTCTCTTATATTGTCTGTTCCTCATAAAATGAATTCCTGCAACTCCTCATTCCTGTTCTCCAGCCTGTTTCCTGGACTCCATGGCTTCCCTGGGTCTGGCCGCCTATGGCTACGGTATTCGCTATGAGTTCGGCATCTTCAATCAGAAAATTGTCAACGGCTGGCAGGTGATGGAGCGACAGACTTTAACTTTTATCATAAACTAAAGCTTCTTGCTTCAGTGGCTGAGAATAGCTGTTAGGATGTCTGTTTTCACCTGAAAGCACCTGCTGGATGACTTTCCTTTATCATTATTTCAACCTGATGTTCCTTGTCATTTTCTATGTCTGGCTCAGCGCAGGAGCTGCTTGTCTAATGAGTGTTTTTCTCCTCCGGCCTAAATGTATGTCATTATCCAGGTTGAGGAGGCTGATGATTGGCTGCGCTATGGCAACCCCTGGGAGAAAGCGCGTCCTGAGTACATGCGTCCAGTGAGATTCTACGGCAGGACCGAGCATGGCCCCGACGGAGTCAAATGGGTTGACGCTCAGGTGACAATATGATTTGTAAAGTTGTTTGACGCGTCTTTTTTAAGCGAAAATGTACACATATCATTCAAGTTTCCATCTCTTTCTCTTTTTTTGAACAGGTAGTGCTGGCCCTGCCGTACGACACCCCCGTCCCAGGCTACAGAAACAACATTGTCAACACCATGAGGCTGTGGTCTGCCAAGGCACCCTGCGAATTCAACCTGAAAGACTGTAAGCTCCCGACCACGTCACATCCATGCAGTGTGAATCCTCTGGTATCAAATATGTTTATGCAGTTGTTATATCTTACAGTCAATGTTGGTGGCTACATCCAGGCTGTTTTGGACAGGAACTTGGCTGAGAACATCTCCCGCGTGTTGTATCCCAATGACAACGTAAGATGACCCGACTGCTCGGCTTTCGGTACCACGGGCCTGCACCTCTTCACTGACGAGTGTTGTTCACAAACAACAAACAACTGAATTTGATATCATTTGGGCTGGACTGATGAAAATGTAGCACAATAATATGCAATATGGGCAACTCCAATTTTCCCCTTAGTTTGGGGAAAAAATGAATTTAGCAAGAACATTCACTTTTGCGAAATATGTTATAACCTATATACATTTTTTCACAGGATAAAATATTTGAAAACTTAAATATCTGTTTGTTCAGAATAACATGAGATTGTCACTTTTTTTTGCAGAGTTTAAGATTACATCCTAATATTGTAATCTGTTTTGTAGAACTCATATGGCCAGATGGCTTTTATAATAGTGCTATTTAAATATGCAAATGAGCTTGCTAGCTTTCACTGCTGCAGAATTGATCTCTGCTCCTACAGGCATTGCAGGCATCTGCTGCTCAGTTCTGGGTCTCTGTGCTGCATTCTGACCTCTCATGATACTGAAACAGTGCAACACCCAGTGGACAAATTAGGAATTTGTCTGAAAAACTGCACTTAATTTCTTGCTCATTTCTTTTTTATTATTATTATTTTAATTCATCCAGATTACACCCTATTGTTGGCTAGATTTGACCCACAGGTCACATGACTTTCACATTAATGTTGATGCTGTAGAAAAGCGGGTTGTGAACTCTGCGGCTCCCGTATGTCAGAGCAGGGCTTACTTTAGGTCAGTGGGGAGGTGGATTTCCATAATTTTCCCCCCAGTCAATGTCCTCTCTGTTCAGCCGGAGCCTCTGTACACTCCTCCTGCTTTCCTTGAATCTGTCTTTTAAATCTGACATAAGACCTGACCAATGTGCCGACTCCCCGAAGGCTCGAGGTGGAGGATTTAGGAGATAACCATCTAGCCCGAGACATAACTCATGTCTGGTCTTGTAATTTATGTCTGTGCGTGTGAGCACGGAAACCGAGGAGGACCTCATACCTCAGTCACTGTCTCACTACTGTTCAATCACACTGTGGGTTTCTGTGGGAAATAAAGCAGCAGTGAGAGAATAGGTTGAATATTTATTAATTCAATCACCACGAACATTTTAAATGTCACCTCCTACCAGCAAAGGTTACAGGTTCTCCAGTGTGACTTCTTTTTCTCGGTTTCTCCTCATTGTTTGCTCCGTACTTTGGAGGATTACTGATTATTTTAGTTTTTCTATTTAATTATTTGCTCAGACAATAACTCTGCTCTATCAGTTCATCATATATAATTAGTCTTACAGTTTATTGACAGCTCTTCCTAGATTAAGCATGCATTAGAACAGATACAAGTCTTTAAACAATGAACAATCCCTTAAGATCTTTTTCCATGTATCTTATTAGATGTGCATTTAAAGGATGATCAAATTTAAATCCTGAACTCTGGAAAGCTTTGAGAATGACTCACGATTTACATCAATATGCTTTGATTGCTATCGAATATTTTCCAGGCAAAGCACACATATTATGAAATATCCACATTTTAGACATAAAGCTAAAGGAAGCTGTGTGATATCACACTGCTTTTCCATACTGTGCTCTCGTTAATATTTTATTAAACCTGGTTTCAGGTGCCCATGAACTAAAGATACTTTTTATCACGGGAAGGCATATGTTTAATGTATAAGAAAACCTATTCATGTTTGCCAGATGAACAAAAAGAGACAAATGTGTGTCTTTACCCTCAGTTCTTTGAAGGAAAGGAGCTCCGTCTGAAGCAGGAATACTTTGTGGTGTCTGCCACCCTGCAAGACATCATCCGTCGTTTCAAGGTCTCTAAGTTTGGCTCCAGGGAGATCGCTCGCACAGACTTCAGCAAACTGCCTGACAAGGTGAAGTGAAAAACTCAACAAAATAGTTTCTGTCAGAAATGAAAGGATTTTCCCATGATGTTCTCTCTGGGTCTTCATTTAATTGCCTCTGTCAGTGTGTTGAACAGGTTGTACGTGGGTTTTTATTATACCTTAGGAGAATAGTTGAAATGAATAGTATCTACAAAAGCCCTGCTGAGGCAAAGTCTAATTCTGTATTGACTTTTAATGATGTTCTGCATATTCAGGTCGCCATCCAGCTGAACGACACCCATCCAGCCATGGCTATTCCTGAGCTGATGAGGGTTCTGGTTGATGAGGAGAAGCTTTCCTGGGATAAGGTGAGGAAGGACAGTGCTGTCAACACCGTGATTTCTTCTACGTGATTCACAAGGTCTTGTTTTCTGACTCCTTTTTTCCCCCCTTGTATATTTTGAACATACTCCTGCTGATGATTATTTTATTTTAGTCCCATCCCAGCCACCCCAGGTTGGGTGTCAAAAACAAATGGATAGATTGTTGGACTGTAAGGATCAAAGATGGAAATCACAGAGCTTCATAAGCCTTTTCTTATTTTTCCTGTTTTATTTTGTTGTTGTTTTTTTTAGGCCTGGGACATCTGTGTGCGCACCTGTGCCTACACCAACCACACAGTCCTTCCTGAAGCTCTGGAGCGCTGGCCGGTCGACCTGTTTGCTCATCTGCTGCCCCGTCACCTGGAAATTGTCTATGAGATCAACCGTCGCCACCTGGAGGTCAGTGTGGAACACTGCATTGTGTACCATCATAATACAATCAATGGAAGATGCCTCATGTGAAATCTTAAATTAATAACATAATCAGCCTTAACAGAAAGTTGTTGTTTTTTTTAAGTGAATCATTTGATGTATTGTTTTTTTTTTAATTGTAAAACGCCTTTACATTGTCATTGTGCAATGAGATACATATAGGGGGCAAGCTTTTAAAGTCTGGCACGAAATCCTAAGTGGCGTAATGTGAAAGCCAATGAACTAAATGGTGCTGATTGACTTTTAATTGCAACATCTGTCAGAACTGGGCTTCATTCCCTCCTGCTGAATGGATAAATAATTGTTTCTGACAGCCAGATCTGCACAGCCATACACTGAGCTTAATACGTTTTCATGCCGAAGGTAATTATCCTATTGATCGCAGTTTGATAATAAGAAGTGTGCTCTTGCGCTCTCACACGTATGCCAACTGGAATGCAATTATGCAAGCAAAATGAAGATATGCAACCAAGAAATGTTCCTTTTCTTTTGGCAGAGAGTTGCGGCTAAGTATCCCGGTGACAATGACCGTCTCCGCCGCATGTCCCTCATTGAGGAAGGAGGACAGAAGAGGATCAATATGGCCCACTTGTGCATTGTGGGTTCTCATGCTGTCAACGGCGTGGCCCAGATCCACTCTGACATCCTCAAAGCTACAGTGTATGTCCCTAAAATAAACAGCAGTTTGTCCGGATTGCATTGTGAGAGAAAAAAATAGAAAGAAAGAAAGTACAGGAACGAAAGAGTGCGGTATACACAGCCTGTGTTTAGTTTCTTCTATTGGCTTTCATGTCATCTGAGTGATACATGTCCTGTTTTGCTCGGTCTGCAGTTTCAAGGACTTCTATGAAATGGAGCCACATAAGTTCCAGAACAAGACCAACGGCATCACTCCCCGCCGCTGGCTGGTTATGTGCAACCCGGGGCTGGCTGAGGTCATTGCCGAGGTCAGCAGCCGAACACACAAACAACGCAGAGCTGATATTCCGTTTGCACTTTGTAACAGGGAACAATACTTGTATTGAATTTGCTTCACTAATTGCTCCACAGAGGATTGGCGAGGACTTCATTCGTGACCTCGATCAGCTGCAGGCCCTCCGTGAATACGTCAACGACGATGCCTTCATTCGTGACGTTGCCAAAGTCAAGCAGGTGAGAAAAATATCACTCGGTTAGATTTTTCTCAAATCTGTGACAGGACTTCAACATCATTGAAGAAAAAGACAGGAAGAGAAATTTCTATTTTATGAATTTCAGATTCAAAAATTCCACGTTACCAAACGCAGACCTTGAGAAATGTTCTCCTTAGAGCCTGAAACGCTTTAGAGAGCTCTCCTGGCATTTTTCACTTGTATGTGAAAAGCACAAAGTGTTTCAATAATAAACAGCTGGGGCGCACTGTGAATTTCATGACCTTCTCATGAAAAAAAGATAATACCAGATAGAAAAAAAAAACATTTCATTTGACTTAAATCCACTTTCATCCAACAAAAAAACAACATAATCATTAGTGTATGTGATGGATGGATCTAGATGGTGTATGCTATGTTGAGATGCAAAACACCAAACCAAAAAAGTGTGTAAATAATTTATTTGCACCTGTATGAGAATAACAAAGCACATGCATGAAAGTACAAAAGTAGAACCATTCACAATAGAATCCCGAATATAGAAAGAAAGACCCACACAATCCACAATTAGGTGTTAATAATAATAATAATAAATAATAATAATAATAAATAATAATAATACATTTTATTTGTATAGCGCTTTTCAAAACACTCAAAGACGATTCACAATACAACAAAATAAATAAAAACAACAGCATAAAATCAACAGCAATAAAGAAAAAAACATGTTCACACGGTGCAGGAGTGGGCTGCAGTGCAATTGCTTTGGCTTTGCTGACACTTGACATGTCTCTCTGTTTTAGCGGGTGTGTTGCAAGGTGTCTTTTAATATGTGGCGATTAAAATGTTTCAAGGTGTTTAGATACAGTTTTGTCATTTCAAAATGAAGACAGTCACCACTTTCCCCACTTTTTGACCTTTTAATCGTAAGTAACCAGTAGCCATGCTACTGTTTTCATCGCCAGACATCCCGATATTGTAAATGTTGTATCTGCCTGTTGCTCGAGCTCCTCGCTAGATACCGGATGAGGAGGAATCTGATAAAATTGGTGCCTTCAGATACACTCTGCCTACTCTAGTGTTTATCGTGTCTCCATCAGAGTTCTTCACGGAGCGTATCACTGCATAAGCAGACATGACCTCCGGTACAGAACCACGGACCTCCTGAGTCGTTCCTTTAGACAGGCGGTGGTGCAGCATCACTCCCAACACAGTCCAGTAATGCCTCATGTAATGTAACTGGACTGCTGAATCATCCCCAGACTGAGAATCTCCTCACTATTAGACTGCTAAGAAAATGACCTCCAGTAATATCAGGAGTCATACGCCCGATGTCATATAGGCTACACGATGCGTTGAGATGCAAAACACCGAATCCCAAAGGTGTTTTGTGACCCTGGCAGGAGGCCAGCAAAGAAAAGCCAAGAACTGCCTCGAAGGAGGCACAGTTTTTATAACGTGCTGCAGCACCAAGCCGGAGTGCTCCAACTGGGCAGCTCACACACAGACGACTGCAGACACAGCCGCGGGTCGTCGTATGGAGTAGTGGGCAGCACTCCTACTTCATGGGGAGTACTGTGGCACAAAAAACAAGTCCGGGTAATTTGTGAATCTAAATTGCTTGTGTGTATGAACGTGAGTGCGTGTGTGCGTGTGTGTGTGACAAACTTTCTTTCAATGTCCAAAAAACAGCATGCTCTTAGGAATTCAGTATGGTACAAATAGCTTTTAGCCCATTTCATCATAAGGCCTGAAAGCCTGTGTGGAAAATTAACACCAGAATTGTCATTTCCAACCTGTCATTGCTGAAAGATCTATTGTCTAAGTGTTTCGCATGTGCAGTGTCTGTGATTTGAGTGTTTAAAATCCATTTGACAAGCTTTTAAATGAACTTCTTTGCAGTAAGGAAGTATCGAAAACAGCCTGTTAAATAGACTTTGCTAAAAAGGGCAGGTTTGACAGTGGCCTGAAGTTATTTATTACTTAGGCATCCAGATTGTAATTTTTTTCCTTTCTTTTTTTTTTTAATAAGAGCTGTCTGCAGGGCTTCTGGAAAAAGGCCTGGCTGGAGAGAGCTATTGACTGTAGTAGTTGCAATGTTATGCAGTGAAAACATTTTTAAAAGAAGCTTGTAGGCGTAACGTTAAGGCAACTTAATAGTAGGCCTAAGGTGGTGAACAATTTATGTCAAGACAGCATAATCTCGGGGTTGAAATTTTGCCAAATTAACTCGAGTGACATTTTGCCCAAGAAGCAGTTGCAGTTTGTTCCATCCTCAGAATTAAAATGATTCAAAGCCATTACATGACTCCATGGATAACAGTTCAGGGGGAGCTGATTGAGCAGGGCTGGCCAGTCTGGTTTCATAACAAGGTCTGCACATTGTTATGTTCAATAATTAGATCACTGAAAAGCTGAGTTTTGCCCTTTTCGCTTCATTTTCATAAATGCAAAGTCCTTTTCTTTTCTTTTTTTTTGTAAATTTCACAATGTTCCCTGAGTTACAGATTTTGAATCTCTGTCTCTCTCTCTCTCTCTCCCTATTTCCTACATCGCTATGGAGAATTGACTGTTATAGCTTTCATAACTTATGAACTGAGAGGGTTCATAATGCCACTAACAGGAGCTAAAAGCAGAACTGATGAGGGTGCAAAAGTTCAGGCGAATTATTTACATGTAGTATGCATGAATAATGTACATGCATGAGAGCGTTCCTCTTGAGCACTGTCTAATTAACTCGGGATTACTGCTGATGGTGTCAGCACAGATAGAAACTAAATAAAGTTGTAATAGCCATTTAAACATCCTCGGACGTAGGTTCAAAATAAATGCATTAAGAATATTTCCTTCATGTTGTGGATTGGGAACATGCAGGGAGAAGCAAAACTTTAAGATGAGGTTGGGTTTTTTTTTTTTTAGCACTACTTTGATGTTGTCTTTTTGATATCTTGTTTTATATCTTAGAATCAGTTTCCTTTTTTACTGTGTGTCTTTGTTATTCTTCTCAGAAGACACAGTGATCACTGTGCCCAGCTTTCTGTAGTTTCAGAGTGTGTATTCATGAATCAGAGCTGATCGGGTGAGGATTTTTATCTGCTTTTGTTAGCTGAAATGGTGAAATGAACTCTCCGTGTCTTGTTAACAGACTGTCAGAGTAACCTCTCCACTGTGGGAACATCATTATTTTATTGCGTAGACTGTAGATATCCTCGGGATGCAGTGAATACAGTTTACTGAGGCCAGGGTAGAGACGGGTGCTGCTTAGTGGTCAGCCTGGTGTGAGTCAGCAGGGTTACCTCGGACCTTAAGGGCAACGCTTCACTACTTTTGACCCACACGCAACATTTAGCAGCTGGTGCTCCCGTTTATTGGCTCTCAGCTCTTTCGTGTCTTTTCACTGTGTCAGAGGGTCAGCCTGGCAGCTACCGATCCTCTTCACCTTATTATTATTATTTTATTTAAAGGAGTGGAGCGCTCTTTAATGTGCTTGTCAAATATTATGGCCAATTTTGGAAATCCCCCGGATGCTGCTCTCCTTTAAAATCGTGACACTCTTTCATTAAATCTGTTTCCGCCTGTAATTGTAAAATACAATATATTCCCAGCCAACTCCCCTTTTTGAGTTTAACAGCCAATAATCACCTAGAAGTGCTCTGATATTACTGGAAAACGTGAGTTTTCTCAGTCCTCTTTGCAGATGTTTTGGGGTTTTTTTTTTGTGTGCCTTGTATCACATTTAATATGATACAGACATAAAACTGCTGGAATGATATATAGACTTAACTAAATAAGAGTTTTCGGTCCCGCAGGAGAACAAACTGAAGTTCGCCGTGCACCTGGAGGAGCACTACAAGGTCAAGATCAACCCCAACTCCATGTTTGACATTCAAGTCAAGAGAATCCACGAATACAAGAGACAGCTGCTCAACTGCCTGCACATCATTACATATTTCAACCGTGAGTGCAAAATCACAAACCTCTGCAGAAGCTCTCATTCAGATAGCGTGGAATCTTCACAGTTTATGTACGAGAGCCAGGAAATCGTTTTTCGAAGCGCCTCAGTTTTATTATCTCCCTGTATCCCTGCCAGGTATCAAGAAGGAGCCCAACAAGCAGTGGACTCCCAGAACAGTCATGATTGGAGGAAAGGTTTGGATTTTTACTGGAAAAAGGAGAAGTTCAACACAGACATTCTTGTGTTTGTACGCTCATCACTGCGCTTTCCTTGTAGGCCGCTCCCGGCTACCACACCGCCAAGATGATCATCCGCCTGATCACGGCTATCGGTGACGTGGTCAACAACGATCCCGTGATCGGCGACCGTCTTAAAGTCATCTTTTTGGAAAACTACAGAGTCACACTGGCTGAGAAGGGTGATTACCAAATCATTATACAGCATTAAAAAAAAATCCACACTCACACACACGCACGCACAAAATGCTTGTTAGAGTCATTAATGCTCCCTTTCTGTCATCTTTCAGCCATCCCTGCAGCTGACCTGTCAGAGCAGATTTCCACAGCCGGCACTGAGGCCTCTGGCACCGGCAACATGAAGTTCATGCTGAACGGTGCTCTGACCATTGGTACCATGGACGGAGCCAATGTTGAGATGGCAGAGGAGGCTGGTGAAGACAACCTCTTCATCTTCGGCATGAGGGTGGATGACGTTGACAAGCTTGACATGAAAGGGTAAAAGAAAAAAGAAAAAAAAGACAACACAAGCCCCGATCACTCCAAACACAGCATTTTTTTTTGTTGTTTTTGTCATGCTTCAAGCGTATTCTGCCCTGCCGCCAATCAAATCTTTTCACCACATTCAACTCAGCTGATATCTGACCTTGATATAGTCCCACAGGGAGGAATACATGGGAGCGGAGGCAGAAAAAAAAGGGTTCATGCTCGCAATATCTTTGCATATAAGAACATAGAGTGTTGCCACTTATCACATCCATTTGGGGTAATACCTCCAAGATAGGGCAACTGTCAAGACTTTTTAGCGTCAGCTCAGTGAATCCCATCCGGTCTGACAGTCCTGCAGCTCTGCAGTCCTGCAGTGGTACTGGTACTGATCTCTGTCTTACACTCAGCCTGCTGGTGCTCCCCGACTCCAATGTTTTGTTCAAACAAGCTGAGCTTTTTCCACGCTCAAGGATGCGACCTTGGGGAACCTGTGGACGTCTCTGCGCAGCAACCGATGACTACTCCCTCGTGAATGGGCCGGTTACTACAGTGACAAGCGTGCGCTTCTGTTTCCCCTAAACTGTGTTTTCTTATTTGTCTTTGGTTCTGCTTAGATACCACGCAGAAGAGTACTACAACCGCCTGCCTGAGCTGAAACAGGCTATTGACCAGATTGCTGGAGGCTTCTTTAGCCCAAAGCAGCCTGACCTGTTTAAGGAAATCGTCAACATGCTGATGCATCATGACAGGTAGAGACGCATCGAATATTAGCAGCCCGAGGCGCCAACATGCATGCTCACATACAAATAAGAATGTGTATAAACTTGCAAGCTTTTGCAAGTCTTTTGCATGCCCACAATCCAACACTCGTGCACATCAGCAATTACACTCTATTTAGTGTATGTTGGGTGTTTTTACACATGATTAATCACTGTTTTCTACAAAGGTTTAAGGTCTTTGCTGACTATGAAGACTACATTAAATGCCAGGAGAAAGTCAATGCTCTTTACAAGGTATGTGCTCAGAAATGCTTTCTGCATTGCTTTAATTTATTGAATAATTGAACTGAATGCAAACCTAATTCGTCATTCACTTTGCCTTTTTTACAACAGAATCCCAAGGAATGGACCAAGAAGGTGATCTATAACATTGCCGGCTGTGGCAAATTCTCCAGCGATCGCACCATCGCTCAGTACGCTCGTGAGATCTGGGGAATGGAGCCCACGCTCGAGAAACTCCCGGCCCCCGATGACAAGCAATAAACTGTCCACTTAACAGCCAACGCATCAACTTTCCCTGTAGGTTCGAGTGCCCTTGGAACCTACATGGCGGATACTGTTTGTCTCATAAAAGCCCCCGCAAACCTGCGTCCATGTTCTTTACAACGCATCACACCCCATCCCATAAAACGTTTACATGTTCATTGCTCTATATTCACAATATCCAGGTTTCAGACCGGTGTAATAAAACTGTTGAAAGAATCAGGGGTGCAGAAGTGGATTAAAACCTTTGTGGTCGGCTTTGTAATTTTATTTTTTTATTCAAAAATATAAACTCTTGTATCAGTCGCTTTCTGAGCAAAGTTTGTCTTAAATACAACAACCGTCTGAGAGGCTTCTTTGGTCTGTTTCATGACTGAGTGCTTGTTTCATTCACACCTTCTTTTCCAGTGACACCAGTGGTATTAAAGTCTAAAAAGTCTGGTTAGTTCCTACTTTAAAGAACATTATAGTGGTTTGACAAACAAATTCAAAGATAACACAGTGATGAAGACAGTGAACGTCTGATTAAACTACAAGGACAGACATATATCATGTAAAAACATTCTGACAATGTCAGAGTAGAGTTTTAACATTTCTCGCTCTAGACTGAAAAAAAGCAAAAAAAAAAAAAACAAAAACCCTTGACACGTTTACCATTTGATGGGCGAAAGTTTGTATTTCCCAGTGAATATGTGAGCGTTTTCAGAGGGCTGTATATACTACTACCCATACGACTTATCTCCATCTATTGTATGCGTTGCCCATTGTGCCGCTTCAATAGATCTGACAGATGTCAGAACGGAGTGTAATTGCAATATCAAGAGGGAAAAAAAAGGGCCTCTTTAATGATGACATCAATGATTGGGTGGAAAAGCACGAAAGTATAATTAGATACCGTGAAAAACAGAAAGCTCTCAATCATCCTCAAGGCTTCCGAGTCCAGTCTGTAATTTAAAGGAAGCGGTGATGTCAATGCTGAAAC
Organism: Salarias fasciatus; assembly: GCF_902148845.1. Taxonomy (NCBI): domain Eukaryota; kingdom Metazoa; phylum Chordata; class Actinopteri; order Blenniiformes; family Blenniidae; genus Salarias; species Salarias fasciatus. The sequence continues at coordinate 18,885,578 of NC_043754.1, forward strand.
ACCTCTCCGTGTTTTGTATGATGGATCTTCTGTGTGCAAGCCTTGGATGTTTTTTTTCCCCCTTCCTTTCAGCTCAAACTGGAGGAATCCTAGTGTGAAGGCAGAAAATAAAAACCTGAGAGCGCTGTCAGCTTCCTCCGAGACCCAGCCAGACTCTGCATGATGTCTGAAAATGAAAAGAGGCTCTCTGCTGTTGATCTTACCCTCGCGTGCAAGAACACGATTATTTGTAATTAATCTGAAATTGCATGAGCCATCAAACCTGTCAAGGTGATTTATAGCAAATATTGAATCAGCCATGATGTCAATATGTTCATGATGGACTCCTGAACTGATGTTTGATGGGCACTAAGTGGTCAAGGGTGCCAGTAAAACACGAGCAAACAAAAACAAAACAAAAAAAAAAAAACAAAATAAAAAAAAAAAAAAAAGCGGATGAGGAGTTTCCAGAAAAAGAAGAACAAACAATTGCACCAGCGGTGAGATTAGTGATTAATACACCAAAGCCCCCTCGGCCCCATGAATGACGACAACAGCACGAGACCACATGCAGGACTTTGACTCTGTGGTCTGCCTTTAAATGGTGGCGTGCAGCCAGAGGGCAGCAGATGTTATCATGGGCCAAGCTGATAACCTGCTGCGGTAAAAAAAAAACAAAAAAAACCAAACAAAGCACCTGAAAACCTGGAAACTTTTCTCCCAATCCAGAAATTACAGCAGACTGTCAAAAAAAAAGTTACATAATCTGTCTTTGATTTATTATTTATATTAATTTTTTTAGAAGAATCCTTGGAGCATTTCTTAGAAATTAAACGCTAACATTGCGTCATGGTTGGTTTGCCTGTAACATACTGAAAGAAACTTCCTAATATCTCTCACCGAGAATGTAAATTAAGTCTCATTATTATATATTTCCCCACAATACCTAACAATGTCAATATCGCAAATGTAATTTCTTCTCAACTGATCTTTTTTTTTTAACCACAGATCCCACCTATAGTGAAACACATGAAAAGCTCCAAGCTGAAGTTCCCAGATGTGCCTGTTAGCAGCAGTGTTGCTACCATGCAGAGCAAAAAGAGGAGGTGAAGGGGAGAAAGCGATACATTTATCTCCCTGAGTGAGAACATTGACTGACATGGAGTGACACTGTTTAAATGTTCACTTCGTCACCATAGTTCTTGGATGAGTATTTCTTGGATCAGGCCTTTCCTTGTTGTCAGCGAAGTTCTAGGTGAAAACTCAATGTTTTATGGTTTTTGATGAGTCAAGTCAAAGAATACAACCTAATCTGAGGCTGTCTGGGACTCACCTGCTCAATATTTGGAAATAAATTATCTTTTATTGAGGGAGAAAGCAAATATGTTGTAGAACGTCCTGTTTCGGTTCCTGATATTCCTGTTCCAGCAAGGTCACATTGGTACAAACAGTCATGGTGATCTTTAGGTACAATCAACACAGATCTCAAAATCACACCAGTCACATGGGCGTGTTTCCTCTCAGCAGTGAGGGAAATGGGTCACAGCTAGAAATAATAATAATTTTTTTCTGAAACTTATATATTCCTATAATAAAGTACAACATTCCTATAATCTTCCAGAAAGACCAGCTGACATATAGAGATCTTCACTCAGGGAGAGGATGAAGTGTCAATTACTGTGAACCTTTCTAAGGTCTTTCCAAAATACAAGACTGGCTGAGATTGAACTGTCTCATACTTGATACCAAAAAAACTGTTTTTATGATGTTTGACAAGTGACACAAAGCAGTGTGTGTGTGTGTGTGTGTGTGTGTGTGTGTGTGTGTGTGTGTGTTTGTGTGTGTGTGTGAGATTGTCCTTTGCAGAAGAATTGAAGGTGGTTGCTCACTTCAGGTACCTTGGGGATTGTGTTTACTCCAACCTAAATTAAAAAAAAAACCTTAAAAAGATAGTCAATATTATATTTACCCTACAAAATTTTGAAGAATTATAATTTTGACCAAATTTATTTTATTATCATTGTTGTATATATTATTCTTATACAGCTTTGTGCTAAATCCATTTTTTTACAACAGGTTTCCCTTGAAAATGAGACCTTGGGTCTCAATGGGGCCCACATGTATAAATAAAGGTTAAAGGAATACTCCGAAGATTTTGGACCCACGCCCTATCCCTATCATTTTTTATACCGTTAAAATAATGTTTTGATACACACAGACCTGCGCATGCGCAGCGCTCCATGGAAGGATATACTGGAGCACAGCAGTAGAAGCCATAGACTCAGCCGCTGTGCGCCGGTATATCCTTCTGTGGAGCACTATGCTTGCGCAGATCTGTGTGTATCAAAACGCTATTTTAACGGATTGAAAAGGAAAACACGTCTTTTAAAATGTTTTATAACCATTCGGATTTACTTCACGTGCTAATACGCCGCCCCCTGGACCACTGGAAGGAGTATTTTGTCCACTTTCGTCAGTCCGGCTCTGTCTCCTCTTCACCTCCAGCAGTTGAGCTAAGCTAACTACGATGCTAACAGCTGGGATCCAGCCGCTGGACGCAGAGAGACAATAAAGATATGTATGATCTTGTCTCACCATAATAATGATAGGGATAGGGCGTGGGTCCAAAATCTTCGGAGTATTCCTTTAAATAAAATTAAAAAAAAAACCAATAACCTTGTGTGAAGTCCTCAGATAGTGTTGTTCATTAATATGCACCGTCCAATCCAAATCAATATTGAAGTCAAGGTAATGTCAATGTTTAATGGCTTCACTGAGAATGTCACTCATCATTTCCATTGAAAAAATAAAATCTTTATGTGAGCAGTATTAACTTGGTTGTATGGTTGATGTAATAAATGGTCAGTGGATCTCCAGATGCAACATTTCTCACTTTGTTCAAGGAGAAAAAAAAATGCCGAGTGACTCTGAAGGTGAAACAGGAAACAGAGACGATGAAGGTTTTACAGCCGTGTTATCTGATATTCCAAACTGCTCTCAAAACCTTTAGATAAAAAAGTATCTTTCGTATGAAAAGTGAAATAATTGGCAGTAGACTACCGGCGTTTTCATAAAGATTAAATCATTCTGTACTTTGTGTGTAGGCCAAAATGTGACTCGCTACACGAGCGCACGTAATTCCTTCACCGGCGTCAACGTGATTGCAGCTGAAGACTCACCTGAGCGATAAATTCAGTCCTTGCCTCTTTTGACAAGTTTAAAGTTCAGAGACAAGAGTTACTGAAGGACGTCAGATAACCTCGGAACAAAAGGAGAGAGTCTGTAAATGTGTGCCTGGGAGACCCTTGCTCCTGCGAGAATTGACCAACACCAGCTGGAGGTGCGATACGGAAATGAGTTACATGTTAACAGCGTGGAAACGAGTTAGGCGTTAACGGCAGAGTAGCATCACTCAGCAACGTATTTACAACAAACCAGGTCAGGTCGACACCACGGACCTGTTTTGATCATCTCAGCAGTTCGGTGGTTAGCTCCACTCTTACATCACCTGCTGAGTTTACAAGAAAGAAATGAAAAAATGTCTGTTTTGTCTTGAAAAAAATAGTATTGATGTTTTTTTCTTTTTTTTTTTATCGTGCAAAAGAAAATCACTACAACTGCCGGTGGTTGGTGTGGTGGCTGTACAAAGTCATAACTTTAACTCAGAACTTTGGAGTACCATCACAATTCAGGACCAGAAGAACATGGAGGGACAACGTTTTAAATATTAACTATATTGTCTTGTACAGATACATAGTGAACCCACAGCGAACTCATGCATGAATCTGAACACCGTTTGGTCAGAAAACTGCATTGCTTGAAACACGTAGTCGGGGGAACGCGCTGTTAAAGAATGTCCACGTTCTCTCCTGTAACTTCCTTTGTTTTTTGAAGCGACGGCTGTGTAAAAAAACCCGACATTGTTCCAGCCGATGAATTGAACGTTCCTTCGTGAGATGCAGGTTTAACGCATTTTGAAGTCCATATTTTGTATTCTTAAGGGATGTTTGCCTGTGTCTGTAGGTTGTGTGTATAAACCATGCATATTAATTATATCGCTTTCAGGATGTTTACCGCCAGATGGACTTTAATGCATTTATTTATTAGTTTAGCACATCCAAACACAGAAACTGTTTACAGTCTCATAGTTCAGTATGTGGCTCGGTGCCGGAAAGACAAAGAAACCCTGAGGGCTTTATAAAGAGTTCTCCTCAACAACATTGCAGAATTAAAAAAAATATCTTTTGCATGTCAAATTACGATCAATCTGGTCATTATGGAGTTAGAAAGTCTATTGGTAGACAGCACTTACACAAATAAATAAATATGTGTTTACCCATCTGATGAGCTTGTTTGCCTCAGCAGATGTTGGAAATGATGCAGCTGCCTGCGCTCATTCTCAGTTCAGTAGTTAGAGGAAGTGAAGGTCATTTTGGGTGAAACTGTGGGTGTAACGCAGCAGCAAAAAATCTGTATTCGGTCAATACATGTGGGCTTTTTTTTTGTCGATATACTGCATGCTTAGCCACATCTGAACATGGTTGTATGGTGTCTCTCATCTCTGACTGCGTCCCCTCAAATCAATATCTGGAGCGTCTGAAAAACTGAACTAGATCGATGACATAAATTCTGCTCAGACAATCATGTCCAGTAAGGAAGCGTAATCACTACGATTATCTCTTATCTTTATTATTTTAGTGAGAGACGCACAGTTCTCCCGACTCGGCCCATGTAATCATGCCCTTCCTAATAAGAGACGCAGTCATTCTGTTTGTTTTGGTTCGGTCATGAGCCTGCTGGCCTCTGGTAGCTCCTACATGCCAGAGCAGACCTCTGGAAACACACAATTACTTTCAAAATACCACATGAGTGAACACCTGGTTACCTCTTACATCCAATTACACAATGCATCAGTCATGTATGCTCAGCGCCCTTTTTCTCCCCAGAGAAATGTATCATTCTCGAGACAACATCACCCATGTTATATAATGAAACAGAGGTGCTGGAACTGATTGAACACAAAGTAACTGAATATTGTCTTTTTGGATAGTCACTCTTTGCTTTTACCTTTTCAAACTTCCACAAAGTCCACAAGGTCTGTGTAGCATGCTGTTTGTATCCCACTTTTCATTTTCCGGCACTTTTTCATTTATTTTGCCAAAAAAAAAAAAAAAAAACCCAATACTTCACAGGCTAAAGCTACAAACTAACCCGATGAAGAGGGAATCAAAAGGGACAAATCTTTTTCCCGAGCAGTCGCACAGCTGAAAAAACCCAGAGTTTATTGTTTTTTTTCTTCGGTGCACCTGCAGCTTCATTGGGCTTGACATCTCATGCTGATCCTTACACAATGCACACATTCTTCATAGCTCACTTCCAGGACATGAGCCAGACTGAACTGTCACATATGTGTTTGGAAATGTGCTTTTAGCTGCATGCACTCCAAAAGAAGAACACGAACAAAGTTACTTTACAGAAAGTGCTGCGGCTGAGTCAAAGCACGTTTTTCCATCTGAATTCCAGTCACTTATTGACTGCGATCGCTGTGTTTGAGCGGGATCTATAAAGTTTAAAGTTTATCCAAATCTGTTGCAAGTTCTGTAAAACTGTTACCTATTGTTTTTATTTATTTATTCTGAAATGGGAACATTGTTTTCTCTTCACGTGTATAATGACCCTTCTATTCATGTACAAATCTATTGCGAAACAATCCGTTTAAAAGAAAGAGAGAAAAAAAAGGAGGATAAACAAAGCAATCCAGGAAAAATATAGATTCTTTGCGTAACCTCACATGTACGGAGGCAGAGCAGCACAGCACATGAACAGATGATCAAAATAGGACTAAAGGTCACAGAGTGTGTCTGGGTGCAAAGGGGCAAAGAGCTGACCAGTTATGAGCCCACTCTTGATGCTGGAGCTCATTTGCTCTCAAATACTTCACCGCTACTTTGTTTCTGCACAGTAAGGACTCTGCATTCTACCTCAGCGCTCACAGAGTGAGCTGGTAATACCTCTGGAGGTTTCACTGTACTTCAAATAATCCAAAGTTCTGAGAAGCTGTTGGAATTTGAGAGCTGATTACTCACTTTAAGACTCTGCAGCAACAAGACGGCGTCTTTCACTTTTTCCTGTTTTATTTATTTTCTTTTTTTTGGGAGCTTGAAGAGGGCTCTCTCCGGGACACTTTGCCAGGATTTAATGTGAAATGATAACATCATGAGCGAGTTGTTTTAATGAAATTGCCACATTGAGTAAACTGGCAGATTTATTTATTTTTTCCCTGCATGCCTTATGCAACAAGAAAGGACTAATTTACCAGGTAAGTCTTGCAAGTTTCCTGTTATTTAACACTCTGAAGTGGCACACTGAGTGGTTTTTGCAGCTGATGCTATTTTCAATGTTGTCACAGGTGCAGAAACAGCCTGCTCTATTTCGCACAACCAATTTTTAATCCGGGAACCGAAAATAATAATTTTAGAGCCATTTTAGAGGTGAAATATGGCTTTTGGTGACCTCTTGGATCAGGTGGGTGGCACGGGGCGCTTTCAGATCGTGCACGTGACCCTCCTGTCCATACCTGTCCTGATGATGGCCAGTCACAACCTGCTGCAGAACTTTGTGGCCGCCGTGCCGCCTCACTACTGCAGCGCCCACTCCAACGTGTCTCAGAGCCAGCTGAGCCCGGAGGAAATCCTGCAGATCACAGTGCCACTGGACCACAAGGGAAATCCACACAGATGCCAGCGTTACACTGCTCCACAGTGGCACCTCCTGGATAAGAACGGGAGCTCCTATTTTGGGCAGCAGTGGGATGCTGAGGATGCTGAGTTGCAGGGATGTGCAGACGGATGGTCCTATAACATGACTGAGATGAGCTCCACAATCATATCAGACGTGAGGACCGATTAGTTTGCATTTTTCTGTGAAGTTCGACTCGAACGGTGTAAAGACTTTAACCTGTGTTCATATTTTAGTGGGATTTAGTGTGTGACATGCGCTCCTTAAAGCAAATGGGACAAACTGTCTACATGGGAGGTGTGCTAGTAGGAGCCATTGTCTTCGGAGGCCTTGCAGACAGGTAATGTCAATCTGCATCACATCCACTTCTCTTCTGCGCCTAACAATGCAATAAAGTCAGGCAGTAATTCGAGTGGCTCATTCCTCTGTCCTAGATATGGCCGGCGCATCCTGGTGCTCATTTCGAACCTGCTGATGGCGGTGTCTGGCACAGGCGTTGCTTTCTCCACCTCCTTCTCCATGTACTGTCTGTTCCGGTTCGGCTGTGGCATGGCTCTGTCCGGCGTGGGACTCAACACCTTCTCTCTCAGTAAGACGCTCAAAGGAAAAGCAGCCTCACGTGGAAAGGGTGCTGAAACAATGATCAACTTGTGGCTTTTTTTTTTTCAATTTGCAGTTGTGGAATGGATCCCTACCCGCGTGCGAACTTTGATGGGGACTTTAACAGGCTACTGCTACACGGTGGGCCAGCTGATCCTGGCCGTCATCGCCTACTTCCTACGAGACTGGAGGTGGCTGACCCTGGCCGTGTCTTTGCCTTTTTATGTCTTCTTCCTGATTGCTTGGTGAGTTGCACAGCACAAAAGAAGAGGAAAAAAAAAATCAGACAACTACACGGATGTATAAAAAAGGCCCACACACACATTAGTGGTGAACACTCCTGACTCACAGTGAGAAAATCTCCAGATCCCCAGACTGCCAACAAAGGAAAGATCATCAAGAAAATGTACATATTCAATTATTTATTTATTTTTTTGCCCTTCTTAGCCTTTTGGCTGATGTTATCCCACAACTGTTGTTAGATACATGCAGACACTGTGTCACTATACATTCCATTACATTATGCATTAGTACATGTGCATGTAGCACACATCATAAATGCACACATACAGATACAAGAGTGGAGTTTGCATGTGTTATTATTATTTTTTTTAGGTCAGACACAAACATTTTATTTAAATAGGTGACTGAACTATTGTGTGTGTGTGTGCAAGCAAGCGTGCCTCACTGTCTGGCTCTGTGGGACTGATTAAAGCCCTCCATGACCCTAACCCAGTTAAAACAGTAGAGAAGACGAATGGCTGTATGCATTAAAAGTGTGGCGTGTGAAATTGAGCTGAGAGAAACCAGAAACTGCAGAGACATCTTTCTGAGTGTAGTGAGCTCCTCTAGCATCCAGTCTGTCTTGTGGTAAATGGAACAGTCCCTGAAGTTATCGTTGTCTTCTAAGCATGTAACAGCAAATAGTTCCCATCGAGGTTATTTATTATTATTTTAAACATCATATTTTAACCAAACGCTCAAAACAAATGTTTCTTTTAGGTGGTTTCATGAATCTGCAAGATGGTTAGCCCTAAATAACAAGCCCGATATAGCCGTGAAGAACCTCCAAAGTGTGGCAAAATTCAACGGACACAAGGAGGAAGGGGAAAAAATTAATATTAAAGTAAGTTGTGGGTCCTTGACATGGTGGCATCTGTGTGTGTGTGTGTTGTGTGTGAGCAGATGATGCAGTGATATTACTCCGGGTTTGTGTGCAGACGCTCCAGGAGTCCATGAAGAAAGAGCTGTCCAGTGCGCAGGGCTCCTACACCGTCCTGGATCTGTTTCGGACACCCCATATGAGGGTCATGACCCTCAGCCTCAGCGCTGTCTGGTACACACTTTGCACTTTGTGTGGCAGTTTTTAAAGCTACCTCTGATAAAACTGCAAAGACTCTGAACATGTTTTGCTTTCTTTTTCATACTTACAGGTTATCAACCAGCTTTGCGTACTACGGTCTTGCAATGGATCTGCAGAAGTTTGGGGTGGACATCTACTTGATACAAGTCATCTTCGGGGCCGTCGACATCCCGGCTAAAATCGCCATAACTATCTGCATGAGCTTTATCGGCCGCCGGCCTTCACAGTGCGGCGCGCTCATCATCGCTGGAATCACTATTTTGATCAACTTGCTGGTGCCTCTTGGTATGACACAGCTGGGTGGTTTATCACACATGTGAGGTTGCGCGGGAGCCGGTCAGCGATCTCACGATGCATTGCACCTTTGTTCAGACAAACAGACCGTACGCACCTGTCTGGCCGTGGTGGGAAAAGGTTGTCTCGCCGCATCCTTCAACTGCTGCTACCTCTACTCAGGAGAGCTGTACCCAACCATAATCCGGTAAGTCTCACCTGGCAACAAATGTGTCTCCATCAAATGACTTTCTAAGAATTCAGTCTGGATTTTATTGATCACGCAGAGCTTGTGTTTATACAGGGACAAAGTCCAAGTTTCTGTAGTGGATACCAGCTAAAAGCACTGAAGTGAAATTTTGCTTAGAAAGCTGATCGGATATGGTGAAGCCATTGGGAAAAAAAAAAGTAACTAGTTTTTTGGAAAATGTATGATTTTCAATTGTAAAGTCTTTCTGAAGTACAGTGTCATAATAAAGTGTGAATAGCTGCGTTCTGGTTGCTGCATTAGCTGAATGGTTGAAGGTTCAACCAAGTCTGGATCAGTTAGTTGGAGGAAGATGCTCAAAAACATTTTATAAACTGTTATTTTAAATGAATTTTTCTTCACACAGTAGATAAAATTCCATTCTTTTGTAGTCTCAGCAGTGTCGTTGGTCTCCCTTTGGGATCAAAGTTGGGACTTACTTATGTCGTGTCAATTCCCAAATTGACTGAGGTGCGGGTCAGAGAACTCAGGTCAGCAATGACTTCATTGATGCTCATGAAATGGAACGTCTGTGCTGGCCTCCGAAGATCTGGTTGAATTCTCCCTGCATGTTTTCTAGTGATTTGCTCTGATGTGAAGCCTCTCACGTTTGTCGACGTGCATACAAACTGAGCATTCCTGCGAAGCGGCACGGTCAGCTCACTCATGTGTAGAAGTCTCCCCTAAACTCCTCCTTGTGTTCCTGCAACACTTTACACAAACTCAACTTGTGGATGCATCGAAGTCTAGTGATCCTCAGAGTTTTCTTCCAGGAACATGATGCCGAAGTCCGCTTGCTTGCATAAAACTAACATTTATAGTTGGATTTGTGACATGCTTAAGCTGCTGTGCAGACTTACACCGCGATTCCTGATTAATCTTTCACGTCATCCTGGATTCCGTTCAGCGACTCGGACTTTTTTCTTCCAGCTTAATGTCAGCATGGCCGGTGACACTGGCGAGTTTGCTCCAAGCTAGATTCATTGTGTCATGGACGGCAGACACAAGATGATATAATTCTTTTCAGAGACTGGATGGTCAAAAACGAGAGAGAGAGGGAGAGATAGAGAGAGAGAGAGAGCACCTCTGCAACATTCATGACAAGTTACAAGAACACTACAGGGAATTAGTGATGGTCTAGTAACTCATTTCTTCACAGAAATTGAGTGTGAGGGAACAAGCAGTGGCATCCTAGTAACATGTTACCTTCTACTGCATTATTCGTAACAAAGACCTGGAACTTTCCAGACAGAAATATGCCAAAATACACTTGTTCTTACATCCGAGCCCGAAGCTCATTTAAAATCTGTGTTGTGCTGCACTTTGTAATCATACAGATGGATGTACAGACAGAAAATGGGTCACCGAAGTGACAGGGAAAGATTAACAGAGCAGACACTGACCCAGATGATACATGAGTTCAAAGGTCATAAAAAGGCAGGAACGGTTTCGTTCTAAATACATACAGAGCATTTGTGTGTGTGTGTGTGTGTGTGTGTGTGTGTCAGCAAGCTGAATGATGCAACATTTTGAATTGTGGAGTGATGTTAGAGATTCGGGGTCATGCCATCGGTCTGGGTTCAAATTCTGCTCGGTCTCAGTCTGGTGTGTCCATGCATATCCGAGGTGCTGTTGACACCGGGGTTCTGTGGATATTTGCATACACACTGTCCTCTGGGGCAGAAGTCTGTTTGTTTATCATACCAATCTCTGGAAAAAGGCAGCGGCGGTCCTGAATGGCGTGTTTTTCTGGGTTTCATCAGCCTCAAACAAACAGTCCTCAAGCGCATTTGTTTTTCAAATATTCAGATGCAGGAATGAACGTGACCTGATATGTGCGCTTCACACTGTGCAGCCGCTCGTGTTTCTGAGAAACAAGGGCTTCAGTTGTTTTTTTTTTCTTTCTTCATGTTCAAGTTGTATTCAGTTCAATAACTGTTGTGCACTTTTTAAAGGCACAGTTTGGAGAACCCTACCTTGTCCTTAAACGCACCGCCTCAGACTGTATCAGCACTCCACGGTGGTTCAAATGATGTTTCTTCAATTTGATTTGATTAGATTTTTCTCTTTTCTCTCTGCTCCTCAGTCAGACCGGTATGGGATGGGTGTCCATGATGGCTCGTGTCGGCGCCATGGTGGCTCCGATGGTGCTCCTCACAGGCGACTACATCGCCTGGCTGCCCGGTTTGATCTATGGAGGGGCTCCTATCATCAGTGGGCTGGCCGGGGTATTCCTCCCAGAGACTCTTGGCGTTCCCCTTCCTGACACAGTGCAAGACGTGGAGGAAAGGTGAGATTTCGAACGGGACACACGCTTCATTTCCGTAGCGACACGTGAGATCTCGTGTTAACGCACGGCAAGTAATCAAGGCAACAAATGCTCCATCGTCATGGTTTACTTGTGCATAAAAGGCACATTCAGTTGAGAGGAGAGAGCAAGAGAAAAACTGATTAATTCATATTTGCATTTTTCTGTTTGGAACACAGGGGATCTGGGATACGATCCAAACCGTCACCAAAGGAGACAGTAATCTTACAAGACACCCAGGCGAATCTCCTGAAGCAGGCTGCCTGAGGCCATCTGTACTGTACTCCTGACGTTTCTGCTGACATGGTAATGAGAGTAGAGCGGGTACTGCTTCTTTTCTGTGGCATTGATTTCCATGAAGAGTCCGTCGTGTTGCACGACCTCTGGAGAACGGGTGCTGCAGTGCTGTTGTTGAACAGGTCAATATGAAGAAATCACTGTTGTGGACAATCAGATTCATGTTTAGTTCAGACACAAAGTAATTTAGCCTCCTTTTGCACCAAGTATGTTTTTTTTATGTTATGTATCTGTTTAGATTAATTTCCATATTTAAGCACTCGGGAGGCTTAAAGAAGCGAGCATGTTGTTTTGATACCTGAATGTGAAGAATGTTGTATATCTAAAGGAGTTTTGATTGGAATCAACAGCGATCCTTTTTTTTACGTCTTGTGTGAATATGTCCTTTGTCTCCGCCTGCTGAAGACAGACGCCGGCGAAATGCGCGTGATATGTTGAAGTCACATTGAACTGTACTGAGTCATCACCAGCGAAATTAATTCAGACAAGTCAGAGCAGGACATCGAGGACTCCAATTCGAACACATGGAAAAAAACAGAGACCAAACAGTGCCACCCATAGCAAGGCGGAGAAACAGCAGAAAAAAAAAAAAGGGACGCAAAAGCTGCTGTGTCTCGGTTTTTCCAGCCTCGGCCTGGTCTGTGCAGATCAATGAGTAAACCAACTGAATGCTGCGTTGTGAAAGAGCACATAAAAGAAGGAATTTCTTTCAAGCACGGCTGACATTTATGTTTGTTCTCGATTATTAACCTTGCGTCTGCATGTAGGTTTTCCAGGAATAATGGCAAAACGATCCCCTCAGCATTTAAATATTAAGCCTCTAAGTCTCACAGGTTGTGTAACTAAATGTCTGCAAAGCTTTTAATGTTCAGTGAGAAAGGCTGTGTAGTGTGTGCTTTTGTTTCCGCTTGGTGACTGTGTTCTGAGCGCTGGCATAACAAACCTCTCCCTCTCCTGCCATGATCCAGCAGACAGAATTTATCCCATATTTCCATGACAGAAAAAAAAAAAAAAAAAGCCTGATCCTGATATATGTTGAAATTTGGAAACTAAAATGAAATACAAGAGAGTCAATACAAGGCTCCAAATTTACATGTAAGGAAGAAAAAGAGACTGTTTGGAGAGTTGTTATGCTTCATGTCAAAACTCAACCCAGTGGAAAGGTCAGAAAGCTGTCTCTGTTGGACCTTTTATCGGGCATTCATTGAAACTTTTTGAAAATGTTTTATGGAAGGAGACGTAGGTTTTTTGTTTCTTTAACCATTGTGATTTTTTTCAAAGGAAGTAAAGGTGATATTTTTAGGTCATTATTATTATTAGTAATGAAATCAGTCTTGAAGTGTAAAAACGAGATAAAGCCTGCTGATTTCATTAAAATACTACTGATCAATGTGTAATATGTAAATATGACTGTATTACTGCTCTTTAGATATGATTTCTTTTTTAAATAAAGTATGATATTAACAGTCTATTCCATAAGAACTTTTTTTTTCTATATTTTGAAGATGAATTTGATTAAAGGTGGAAATTACCAGAACTTTCACAGGGGATTAAAACTGTGCCCAAGTTTCACCCATCTCAGTGCTTCATGTGTGATGGATTCAGTGGTGGATAATATGCTGTTGTTCCTTTGGAAGAAATATAAAGAAATGACCGAGATTTCAAATAAAGAAGCTTTCCCCATAAAGGGTTAAATACTGCAGCCCTATCTGAGTTGATACACCGCGTCTTTCATGTTTTTTAAAAGGCAGTCAGGTCAGTGTCTTTGCTGATATTTTAATATAAATACCACTTTTATATGTTCTATACATGTGGTTCTGCTATTTGTAAAAAACGACAAATACAGTTAATGACCTCATGTTGTGATGAAACGGCTGTGACACCATCTAGTGGAGAATTCATGGTACTGCACAACCTGGTACACCATGAGCAACATCTGTATATGATTAAAAAAAAGAGAGAAAAAAAAAATCAGGATCAAACTCCTCAAAGCTATGAGTCAAAGTATTACATCAAGGCTTGACCACATTGACCATAAACATCTGTTTTTTTTAAAGATATGAGTCTGACAAATTGACTCGTGTTTCATTTAATAGGGCTGCTATAACTTATAGGATTAAATGATCATAAATGATCCCCTGCATTTATCTGATGAAAGGAGTGTAATCAATATTCAGTTGATTGGTAAAATAAACGATGTAAGAGTTGCTTGATGGTTATTGTTTTTTAATTGAGACCAGACCCATCAGATTTTCCCCTTTTGAAATAGTTATGTAATTTTACCATTTTCAGCTCTCACGCAAGAGGTGTAGTTTTTTACTGTAGATGTCTGCATTAACTATCACTTTAAAGAGCACAGCCACCATCTAAAACAGTTTTAGGTATAATTTATAAATCCCCACTCACCGTATTAAACAGATTTTATTTCAACATCAGATTTTATGTGTGCACTCCGGAGACGCGCCGTGTATCATACGGAAGGCAGACAGGCGGAAATCGCACAGGCGAAACAAAACACGACTCAAAACGCAGAGCAAAGTTTCCTGCAGAAAGAACTACAACGTAAAATGATATGAATAAAGATTTATTTTCTCATATGAACAGGTGGATTCATTTTTCATTTTATTTTACAATCTATGACAATCTCGCATTTTTTCTTTTTTCTTTTTTTTCTAGCATATTTCAGGAATGACATGGGGGAAAGGTTCTCTTTTATTGCTGAATGTTAAATGAAATACACTTTCACTGACTGGAAAAAAGAATTGTCTGCTGCTTTTTTTAATTTTTTCTTTTTTTTTTTTTTTTTTTAAACCATGCACCCATCTAACCTTGACCACAAGGACATGCAGAGGAGAGGTGTTCAAACATTTCAAGCGAGGGTGGGGTCAGGTGGGGCGGGGCGGGGCGGGGTGAGGTGGGGCGGGAGGAGGTCATAAAATCAAACAGAAGAGACTGGCAGGATGTGCCTGGTAGCATTTCAATTGCGGTGAGGGGACTGGCAAAGTGAGGGAAGTATCACACTGGAACTAGTGGTGCAGCGTCGTCTTCTGCATTATTCAGACATACAAAATCAGACTCAGAGGTGAGAAACTCAATGAAGTATTTGCAACATGTGACCGTGGTGTGACCAGAGACCATTCGCTATAAACAATACCACCGTGCATTTACCATTTCAATTGCAGATCAATTTTAAGGTCAATAATCGCTTGAAAATTCAGCATTTTTTTCCCCCCTCTTTTATATAACAAGGAGTAGAAACAAACCAGCGGCGATAAACAAGATATCAGCTGTCTTTTATCACAGCATCGCTTTCCATGGTTTGTGACATTACTTGAAATACATCGTCAATATTATTTCTCATCAGTGGAGGACAAAGGGCTTAAATGAATTCCTTTAATTATCATCATTTACAGGCTAAATTTGAAATGACTAGATCCGTCAACGAGACAAAGCAGCACACAGTACTACTGGAGGAGACACTATCTGGATGCTATTTGACAAAAAAGAAGTGTGCAATGTAAAGTGGAGTGGGATAAAAAAAAAAAGTGATAATAAAATATCTCATGTACACAGTCATTCGATGGAGGTGAGTACGTGAACAAGAAAGGCTGACAGCTTGATAGACGGCTGCATAATGGTTTTCAAAAATAACTCAGGTAAATATGCATTTTGTATCATGTTATTTCATTCTACACTATAGGCATCACATAGTTTTTTTTTTTCACACACAACACACTAGTCACCTCTTAGAAAATGATGTAATCAAACAGCAAAATAGAAAGTTTGCATATTTTTGCATTGTATGATCCTCCAAAGTTTCACAGCTAGTTCATTTATATTAGTTTCGTCTAGTCCTGTTCTCCACGGAGCTGCTTCCACCTGGCTTTCCTTTTTCTCTGTAGAGGAGTATGCAGGGGACTGGTAGACTGTATGTTTACATCGAGGTACTCAGCAGGTGAGAACCTTAGTCTTAGGTAGACCTTAAGTTGAGGAAGAGGGTGAACAGGGTTTAAGGTGGAAGTGGGGGGGGGGAGCATGTGGAAATCCTGAGACACTGTGTGGCCTTTTAACACCCGCCACAAAAACAGATAGGACACAGAAAGATGATGAGGCGTGGGAGACGGGGGGCGGATTTGAGTGAAAGCAGATGCAATCTTCTTTTTTTTTTTGTTGTTGTTGTTTTTGCGTCTGCCTGTGAAGGCAGGGGTCACCCTGCGCCCAAGTGGCTCAGTGCTCGCTGGCCTCACACCAGGCTAACAGGAGGAAAAAAAAAAAAAAGAAAAAGAAAAAAAGAAAAAAGAAAACAACTGCTGAGAAATAAAAAAGAAAGGGCATAGCTGGGGCGAGGCTGGAAAAGGGGGCAGAATAGCTGTAAACACATCAAGCAATGGCCTGCGCAACATGTGACCCGACAGTAGCCTTTACCTATCCACCTACACCGGAGGTCAGCCGTTCTGACGAGGCGCTACTCTGTGAACCTCTGGGACTCTCCACTCTCAGCTCCCCGGAGACGCCAGCAGACCCACACGCTCGGTGTTACCACAACAAACAATGAAATTCATCTAACAATCACAAACGCATGCAAGCAAGCTGGCATGCACGCGCGCGCACACACACTCTCTCTCTCTCTCTTTCTCGCTCTCTCTCTCTGTCTCTCTCTCTCTCTCTCTGTAGACATTAGTCAGAGGGCAAAAGTGATCTACACTGTATTTATCAGGATCCGAAATCAAAAGCTCTAAAAGGCGAATCATATCAATGTAAACATACACTTTATGTTGAATTGGTTTATATTGCGTGATATGAAAGGGGTTATGCTCCAGTGGGGCTAGACTTCTTAAAGAATGCAATTTGGAAAGAAAGTGAAACAAGAAACCAGAGAGGAAAAACAAACATAAATGTGTATAAAAAAATGAGGCGTCCATATAAGAAAGGCTACAAAAACCTCCACTGGCCCTCTGGCATCGGCATACAGCAAAAGGCACCACAATATTACTCTATTTTTTTACGTTGTGAAAAAACTGGCACATCTTTTTATGCTGTAAATCAAAATGTACATATAAATAGAGTTTTCCCTATAAAAAAGTCTTTGCTGTTAACTAGTAGACAACTTTTGCTAAAATGAAAATAAATATTTCATTTGTTTAGAATATCTGTCAGTTATATAAAATAAAAATATTTCTTATAGATGCAGGTCTATACTATATTGATTTTTGTTGGTTCAGTATCACTCTTTAATGGGGTGTATTGTCCGGTTTGGAGCGTGAGTGTGTGAGTCTCGTATGCATGTTCCCATGCCCGCTGTGCCGCCCTGACGAGTGAGAAGTCCGACTGTCCACCGGCCTGTAGATGGTGGAGGGCTCGGCGTTCATGTTCTGCATACTGAGGAAGGGCGTGCTCTCCCCGTCCTCCTCGGACTCACTATCCGTTAGGCAGCTTCGAGACCCATAGTCCCGAGATGCCTCGTATCCGCGCGGGGCCACGTGGCCGTTCAGTCTGGATCTGCGCCAGCGCCGGCTGCCCATTCCACTGGACCCACTTCTCTTTGGTTGCTCCCGAGAGGAGAGATACTCCTGGGTGGTCTCATAGTCTTCGTCCTCAGCCAGCCGGTAGGGGCTGGAGGGCAGGCTGCCCCTGCTGTCATTTAGATAAGTGCGACGCTGCTGCCGGTAGGGCTCCTGGCACTGGGCGTCGTGTAGGGGCACCTGGTACCGGCGCAGCAGAGGCTGGTCATCCTCCAGAGGGTAGGGGTTGTGGACAGCAGGAGGGAGGGACATGGCATGGCTGGCATTGGGGGACGTGATCTGGAAGGTAGGCACCTGCGGGGGCAATGAATAATGGAAATCCACTGGGGAGAGGCGGGCTGGTGTTGTCAGGGCTGACACGTATCTGCGGTAAATACACAGAGAAAGCTATAGTTAATTAGTGAAGACCAAACACCAGAACTGAGAAAGAGGAAGCAGTTTGTTACTTGAATGCACATTCGACGCCAAGTGTCAAGATGTGCAGGCATTTAAATGACACTGGAAATAGAACTCATATTTCCACAGATACATTTTGACCTGCTTTTCTAAATAACAATCTGCTATTCAAGCAAAACTCATGACATACTTTTTTTCCCTAAGTTATCGTTATTGAAAAAAAAAACTCTTCTGTAGTTAAGAAAAACTACTGTATTTTGTCATTTCAGATATATTACATAATTGTCTTTGACCACTTTGTGCTAGTAAACATAATTCTTGCTCAAACTGGTTGTACTTGCTGAATTAAAATGCCTACAATATCAACACTGGCAAAAGCTTCCTGTGGTGTCCCTCAGGGTTCTGTCCTGGATCCCCTTTTTTTGTCAATATCCTTCAGTCATGTTGTATAAAATATAGACTGACTGTCAAAATCAAGTTATTATTCTATGCCCATTAACACCTTGGCCGTCTTTGTAACAGAATGGGATTTAATCTGCCTCTCAATCAGTTTTTTTTACAGTTAGGAACTTCACTGACAACCTTTGCCCAGTTGCTTGGATGACCTCTTGGCTCGAGTTTTCCTGCCTTAAGGTCTGGATCAACCTGGCCAGCGAGACAGCCGAGCCAACTCTGTGTCCTACTTTTCAACATTTTTTTTAAAGCAAAGTTCTGTGAATCTCATGCTTTAACCATGAATATGGTCACCTCTGAACTTTTGTTGACTCAAGTATCATTCCCAAATGAGCTCAAGTCAGTGGAGAAGACTGTAAAAACATCATGCATATAAAAGCCTAAACATAGTTATGAAAACTGTTACTTAGAGCTATAAAGACAGATTGAATCCTATTTTTCTGAACCTGAACTCTCTGAAAAGAGCATAAACATATACAAAATTGCTGTTTTTTTTTTTTTTGTGTGCAGTTACATTATTACAATCAGAAAGCAATTAATACAACTGAAAATCAATCCAGGACTTATACTTGACAAGGCAGTGATGAACTGATTTGAACTGGAGCGGACAGAGTGTTTGTTTACTGACTGTAGGAAACTGGGAAACAGGCTGTGTGAGACATAAGCCTGAGATATTCCCACAGCAGCGCTGATTCAGCTGATGCAGAGGCTGTCACCGTGATATAAGAGGTATTTGTTACCTGGAATGACTCTGAGGGGGATGTTGATTAAGCAACTGGCTTTGCAAAGCAGCTCAGTGGCCACGGCCATATTCATGCACACATGCCTCCTCTCTGCAGGTACTGCTGATGTCTTTAGAAGTCAAGTACATAAAAGGCAAGCTATATCTTGTTTGACTGGCTACGGAGAAGTTCTAAGGAAGAGGCCTGTGTCACATACTATTACATTTATGGTTTACAGCTGCTTCAAGAACCTCCTTTCGCATTGCTTAAAATTTGGCTCGGCTGATAAAGCATGACTGATGCTGGACAACACCTACAGTATGCATCTCGCAGCATTAGCAGTCCATGAATCACAGCAGAGCGCCTCAGCTTTAGAATTGTTTAATATTTTAAAATGCCTACATCTGTTGCCTATTATTCTTCTGGACGGCACCAATGTAAAAAAAAAAAATTAAAAAAAGGAGATAATTGAATCTTGTTCATATCAAAAGCAGGCAGTAGTTCTCTGAAGCAACCTTTGATTAGAAGAGGCGACTTTGAACCGTGGTCAACTGGACACTCCAGTACATCTCTAATAAATACAAATCTGAAGTCTGAACCTCTGTTTACATTTTCAGTTTGTCTCTGTTAAAATAAAAGAGATGATGAGAATATATGCCCGGATCACTTCTTCTCATGATTCTTCTGGAATAATTGGCCTTCAAGATGTTAAGAATAATGCAAAGACTTCAAGCGATGAATAAAGGCCTGTGTATAAAACCAGTGTTTCCAATTTGTAGTCCGTTGAGACCCGCTGGCCTGCATGTGTTAGGTGTACCCCGGCTCCAACACACCTGATTCAAATCATTGGATCATCATCAAGTCCTGCAAAAGCCTGATGACAACCCATTCATTTGCATCAGATGGGCTGGAGTTGTGAGACGTCTGAAACACGTAGACCTGCGGGCCTCTCTGGGCCGGGATTTGAAAATAATGGTGCAAGCGATAGGAAGGCGGATCATTCTCACGTAGGAAAACCTTTGCCATATTTTTGCCGAAGACCATAAAACCCCACAACTTCCTCATTTGAACTACTACGTGGTCAATTAGTGTTTCACAAATGTTTTCTTTTTTTGAATGGGAAGTTGTGTTAATGCAGTAGAGGCCAATTATGCTCCCAAATGTGTGAATTTCCACCCAGCTCAGTGCTAAAGTAGACCTTGTTGAGCAACACACCCTGAAAGTCGGAGCTGTATTGTAATTCAAAAGTGTTAGGAATGAGCAAGAAGAGCATTTTGAAAGTTGTGGGGTCGCTATGAGTTCCTAGAACGACACCTGGGACTGTCTGAGGTGCCTGAAGATCAAACTCAAATCAGGGTCATGGGCAACAGTGGATACTTCTAAAACACACCATCTGAATACACACCATGTGGAAGACCTGACAGCACAATATTTAGAGCAAATATACTGCATTTGACCTGTCACGCACTAGTTCATGTTAAAGGAACGGTCCAATATTTTGGGAAATATGGCAGTTTGATGTCTTTCCCAGAGTCACATGAGAAGAAACATGAACACGCTAAATATAAACTGCTGTGGAGGTGATGAAGGCCATGCTTCTTCTTTCTGTCGGACCGCCGTCACTCTACCTGCCAACCGTTTCTGGACGAAGAACTGAAACTTGACATCTTCTTATGTGACTGTGAGCAAAACAGCAAACAAGTATATTTCACAAAGCCTCACTCCTTACGTAAACTTAAAGGGAACACGAGCCAATTGGAATCTCAAACTCGCCAGGGATCGATGTTACAATAGCGGTATGCTATATGCACAGGGTTCCCATTAAAATAAGCACTGGTTCTCACTCTTGCCTACCTTAGCGTATTTCATCATCATGCCTGCTGTGTGTCAGTTTCCACTGAGTCACTCAGAGTGCCCTGACTGGCCTCTCGAGGCTGAGAGAGAACCAGCAGAGAGAGGAAACTTCTCAAAATGTTCATGTTCAAACCCAGTGCCGTAACATCGGCCGCGCCGGCGCCGCGTCCCACCTGTCGCTGTGCGGAGAGTCTCCCAGCGAGTCGAAGGAGTCCCCGTACTGCAGCCCCGGCCGGTGGGGGTCGGAGTAACCACAGTGTGCGGCGCGCCGTGCTCGTGCCTCCATGCACGCGGGGCTGCTGCATTTACTGGTCCCCACGGATGACGACATCATTCCCGGCGAGTCGGAGAGGATGCTGTCAGAGTGTTCCAGGCTCCATGTCCGCTCCTCGTGTCTGATAATCACACAAAGGAGTTAGGCGGCCCACACAGCGAGTTCCAGGGTGAGAAGCAGCTTGGTAACGTGTAAATATTCTCAGAGGCAGATGATTTAATCCCCCGCCTCCCTCCCCATCAGTAGATCTGTCACTTTACTGGAAGAGTTTGCATGATCTCCTTCCACCCCTCCTTCTGGCTTCGCCTCTCAACACACAGATATGCTTTCCTTCGCTACAGATATCTGTCTCTATGTGTTAACCTTGACCTCTTCAAGGTAAATTTGCAACTTTCCAAATGTCAGTGAGGAATTCGCCAGCCACTGATCTGGAAAAATGGAGTAAAGTAAAGTAAAAATGGAGTCATGGACAGAACACGCTGATATTATATGATATTATGTGATCATGGAAGCAACAGACTGTGTGTGGCTCAGAACTTCCAATTGTTATCAAACAGAAATGTCTGTAGGTCATATTCATCTTAACATTTCTATTCAAAATCGTGGAAAAGTATCCAAAGAATAAGATTCTGTGAATGAATCTCAGACAACAAAAAAATGAAAAAAGCTGTACTGTGTGGAGTTTGCATGTTCCCCCTGTGGGATTCATCTTGTCTCCTGCCACAGTCCAAAAACGTAGATTTGAGGTTAAACGTGAGTGTGTCTCTCTGAGTTGATCCTGTGATGAACCAGCGGCCCGTACAGGGTGTGACCTGCCTTCATCCGCTCAACTGGGATCGGCTTTAGTGTTCTGCAACACTAAGCTTGATAAAGCGGTACCAAAGATTAGATGGATCTGATTGTCAGTATCAAATTAGCTCTATCTCATCATTTGAAAAAACAGAAATCATATTAATATCACAAAATGCAAGTTTTCGCTCTCTTTCAAGAGCTTTTGTCAGTTTTTATTCATGTTGTGGTCCAGTAAGGAAGACTAATCAAGAACCTGCACGACTGTAAACAGTCATTTATGTAAAGATCTTTGCTAAAGAATGATTCCAACATTTTCTATCAATAAACTATAATATTAACCTGATTATTTTCCCAGATGCTGATCGTGTTAACTAGAGCGTTCGCCTGACAGAGCATGTGGCAGACGCCTACCTGTGAGTTGATGAGTGGGCTCGTGTGGAAGAGTTGTGAGATCTGGAAGAGGCGTGACTGGCAGGGAACGATCCCTCTGTCGCAGGCCGTATGACTCGTTCTGTTGCTGGGACATTCTTTGATATGTACTAGGATGTGGAAGAAGTGGAAGCGGAAGAGGTACAAGTCAGAAAAAGACATTTTGTACATAACTCAAGACATGATTTGTGCTCGTGTGGGCGTCGGCCAAGTTAGGAACTCTGTGGGAAACATACATCTACCATGGGGATTTCCTCCGGGCCGGGTCCTGGGTGATTGGGTCCGTTAGCCAGGTTACGATTGGGATGTTCTGGACACATGTTTTGTCGCAGATGATTGTGCATCTTCTTTCTTTGTTTCCTGTGAAACCAAACATTGGTCACAGTAAGCTGCTGCACGTCAAAAAAGCAATACACACGTACACACACACACACGATACAGACAGCAACTATTTAAACATATGGAATAACATAAAAAGATTGGATTTTAGACAGTAAACTGTTATTCCCATTACGGCACGAAAGCAGCTTGTACAGGCAGCAAACTGCTTTTTCTGAGGATAAAATGGCTACATGAGGCGGTATCTGCAAAAAGGATCAGTGGTTTCTGCTGCGAGCAGGACTTACTTGGTTTTACAGTAGGCAACGACACACACGATGCCCACCACCAACAGAGCCACGCAAATACCCGTGATTGTCAGGACTCTTTTCTGGTAGAGTTCCTCTGCCTCTGTCAACGTCATGCACATAAAATACACAGACGCACCCACACACACACGCACAAACCAAACACACACACACACACACACACACCATGGAGAAATGACAGGAAAAGAAAATTAGCACCTTCAAGGTGGTCACACTTTTTCAATGTACGTCCACATGAATCTTTTTTTTTTTTTCTGACTAAATCCTGAGCACTACGAAGCTTCATACGCCCTCTCCCTGACAACGAACTTCACACTGAAATCTCTCCTCTCACATAATCACGAATGCGACAGATGCTGTTGCTCCCTCTGCTGCGGAGGTTTGGAGCTCAGCGGTCGGTAGGCTGATCTATTAAGCGACTGTAATTTTAGCGTATTTTAAATTAATTCTAAATTACTTATCTGTAACACTTGCAAAATGAGCAGTTTATAAGAGCATAACTCGGTTGGATATGTGTTATGCTTCGTCTGATAAATCCATTATGAGGATCATGTGTCACATCAAACGACACAAACTTGCAGAAGTTTTCATCTGCTCAGGAATTTAGAGAGAGAAAAAAAAAGTGATGTTGAGTTTAATAATAAATACATTTTTGAAATGAAGTGATAACAAAATCTGATTGGTGTTTTTTGCTTTTCTAGAGAAGAGCATATGTGTGGTTGAGACAGAGTCTGCGTTTCCCGAGCGGGGTAATCGAGGCCCTGGATAAACACCGAAGTGTGACTGATTTGAAGTGGTGAGACTCCTTCCAAACCAGGCTCCCTTATTTCAGTCACCAGCAGCATTTTACATTAGCAGCCCGATTTGTGTCAAGTTTCTGACACCTTGCATAAATCACTGAAGCCGGTTTATTTATAGCAGGAAGCGAGGTAATAATTCACTTGTTACCTACTTATAATGACTGTTAAACAAATATAATAAAATTGATGTTTGCATGGTCCAGTACATGAATGCACTTGATCTCTGAATAAACACCTGAAGCGCTTTTTTTTTTTGTGTAATTCTCTCAACCACTGAAGCACTTTTCTGGAAAACAAGAGCTAACAATGTAAGAGGATGGAAACAAGTGACAGACAGAAGAAAACTCTTTCATTCTAAATTTAGCATCGCATGCTCACATCACAGCATTTACTCCCTAAATGATAATTCAAACAGGTATTAAATTTTCCATCCAAAGGTTACATTTCACCTATACAAATGACGGAGTGATGGAGATTGAAGAGAAGAGATCATCCATGAATGAAAGGGAACAGATGGCATATCAAAGACATGAGAGACGCTATCGGGGTCGGACTGAAGGGGTTGGAAAGACAGAGCTGAAGGAAGACGTGTGGCGGCCACAAACATGACACATCATGCTTGTTACAGATGGAAAAGTCCAAAGTCCAGAAGGAGAGAGGCAGAAACTCAGTTAATTGTACGTTTCATTGCATGGGTACGAGAGTTTGAGGGGATCGCATCCATGTTAATCTGATGGAGGATTGGTTGCATGAGTTGAGAGCTTCTCATTCTAACGAGTTACTGAATGGTTGCTGGAGAGATCAATTGGTTAATCGGAGGGGGGTGGGGGGGGACGATATGATTTACAGATTCACACCACAGATGGAGCAGGAGCATGTCAAAAATGAAGGACGTCGACGTAGCTACGCTAGGACGGAGAGTCAAAATGGATTGTTCCATACCCATAAATTCAATCCCAAGATGCTCTGCCATTGCAGAGGGTTGAGAGAGGTGGAGGAGAAACAGAAACAGGAGACCAGATTAAGAGTGTAGCATGTTCCAGCATAAAAGTGGAATACAGACAAATTGGCATTACAGAAATTGAGACAACAATCACTTGTCGGTAATTGTCAACGCGGTCAGTACGAACCCAGGAAGAGACACCAGCATGCAACACAGACTTCAAACCACGCTACAAACAACCACACACAACTAGGAATGCAGACAGCTTCCAGCTTTGTTTCAATGTATTGTATTGATTTTTGCCTGATATACACTAAAAACTGCATCAGTTTGTCTTTGTGAAGTATTTTTTTCTGCAGTCAACACTGTGATTCTGTTGAATTCTAGAGAAAACATCTAATTTCAATGTTTTCCACATCAGCCTTAAGGATCCTCCCTTCTCAGGTTCTTAGAAAGTGCCATTTCGTTACATTGTTCTAGAAAATTTCCTAATTTGAGGCTGATATTAGTCACACGTCTTCTCTCGTGACTACCGTGTGATGCAGACGTGCGTCAACCGCTGAGATTACCTGCACTCTAAGATTTTTTTTTTTTTTTTTTTTCCCTTTCTAAAAATGCTACAGTGTAAGTTCCCGGACACACCCATCACATGAACGGGCAAGTTAAAAAGGAGTGTATGTGTACTGTTTTGGAATAATCACACTGAATGGGAATTATAGCTGGACTTTGTGTTATATGGCGAAGTGAGGCCTTCGGGGGGGTTGTACCAACTCGCTGAGTCCATATCTCTGGCAACTCGCATGCTTTACTTGGGCTAAAGCAAGTCCCAGCTGTTCTTATGACAACATGCTTTTATTAATCCAAGCCCTTACGGCTGAGGAGCAGAAGCCATCCTCCTTCTTTTCGGTATCTCCTGGGGATGGGAGGCGCCCCTTCTGGAGGCGGGCCTTCAAGTTCTGAACTGATGTGTGTGTGCACATGGGCCCGCTCTTCGAAACTAAACCTGACTTCTTCTCTTTGATTGAGGGTAGAATCTAAAAAGCAAGTGGCCCCCCTGATAATACCATCGCGTAGAGAAGGAACCTGTTTTTCATTTGTGCGTCATGCGCTGTACATGCTAACAGGTAGAGCTGCGCCTCAACTGTGTTTTCAGCCGACTTGTTTTAATTATCAGCCGAGCGTTCAAACAAGCGGGGCGTAATCAAAGTTTCTGGTCTGTGTTCATGTGGCTGGTTGAGAAGAGGAACTGAATGCTGCTGCTTGCTGCTTGATGCAAATGCACAGCTGCACCGGAGTTAAACAGAAGAAATGCAGAAGAAGCGAAAGTCGGAAAAAGAGCTCCCACACACCACTGTCTGCTCTGCCAAAAAAGCAAGTAATTTCAGCACAGTGCGCTACGACTTAATGCGAGATGAAATTACTTGTAGTTAAGAGCGGGGTTTTTTTCTTCTGCATTGTACACTGTGCCAACATACAACAAACACTGAGTGCGAGCTGCACAAAATGTGTGCAGACGACGAGGAAGCGACTCTGTAGGCAGCAGGACGTGGCTTCAGAAGCAGATGCACTTTGTTATTTTCTAACTCCAGTCTTACATTTAATTGCAACTGTGCGGGCTTGCGAAGACATGATGCTGACAAAAAAAAAAATGCAATGAGATCGCAAAGGATTCTTGGTTATTATCCAATACAAATGATAGACCTGGAATTTAATTCTATATTATTATAATACGCCGTATTTAACATTGTATATACAGCATCATTCTGGGGGAAAAATGTCCAAGCTGTACAAAATCCTTTGTTTATGTTTCATTAATGTCAAATCAATCTCTACTAGTAATATTACTTCACATACTTTACAAGTAATCAACCAACAAGTGATAGTGTCATGTAAACAGAGGAGACTGCAGCAACAAGTCTATAATCTAAAGGAGCCTGATTCCAGACCATGCGGATATTTTTCAAAGAAAAAAAGCCTTCAGGGCAAGATCTATCAAGCAGCAGTCTTCCACAAACCTTCCTCTAATCTTGCTATAATTCTGCAGTTGATGGATGTGTTTGCTGATGTTGCCATGTGGAATAGTGCAGAGTTGACTTCTCTTACCCCGGGCTTGCAAAGCTGTTCGACACGGCATTTCACTACAGCGCTTGAACCCTACACCGAGGACATCTGCTGTGAGAGCACCATTTTGTTGTTTCCTCTAAAGCATTGGGTTTCTAGCAACAAACGAAGTTTCCTGGATGATACGGTGCGGACTCAGTAATGTAACTGAGCCCTTGAGCAAGTTAGGAACTGATCGGAAGCTGGAAACGAAAATCTGACTGTTTCATTTAACAGCTTGTCATAACGTGAACCTGTAAGCTTAAAAGACAAATAAAACTGCAGATAATTTAACTATAATCAACAGAGTAAGAACAGCAACATTTAAGATTTTTGCTGTTAATTGGAGATATGAAGTATCTGGGAGTATCATTAAAGATGAAACGTGTTTAATCTTCACATAAGATTAATGTGTGCATTTCATATATTGTTCCAGATCCATTATATTTCCTACAGAAACACGCAGAGATCTAATCAAGTCAAAATATGTTCTTCAAAGTTATGAGGGTGCATTTCAAACAGACCCAATCATTCCTCATGCCTATTAGTTGATTCTAATTGAGCAGGCCTGGCTTTTCATCCACGAACCGGTGCCGCGGGAACCGTAACATGCTTGCATTTTTACAGCTGATTGCGTAAAGAGGCATCATTAGTATGTGAGACGAACGCACCGTTCGAGTGTAACTCTTCTGACATTAGACCTCGTTGTTGCATGCAGCTGACTTTGTGCAGGTCATGTAGCATCTAACAAAGCTTCTAAAATCAGACGGTCGCTTTTTGATACCATGGGCTCTTTTTCTTTCTTAGAATGCACATGCGACACACCACACGTTAGAAAGCAGACATGCAGACCAAACACAGTAACACACCATTAATCTATGCCAGCTTGTGAATGAGTCATCGGACACACACACACACACACACACACACGCACACAAAAGTATTAGGTAATAACAGGACACGAAGGCAGTCTCTCTACGCCCAACATGCACGCATGACACAAGGACAGTCTGTAGCACAGAGACGGAAGAGGAAATCGACATACGGTAGAAACTGGCCATAACGTAGGTTTGACAGCGATCACCAGTAAAGTCATTTGGACACCTGATGGAAAGAAACAAAGCCACAGAAAGAGAGAAAGAAAGGAGGGGAGGGTGGTGGGTAAGTGAGAGGGAGAGAGGGCAAGGGTGGAGTGAAAAAGAGAGTATGCGTAAGAGAAAAGTGAGAGAGGAGGGAAGTAGGGTGGGTGGGAGGGAGAGAGAGAGAGAGAGAGAGAAGCAGAGAGACACAGAATTAGAACAACCGCACAACTGCAGACAGCAGAAGCAGAGTGTTCCCATGGATGACACCACCGTGCGCAGGGTGTAGTGCACAGCTCATTGCATGTCGACCTGAGAGGGAGAAAGAGGACGAGAGAGAGGAAGAAAACTGGAGGTGTGGAGGGAGGGGGGGGGGGGCGGGCGGCGGCGGCAGGAGTCCGCAGAGGTAATCCAGTGACAACTGTGTCTCTGTGAACATACTTTTGAAAGGATTGGGCATGTACAACCGCAGTGGCTCAGTCTGTAAGCATCGTGGGCCGAAGTATCCGTCCCGACATCTGGGAAGGAGCAGACAAGTGTTATGAAAAAGAAAACACAGGAAGTGAGGAGCATTGTAAATTTCATGGACTGCAAATCCCACGGCACATATTATTGCCCGATGCCAGTTTTGGTTTAAATGTCAGCGCATCAAGAAAAGTGAGAAGAAAATATAGTTAAAGCTGTAAAAAAAAAACAAAAAAAACACTTCCAAAAGTGACCCACAACACACAAAACAATACAGAAAAGGAGAAAATAGGGCAGCAATAATAACACAACCCGACTCTCTGGACAGCACAGGTCTCTATCTGACACCGGTCTATATTTGGGGGATGAGAAAAGAGTGTAAGAAGACCTAATAAGACTAGACTGTAGCCAGGAATAAACAATGCACCGCCTCACAGGTGATCAATAAATCAATCTGAGGGGACTTGTGCAAGAAAGCTGAAAATGGGGTAATGTGGTTTTCTTCTCTGAGCTGCCGCATGAATCCTTGTGGCTGCAAACATGACGGCTTCATAATTATGACCAAAGGACACGATGATCAAATGTGAGTACGAGCCTATATTTTTAAGTTTTCAGCTTGGAAATAAAGTGAAAAATAGCTGAAGGTATAGCTGTATCTCTGGGAAGAAACACGCCTGCACAACTTTTTGGCTTTGTTTATTTTTGCCTGGAAACATAAGTCAGGGGTTTCTTACATGTCAGTTTATGTTTTTGTAACTGAAGACAGACTGCCATCACGATCAAGTGTGCGACTGCCGAGGCATATTTCCTCATTATAATCCCATTAGGATGAGCAGTTGGTCTTTTAGGGCCACCAGCATTCCACTAACAGCCACAACTAGACCACCAATCCAACAAAGGTCACCGCTCTAGATTTACTGGTTTCACACAACCCCTCCCAGGAGCGCCATAACGTCCGGCGTTAAATTACTCATCCTGAGTGATGGCGTTTAACTGGGGGATAGCACCACCTAGGCCGGGGGGAGAGCTGGCCGAAAGATGAAAGAAATCAACTGTCACCGGATAATTTAAAAATCAGAGGAGCGGGCAAATGTTCACCGTGGCGCAGAAAAATAAACATGTGACATTCGGGAGGACAAAGTATTTAGCCATGTGTTAAGAGATGTGAAGCAGGAGCCGTTTCTTGAAATAATAAACTGGATACGCCGCGGACACGACTCACCGTGCTCTCATTTATATTTTTTAAGACAAGAGTTTTCTTTCTGCATTTCCAGTCAGCCGTCAAATGCGCTTTTAATAACTTTTAGAAAATGTAAACATTTTCTCAGCTTTATATAATTGTAAACTCAATGTCTTTATAATTGAAACTTCTGAGTGAGTCGCTGAGGTAAAGTGTAATTAATATAGCTCCGGGGAATCGTCACACCTCAAAACACATGTAGAGCAGGGCTGGACTTCTCATCGGGAGCACCGGGAGATTTCCCACCGGCCTGATCGCTGTTGAATTAATATGACCTGAGCTGGTAATGAACTGCAATGGCAGAAGAACCACACATGCAAGGCGGGGGATTTCTGATAAAAGCAGGAGGGGGAGATGTTTTCACATGACATTATATAGCTTTGGTTTTCAAAATACAAGCCTGTATTTGACACTTGTCAACTTAAGTCATTTGTTCCCAGCGGATCTGTACAGGACAATAATATGTTTTAGTTTGAATGTACAGGAACTGAACCAAAATGTGACACTTGATACCTTTAATAACTTTTAAGGGGAGATTTTTGCACCGGGGAAGGAAACATAAATGCATTAAAAATTGTGGGAAAATCATACAGCAGTGAGAACGCTGCGGGAAAACGGTAACCTCTCAGGTACGCCTTCCTGTCTTTGTGTTTGAGAACGATGGCTTGATTTGAACTATAAGCAACACACTGAGGAAAACTGCCAATGGATCCCTTTCTATAAATGTGGCATCAATTTATGAAAACATCTGATGCATCAGACAAATAGTTTACTTTTGGTGGGAAACAAAACATTTTATCACGACTTTTGGCAGCCTTTTGCTGTTTAAACCCATTTACAGAATCTGATTTCTAAAATACAGATAATGTAAATACATATGTATACTCCTGTGGGTTACATACTTAAAGTCACGTATTAACGTTACTTAAAACAAAGTTCATACCTCAAAGTGGAGGAGCTGGACATAGAAGTAGGGCTAGCTGTCTGCGGGACTTGTTTAGCCGGTGAGTAATACCCACTGAAGCCCGGCCTGTATTGAAAGAGATGGCTGTGGGGCAACAAATCCCCGCAGGCCTTCACTGCATTATCCAACTTTTCTGGACCCATGCCCCGGCCGTGAGTGAATTAGCTGCAGCAATTGAGTTATTGCTGCCTCCAATTTGTACACAGCGCATTGAACGGCTGTTGCAGCCATGTCCTCGCTCGTTGCTTGTCGAGCAGTTCTGCCTTCGGCCAACTGAGCACGCAGGGCCCACCCGGAGTCCGGCCTGTACAGCACACCAGTCGGAGGGCTTCTGCGACGTTGACACGTGGTCCAACGGAACATGGAACGTGATAGCCGACAACCACGACTTAGGGGTAATTTGTATAAGTGGATTGTGTGCTGGAAATGATGGTTTTCATTGTCAAATTTAAAAAAAAAAAAAAAGGTGATACAAGTTAAAAGGAACTGCTCTTTATTATGCCCAAGCACGCTTCCGAATTAATGAAGAATTCAGACTTTAAATAGGATTATTTTACCAGCAGGGTAACACTTTTCCAGAGGCTGAAAACTGCAAACATAACTTAACGCTGGATTAAAACAGTATTTTCAGTTGATCATTACTGAACGTTGCATTTTTAAACTTTAAAATGAGTGAGGGAATAGCGCAAAAAAAGGAAAAAAAAATCTGAAATGAAGTGTTTTTGTCAAGCTTCCCTGAACATCAACATGTTTTTTTTTTTTTTTTTCTTTTTAGCTCACATCTAACACGAACTAAAATCTAAACATTACGGATCAAAAAAAAAAAAAAGGTTGTTTCTGTGATAAAGTCAACCTGTTTTCTCCCTGGAAAGCAGCGGCGCGCGGTTCATCCAGTCCACTTTACACGCGGGTCTTGATCCCCCTCTGCCAAATGTAAGCAACCATTCTATTTACCTCATTGGGGGCCTCGAACAGGCATAAATATTTGCTCACTACTAAACCGGTGACTCATGACATTTTCAAAAGGCTTTTAATGTGCGGCCCTCCTGTACACTAAACATGACTTAAAAGGATGAGCGAAACCACCGCTTCACTCCATTATTAGTGTTAAAATACACAGCAGGTGGGTAGTTATGCAAACTGGCAGCATGTCCCTGTGATGAGTTGCTGCTGCTGCTGCTGCGGCTGCTGCTGCAAGGAAAGAGAGGGGGGAATAAAGCAAGAGCGTGAAAACAAATAGGGCGCTAAAACAAGAAGAAACAATGGAAAATGCGATTCTGTGAGAGAAACGGTCACACCGAGAACAGAGATTGATAAATCCAACAGAAAGGGAAGCAAAAAAAACGATCACTCACTTGCAGGAAAGCTGATTTATACCATGGATGAAGTAACAGTCGCCGCCATTCACACAGTAGGTCTTCTCTGTGTCGTTGCATCTTCTGGCGTGGCCTGAGCCTGGAGATGGCGTTGTGGTTACTGTGGAAAAATGAAAAGAAACACAATGAGGGGGGGAGAAAAAAAACAGCACAATTTGACTGAGCAAATCTATTTTAATGTCACATTTACTCTCCTCCGGTCTCCCAATAAAAACAGTAAACAATGATTTAGGAAAAAAAAGTTCCAATGAGGAGTTCCATTTGATGTTAGCTCGAGTAAGTATCCTGTGTTTTACTCAAATTATACACTTGTATCACCACAAGGACTCTTAGGTTTCCGTCCACAAAGCGTGTGGATGTAATTGTGTCCTTAAGCAGTGTTGACACAATCTCACGAAGTTCTACGCGCAAACATAAATATTTCCTCGACACGGCGTAGGAGTTGTTTACGCCCTGACGCAGGTCCTTGGAATGGCCCAAAATGTCATGTATCTGCACTTAACCCCCCCCCCCACCCGCTACTCTAACTGAACAGATCTAACATGTTTGGGATGAAGTCTGCTTATCAGGAGTAGAGTGGAGTGGCGAGAGAGCAGCGCCGTGGCAGGACCGGGCTTGAGAGCGGAGGAGGAGCGCGCTTCACATGTCAGACGCCGACACGTGATCGTAGCCGCGTACCTGCTGTCAGACGCTATTAGCACCTCGGCCGAACGCGACGGTTTGCTGGTGGAGGGGAGAGAAGTTTCCGATTGGGAGACCTTCACAACCGCGTCCGACGCTCATGTCATGCAGAGTGTTGTGACAAGAAATTACACGAGGGTTTTTATTTCCAGCTTGGGCCGCTGGCTCCTGACATATCGTGGGCTTTTTGCCACCGCGGCGAGATTTCACAACGTTCCATTTGTTAGATTCACAGAGTGGCGGTCTGCGCCGGTTGGAGAGGTGCACTGTTCTGTCCCATTTGACTTAAAACAACAGAAAATTAGTCCCTCGCTGGTTAACATATCAAGGGTGATAGATTACATCAAAAATCAGTCAGCACATTTATGTCCAAAGTAAATATTATAAGAAATACTAGAAACGTGTTTGGGTAAATATGATTTACTTCACAAAGGTGTGAAAAAAGCATTGTGTTACTCTCTCGTCTCATTTGATATGCACATATATGACTCGAGAGTTATATTCCATCTTTTATCTTTCTACAGTTGCTACTATATCGACTGTCATAGTACCGCACTGCCAAGCTTTCCCCCAGAAAAGATTGAATATTTTCATAACAAGCGCCTCTCCGTAGCCACCTCCAGATTTTCCAAACGCATTTCCAGCTTTACCAGTTAATCAGAACTACTTCATCATCACCTGACCCCTTGCTTGGAGTGCTCGCGTGTAAAACACCTCATAAAAAGATCAGACAAAGCTGTCAGGAAGAGAGAGCCTCAAAACACTGTAAAAAAAAAAAAGCCTCCTACGCTCAAAATAGAAACCTTGTGCAGGCATGAACGGTAAAAAACACGCTAAACAAAAGGCGGCGGAAACAAGTTGCACAAATCTCGGTGAATGGGGAAAAAAAAAAAAAAAAAACCTGTCCCAGAATGCACGGGGAGACAGGAGGATGACGTCCTGACAGATCATCAGCCGTCCGAAGGGCCGCTCGACGCACCAACAATCGCACTCACACATAATCTCCCCTCCACCTGGCCGGCATGTGGGCGGACTGTGTGTGGAAAACAGACGACCCGGAGAAAACTCACACAGGGAGCTGGAGAACATGTAAACTTCACACAGAAAGGATCAAGGCTGATATTTGAACCGTGGACAAGCTCTGCTGTCAAAGTTTATTTGGCTACTAGTCATGCCAAATCTGTTTCACTGTAGTCGCTTTTTTTTTTTTTTTTCCTCCCCTCATTCTCATCATGTTCAGTCAAAAGGTTTTATTGCTTTAGCGGCCTCCGATGAGTTCAGTCCAAAATCTTATTCTGTATTCTGCTGTGAATTCTCTCTTTTACTTGTAATGAATTTAAACTGGCCGCAGACTATTATCTCTTCACGGGTCACAGAGGTCTTTCCTCCACTTTGCCTCCATGATCACTGATCCCGTAATTAAACTTTCTGTGGTTCGTCTCAGATTTTGCGGCGGACTGAAGCTTCGCCCCTCAACCACATTCACACACACACACACACAAAAAAAAATAAACTGAGAAAAGAACATTTCTGCTTCCAACTTGATGCTTAATGACAGCATTTGTGGTTCTGTTTGTTCAACCGTGCTCATCAGACGCGCCAAGTACTGATCGGACTGATTTCGGAGAAACGACCGACGTGTCCTTCCATCACAGTCAAAGACAGACTTAAAAACCTTATTTTGACTCGCCTTGGATAAATAGCAGCTCTTTGTGAGTAAACTTTAGATACGAACAGCTGTAATGCTGAGCTTGTTTTTGCCATGCTGTCCAGCTGAAAGCCTGCGAGTGGAGCCCACACATCTCCCCTCAGCAGACAGGGTTCAACAGCCTAAACAGCAAACACCACCTGCCTGCGTTCAAGAGCTTTCAGGAGAAACAGAAACATGGTTCCTTTGGACATTATTTTACCCTCAAAGCAGTAAAAACTGAATGCCTTGTTTGGACACTTCAAAGGAATTGCCCTAAGATGGTGATGTTTTTGTTTTTCTTGAGAGTACCTCTGCACTCATCGGTTCCCTAATGTTTTTAACAGTCTATCTAGAATATCAGCTGAAAAATATTACTGTCCAATATCTACATCTGTATCATTTCCAGCTTTCCAAATAAATCTGCTTTGATGACATTCTGTATCCTATCAAGTTAATATTCGTTTGACCGCGGATTTAAAAAATCATCAAGTCATTAAAGTGATAAATTGTTTCAGGTAAATGGAACCAAACTTTCAAGAACACACGAGGAAGCTGACTTTTTTTTTTTTTTTTTTTTCCATAGCGTTGCAACATTTAAGCAAGTGCATCTGCGCTCCCTGACTTCAAAGATGGCGTGCATCCCAGTACTAACAAAAATTATTCATTTGGGAACATTTATTGGCCTGCAGTCATTAACTACTGACATCCAATCTATGACAGTGCACAGTCAGTGTCCCAGATTTCCCCTCCTCCCCTTCTTTCCTCTGCTGTCCTCCCTTCTCTCCCTCGTGTCCTCCAGTTACTCCCCTATAGCAGATGCTTTGCTCCAGCGCGGAAGACTGGAGACAAGTCCCAGTTTCTGCACATCTGGTGCAGAAAGGTTAAAAAATACATACAAGCATTGTCAGCAGAACCATAATGAAAGAGCTGGACATGACAACACGAGTGGCGGAGATCCAAAAGAGCTCCGAGCCAAACAGTAAAGACAACTCAACGCAGCACAGGCAAATGTAAACTGTGGCGACGGTGGAAAAAAAAACACTAAACTTTAGCACATGATGTACACACCCTGTAAACCCAGGGACACCAGGAATGATCAATGTGGAAAGATTCAACGTTTCAGTCTATTAAGTCGGGTTTCAAATTTAAAATGTGCTTTGATTTAAACAGCAAGAGGCCTGCAAAGAAACCGATGCACTGAGCCCATATAAATCATCCACATGCACCCACTTCAGGTTTTATAATAAACTTGTAAAGCTTGACAAAAAGTATGTAAAAACCTGCTGAGAAGCAGTAAAATATTAGGCCAGGACCGTGAGATGCCTTTGACTTTCTGCACGAGGGTCTGTTACTGCTTTTTATCCTCATCTACAGCCTCACTTCTTTTTTGGCACAATTATGTTAAATCTCCCTGCATCCAACATCATTTAAATACATGAAAGAAAGCTGCTCACATTTTTTTTAAAGAACACTAAAATTCATAATTTATTATTTCACATAACCTGAAAGCCGAAAGTCACCAAATTTTAGATTATTTCCTTCCACATAACCAGTCCTCATGTTTCACATCCTGCAGTAGCAAACAGTGGAGAACTCAGGCAGTAAACTAAGTCCCCTTGAAGATAATGGAGGAAAAAAAAAAAAAAAAAAAAAAAAAAAACCTCCACACAATGAATGTGATTTCCAGCAGACAGAACTGGATCGTGGCATTCATGAGGGTTTTATATTCACGGAGCAGAGTTTATGGCAGAAGAAGTCACTTCAAACCAATAAAAAACTCTAACATGTCCATTGTTGACTGTGCTCCTTCAGCAGTGAGGCGAGCCTGATGAAAACGTTCCTTCAGCAGGTCGCCACACAAAGCCGTTTCAACACATGAACTGCATCCAACCGCAACAATACAGAGTCAGAAGCCGTTGTGCAATAAATTGAAAGACCGTTCAACGACGGAAAAATGCATTTTGTGCATTGCTGAATGCTTTTCACTCGACACAAATTCTCCTCTTTGCATTGTACTCGTTTTAACATTTTTTTTTTTTTTAAAAAAAGCTTGCATCTTAAAAGTGACACAATAGAAGTGCTGCTGTGGATCACAGAGTGTCCTGACACCCGTCACTTTGAGCGTGAGTGCACTTCAACCCAAACCAGAAAACTGGGAGAACTCGCGCACACACACATCACAGGTCACAGGTAGCAGCTATCTGCCGTCCGACCCATACAAGGAGAGGAACACAGAAACCCCGTCCCGCTCGGGATGTCGGGACGGTGTTTTCGTTCTGAGGTGAGGCAGTTCAGCCAACAAAGTGTTTACTCAGGCTGCGCTACATGTTTACTCCAGATTAAAAGCCATGACGAGGCCAGAAACCCTATTGAAAAGTTCAAGAAACGCATCAGTCAAGTTTTACAACTTGGTGACGAGGATTTAGATCTCACACAACGTTTGAGTGTTTAAATAAGCATGTTTTGAAGTTTAACACCAATAAAGGTCTCGGTTTGAACTCGCGGCCTGACAAAGCCTTTCAATGGACGTACTGCCACATTTAGATTTTAAAAAAGCAGCTAATAAATTGTGTGTGTGAGCACTTATCCTTCTGGATTGACACTGTGATGACCTCTCACTCTTCCTTCATCCCGTATTGAATAGAAAGATGAATTGATAGATGGTTGGGCCACCGACGTTCACATAACCAACTGGACCTGGTCTGATCATCCAGTGAGGCTGCTGTGGACAAACTGCAGCGCATTTCCACCGTCAGTTGTTCCCATCGCATGTGTCGTGAATGTTGTGTGTGTGTTCATCTTTGCAAAACAGAGCAGCTGCAGTGGGATGAGTGTGGTACTGTTCTTGCATTTGCCCGATAAAGACATTTTGGCAGGTAACAACATGGAGTGAAGCCCCCCGAAAGCCCCGGTGTTATTTACACGATCCAGTCTATCAACCAGTGAAGATGCAGATTCAGACTTCACTTAATTCTGTCAACAAAAGAACTGTTTGATTTTCTTTCTGATTCTGAAGTGATAAATGGCAGAAGGGCGCATGAGTGCCACTACTGACAAAAATAACTTTATCTGATTTGGAAATTAAGTTTTATTTCAACTTGGCTTTTGTGGTTTTTCTTGGTTGTCATCATTTCTCCACAGACAGCACTTTTATCTGCATTTATCCCCAAGAGACAAGACTGTAACGGCAAGGCTAAAAATGGCTTCTAAATGAGAGGCCTTGATCAGAGTAATATAAAATCCTTCCTTCTCCTAACGCAATGCAGTGCAATGTGTTGAATCACTGAAGACGGGGAAAAAAAAGTCATCAAATTCAAATCTTCTGATGTTTCAGGGAATGTATACATATCTACGTCTATATGACTCAACTTGCATCAATTTGTTCTGGTGCACTTTTTTCTTTTTTTTTTGCATTGCCATATGGTGCTGTCTGTCTCCAGCGGTGCTGCTCAGTCCCGTTCCTCACAAGACAGCACCGGGGTCGAGGTGCGTTCGCGAAGATTGTCTCCTGGCTGGACGTCAGAGACGAATTTCCTCAACCCGAGGAGGAGATCAGCTGCTCCGCTAAACACAACTGTGGGTAGAGTTTGTTTATCTGCACTTACGTGGTCAAGGTTTCGCTAGGTTTGCTTGGTTTTTTAACCTTGGGTTTCGACTTTCCTCGGTACTGTAGCCCAGGGGCTGAATCTGAGTTGAGGGAAGTCGGAGAGAGGTTTCCTCTGTGTTAGCGCGAGCCACAGTGTTTAGCCATCAGCCCTTGCCACTGACTTTGATTAATCCTTCATGGCCCTAGAACTGAAAAGGAAAGCTGGGGGTGCAAGCAAGACCATCTGGAAACCTTCATAAACATGCCTGTCTTTCCACGCTCTCCAAAGGATTCTAGGAAAATCGTAAAAATGAAAAGAGAGGTCCCTTTTGCACAGTTTTTTTTTTTCTTCTTGAGGCACCCCGTGCATATGCAGCAAACAGAAACGGACTCGCACTGAATCGCGGCCCTGCACTTCACCTTGCAACCCAGCCCTGAACGCTGAACCGTGTCATGAAATACATTTCCAATTGGACTGTCCACTGCGCAGAGTTGTACACATGTAGCCCTAATTCATGACAAATGTTGATAATTCTCTTCAGCTTGGCTTAATCTGCTTCAATTCTGCAGCACAGCTTACCAAACGACATCCCCACAGACAAGAACGTACCCAGGAACTTATTCAAGCAACAGAGACAAAATCCAGCTGGACATTATTACGTTTTTTTTTTTAACTCCTAAAAAATACTTTGCTGTGATAAAAATAATAAATTATGCTGCTTATCTGGGATTGTACCACTGAGTGAAAACAGAGAGCAGACGTAAATATGGATATTTAGCTCCGTCAGTGGACGTAGCCAATACATAAAGGAACTAAAGAGCTCAATCAACTCTTCATTGACCAAATAAATATATATTTACCAGTGTAAACAAACCAAATGCTACAAATTCATGTCTTCACGCTGCAATACCACCGAGGGGCAAGACCCGGTTTGATCCAATCAGGCACATTTTCAACCCAATTCAAACAAGGAGAGACATTGGAGTCAGGCTGTAAAAATCAGATGGGAAAGTGATAAATGTTTTAAGTACACACCCTTCAGCAGACACATAAATAGGGGGGTATCTGTAATAGCTCTGCCACCCAGACATGCTTTTCCACAAGTCAGTTTTATGTACTCGCAGAAAAAAAAAGCTCTGAATGCACGCCCCTCCTCTCACCTCTCGACTTCTGGCAGGGAATGTCTGACATGTCTCCTGTTACAGCTGGGACCTCGATCTTTTATCTCAATACCAAAGGCCAGTTCATATTGCTTGCATTCTTGCTACACTTGTATGCTCAGAGCTATGTTCTTTTTCTTTTTTCTTTGCTATCCTGCAAAGACCATCTATTCTCCATTGAACGAATAAATAAGATTAACAGATAAGATGTACTACAAAGGACCAAACTGGAGAGTGTGGTTTAGGTTCAGCATGAGGTTGCTGACAGCTGGGTCTGATGTGGTGAAGGAGGATGTGCCATGAGTTTTTAGATAAGACATGCATGACAGAAGAGGAAGAAAGGGCTTTTTGCTTGTGGGATTTAACGTAATATTGCAAGAGATACCAAATAGTGCTACAGTTTTTCTAGAAAGTGCAAGGAGAGACAAATTACGCCAGTACGAAGGCCAGATAGTTCATGGAAATTGTCTGCATAAAAAATCAGCCATCCAAGACACATGCACAATTGGTTTAAATTTCTGAAAGATTGATATGTTATTCTAACGCTGCAAATTGAATAACAAATGGGAAATGATTCATGTTTTCATTTCCAGATTTAGAACCCAAAACATATTTTGACAAAAGCTCAAGTCCAGACAAATGTGACGGCAGAGGAAGAAAGAAAGGAAAAAAAAAAGGAGAGAAGCAGATGAGAAAAAAGAAGATGGATGAAGACGTGCGGCGGGGAGGAAGAAGGCAGAGAGGAGAAGGATTGTTGACAGGATCATAAGTTGGAAAATATTTCAGCGCGCCAAAGCCAACGAAAGCCAAGCATGTTACTTCCACACATACAGTATAGCCACACCCAATCGACGGCAACATCCAGCATCTGTGCCTTGAAGCACTCTGTATGGAGTTTAAAATGAGGGAAGAGATTTCATGTCAAATACCCAAGGAGGAATTAAATTACTATTTACTGTGGGTACGATGCACGAAAGCGCCCATTATGAAAGAGAGTGCACTTAAAGCTTTTTTCAATAGAAAATTATCCACAATTCAAACACCTTCAGAACCAAACAGGAATGTTTAGAAATGAACAAAATGGAGCCAGCTAGGCACATTAATCTACCACCCACTCTTCAGCGAGACCGCCACTGCCACAACCAGTGCGTCTTCTTTTATATTCTTGTCTCCTATTACCATTTTTCAGTCACATAGCTGATATGCCTGGTCTTGCCTGCCTCAATCGTCTCAGCGGTGAAGTGAAATCAAAGAGCAACCGAGTATGTGATTGCACAACAGCTGCTCACACGCTGCAAAGAAGCAGAGTGCACTTAGGAGAGGGCAGGGTGGGATGCGGGCGCAGCAGCGTGCGCTGGTATGACCGCTGGCGGGCACCAGTATGCGTGCAGTTGGCAACAAAGTGACACATGGTGTTTTCCGTGGCCCACTTCCTGACAGGGGCGTTCTCTCCTCGGTCTCTCTTTCGGACGCTGCTCTGGCTTTCTCTCAGGTTTTAACTGCGAACATGTCTGTTGCTTCCTCTTTTCTCACTCTGACTTGAGAAACTCTTGGTTTCCGCGTCCTTCAGTTTGAATCTTTCCCAGCTGGCGGGCAGCAAAAAGGTGAGAAGGAAGCGTAAGGGTACAAATTCAGAAAATTTCCTGTGTCACTTTGAATTTACTCCAACCACTGGTTCAGTGCGATGAAAAAGGGGAAACCCTCCTCAGGTCGAGGGAACACATGGCCATCCACTTAGGAGTCACGAAACACGGCGACTTGGTCAAACCCGGCCTGACGGGCAGCGGCGCTGACGGTTGACGGTGAAGGTCAGAGAAGCAGACTTGCGACTTCAGGGTGACAAGTTTTGGACCCGAGGGCCAAATGGCACAATCTGAGTGAATCTCTACAGCATCTGTCGATGAAGGGCCAATCAACCAGATGTTTAAACACCTTTTACTCAAGTGGAGTCAAAAAAAAACTTGGACAAAACAGTGTGCACTACGTTTCAGCATGAACTGATTCATATCTTATGAGGTTGAGTGGTACCATAAATTTTCTGCTGAAGAATAAGCTATTATATATTTAATGCTATAAAATATTGATTGTTGGACAGCAGCAGGAACAAATTCAAATCTTTAAGGAGGATCGGTGATCAGCACAGTGTAATACAATCAGATCTCTTCACTTTAAAAGGACAAAAAAGTGAGTTATCCAACATGTGCTCTTCGCCTCTTATCTTAAACAGCTGGCCCTCATTTCAGAGGAGAAGCAGACTTTGCAACCTTTACAAGATACAGAAGACATATACCACCGCTCCATATTTGGGTCTTGTGCTCACAGCTACAGTAGTGGCCAGCTGCTCGGACGAAAGGTTTTTCCCCTGCCGTTCCCCGAAAGCCAGAAGGCACACATCCCCATACGTGTGTGCCGCGGCTCTCCTTCACTCATAAACACACGCACCGACGCCGCCCACACTTGCTGTACGTTGTGAAAACAGGCAAATGGTGTTTTGTTAGCCTGCCGCCCTTGTATATACTAAAGGATGAGTTCAGTGTGAGTGTATCAATGACTAAAGTGAAGCCCATTCCATATATAAATTACGCCTACACACACACGCACACCCCAAAAAAAAAAAAGTGCTGCTGACGGTAACTCCGTACCCTCTTCTACAGAATCCCCGGGAAAGGACTTACTCACCCCAACAGACACGATGTGATGAATTGCTAAATCACCAACAAAAGGAAGCGACCATGATGGAGTAATGGGAGGTTTAGGATGAGAGACAGCTGTGGAAACCAAACTACAGCACTGTGCTCTTGAGCTTTAAGCAATGGAATGGTAAGTATATGTTCCTCTTGTACACACACACCAAAAAAACTTTGAAAAAAAAGTGTGAAGACACCCAGAATTAGTGAAGAGAGCGAGGCAACAGGAGGAGCAGGGACTCTGTTTGATGTGAGTGAACAATGGTGTTACTCACAGAGCGGGGACGGGTCGTCTCTAACGGGACTTTCAAGTAGCTGCAAATTATTACTGACTCAGTACAAGTCAGGCTTTATGATGCAATGAGCGAGTTTAGGGGCAGTAATTTCTCCCTCCTTGAAAGTATTATCGGACAACAAAGTGCTTGTGTAGGTTATTGGGCAAGTTAAAGCAGAACCTTGTGCCGGCACCCGCGGTTAAGGTCACAATCAGGGAGAGGACCACCGGGACAGCCGGGGGAGGAAGGGGGTGAGGCGGGGCCGCTCAAAGTGATTCTTTTATTGTGCTATGAAATTAGGTCTCTCATGCAGGGCAGTGGAAGAGTTAACAAAAGCCCCGCACAGAGCGAAAACCTTGTGTCACCTCCTGCTCACATCACTCAGCTTTTCAAGTGTAACAGCTGCTTCCTTCCTCACACATAGCAATATCCTCACTCATTCACACTGACGGCTTAACTGTCCCGCATAACACGGCCAGATTACTGGATATCCGAAGGAGTGAGAGGAGTTTTGAGTTTTAATAACTCAGTCATCTTTCGCAAAGATCTGATTGAGGACGCCCCCTCATCGCATGGGATTGGTGGGACTGGAGCGAATTAGGAGAGCAAAGGCAAATGCGGCGATCCACAGAGTAACTTTTGCGTTTTTATTTACACCTTTCAGTTATTTTTCTGGAGTTCTGGCGCTGATAGGGTTGAGCAGCTGCCCCTTCTCAGACAAATTAGCACATAGATAAAGAAGCCAATAACTCATACCATGCATAGTCTCTGTCGAAACGCAATGAATTACAGACATAAACCGGAGCTGATTTATGTTTTATGAGTCACACACTGTGTGAATTCTGTCAGAAACAGTTGAGATCATTGAAAATGGAAAAAATGACCCTCAAAATGGATGCAAACATTTTAAATGTATGATTTAGTCAGTGTTGCAGTGAAATGCCTTCGAGTATGAGCAGAGACTCTGTTCAGGTATGTCATATGTATGATCAAAACATACATGCCTCGCCCTTAAAGGAAAATATGTACATCTGGATGCCAAAGAAGGGCTGCAGTTCTACAAGCACACGTCAGCCTTGTTACTGTAATTCATGAGAATATGTCAAAGAACGTCTCGCTCAGGATTCCTATCAAGCTTCCATATGTTCGTCGTGAATTAATGTATTGTTTCGCTTTGTAATGTTATTTTCTCTGAGGCGGAACATAAACACTGAACTGACATACAACAATATAAATCATGTTCAGATCAGAAATAAATCGCAGCCTCACTAGATGAAGCCAACAACCAAATCACTACTTTAAAAAAAGGTGAATAAAATTAAGATTTTGGGAGTAGTGGTGAAAAACTCACACAACATGTAAAGGAGACGGGATACTTTCTGATTATTGAATGAGTGAGATAACGTCTTTTCAAAGTTTGCCTGGAGGCTATCACAGAACAACTGCAACCAAAACTTCAAGAAGTCGTCTGTTTTACGTCTCCTCTCGAGCCCATGTGTTCCTCCTACAAACAGTTTGCTGTAATTTGTGTCTCTTAGATTACAACATCCAATTTCCTCCATTGCACCTGGACTCCATCCTAATGTTTTTTAAGCTCACCAACTCACGAGACATGAGATCAGACGGCCACCTCGGACAAACGTCTGTCCAGGGCTCGGGGCTCCAGATAATTTTGAAAAAGTGGGCATGACTAATAGCGCAGCGGCTTGATCCACAGAGCCTGACAAGCTGTTCTCCAGTGGCCTGTAAATACACAGCACTTGGCAGATGTGAAGGCCTGTTCCTTTCAGACATGGCTGCTGCTTCTGCTACTTACCCACAGCAATCAATAGAATTGACCGGCTTACAGATACTCCACGTTTAGCCAAGGCCACAACTAACATCCTTTAGCGTCATTATGGGGGAGTTTATCTTGTCACTTGCGTAGTAGGAGTGAGTAAGTTTTGTTTTTACTATGTGGACCACGCACTGACATAGAAGGAGTGAAGGAAGTTGTTGTTTATCGGGCTCAAAGTAGCACTTACGGTCATGTTTCTTTTATGCTGAACAGATACTGAGAATTACTGGAAGAAAACAGAAAAAAAAAAGCGGACGCCTTCTTTGATCTGAAATGTAAATGATCGCCTGAGTAACATTTCAGATCAACTACGAAAAGGGAAGCCCGTTCTGAGGAAAAGATTCATGAATCATGGCAAAGAAAAACATGCGTCAAACATATCCGATCTACGCTTTGGGCTTTTTTTTTTTTTTTACTCACTTGTGAAAAATAATATAGTATAAAATTATATTATATGAGATTACAAAATCAAAGACAATCTAAGTGTTTGAGAGCATTAACTGGACATGACAGAATAGTAAAACTGGTTAGTATATTATATTTAGATGCTTTTACTTTGTATTGATGCTTTTTAGTATGAAATAAATTCTTATCACAGCTTTTATAAATGATCAATTTATTCAAGGTTCACATTCACAAACTGAAATGTTTTCTTTAGATTCTATTGGGCATGTATTAGATATGAAACATGCAGCCTTGATTATGTGGTAAAATGACAAGGCCGCAGCGTGCATGTATCAACAAACAGACGCTGCTGTGGCTTTACGAAGACGTTAAAGTGTTTTGTCTACTTGACCGCGAGAGTTATGGAGCATTTATAGTTTGCTATGTGTTTGTTTTTTTTTGACAGCGGGAGTGTGTTTGACTTCAGGATATGGGGTGAAAAATGTAAAGGTGCGTGCACGTTCGCGCGTGTGCTCATGTGTGTGTGTGGCGCTGGAAAAGGGGAGGGGCATCGTGCGTGCATGCGCGAAATTGTTGCTGGTGGGCCTCAGCAGGACTGCTGAGGTTGGAGCAATCATATGTTCAGCTGTGATTTCCATCAACACATTCCTGGACGCTCACACACTCTCTCAGCGGAGCTGTGCGCAGCACCCCCCAAGGATGTGACCTGCAGCCT
Source organism: Salarias fasciatus (assembly GCF_902148845.1). Lineage (NCBI taxonomy): Eukaryota > Metazoa > Chordata > Actinopteri > Blenniiformes > Blenniidae > Salarias > Salarias fasciatus. The sequence goes on from NC_043754.1 coordinate 18,930,476, forward strand.
GCAGACACATGGCTGCCTCGCAAGCGCTTATCACAACACAGCAGCCTGTAGGATAATGGGAGGCCTTAATCTGAAGCCACGTGGAGCCAAGCAAACTTTGACTAGTGTTGCTCCTTCACGCTGGCCTTATAGAAAACAGTCGATGATATACTACACCGTTCAGCAGAAGGCCAGCAGGTCTCACCATGCCAGACTGATTACAGGGTAGAGGTCAGACCACATGGACAACAAATGGTCCCTGGCCCTCGAGCACTGGGGGGTTGGGCATGAGGCTGCAAACGCCGCACTCAAAAAGCAGCAATTGTTACAGGGACTGTTTAAAAGACACACGATAGTTAAACCCAGGAAAACACACACATGCCGCGTGCCGTAATGCATTTGGTCCCATTTCCGAAGTTGGCAAAACAAAAACAATAAAACATGGAGGAAAATCTTGTGGACTCAGAGAAGAATGTAAAAATTGCTCCACTGATTGATCACATGTTTGAAAACCCTCGAGGAGCGAAAAAAGAGCCAAAGCTTTCAGAGGGAAGGAAAGAGCATTAAATGGGTCTTAAGGGTGAAACATTGATAACGAGCAACTTAAACATTCGACTCAGCAGAACGTCCAACCATCTGTGCTGAATAATTATACAGTAACTGGCACTTAATCAGCATGTGTTTCTCTTCTGCCGGTCCAACAAAAAGACAGAAGTAAAATCCCCACACAAGTCCAATCAATCAATGTTATTGGCAAACTGCATGGCTGGCATGAGGCCACGCTGTACTGCATGCCTCAGAATGCATAAAGGGGTTCATTTTGAGGGAAGCTTCAGCCCTGAGCGCACAGGCTGATTTCTCCTGACTGGGGCAGCTCTGCACACCATCTCCACTCCAACATATGTACAGAAACGTTGCATTTCTCCAACTACAATGTTGACACAGGTTGTGCGTAGAGATGTCCAGAAATTACAAGTACTATCAATTAAACATGTTTTTTTTTTCTCCCCATTTTTATGGGAAGTGGCAATGATTCTTCATTGAGTCATTCTGCACTAAATTGGAGCATCACTTTTAATTTAGGGAATGCTTAGGTAACTCCTATTTAATCACTCCTTAGGGCTACGAGTCAGCTTTGTCTGGCACTCCTTGTGTAATTAATGCTAACTCTATGTTCCTATTCAGACACGCCGCAAATGTTTTGCTATGCCAGGAGAGAAGACAACTTCTTTTTTCAATCTGCGGATCCAGTGACAATCCTAAAAGAAGTTTCTTTTTGCATTGCAACAATGAAACTTCAAATCCTGCAAAAAAGAAAAAAAGAAAAAGCAACTATAATTACTATATATACACACATATATATAGCAAAAGAAAAAAATAAATAAATCAGCCGACCATCCACTTAACACAAGCACCAGCAGTCAGCTGAGTGAGCTGCTGTGCTGGGTGTGGTGACCTGGATTCTCCATGTGGTGGAGCTCAGCGCTGGTTTCCCAAAGTCTGCCTTCACCAGAAGAGGCAGCAGGCAGGCATAGCCATGTGCTACACTGTAACCCAGTGGTCGGATGATGCCGCGTAGCCGTGTGACGATCTCACTTTCCGTCTTTGCAAATTCAGCAGGTGAGCCCACATCCCATTAACAGGATTTATTTTTTTTTCCCCCCCGAAGACTTCACCTTGGTGATGCAGTTAGCGTGCGTGGCGGCGTGACACAGCCGGAACAGGCGCTCACACCTGAACGTAGACATGAGGCATACAGTAACGGAGGCGCCTCAGACAAATCTAACTGCATTCTAAAATGGGTGTGAAACTCTCCCCTGCAACACGGCGGGCTCATGTCTTCCTCCTCTTCATACTTTTCTCTGCCTCCCTCTCTCCCTCACTGTCTGTCTCTGCTTCCTCTGGCTGTATCTCTTTCTCACTCACTAGCCTAATGTCTTTGTCTGCTTTCTGTCATGCATTCCCTCATTTTGTATCCCCCCCCCCTCCCGCTTTATTCACGCTCTCCTCTTCTTTTGCTCTCTCTGTCCATCTGCACCTCCTCCTCTCGCTCTCCCTCCCTAAAAGGCACACATACACAGATAATACTGCGGCTACATGCTGCTCCGGCAACATACTGCAGCAGGCAGGCATACTCCACTGCAGCCCTGTAACACAACTGCCATTCCTCTTATGACCTTAGGATGAAAAGCAGCTTCGGGTCTACGTAAATGAGACAAACACTGCGGTGAAATCAAGCGCGCAGCGTACTCAGTTCAGACAGATGTTTTAAAGTGAAGGATGTTTTATGGGCGGAAAGCTCATTATTGCCACATTATCACTGTGAGTGCAATGTGTGTTTTAATTTCTGAGCATCTGCTGATATTAGCCTTTCAGCAACACATGACAATCGCGGTAGCGTGCACTCTTTAGCTGCCAATTCCTTTCAATGACGTACGTATTTTGAGCGAAGCCCTCCCCCTGCCTATGGACATATCGCCCCTGATTCGCCCCGTCTTGCCTTTCTCCCCTCAAGCATGACAGAACTAGGCGTGCTGCTGTAACACAATGGGACTCTCTATTTTTTTTTTTTTTTTTTTTTTTATTGAACAGCGAACAAACATGTTCACACGTACACAAACACACGGAGACAGACATCTAGTGATCACGGCATATGAAAAGACGTACAGTGATGCCATTGTTGGAGTATCCAGGAGCGACTTAAGGAAATGACAGTGCTGACAGACAGCCACACAAAGACCATACAAAGATGCATTCACACACACACATACACTCACACACTCACGCACACACACACATAAATTGCAACTCGTGTGATTCTGCGTATGCAAACGTGTACTTTCCTGGGAGCTCTGACAGTTGGTATTCCGTTTATCGACGGCGCTCTCCACATTCTGCACCACATGAAGGGATATCATGTTTTACTTGTCTTAAACAAAGTGTGTTACAAATGAAAACATTGTCTAGTCTACCGTGTCATTGTTCAGTCATGTTTTATCCGTTGAGGCTACCGCACATCCTGGCTCACTTGTTCCCTGCTTTGTAATATTATATTTTCTTTGATATGGTTGCATTACCGGCACTTTTGCCTGCTAAGATCATCATATACGGTTTCATGGGCCACCGGTTACACGTTCATAAGCTTTTATTAAATATTCATGCCAACAGGTGCTACCACCAGGGATTCCCCCCAACCTCTGCAGGGTTTAGGGCACGGTTTAACCCATTTCACCTAATTGCCGTTGAACATAGTTGTTACTCAGTAATTACCGTTTATCAAATTAATGTTTCATAAATGTTAGCACAGTATGTCACAGAATGTAGCATTATTGACTTTTTAAATATTGTATGCTCAGGAGTTAAAATCAGGTCATCGCAGCGCCGGAGAGGGCAAGCGTCGTAACGTAGCACACAGCAAGAGCCACACGATCTGTCCATAAAACTCCAATGAGGCTTTTTAGCTTTCACAAAATAAAAGGAGGCAAAGAGAAAGCCTCCATTTAAATGCAAGATGGGTGACTTCTTTCTCTGTTTAATTGTTTGCTTGAAATTAAACTTTACATGTCCAAACCCCTGAGAGTCTCCGTGGGTCCTTTCTTTATTTGAAAAGAGCTCCGACTAATAACGCAGCTCAGCTTAAGTCCTCCAACCACAAACAATGGCTCTGAATGGTGGCCTTGACAAACGTAAAGAGGCAAAAAAAGGGAGATTATGAAGCCTGAATGTGAACGCAAGGACACCGAATGATAGCTAAACTTCACTCTGTCCCATGTTTACACCAGCAACACCTCGGCCCAAGTCTGGAGAAACTGCCCCGATGCCAAGGTCAGCACCGAGAATGAAGACACAGATACCGCAGTCTTCTTCCATTGTATACAGTAAAAACAAAGCAAATATATCAATTTCATCAACTGAGGCATGATTCATGCATGAAATCGCCGTCTGAACTGCGTTTTCCACCTGCATTACAGCCTCTTTTCTGCACAGTGTCAAAGCCTTAAGCCATTATTCAGCAATCTCCAGACAGAGCAGCCAGGTGAGCCCAAAGTACCAGCAGGAAGCTGCATTTCCTCAAGCACATCATACAGTTTCTGACTCTTGCGTGCCAGACAACCTGCTGTAAAACTCTTTGACAGGTCCGGCGGCCGATAACATCGGCTCCACAAAAGAGGCAGGGAGCTGCATGAAATGTATCAGCTGTGGAAGGTCCTTAAGAAAAACTTTTCTTCATACCATCTCCAGCCACTCCGACAACAAACTGCCCACAGCAGCCACAAACTCACTACCCGCGCTGCTGGGAACAAACACAAACTCACCACCCCACCAAATGGAAGCAGCTGTTATCAAAACTCTTTCATCTGCTACAGTACTTTGTGAAAATCTGCAATGCACACACACACACACACATACACACACACACATTGAAGCAGCCTGTTAGATTCTATCAAACACTCTGAAGACACTTTATACAACTTTTATTTTCTCTCAATTTTTGTTTCAGATGTCGATCTATTGTCTGCTGCCCGTTTTGCTCTCCAGTCAAAGACTGAATCACAAAAGTGGGATAAGACGCCATATACTGCATTTGACTTCCATCCACCTCAGCGTACAATGCTGAGTTCCACCGACTAATGGGGCAGGGCCACATGTGCAGGCAGTTGTTCTTCATGCATGTTACCGTCGTTACATGCCTGTTTGGGACGCCTCCTTTGGACCTCTCAATTGGCAAGAGAACAATCATAACAAACAACAATGCCGGTGCGTTCCTGCCGCTCCGCTAGTTGCTTAGGAGTCAGTACTCACTGCTTTGGACGTTTACAGTGCCAGTGGAGTTGTCCTTTCCCAGCGGGTTCTCCACCACACATGTGTAATTCCCAGAATCCTCCAGTTTTGCTTTGCTGATCTGGACTCTGGAGTTTTTCCTGTGGGTGACAACACTCACACAGCTGAGTCAGGGGAATCGGGGCAGGGGAGGAAACAGCATGGAAACGCAACAAGTGGAAAACATGGAGACACAGAGATGCAGACAACAGGGCGAGAAGCAGCATGGCACATCATCTGCTCTAATAAGGACGCATGATCACTTCCTCTGGAGGGGTGGAGGGCTATCGGTAATGAGAAAGAAAAGGTACCTAATATAATATCCTACAGCACCGCCCCATGTAAACATCCTCATGAAAAAAAAAAAGGATTCACTATATAATGTCTGCTTAAATACTTTCACATGAAAGCAAATATCAGGTTTCGATTGTCATGATCCTGTGTGGCCACAAGGGGTGCTCACAGCAATAAAGCATGTTGGAAAGCTTCCTTATCCTTTACTCAGAGTTTGTTTTGGGTCTAGTTCTGTTAAAATCCAAGTCATCACTGAGTGAAATGAATCGTGTCCTCGGGCAGCCGGAAGAACACACCAGAAAAAGAGGAGTCTGTAAACCCTCAAGAGGACGAGTCAGTCCTCAAAGTCATTTATTCCTCGATGTGCTATGAATTTTCAACTAACTTTGGGGTGTGGCATGATCCCAAATTGAAGATTAAGGGCAGAGCAAAGCAACTAAAGCAAAGGCATAACATAGAAAAAAAAAAAAAAAAAAGAAAAAGAAAAAGAAAAAGAAAATGAAACTTCACAGAACAGGTGACTCAGTTGGTTTAGCGAACAGGCAACTTTTTAGACTCCTGCGTCATTGCAGTAATTTTTTCCAAGCACAGGACCAAATTAGAAAAAAAAAACCAAGAAGTAAACTCATCTGACTGTTTGTATATTTTTGTTGTTTACTTGTATTTATATTCTGCAGCCGTCATATCCGTTAATCTGTTGCTGTTAGTCATTTATTTCACATCACTGTTTATAATTTGAATTAGTTTTCATTTCACTCAGCATGAATGCAGTTGCACAAGTGTGTGCTTTAATAACAATAATAATAATAATAATAATAAGAAGAAGAATAACGTTTTGCTTGCTTTTTTGTAATTAAAAGGAAAACAATCATTGGGGCAAACTAATCCCCAGAGCCCCAGATGTTTTATGTTTCGACAACTTCACAAACCACTGGCCATCCACGATTGGTTTTACTCCAAACTTTGGATTTTGCTGAATTGAGTACTCTTGTAAAAACTACACTGCTTTTCATTGTAACATGTTAACTGAGAAAGTTATGAACAGAAGCAAATGAACCTCTAAGACCCCTTCTACAAGAAAAAAGAAAAAAGAAAACAGAAAAAACTGCATTAGCCCGGCCTGCCGGTAATAACAACCATGCTTCACCTTCGGATCACCTACATCTCTTTTCATCTCCCACTGCTTGTTACGTTTACAGGACATGGGTGGTTTGTACTTACTGGTTGTTCCTTATTTTGATTTTGCTGCTCTTCTTCAACTCGAGCCCATCTTTGAACCATCTGTAGGTAGGGTTTCCCGTGGCCTCACACTTGACTGTGAGCTTGCTTCCCTCGCCCACTATTATTGGATTCTTCATCGGTTTTAACTTTGGAGCCACAGCTAGACGGGGGGGGGGGGGGGGGGGGGGGGGGGGGGGGGGGGGAGAGAGAGCAGGAGAAGCGATTGTCAATATATGGACACAAACTTGGTAATGGGCTTGTTTGATGTATATTTGTGTGTTTAAGCAGGAGAAGAGAGAGAGAAGAGACAGACTGAGCCAACGGTTTTCTCATGTGACCTCCAGATGTCGTCACAGGAGACATCAACTTTGCCTCAGACTAATAAACAGGCTGGTTTTCGCTCCGGCTTTGCTGCTATAAAAACACCTGGAGCAATATTTAGCAAACATCCACGAGCTGATGAACAAGATCTGCAACCGCAAACTCATGCGCAATTAAAGGCAATCTGTAAACAAAGGTACCGGTAACATCATGACACCATAACAACTAGTTTGTTTTGCTGATAGTAACCAGAAGATGTAGTTGAGTTCTAGCGATTTCTTTTTTTTTTTTGTCTGACTTCCAAATTCTATGCTCATATTCAGCCTGACTGTGTTCCTTTAACAGCCTGTAATTTATTGTTGCTTGTTTTAATTGAAATATAAAAGAGGTTTGTATCCAAACACATCCACACACGCACACGCAACACACGTCCACAAACACTTGCCGGCAAACAGCTGCGCGCATGTTTAGAAGAAGACTCATCCGAGGCAGATTGAGAGTGAAGGGGTGAACAGGGGTCAGCCCTGGGCTGGCCAAGACCAAAACCCTCCGGCCCCCCCCCTTCAAAAGAAAACACACACACACACACACATGCATGCACACACACGCTCTCTCTCTCTCTCTCCGTGTGTAGCATTTACGATTTCATGCACATGCCGAACTGAATTGTCCTACAAATTACAGCTGTTTGCTGTGCATCACTTCTAAAGGACGACAGCTAAATGAAGACAAAACAAAGCATGACAGGCAAAATGAAGTCCACGCCGAAAAAGTGGCGCACCAGAATTATCCTCAGTTGTCCTCCTTCTTGAGGAGACTGTCCTACTTCACTGACCTGCTAAAAGCAGCATGTCTGCACATGAACTAAAACCCTAATGATGTTGCACTTTCTGTTGTGTTTGTGGGTCGCCGATGGGGTTTGCGTGCCGTTTTTGTTTCGCAAGAAAGCGTTTTCCCTCTTCGAGTTTGGCCTCTGCCGATGACAATTTCAGCAACATGTGTTAGTTGTTGTGAAAGAGCCGTGACGGTAATTTGCTGTGATGTTGAGAAGGAGACGTCCCCCGTCAGCTCTGCAGAGGCCACTGTGGTTTCGTACTGTTCCTCACTCGACTGAAGAGAAGATCCCCGTGCCCGAGAGTCCATTACAAAAAAGGCGTTATGTAAGGAGTGAAGCAGGTCTGTCGAAGGCAAACAGTCTGGTGTCTCTGCATGGAGTTTGAGAGTGTATCCTCGCTCTGCAGCCCCGACTGTAAAGCTCCGCTCTGCCTCTTCTCGCCACTTTGCGCCAGAGGTCATCGCTCTCAGTCGCAGCCACTAACCTCTTCGGCTGCAGGCGACCAGACAGATTCTCAGCTAGTATTAATGAACAACACGTTGTATACAGAAAGTCAGCTATCTTCTGTTCTGGTAAATATTTAGAAGGTATCTGTGAGCGGAAATTGATAGTGCTGGAGTCTCTGGTCATTTACCACTAATCTTCATGGACAGCAGTGACCAAAAAGTGGGAAAAGTCATTGACATATTTGGGCCAGCATGGCTTCTCCAATCTACTTGAAACGCCCTCGACAGGAAACCAAGTATATATCTGTTTGATGTACAGTACGTGCTGATTTCCTGTGGAATCACGGATAGCCAAATGTCAAATTCAAAATAGATCACAGCCAACAGAGATCAATGGAAAGACGGTTATTCTTAGTTCAATAGCAGCCATTCGTTACTAAAATTATGCTGCGGCTGGTAAAACAAGGGACTTTTATCCAAGCGGCTTCCTGTTGGAAAAAGTGACTGATGGATATTCATGGCATCTGGAAAACAAAGACAAAGATTCAAAGATGACAGGGGCAAGGCGCAGCGCAGAGTCTCAAAATGGATTTCTGGGCTACAACTCGTTCATGTTTTTAAGTTCCCGAGTGCTTTAGGTGATAAAACCCACATTTATGCAGCGCAATGTGTTTTGCTGAAAGTCATAACATTATATAGACCGAGCATATTCTGCGTACTGCCATTTATAATCAACTCTGCAAGTGGTCTGGCTTTATCGATCGCCGCCAGCAAGACCACATACTGAGAGTGAGGCTCCTGACGCTCCAGATGTGATTCCTTATGCACATTTAGTTCTTGTGCAAATGAGATGTACTATACGTGCTGAATGTTGTCCGATGCTTTGTTGGTTCTGCTAATTTCAAACAGCTTATTTGCAAACACCAACACTGCGCAAATGGTTTCATTCAAAGTATTTCCACATAAATTCACAGCGATGGCGTGCTTTAATTGTGTTTGTAAAACATTTTCCTCTTGTGCTATTTTAGGACTTCAATGGATTGCTTGGGAGTCTTTGAGTATTTCTGATGACATAAAATCCAAGGGAACTAAATCAAAGTTTAGTGCACGGTCCCAGATGTGTATGATTGAAGAACTTTACATGATCACTGAACTCCGCCAGACTGGGCCCAAGCACAGTGCCCGAGGAAAGCCCTGTCAGTCACATTCAGAGCGCAGCACAAATGAGGCTGCACCGTATAGAAAAATTGTTTAGCACTTTGCCTGGACGCAGGTCTGCCCTTGCCAAGTAAATTAAACAAGCATTGTCCTTGACTGGAGAAGTTACAGAAACACAGCACTGCACTTCTCATCAACCCGCTGAGCCAGATGTGTATGAGGGTCTGCTCCGTCTACAGCCCACACTTTTAATGAAGACGCAGGAATCTGTCAGATCCTGCAGTATAGTCTTACTCCCGAGGTACATTCACTGGTAAGAATAAACCATGAGAAGATCGGTCTTCATGTCCAAATCTTATAATGTCTCTTTGATTTGCAGAGAAAAAAAAAATCTAAACTACAAGATCTATATTGCAGAAAATAACTGCTCATGTTCGCGAGAACATAAGAAAAGGCAAAAAAGCATTAGTATCATTAAAAAAAGAAAGAAAGAAAAGAAATTATTTACTTCCTGAACACAAACGGCCGTCTCACTTTCCATTATCCCAGTGGAAAAAGAGTCAGGCAGTAATGATAAACCCTCGCCTCAACAACAGCCTGATTCTCTCTTTTTGAAGCACAGGGGCAGCTGCAGACATGGACTATAAAAACCCAATTTGAGAATAGAAGCCTATCCGGCCAGTCAACAGCTCCTGCCCCGGGTAACAGTTGGAAACCTCAGCCCAGATAGTTGTTCAAAAACAAAGTGGACTGATGAGTTAACAATACACGGCTCGCATTATTGACTTAACATTTCTGTTTTACTTCCAGGCGCTTAGGGAAGGAATCTTAGGCATGCCTTTGTGCTTTCGCTTTTAGACAAAGTATCCCTGATCACTCTACTGTTATGTCACTTCGCTGCACGTTGTCAAAAGACAAATTACATGGTGGGACGGCCAGAGAAATGAGCTTTAGATGTGGGAATGGTTTTAAAACACTCGTCCTCAGTCACTGCTGCAGAACATCTGTTTGAAGAGATCATTTCAAGCCTTCCTTTACAACCAACGCACTTTCACCAAATAATTACGTGATAAGTTGTTCACATAAAACATGGTATAAATGTGTTAACAACACTGTCGGTCAACTTTTAAACACTGCTGCAGTCCTGATATTCAAATATTCAAATAATAGGACTTTTTGTTGACCAGACTGTAATCAAATATAATTTAAAGACTCACAGAAATGGGGTTCAACTATTTTAATGACTCTTTACTTCCTGAAATCATCAACAAAAATATTTAAAAAGTCAAGTCAGGACACAAATTTTTGTGCTCCCACTTTATGTCCATTGTTACAACAGCACCTTGGAGTCAAGATAAACTATGCACTTAAAAAAAAAACACAATACAAACAGTAGGGGAAATGGACTATTATGAAACGGTGATGAAAGACTCCAAAAAAAATATAACCTTATCATAAATCATGAGAAAAAAGTCTGGAATGCTAATTATATTAGCGCCACAACAGACTACCGCTCTCATTTCTGCTTGCACAACAACAAAATTGACCTCTATTTACACCCTGACCACGGTGCCAACATTTCATTAACTCTGTTTGTTTCCACTTTTCCCAATATATGTACACTGTAATACAAAACTACTGAGCACAGATCTGTCGATTCAGTGGTCTACAGGTCAAACAGTATAATACATTATTACTACTGACAGACGACTACACATAAGACACATCACCACCATCTCTTGCATCCAAAAAAATCTGCAAACTGTCTTTGTTGCGGCAGCTACAAACACTGGCATGTAAAACCCGTCCAGAATCATCCTTTCCAAAGTTACCAGGTGTTGAGCTAAAGGCTACTGCCACTGCCAAGTTGAAAGTCTATAAATCTACATGGTTGAGTTTAATTAAATTAAAGATGACTTATTCTTATCTGCACGGAAGATATTTAAATCTACCTGTACCTGCAGTCAACACGACCAGCATCAGGGTGAATGGATGGATGGATGGATGGATGGATAGGTAGTTTTATGCCTAATTGATGATCTTCGCAAACAGATTCTGTCGAGCTCTTGCCACCAAAAGAAGTATTCCATAATCTAATTGAATTAATTCCTGTTTTATTTAACAAAACTTCTTGAAATTACTCTGAACTTTCTTATGAAATGCATTAAATTTCAGGGCGCTTTTATAATATTCTCAACGTTTTTGGAATACCTCCATTGTGTACGGCTGGAAACCTTCATCAAGAAATATTTCCTCAACACTTTTCCCGTCAGCAGAGACCGTGTGATATACATATGAAAACATTATGTGACATAACCTGACGGGTTTGTTCCACCAAGAAGTATTTTCAAATTATCGTAGAACAACCTGTTCTGTGAAAGAGTTGTTAATCTTGTTAAATCCACAGAGAGTCGTCTCCACCGTACACAGCTCCGCAAAACGTTCAGCTACTTTCAACCCTTCATTTTGATTTGCGCCTTCTCTTGCTCTTGACTCCCTCAAATGGCTCCAGCCCTGCAACTCATACACACCAGATTATCAGTGGACGTACATATCTGTACCTGAGAGGGCAAGGAAATATAAAAGAAACAAAAAAAAAACTGGCGCCAGATGAAGAAGATGGGACTCAAACCTGAGTCTCCCACACTCAAGGTCAAGACTTTATCACAGTGATTATGTAAAAATGAATTGCAGGATGGGGAAATCTCACATAATTTGGTTCAAATTTCACTTACAATTGCCCAAAATATGTTATCATAACCCCTTATGACAGTTCATGTATGAAAAACCTTTGAAAGACTTCTGTTTGCGAGTATGATTGGTCCCAATTTGAGATCGCACATTGCAATATCCCAGTTTGTTGCTGTTTCTGGCTTTCTGATTTGCCTTCCTGTTTTCGACAGCGGTTTACAACAGATATCCATATACCTGTCATGGAAAAGCAATCATAAAAGGAAGGATGAAACCTGAAATGGAGGCTGGAGCTGAGCTAAAAGCGTATCCTTCCGCCGCTGATTGGTCTCCGGGACTCTTAAGTTTAATGCCGAATAATTGAAGTAGCACCATTTCATTTAAAAAGGCGTGGTACTATGCAAAAGTACGTGATGAAAAAAAAAAAAAACAACATCTGGCACAAAATAAAGGAGCCAACTCTTCACTTCCGTAACTAATTATTACCGGCCTCAGTACGCACGCAAAGCCAGTCACACAGAAGAGAGCGTGTTGTGTTCTGTCTTGGCATAAGATAAGAAGAGACGCTTGTGAATTATATCAGGTTTGCCAATTAAATAGGTCATAAACATTACAACAGAGCCATATCTAATAACGTAAAAAGGACGTGTATTGACGCTGTATTTAATTCATGACAAACATGAGCGAGCGATTACAGTATTTTGAACTTCTTATCCGATCGACTGGGCAACGACAAGTGAAGCCATGGATTTTTCCACTTGTCTGTGTCTCTTCTGCTTCCATTGAGGACCAACAATTTGGCAGAAATCTTCCTGAGCATCTGTAAAAGTCTTTCCCGCCTTGTTTCATTCGGGAATTCACGCAACCTCCCTGAACAACAGTCCACATATAGAACCATGTCGCAGTGAAGCGGTAGCTTGTCCTTCACGAGGACGGCGCTGCCATGTTCAACGAATTTCAGAGTGACGGAGTCGGAAGATATCTCAATTCAGATGATTTTGCCCACTACATGTACAAATGTAGGCAGAAAATTGTGTATTTGTTCCATCATGATGTAGAATTTCATAAAACCAACTGCAGATAAGAGCTCTATTGTGTGACAAATACATTTCTTCAAGAAAGAAGAAGCTAGCAAATAGCTACTGTGAATTTCTCTCTTCAAACACTTTGCATAACATTACAACTGTGATTTTGGCACATCAGCAAAGCTCGCTGAAAGATCTTTGATTTGCCTTTCAAACAGGCACAGATAACGCAAATAGAAGATGGCCAATTAGCTGACCGGACCACACGTTTCTGCTTGAACGATTTAAAAACACTCAGATCAGGCTGAAGTAGTCGACGGAGAGTTAATCCAGTGTAGTTACTCATTATAACAGATGACCCAATTTGAAGCCTGAGACCCAAAACACAACCGGTATGCTGGTAGAAAAGACCCGACCAGCCACCAGCAGGTCTTCATGATGACCTACTTTGGGACACGTGGTTTCACACGGGACACCTGTTCATCCAGTTTTGTGATAAACTGATCTGCTTTTTCGCAAAGTGTAAATGAAGATTTAAAAAAACGTGACTATCACATCCTGGCAGCTTTCCTAAAGGCATCCAATCCGCTAGTTTTGCCAAAGCCGCTGGCGTATCGGGGATGCAGGTATTCTTGGGAATTTGAGACAGGAAACAAAGAAACAAAGACAAGTACGACCTTATAAGGATGGATTGATTCAAGCCAATGTGGGAACGATATCAGGGGTCCCTGGAAGAATTAATTCCAGGATTCCTACCAACTGCTGCTCATGTCAACACAGACAAAGTTCATTTATGTAAATTTGTCTGAGATTCAAGCTAATCTTCATGAGTGGCATACTGTAACGCAGGTTGTGAGCTTTCTTGAAACCTGACATCTTTCAGACTTCAGACCAAAGGGCATTCTGCGTTATGCCTTCCTCGAAGATGCCAGCAGCTTTGACAAAATGGCAGTGCCTGATAGTAATGAGAACAGGTTGGTGCTGGAGGATAGAGTTTGAAAGAATGTGTCAAATCCAGCGGTGAAAGGCATCTTTAAAGGAATTCGCTGAAATACCATCGAATTGAGTGAAACATGGTTTAGTTTTCACACGACTGCTTTGGTGAAAAGTGGAGCAAATAAACCAGAATGTGCACAGTACATGCAGCTGTTCTGTGTGCGTGTGTGTGTGTGTGTGTGTGTGTGTGTGTGGCAGCTGCACGCTTGATAAATGCCAAAAAAATCCCCTGGAACTACTCGACATCTACTGTAGTTCGGGGACTTGTTTAACTCCTTTGCTCAAAGATCAGAAACTCAGAATGAAAAGTTGTGGTAAATTTATACATAAAATCGTTTGTATGTTTATTAAAGAAGTAAAAGTTATAACAGAAAGCAACTAGTTATGACTGTAGCATAAAAAAACACGGATAATTTGCATTTTGAATCTCTAGAAAGCATCAAAAGAATTTCCAAAAACGGTTGAGAACGCTAAACCACAGTTTACAAATCACGTACGAGAGGTTGACAGGGGCAACATCCTCAGGTACAAAGTCACGATCAAGAAAAGAGGATGCTTTCAAAGACTGTGGCATCAAAGCTAAGATGACACATTGGCAGCAACTCCAGTCACGATCATCACATCGTCCTGAAAGTGTCACTGAAGTGGGGGGTTGGGCTTCCCCATGACCCGAGGTCAAACTACAGTGACATGCTGAAGCTTGTAGGATCCACTACTGAGCAAGCACATTGCTACCTTTGTGACTCCGAAACACAAAACAGCTTCCATGTTACTTGTAATGCTAAAAAAGCCTCTGCCAAAAAAACAGAAAAAGGGGGAAAAAAAAAAAGGCAGACTTTAATGTTGCATGAGTCACTGAACACTCAGAATTAGGATCAACACATAAAAGCGTTATTAACCCTATCAAGGGGTGCGTAGTAATATACAGCTTTCTGCTATATACGGAGCACGATACATCGCAATAAATGTATCAGAATCAATCAGAGCGTATTTTTAATAAATATAACTTTCAGGATGCGACGCAGCATGTGCATCAAGAAAAAACCTTTTTTTCCGTGTGAAAGAGATTACAGCCAGTCACTTCATTTCTTAAAGCTTCAGTCTGTGTCTGAGAGGCACAGTTTTATTTTTATTTTTTTTCTTCTAAGTTGTACACAAGTCATCCCAGCTGATTTCCATACCCTCCCAAAACTGCTGCCAAAACCAGATGTGCCATTATTCACACTGGACACATTTGAAGGACGATCCATGTGACAACCTGGCGGCAAGCTTTGACAAGCCAGGGGGATACTTAACTTTTTCCTCATACCTCCGTGATACAGTAATTCAGACGTAGTTTCACTCTTTTCGGACTTTCTCACGCTCTCCCGCTCTCTCCCCTAGCGCGCACGCAAGTAAACACATGTCACAGAGAAAACACCTTTCATTTGCTTTTACCTGCAGTCTCTGTCTCCCTTTGTCCTTTCTTCTTTCTCCCTTTTCTATCTTTCCTCTTGCTCTCCGTCATGCTATCAGAAGAAAGTAAATCCTCTCAGGAATTGAAAAAAAAAACCAGCAACCCCCAAAAAAAACTGTAGTCCTTTTAGAAACGTGTGGCAAGTGGGCACCACCAAACTCTGAGCCTGTTGGAGCGTCTCTCCTCTAATATAGACTCGCACCAATCAAAGACCAACCTACCCAGCAGGAGGAGTGAGAAGGAGAGGAAGGGAAGGAGAGGGAGAGGGAGAGAGACGGAGGGAGGGAGCAGTCAGTGGGAAAGGTAGGGAGAGAGGGAGAGAGAGAGAGAGAGAGGAATAAAGAGGGGGAAAAGGGAGAGAATATGGGAGGAGGAGGAGGAGGAGGGAGGCAGGGAGCGAGGGGGGGGGGGGAAGAGGGAGGGAGCGCGGAAGGCATTTCCCATTGCTTTAAGGCAATCAACTGTTCCCTTACAGGATCTATCAGATAAGCGGCGGCTCTTCCAGGCCCTGCAGCCGCAAGCGAGGACAAGCGAGAGTCTGGGCCCGAGGAGTCCACGCAAAAAAAAAAAAAAACAAAAAAAAAAACGGAACCGGGACTATTCGGGTTCCACAATTCTGGCTTGTAGGCGACGGTGCTTTCTCCAACCCTGGCAGCATCTTCCCCTCTGTAATGGACCGTGCAAAAGTGAAGAGAGACCAGTTCAGCTGTCCCCTTTGCACTGCTGACCCCACCCAGATAATTCAGGCGAAGACCTGCCCTTGCCAGGTTGATGTCGGGGTCCCAAAACACTTCACATCTGGTTCACATTTGCCGAGCACAGATTCTGTGGATGTGTGCAGCAGAGTGGTGAGTGAGGTGCTGAATGTCAGATCACAATCTGTGACAGACTGCTCCTTGCAGAATTACACAAAATCATCTTTGGTTTTGCCAGGCTGCTCCCCTTCCTCACCTCTCCTGTCTGTCGGTACCTCTCTCAGGACTACAGGCGGGTTCGGGCATGTCTGTGGTTGACTCTCTCTCTCTCTCTCACTGTCAGTGTTAGCCAGGTGTCATCAATGTCCACGCAGCAAGGAAGATTCAGAATCACTCCAACAAGCTAAACCTGAAGTTGTAATATCGATAGAAGGAACCGTTCAGTCCTTGATTTGTAATTCTAAACAGTGAGCAGGCTTTAGTTTCTTTAACTTTTATTTAACCTTGTTGGAACTGCATACAAGAAAATAGGACAAGGCACAAGACTAACATTACAGAAGTAACACAGGGCAACGTGCAGGCCAGCAGGGTGAGTCTGTGGTAGCAGACACAACAGCTTTCTTCAAGACGACGAACGCACAGCTTCATTTTCATACAACAACAGAAGAGGATACTCAGGATTGTCAAGATGTAATGCAAACATAAGTTTGGAAACAGCACTGAAAGTCACGTATTTATCTTCATTTAACGTAGACCGAACTGTGACTACTTGATCACCAGACGTATTTTTGGCTGCTACACCAGAGCAAGGCTTCCTAATTTCATGCTGACTGAACCCCATGGTCCTGTTAAGCAACTACAAAAAAAATAAAATAAAATAAAACATCGACATCAACAAGAAACTGGAACAGCAGAAGAGTGACTTCCAATGAAACTGGAGTTCAAAAAAAACAAAACAAAAAAAAAAAAAGTGCAGATGAGTCATCTGTGGGGCCATCCCGGGTTGGTCCCAGGCAAGCCTGCAGAAGATTCTTGACGTGGGGAGTAGGCGGTGGCGGCAGGGATTGAAAAGGGGCAGTAGAAGGGTCATGTCTTAACAGGTCACCTCACTCTGTAGTGTAAGTCTCATGCAGGAGTCAGAAACCTGGAGAGGTCGACTCAAGGCCAAGCTCTGCCAGGCCAAACAGGTCCAGCGAAGAGGTTCTCTGGGTTCAAAAATAAATAGCTCCTTCCTCCCTTCTCTCCTCCCACTGGTTGTTCTCGATGATCTAATCTGTCAGCACACGTAACTGGGGACTGGCAAGGGCTACAGGGAGACGGAGAGCTGCCCCGTCACCCTGACGTCCTATCTGCCCCTCAATCTTAACACTCACTTCCACTACTACTGTTCAACAAGACCAGACCCGTCCCCCGAACTGCCTGTCTGTAGGTGGGCACAAGGTTTATGTGCGTGTGTCAGAAATGTGAGTATTTATGACGTGAGGGGAGAGGAAACGCGGGTTTCTGTATAATGGGATGTAGATTTGGAACGAGATTCGCCTCTCGCGCCACTTCTTACCCCACCCCTTGAAGATCACATGACTGCCTCCAGGCAGAGCCACATATAACACAAATTAGTAAAGTGTAACCTTTGCTGACAGAAGTTATGGAGGGAGACTTTACATAGCTGTGGAATCGCATCCTCCTCTGACATGTGTAGCTTCCGTGTAACTTTCTGCTAACCAAGAAAAAGTTAAGTAATAAGAAATAGGTAAAAACTGTAATAACGTATCAAAAAGAGGGAATAGGACCATTCATTTGGAAACGTTCCAATGCAGTACAACATTCACACTCAGACAAAGATATGGTCATGGACATATGCATCAAAAAAATCTTCTGGTGTTTTTTTTGTCAGAACTACTCGAAAGCATCTGCTGTTTTTCAGCAGCGCTGGGCCGTCCTTGAATGGGGGTCTGGAGGTGGAGGGGCACAATGGGCCAGTGTGGGAGGAGCAGAACTTTAAAAGCACATCCAAAAAAAAAAAAAAAAAAAGGAGCCAACCCCTAAAAGTTCTTTGTATGCCCTGCTCATAAATGCTTCACAGACCCCATCTCTGCCTTCCTCCTAATCCCTCCTCGCTGCTCCCAGAAAAAAGGGAGACAGCGTTCCTATATGATGGAGCTGAGGAGGTCCCTCTTAACAACAGCATACCTGCACATCATCACACTGATACTGCTCAACAGCACTCCTGCCCTTTCACAGGCACATGAGTTTATCTTCTTGGACATAATGGCTTTAAACAGCCATTAGGTTATGTTGTTTATATCTGTCGGCTTTTTTTTTTTTTTTTTTTTTTGCTAACAAAGTGTATATGTGGTGGGGGGCTCAAAGAAGGGTATAGTGCCTGCTTTTAACACAGATGTGTAGGTTTGATTCTTGGAGGTGAGGTGAGGGCAGTAGGGGGAAGACAGGAAAGGAGAGTAAATGGAAATGTTGGAACAAATGGGGGGAAGGGGGGGGGGAGAGAGTGACAGTAGGTAAAAGTTTGAAAGAGAGAATTGGCAGTGGAAAAATAATGCCATCTTCATCGGATGACAGAAAACGGCCCCACCTGCTGATATTCACCTTTTAACGAGGCATCTGTTTCCTCAGCTGACCGTGTTTGAGGAGGACAGACAGGCTGCCCGATCGCTGAGATAAAACCCCTGTTCATCCTGCCTTAGTGTCCAAAAAGTATACAAAAAACACATTTATCAGCACAAATGCAACCTGAACGATGGTACGAACCACATGTGCGTCTATGTATATAATGTGTCAGTGTAAAGATATGAACAACTGGCAAAAGATGAAACACAAGGCTCTGAATCAGACTTATGTCACTGGGTGGGCTGGCGAAGCCCCCTTGAGGGGAGACACGACACAAATCAATGTCAGTGACATCTGTAGGCCCGAGGAATGGTCTATTTTGTCAAGGTCGGCTGTGTCAAGGTCAACTGAGATTCTCAATCTGAGTGTTACTAATGGTTCTGCTCAGTCACAGCTTCGATCGGGATCACAGAAACAGAACAAAGATCACATTCTCTGCCTCATTTACAGCACAGCAAATGGATGGATGAGTTCTAAATCAAGTATGGCTGTTTGATGTTTACAGGGAGCTGCGAGAAATCAAAGAGAAGCAGCAAAGAAAGAATTTAAGTGTTAAACAAGGAAGTGATCCTGTGTGGATTCGGCTCTTTGACGTTTCCGCAGCACATAGCTGTCACCATGGCAACCGTAGTCTTAAGGGTAGCAACTAGAGTATGTGAGAGAGAGAGAGAGAGATGTGGAAGGGCGGAGTGAGGATGAGAGAAAGGATGCTTGCAGAGAAAGTGGGAGATAATGTGTAAGAAATACAATGGGAGAAAGAGCAAGAGAGGCAGAAAAAAAAAGAGGGGTGAGCAGCAACGAGAGAGCAAGCATAAACAGAGAGCGGAGGGGGGGGCGGCGGGCGCTCGCAGAAAAAGGTATCTACTGAGCAGCTGCAGCCTGGCCACTGTATCGCTCCATAAGAAAGATGTCCATGAGTAAGCCTGTGCCAAGCCTGCTGGGAAGCACTGCGGTAGCATCTCAGAGAGGGAGAGATGACAAACATCAGCACTGAGCATGCTCCACTCTCAAGGCCACTGAGAAAATAAGATTTCAGCTCTTTAGCCTCTCAGTTTGTTCAGTTCTCCAGCTCGATTCACGTCTCCGTCTGTCAAATTTTGACGAGCACATGACACCGCCAGTCCCTCCTTCTCCCCTTCTGATGTTGCCCCACACTGGACACAACCGATACAGCTGATTGATCTAATGTAAAGAGGCATCTTTCCCACTTATGGCTATGCTGACTCATATTGTGACAGGTTTGATTGGGGCTGAGAGGAACAAGCGATGAGCATAGCAACTCCTCAGCCAATGGGGCATGATACTGCAATAACAGGCCAGCACCGCACACAACCCCTCTACCAGATGTGATCTCTGTGCCTCCAAACGCTCGCTGACCGTCCTCCTTATCCGGATGGCTTCTGGAACTGAGGAGTGACCAAGAGCTACACAGACAAATTCATACATATATATATATGAATATATGAACTGAGCAGAGATTCAATTCTCCGCTCAGTCATGTTTCATGGCTGAATTGACGGCTGCCGTTGGCATCAGCCGTGTATCGGGGGATGTGTGCGTGCGCATGGGGGTGAGAGAGAAAAAGGTTTGTGTGTTCACTAACGTATGTGCATACAGGAGAGGAATCAGTGCCGGAGAAAAGGCAGCAGAGGGTGACAACTGCGACTCGGCATGCACTGTGGCAGAAGCAGGAAATGATACAAAAGCTGCTGTTTTACATGTGCTGCATGTTAAATGCACATTTTAAATAATGACGGTGGGGCTCTCTCAATTGGACGACAACAGCTGCATGGCAAGATATTGAAATAGCACAAATATATTTAATGACAGATGCTGTCTGAGCATGACTTTGATCCTCTTAAATAAAAATCCCCTCTATCTTCTTAAGACTGTCTGATTGAATCTCTCACTCCCTCTTTCCCTCTGTATTTTTCCTCCTTTTAAAAGTACTTATTATCTGAATCTTGGCCTTTCTGCCTGTCTCTCTCTTCCTGTCTCACTACCTTCTGTCTAAGGGAGAGATAAAGAGGTCTGTGTGACTGTGAGCAGATTGACTTGAAGATAGAGGCTGGAAGCAGATCTCTTCCACCTCTTCATTCTGCTCGTTCTCTCCTGCTCTCTACCCAGATGAATAGACAAACAGTCTCCCACATGCTCTCACAGTTTATCAAACACACACCCACATAGAACCAGGTCTTCACGCAAACACATATGTGTGCTCTCACCAGAGAGAACAACACACACTCAATCTAAGTGTCCTCAGGCTGACTAAGTATACACTGTCACACTCAAATACAAACATATACCCCCTCAACCACGCACATACACATACACATACAAACACACAGGTGCATCCACACGTAAATAGAAGAGGCACATGGGTCATTGATGATCCCAAAGTGGACTTTTTTCCACTTACAGCATACTAAATACAAACCATTTGCCTGTATGAAAGGACACGTCATTTACAAAATGGACTTTAAAGACGTCACATCTGAATGAACAACTGTGGGTATTTTTTTCCAGTGAGCGGACACTGTGACTTATAATACTTGTATCCGCACGCCTATATTACGTATCAATCCAAATCTGTATTTTTGTTGTCTTTACATATTCCCACTTGATCTATCTTTATCCCTAAGGTATTTCTCAGCACGACATTCACAATCAACACCATGAATGTAAAAGCAAATAGGCCTTAAAGTTGTGTATCGAAATAAATCATTTGATAAAAGTTACTGCAGTGTGTCAGAAAAGAGTAATTAACGTTTTCAACTGCGTTTTAAACCACACAAATGCAAATTTACACCAGGGAAAACACGGGACAGTCGCGCTCTTATCAGTAAAAACCTTCCCCCTTTCAAAAACATACACTCATCCGCTTTCTGCTTCACATTCTTCACATCAAATCAAATTCCTTTTGCGCTCTGCACTTGTCCTTTATCTCTAGAATGTGCTTTTATAACAGCACAAACATGTCACAATGAGGACACTGTGAGGAGTTTCACACAGAGACAAACCAGCTTCTTGGTTGAATCATTTGCATTTCTGCTGTAGCCCCTCATGGCTGAGCACGGGCTTATCAAGAGTCTTTCTTATCTCTTTGTTTGTTTTTCACCAATGTAGGCTTTTCCTGGAAAACAGGCCACTACGCATGTGTAAGCTTAGATCATTCTTTGGCGGCATAAGCCCAGATCAAGGCGGTCTCAAATTAAGTGAGCTTGATAAGTGGGCAAGAGAGTGGCCCCAGCTGACAGTGCCAGGATGGCCTCACACCGCGCTCTGGCAGGCCAGGCATGGCTGACAGGAAGCCAGGGCTGTGGTTGGGTCAACTCAGAGCGACAAGATGACTGCACACACATCCACATACACCAAAAAAAAAATGCTCTTCGACATGCTGCAGTTCAAGCTATGGCCAAGCGTACCAGTGACACAGAAGGAGGTCAAAGCTAGCTGAGGCTGTAACAGTCCTAAATAGGCAAGCCACCACCAGCGTGAGCAGCTTAGTGATAAAAAATGCAGCACCAGAGCTTTAGTCTAAAATCTAATTGTTGAGTTTTAGCCACCAGGGTATTAAATATTGCTCAAAATCCATGTAGTAATAATATCATGCTAAAGCACACTTGTGTGGATGAAGCGAAGGGCTAAGAA
The DNA here is from genome assembly GCF_902148845.1 of Salarias fasciatus. Taxonomy (NCBI): domain Eukaryota; kingdom Metazoa; phylum Chordata; class Actinopteri; order Blenniiformes; family Blenniidae; genus Salarias; species Salarias fasciatus. Next base: position 18,952,690 of record NC_043754.1, read on the forward strand.
TGCAGAGCACGTGTTAGCGTCTTACCGACTGCTTTACAAAACCGGAGTCAAGTTGTTGACCAGTAGATTTACCAGAATAACCTGACAGCATGAGAGCAGAACACAAGGACGGGCTATCTTTTCACCTATTTTTCGTGCTACTTTTTGTGCTGTTTTGTAATACCGACTTGCCCAGGTTTCCTGGCCCATGGCCATTTGCAGCATGATAACCGCCTGCTTGAAAGCCTAATGTCATGGAGACAACAAGGGAATGAAAAGAAACATGCCTAGACAATGCGTAGCAAAAGCACACATCCCAACAGATGTGATGGAGAGAAAAGCGGAAACAGGTCGACAGGGCTCACACTACAGGGACTTTCTGTAACACCGATCTTCCTGGCTTTTACAAGTACAACAGACCTCTGTGAGGAATGCTGCTTTCTCATTTAGGGTAAAACACCCCCGGAGTTAAGGGGTATCAATATCACAAGGCAGATATATTCCTCTTTTGTCTGCATTTGCTGCAGTGAGGTGATGGTTAGTGTGCTGGTCTGTGGGCCAGCTGGGACACATCTCAGTTCACCCGTGCACACGCGCGCACCAGCACACACAAACGCATGCACATACTGAAACCCGCTGTACGCTGCTCACTATCTTTCAACAACAAACCGAACAGGGGGACCAGACGGAAAGAGGTCCTATTTGTGCAGGAAGACAAATACACTTCTGCACCCAGTCCTGTCCCCTCCAGATTAGAGCAACACAATAATGAGCAGGAGCAGTGGTGGAAGGTCGGAAGAAAGCAAGGGTAAAGGACAGAGGAACAGCCTGCCTGCACCCCCCCCTACACACACACACACAATTCGTACATGCAGGATACATCGCAGACAGTCATGCATGCTTCTTTTATCTCCAGGATGTTCACTCATCATCTAAATTTGCAATACTCTGTACTTCTTTTGCACGCATATCTACCTATCCGCACGTCTTATTTGAGAAGTTTAAGTATGTAACTTCTGAATATGAATGAAAACCGCTGCAGGGATTTACTATCTCTTGCTATCTTTCCCAAATCATTCACTCTGGAAAAGCTCCAAGATTTACAACTTGATGGCGTCACAGTTTGTAGAAACACAGACGGCACGCAAGAGCTGCTGCGAGTGTGGGTGTCAAGTATCTAGTCATCTTATAGTGGGATGATGGTGAACTTAAATCTGTCTCAATATCCACGTACACTTTGTAAATACCGAGGAATGCGTGTGTTGAGTTGTTGACAAGTTATTCTTCTGTGAGTCAGCAGTGTCATAATCTTTTATCAACTCCTCCTCTGCCTTACGTTCGATCGAACACCACCAGAATTAAGCAATTCATCTCCGCTTGGCTACGAATGCCTGTTTTTTTCTGACTCTGATATGAATTAAACTGCTGTCTCGAAGTAAGAGACCCCTGTTGAAGGAAACAAGATTTTCTCTCGGTCCACTTCCCAACACTGCCAACAAGTCATTCCATTCTGCGTAAAGTCTTTTCATGTTAAGACACACATCAATCCACACCTACAACATACCTGAGGAAACAAACCTTCTCTCAGGATATGTACTCTGTGTGTGGGGTGAACATGGCCGGACACGTCCCTTAAACACACCGGGAGGCGCCCAGCAGGAGTGCCGGCAGCCCCTCTTTTCAACACTTCGGCACGCTGCACACAAACACAGTTGCCCTTCCCATGGTCCTTTTGTTCCGTATCATTCTGTTGAAGTTCCTGTCATGGACACTGTCAACTGCTGTGGACATTTATAACTGACAGTTATATTACACTTCTGGACAAACGCTGTCCTAAATGTAAGGCGTTTTATCAAGCTGGCATGCTACTAATCGTCTTGGAACAACTGCAGAGAGGCGGAAAAAGCTTCTAAAACGACCCATCTCACAATCAACTGACTCAGGAAAACATGCGTATGCTTGCCGACACAGAATTATACCAAATGTACTTTACAGAATTTCAGACAATTACACAAAGAATAACATGCACAAGCACTGGCATGAACCTACACGGTGTTGGAGAATAAAATTTCTCTTCAGTTTCCTGCTTCCTTGTAAAATTCTCCAAACTGATTTTGACGAATAAAACCACGAGGGGGCTTGATGAGGGCGCTGCGACTCCGATACGGCCGACGAATGCCACAGAGAGAGAACGTGCAGTGAAAGGTTATCTCCTGCACTGTCCTTCAGTGTCATGTTGCTTCCTGTGAATCTACCTGACACCTTGGTGAAGAGATGCTGCAGAGAAGAAGCGCCCTCAGTTACAAAGGGATAACTGACAAGCAGGTTTCATGTACAAGCTGAAAAATGGAAATAAACTGAGAATACACACACATACATATAGGTAACACACATTGTACATGACATTCTTCTTGGTGAGGTAACCCAATAGTGAAGAACTGGCCGGTAGTATTATAGTATTAGTATTAATTTAAAGCCACCTTTGGTGCTATTTCTTACTATTCTATAATTCAGTCTGCAGTTTTCCCCCCTTTTGCAGTGTCCAAAAAATTATTCTCTGCAACATCATTATCTTTTAGTCAACACAATTTTCCCAGAAACATGACACGATAGCTTTTGTGTTGTTTTGTTAGACTCTCAGCAAGGAATGAAGTAAATAATACAAAAAACAGGAAAAAAATGAAAAAAAAAATTCAAGGATTGCTCAAGTTTCCCCTGCGGTCCCTCCTCGTCTCTCTGCTCAATCCTGGTAACAAGGTAGTGCACATACCTTACTAAATTCTGCGTGATGCCGTACCATAAATAAACCAGAGCTAAAGATGACACTGAAGACCTTAAGCTGTTTACACAAACCTTTGATACCTTGTGATTGAGGAACTCCATTGTCTCCTATAAACCAGTTTATGGATGTTATGGAATGTGTTTTCTTCTGCGGTACGCCCACAGCTAGAAAAACCTACTATCGACCGAACATGAAAATGTGTGCCCGCCAGCTTTACCCTCCCCCTTGGCCTGAGCAACAGTAGATTCACTTCTACAACATGCCAAAACAATGTTCATCTGAACAGTAATTTGAGCGATCATGACAATCCCCGACCACAAGCCTAGGGTAAGACGCAGATACAGTGTTCATGAAAAGTATCCGTCAGAAGTGACTTCCCGTCAGTCAGTCTGCGGAGACAGCAGGCACCAGACGTGGCTATGAAAGGATTTTACATGCCACAGTAACCAGTTTAATATCACAGTGAGCCAAGCAGCTTAACAAGATTGCAGATCACTGAAAAATGAGCTTACCTGGGGTTTTCAGCGTTATGCCATTTACATGCATTGATCCAGAGCTAGATTACCAGACAAATCAGGGTTAATGCTGAAGCTGCTGATTGACATGAACGCAGACAAATACTCCAAAATATGCTATCTTACCCCCTGTTTTTTATAAATCCCAATCATTAGTCAGCCTGTTGTATTAAGAGCCTTTGTGGTTCAAAGCCAGGGCGAAAAAAAAAAAAAAATCATAATCTGCAACAAAACAGACATCAGATTTTTATTAATGTTGTCGAATGGCTGATTTTTAAGTTGATTGTTGCTCTCTGCTTGCAAAACTACACATGTATTATTTGTTTTCTGGATGCTAAATAAGTATAGGCTGTAAGGACATTCGCTAGATGTCTATAAATCATAAACACAATCCACAGTTCATGTTTCAGTCTTTTTTTTTTCGGTGACCCTTGAATCCTGATTTCGAGCTGATCACATTTTGAGTCGAAAGAGTTAATTTTGTAGACAACCTTCCATGCTGTGCACAGAAAAAAAAAAAGGTTTTAAATATTTAATTACATGCACTGGCTGCAGCCTGTGAAGGAAGAGTATTGCAGCCCAAGATAGCTGCAAATTACTGAATGATTCAAAAGGTTGGGTAAACTTAAACTGACTTCACAAAGCAGCAGGATAAAAGTCGATGTGAAAGTATTATATGGTGGCATTGTGGGAGAAACCGGAATCAGATGGATCGTAAAGCAAGTTATTTTACTAGATTTCTTTTTTTCATTGCAATTATTTGGTTGGTTTTGTTCCGGAGATCTTAATATGACTGCAAATATTAAAGCCATCTTCTTTTCAGGAGAATTTAATGATACTTCCTCTAAAAGTGTGTTTTCCCCCCACATCAGAGCGGCCGGAGTTACAACCGGCCGTGTTTTTGTCCGCAGTTCAACAGCGTACGTGATCGTCTCTCCTCAAGGGACGCCACTATGTTTAGCTCAGTCAAACGTCAACATCCACCTACAGCTGACTGCAGAATTAGCAGCGCAGGTCTGCCACGGGAGAGATCGCTTGCTCTTGTGATCAAAGTCAGATCCAAACGGCAGCGACTTGTAGTCGTTGCCCCGCACATTTCTTCCGGACCGCGCAGTGACTGTGCTTTTGAGTGTTTTTGACATTGCTCCAGCTGCAGAGGCAGGGAGTCTAACAACTGCTGTGACATTCCCTACGGACTCATCCCTTTCAACTTTTCGGTGTTTCTCCTCCTTCCTGATCCTGATCATATACTGCCTCATTGTGGTGAAGGTAACATTCTTCAATGGGTTGAAAAATTCAGAGTCCCAACTGCTGTAAAGTAGTATTATGAGAGTATAAATCCTAAATACAGTTTTGTTAAACAGCTCTTCTGTTTAGAAAGGCATTTCCTGTGATTTATTTGGGTATTTTTTTTTATTCGCTATCACAGTTAAAGTACACACATGGAATATATGGATGCACTTGTTAGCAAACTGCTATGCAGACACTGCGGCCAAAACAAAGGAACATAGTTATTATAACTAATGACTCAGCTCTTAATAACAATGTAATATAATTACTCAACATGTTTACATGTCCCCTGCCTTCATCAAAGTGCTCTTATAATCATATCATACCATCTCTCAAAGTCCTCATGAAAATAGCCAGAGACTTGCTCTCTAATTATAGACTCGTTCCGGATTTTGATTTGAGGCTTTTTATTCTACTTCAACCTGATGGACGAAGCTTTGGAATCACTCAAAACCACATTTTGTTCTCATCTGTTAAGACAAATGCTTTTTATGCTCATTATAAAACAGTCAAATTCCACTCCGAATGTTTCTGCTAATGCCGAAGGCAGCTGTAATGCCCAGTGTATGAATTCAACCAAGCCCGAGATTACTGGAGATTATTGGCAGTGAGATTAGGTACCAACTAGGTCCTAATCTTCAATCACACCGCCAACTGACCCAATCCTGTCTCTGTCTAATGTTTTTTTTTTTTTTTCAGCGCTGAAGTATAATAGATGTTTAATGATTTCAGACAGAAAGTGACTGTTTAATTCTAAACTTTAGACTTGTGAAAGTATTGGCTACGTGTTCTTGTTGAATGATGATTGACTGAAAAAACAAATCTAATGCAACTGATTGATATGTATGAACATTGATGAGGCTTTTATGTGTTAGCCTGGCAGATGAGCTTTTACGGTAAGCTGGAAACACTACAATGTGTGTTGTTCCTTTATGCTACGTACAATAAATTAAAATATTCACCAAAACAACACCTTAAAAGTACAGAATTTAATTATTCTAACCAATTCATATTTGCATGCTATTTTAAAATTGAAAAATCACTGATTTCATGCATGCATATTCATGATATTTATGTTTTAACTGCAAACAAGCCTCATAAATCTGCAACTTTTTTCCTCCAACCAGTCAATAAGCTCACTGGTACTTCCTCGGGATCACATTCAAACAATAATCTGACAGTTTCACTGAAAATTTTTGAACCTGTGGTCGGTTTTATATAAAATTACAAGCTTTAAACGGCGCGGCACCGCAGACTTGTTCCCATAGTTCTTATCCAGCCGAACTAAGCCCATTATTTTCCATGAGCCAAACATAATTCTGTAGTACAGCATGGAAATTTATAATCATCCAAAGCACTGCTTTGGTGTGTGTGTGTGTGTGTGTGTGTGTGTGTGTGTGTGTGTGTGTGTGTGTGTGTGTGTGTGTGTGTGTGTGTGTGTGTGTGTGTGTGTGTGTGTGTGTGTGTGAAATCAAAGGCTGTGTTAAACAGACATTTAAAACTGTGGAAAACATCAGCCACAGTGGGACGGTTAAGCAACTCATGTAGAACTAAACTGGTAGTACTTTATAGTTTGTTGGTGCAGCACATCCAAGTTATTAGGAAGCAGCAACCACAGTTTTTGTGTTATATCTGCAGGCTTTTATAATGAGGATTGACTTGTTTTCTTTTTTCCAGTTGAATACAAGTAAACACAGTACAGTTAAACTTGATTGACCTACTGTAATCTATCAAAACACAACTTTTCTTGCATGTTCTTTTCGGAGTTTAATCCTGAAAATCTCCATGTTCTCGAAATTCCTTCACCTCAGTATGAACTTTGGAGCATTGGAACAGATTTTTAAATAAAACTAAAATAAACACTAAAAAAATTGTAAAAAAAAAAAAAAAAAAAAAAAGTATAATTATTCACCTTTAAAGAGGAGAGAATAATACATTTCAGGGTATTTTTCTTTCCCTCTATAAAGTGGGAATTGATAGGATTATTATGGGACCATGTCACCCTCCGATCACACTCTGGATATGTCAGAGGTCTGCTGGCAGGAAATGCCCAGCAAGCAGCTTACGCCTCTCTAAATAAGGCACACGTTTTGTGTAACTAATAACCTTATAAAATGTCTGCATTCCTTTAGGTACATAACATTGTTACCATAGCTGTCCCAGCATGGAAGAGGAGTGAAGAAAATAAATAAAACAAATTATGTAATTTGAAGCACTTTCTATCTGAGAATAACAAACTTGAAACGATGGCAGGTGTTGCTTTTTGAGTAAGTGTTAACATAAATGGCTAAGGATCTTTACAAAGCTGCTTGTTTATATTGATATAACTGTGACCACAAAATATGCCAGATCAATGGGTTTGCAAGTTTCTTGTCATGTCCACAAATTTAGAGCAGGAATCATTTAATATTTTCAGAAACGTATTCATTTATTCAGAAAAGCTTTAAACTGGCAGTGATGCTAAACTAACGCTGGACATTGAGACGGGATAACGTGTGTATCACTTCTCAGATTAGTCAGAATAATTACCTTCTGCATCACACCGCATTTGGAACCACAACATGTCACAGCCTTTGTTTTAACACTAACCTGTGCATCTAAAAACTGATGCAAATGCCTTTAAAAAAAAACAAAAAACATATATTGTATTGCGGCAGCAGTAGACAGAACTATATCAAATCCAGGGAAAGGGATACACATTTTTAACAGAGCTTTAGAGATGTTTTCAGATAGATTTTAAACATGTAAAATATGAAATAATCTCAAATACAAATGGCAAATAATTCAATTTCTTTTACTTCTAACTTTAAAAAGAACCTTAAAAAAACTCAAAGTTTTGACACATTCTACAATAAGAGTAGATAAAAGTGTTTTTAACAAGATTTTCTAACATTAACTTGTTCAAATGAAATAAAATTACACACACGTATTAATATTAATTACATTATAGCTTTGAAAGTAGGACATACTAGCCTTGTTACAAGTTAAACTACTGTTCAGTAGTTGAAGCTGTACTGATCACTATAAAGTGAAGCTATTTACTCACTCTAAAATATTTGAAACCATTTTTGCTCATAATTCTGAATAAACTGAGCAGCAGTCTCACAGTCCTTTAGTGCACAGATTCAGTGACACTGCAGTGGACACTTTAGTCACAAATGTTATTTTATGTCATTATCTGATTGGAGTACAGCAATCCTCACAATACTGTCAATATTCTGAGGAATCACTGCTTGCTTTGAAAGCTTGTTTTGGTTGAGCAATGACATCTTAATCTTTACATTTTTTTAATAAGAAAATTGTTTATTACAACTGTTCAAAGCCATGCTGAAACAATCCCTAAATGATGCACTGGCTTTTTTTTTTGGATTTTCAAATAGCGTGCCAATTCACTACAGCGACTGTAAATGTGCAGCTTTTATGTGGAGCTTGCATGTTCTGCCTGTGCCTATCTGTGCTTGTCTGGATACTTTAGCTGACTCCCATTATATTATCATGATATTATATGATTTAATATTGTACATTAGCACTCCCCAATGGCAAAATGTGTAAAAAGTGTGTAGGCTTCAGTGATCTGTCTCTGGGTTCCCTGTAGTGTACCCTGTTCAGAGATGTTCCAGAACCCCCTCACAAAAAAAAAAAAAAAAAGGATTTTCATCAATGTACCGAAGAGGGCAGACAACTAGATGGACGAACTTTAGGTCCAAATGAAACATAATCCAGACTTTTATTGTTTATGAGGCTTGGATTTGTGAGGTTTTCAAGCACTGCTGAATGTAAAGTAGCACTTCCTATAAAGACCAAAGTTGGAGTCAAACTGAATAAAATTCTTATTTCTTTAGGAGTCATCTAACCTACAGAATAAATGCATCAAGTGAAACTTATCCCTGTTAGAAATATCTTTGGCACACGTCTCAGGAAAAAGGAAATAACTCTGCTTTCTGATAATTGTGTCATACCACAACAGTCATTTTTGCTATACAGGTTGAATATAATTGACTTTAGACATCTTTGCTGGAAGTGCTACACACGTTGGAAAAATCTCAGACATAGGTATCTATACATGGCACTGAAATATTTTTCGCAGCCTGACAGCATGAAAACACCACTTACTCTCATCACACATCCTTTCTCTAAAAGTCGTGCTGTGCAAACAGGGATCGCCCGTGACCTGAATCAGTACACCCCAGGTCTGCCACGTCCACTCGTCTGTCCCTGCTGAATTGGAACTTCAGAAGTCACAAAAGATGGACGACCAAATGTCCCCTGACGATCATAATGATAGCTTGTAGAATTCTGTCTTTAGAAATGTGGAGCACAAGTCTGAGTGATTGTGAGAAAGTGCCTAATGGACAGGAAAATGAGCGACCAATTACACAAAATGGCCATAGCCCTTTTTTCACACATCTTATAAATATAAATCAAGCTCTCTTGTCAGTGTAGAGTTGCCAAGCAAAGCTTCAGCAGGGCAGAAATTCCACTTCTACAGCACATACTGTATAACCTCAAATCTGTCCACCCAGACACAAACCAATGAAAACAATTTGGCCATTCTTTCCTCAACACGGTGGAATACAGTGAATGTTTCAACTCCCTGCTTAATGAGTTTGATAATAGAGTGACACGATCAGTATGAGCATGCGTCTTGGTGCTCAAAGAGCTCCCCGAGAAACTTGTGGGGCAGGAGCGACCCGAGAAGCCGGCAGCAGCTGTCATTCGTGTTCTATGTCTAGCTCTTCTAAGGACTTTCAAATCACAGAAACATGCATAGCCTGGAGCAAAATCCTGCCTGTCTACCACCTCAATTCAGCAGCTGCGACCTGCATACAGTGGAGCCTCACGGTGACAGATTAGTGACAGCCTGTTTAAGCACAACAATACCGATGCACAGGACCACGTCTAGATGATACAAGGACTGCACGAGCAGGAGTATTTTGCATGCTAGGTTTGCACATGTACTGCATAAAGGTGGCTGTAGGACAGCACGCTACCCCTCAATTAAGAGCACCACATAAATATTGCCTTGTCTCCCACTAGTCTGAGTACACTCACACACATGCAGGTCTCCACCGTGGAGTCTGTGAATAGAGGAAAAGCTGGGGGGCACTCACCCACCACACTTGTTTTATGACAAAGCTTGTGATTTAGGCCGAGCCATGAGGGACAAAAGCACTATTGTTATGCCAAATAATAATAATAGCTAACAGGCAAATGTGACATATTTGAAATTGCGCTTCAAGGTACAGCAGCGTCAGGTTTGATTCCAGTGGAACATATTTGCTTTTATTAGATGAACTACTGTCTTGTTTTTCATATCATCTGTCACACATTATGTCAGACGCTCGGTGCATTGAAATAAAAGACATGCTAAATCTCACATGATCAACAAACGCTGGCAACACAAAATAATAAAATGCTACTCTTGACTGCCTTCTCTTTATCTGACAGAAAACTAGAATGTGCAGCTGGACTGATATGTTTTACGAATGATGTCTAGAAGGATGGATTCCTTACGGTGTCAGGTAGGGGAATGTGTGTTTCAACTTCAGTTCAACTGAGATCAACTAAATAAAATGATGGGAAAATGTGAAGGATGCAGGACGAGGTCGCTGGGAATTATGGTGTAGTTTCAGGTGAAAGTGGTTAAATTATAGGATGCCGTGGACTGTTTTTAACCTGTGAAACAATTGTGTCAAACATACAGTGCCTGCTTCTGTAATATATGCTCTGCAACCTTCTTTTAAATGGATTTTCCCTGGAAGTACCTCATCGCCAATCACCTTGCTAACAAACCTGACTGAGCTGCTCAAAATCTGTGTTAATTTTCTGCAAACCAGTATCAATATATAATCTGCTGGAGACACAGGAAACCAATAAAACCTGATAACCTTGATAAGCTGAAGCGAACTTGTGTTATTGTCTTTTACGAGCTGTGCTTGTCTGTCTTTCTTTTTTCCTTTTTGGCAGGGACCCAGAGCTCCCAGCTGACTGGGTCCTGGGGAAGTGGTGCAGGTGGTGAGCGCTGCAGGTAGCCTTTTAGTCAAAGGCGGCCCTTAGGAGGAGGACGACAACAACTGCATCGCTCTGAGAGTTGTACAGTATGTTGGCTCAATCCCCCTGGTTGCACACTCTGCACCTTGTGTACCTCTGCACGAGAGGGACTGGTGACAGGTTTGGATGTGTGCTAGGGAGCTCTGAATCTGGATGTTAAAGGCCACAACAAAAAAAAATACAAAGATGTGCTAAAGTCATGTTAAGAAACCTGATATGAGAGAACAAGATTATTTATTGTGTTTTCTGGAAGACGGTTGGTGTTTAAAGGGACATTTGGATACTTTAATTGTAACTACTGTATGAAACTTGTGCTGTCAGTAATGACTGCGTGAAGGGGGGAGACACATTACATGATGGGAGAAATCACACTGAATAAAAAGCCCGGCATCTACAGTAAAACACCAAATACTTTGCTGAGCACTCTACACTCATTAAATATCTCAAGAAATTTGTGTGGTAACTTACTCCGGAAATATAAGGGGCTTTGAAAGTTTGATCTCCTCAATACTGAGCTTAACTAAATGGCACACAAAACAGATGAAGGATATTTAGGTTGCTTGAGAAACCCAGGAGTATGAAGTCTATTTTGCATTACCCCTCTGATGGGATGATGAGTTTAAAAGCCAGGGTGGGTGTGGCAAGACCAGGAGGAGAAGGGAGAGTGTGTGTCTCAGGAGTACAGGCTAAGAGGATTTAGGAAGGTAGCAGCCTTGCGCACACATCATGTTCTAAGCTACAACACTTCAGTGCAAATGTGTTTGCTAAGATTTATGAGTGGCACAGCCTCTCGCTGTATCAAACATTTAGAGTACAGAAGAGAAAACCGCTCAAATCTCAAAGTTTATGTTGCAGCCTGGTCAGCACGGGGCATAAGCTGTAAGCACAAGGACTCAAGCAAATGACTGGCCGGGAGATAAGCACTGACAGGCATTTAAGATCCAGTTACAAAATACTTCTCCGCTACACTGCACAACTTGCACTCATTTCACCGTGCTGAAGCACATGGGAATGCCTCACTGTAATCACGCTGTTGGGGAATCACGAAATAAAGCAAGTTTTAAACAAAAATGTGTGTCATTTAACCTTCAACAAAGTATTAACAATAATATAATGCAACATTTTAATACTTTCCATAGTCTAAACATAATAAGTTGACTGAGGGACAGAAAGAGAGGACATGATAGACTACAGGAAGCACTTGCATTTAATCCACAATAGGACTGACACCTAACTTTGTTGCAAAAGAAACACCCAGGATATAGCATTAAAATTACTCCCTGGGGGCGACGTCTATTGATGAAACACCATTTCTGAACTACTTGGGTGTGAAAAAGAAAAAAACCCTAAAGAGAGCAGTGTAGCTGATAAATTCATGTTCTCAACTATAAAACTAGTACTGCAACGGAAGCTGCTGGCTGAATTTATGTAAATATGCATGTGTGCAAAACGGGCATAGACTTCAATAGGCTATGCAGAAGTGTGGGGTATTAAGCATTAATGCAGGGCATGAGCCTAAATATAGCCCAGGAGCCAATTTGCTTAGGGCAGCGTGATTTTCCACACGTGATAGCGGTGATAGAGGCCGCTGTCCCTGGTCCTGAAATCACATCCGGCGCCTTTCAGAGCGCGTGTGAAGTGCTCTGTGGAAAAACTGCAACTTCTCCCAAAAAAAATAAACACTTACACAAATCCTAGGCCGCACAAAGCACACCGTGTGGTGTGTGAATTGTGTTTAAATACCCAAAGTAATGAGAGTTTACTTGATGCAGATCTTTCAATACACACAGACTGCAATTCCTCACAAGCAACAGTGCGAGGCGCATGTCTAATGCAGTTCAGGGAGAGAGAAAGAGAGAAAGAGAGTTTGATTGATCATGTGGGCTATGGGAGCCTGCGAGAGTTGTCGAAAATTGCTGCATAGACGCCCCTTAGGCACCTATCTGGTACCCAATGACTCCAAGCCATGCTGTGGCCGAAATAACCACAATTTAACAGGAAGCCTGTCACCTACAGCCCCGAAGCAGGAGCTGATAACACACCGTTCATTCTTCCGGGTTGGACTTCACCGGTAATCCACAATAGGCTACATTAACTTACCGCAGTCCTCACACAAGATCTTCCCAACATCCTTTTTTAGGTTCTTTCCACTCGTGTCAAGAGGCGCAAACGATGCCTTGAAAACCAAGGGCTCGTCAGTGGGGTCCATGAAAAAAATGTACTTGTGGTTCTTCTTCACTTTGGTGCACGGAGCCTCAGATCCGAATTCCCCCACGGTGACGAGCTGTTCTCGCTCCAGACCCCCGCTGTTCAGGGGCCAAACCTCCAGCACTTTGACATTCACACGGTACGGCTCCGCAGAGACGTTCACAGGCGTAGACTGCACCTTGCCCTCGATCACCACGGCGGATTTGTAAGCCTGGTCCTGCAGGGAATTCAAACTCGGGGAGTAGCAGGCGAATGAGACCCCGATGACCAGCATGGATAAATGTACTGAATCAAGCCTCATGCCGCCTGCTTTGGCTCGGTGGTCGCTGGTCGCGTTGCGGCAGGGCTCTCTCGGCTGCGGGGCGATGGCGATGGAGCTGGGTTGGATGAAGAGACGGCAAGTAGGCTCCAGTAGCACGGCAGCGCGGCAGACCTTGCATAAGTGTCCATGCCATCGGGATCCGCTGCTTTTTTTCCGAGTGATTTCCAATGGGTAAACAGCAGCTTCGAAACGGGGGAACCGCGGGGTGACACTGGGTCTCGAATCCACTCGGCGTATTCTGCTAATAATAAGGCATCGCAGAAAGGCTAAGCAAGGAAATCTCCCGTCCAGAAGATGCCCCCTACGCTGCCATAGTAGCCTTAACTGCAAGACGACGCCACTCTTATCTTTGCCCAAAAATTGCAGTGGTGGGGTACCGCTATGATGGTTTTCCGTATCATCTGCAGCGGAGAGAAAAGACGCAAAATGCTGCAGTGAACCACAAGTTTGGTAGTCCAGTCGCAAAACAAAAAAGCCACGTTTCAACCCCCCCCACCCCCCCCTAAAAGGAAAAAATAAATAAAAAAAAATAAAACAATTATTTCTGGTCGGCAGCTATACAGCGCTAATACGCCGCCTTCCACCGCGGCTCTCTCTCCGCCTCCTCTCGCCACAGACGGAGAGAAAATAACGCCGATGATTGCCAAGGGGCTCCGTCAACAAAAAAAAAAAAAAAAAAAAAAAAAAAAAACGCAGGATCGGAGCACCAGGATGCAAACAGCCGACGGACCGAAGGGTCGATCTCCTCTCTCCCGAAACCCTGTTACTGTATGTCAATCACTCCATGGTGTTTTATCGGCGGCGATCTCGTGTTATAATGAAAGAAATGAGATCCTAAATCCATGACTGTCCCTCCTCAAGAGCGCATCCTACTGTAGCCAAGGCATCGCTCCAAAAAAAAAAAGGGAAAAAAAAGGAAAAAAAAAAAGAAAAAGAAAAGAAAAAAGAAATAGATTCACATTGAAAAATGCAGCCGCATATAGTCCGGTGAGCCCAGAGAAATCATATGGCTGCGATGACTAAGGCTGCGAAAGCATTTCAGAGTCTTCAAGGGACTGTTTTGAATGAGTTTTGCGTCTCATCCCATTAAGTCATGCCCTGCATTCAGGTCACATTCACTGCTCTGACTCTGAAAAAAAAGAAAGAAAGAAAAAAAAACTGATGTTGAAGAACCGCATTAAATCTATACAGCTAAAACAGCTGAAGCATGAAATCCAAATCTATAAAAAATATATGTTCATCAATATATTATAACCCGTATCAAAGGGAAAATTCAATCAAACTGCACCACTGTATAATTATGACTGAATGTGCTATGTACAAAAGATTTAAGAAAGAACTTTGGTGGCAAACAAGATCTAACTGGGAAGCACAAATTCACACAGAAATATCGATCGTCATTACCAGAAATGCATTTTCAGTTATTACTGTCACGGTTTTATTGTCAGATATAATGCGGATACAGGATGTTGAAGTGACAGCTTCCACAAAGAGCGACATCTGCTGACCAAAATGGATTCCTTTGCAATTTCACACATACTTAATGTAAATGCAGCTGTTAAACAGCAACGTTAGAAACGTAGAGAAAGCAGTGTTTAGTTTGAAACCTGTATTGTGAGATATCCTGAAATTAAATGAGTTCTGGGTGGAATTCAGCAAAATTCAGGGCAATACACAATTTTTATATTATATCAGCATCGTTAGCAAATCTCAAAATGATTGATTCGGTGCAGTATGTTGTGAAAAAGCACCAAAAGCCAAGCAGCAATTACAGATGAGATGTGTTAAATGTGTGACAGGCGCAGAAGAGAAGTGGCTGCTCTCCGTGGTGCTGATTTCCCCCCCTATAGTTTGCATAAATTAAATCTCTTGACTGTGACAGTCAAACACATGCATGCACGCATATTATAACTTATGACTACACGAGAGCTATCCCTCCAGTCTGAAACCATCCGGGTCAGTGGGCGTCCTTAACAACACTCAACAACACAGACACGTGACGTGTGACTAACTGGGTGTAACGATCACTCCCTTAAATGAGGTAAAGTGTGACAAAGATCATGGCACTAACCCAGGATTGTGGGGTTTTTTTTTTTTCCTTTTTTTTTCCTGGGATCAATTACACTTCCCTTCATTGCAGATGCCCAATAATCCTGCTCTACCTGTTACCACTGTAGACGGCGAGGCTGCAATTCCCCGCTCTGTCCGACGGGTGGCGCGCGTGCACCGCGTCTCCACGTTCTTTGCGTGTTGACATCAGAGGCTGAGACGTGCGGCGTTGAACTTGTGCGTGTGTCTCTCTCTCTCTGTCTGTGCCACGACTCGCCGTGCCTTGTCCATCTTGTGAACGCCAGACGCTCTCGGTCGAAGGCCTCCGAGCGGCTTCACATGCGTCCGCCGCCCCGCGTCGTCTCCTGCGGCTCGCCGTCGAGGCTTTGAGGCGCTGCGCCTGCAGACCGAGCGGGAGGAGGAGGAGGAGGAGGAGTGGGGGGGGCGGAGAAGGTACGTAAAGGCTTGTGGGATCTCGCTCGGTGCAATGACGCTTTATTTACATGCGTTCCGGGATCGTTTGCCGCCCTGCTGAGTGTCCTGACGTGCGGCCAGGCGCGTGACACTGCTTCGCAGAAGCGCGACACGCGCGGCCGGTGGCCGTGGCTCCGAGCCGAACTGTGACAGGAGCTGCGCTTGGAGCGACGCCACCGCATTCCTGTTTGGACGGAGGGGCCAAACTTTCACTGCGACCGCTTTTCACAAGCTGCGACGACAGCTACACCTTCTCAGGCCGAACGTGGCCTCGAGACATAAACTGGACCGATTTCACTCGTGATTAAAAGCTGGCCTGAAATTGGGACGAACACGAAGTGATGAGAGATTATTTGAATTGACAGGTGTGCTGGACTGACCGACTCATGAAAACAGACTGCATAGATAATTATTTTGACACGTGTTTGAAACGGAAGATCATGAGCCAGTTGAAGATAAAGTACTTTAAATTAGGAGCTTTAAACAAGGAATAGAGGTCAAATTTTTAAAGCGACATCAAACCTTATATCGGCAGTCCTCCTTCATCTTATTGCTTCTAATATCCTCAATAATATCATTTTTTTAAGTGAAGGACTTATATTGACGCATCCAGGCTCCTGTGAAGCTGAGGAGGAAATAAAGCCTGATCAGAGGAAACAGTGAGAGACATCTTTATTTTAACAACAGCGACGTCAATGTATTAATTTGAAAAATTCACAAAACCGAACCCAGATATTACATTTAAGATAATTCATTTTTAGACAAGTAAAACTTCAACAAAAAGTATTTAACCTTAGTGACATTAATTTAACGCGTGTGTTTTATTTATTAAAAATGTGAAACGTGATTGAGTTTACTGTGTTTTTCGAGTATTCTCGACCTTTTTTCCAAAAAGTGAGCCGCTATAAGGTGTTTACCGTCTCTCAGGCTGAAAAACAGGTCAAGCTTAGATGTCTTAAAATTACTTCATAAAACAGCGACGAGGGTAAATTTAAATGATGAAAAAGAGAACAGGAGCAGACCCTGGTGTCTCAGGCCTGCTCGGTCGCCTCGTCTTCATGCAGGTCGAGAAGGAGCGAAGTCCTCAATATTGTAGGCTGGATTTCGGCCCGAACAGTTGATTGGACTGCGGATTTCAGTAAAATATGTAATTAAACATACATTTTTTTCCCTAAATATCATATCCAGGTTATTTCTGACTTCATGGATGATAAGGTAGGTTTTTTTTTTTCATACATACTTATTTTCCTTGGTACTTTCAGTTTAATTTATTTTTCTGTGGCCTAAAAATGAAAAGCACAACAATTCTATATTTTTTGAATTATTCAATTATAAATGCACCACATGAGATGCAAGCATTTAAAAGTTGTCAGATATCTATGAATTTAAAACAAAGAATGGCATTTTCCTTTCTTTCTCTGTTGTATTTAAATTTCAGGTCTTCAGAGCATCTTTATGACTTATTCAGACAGAACTGTATTTCAGTCTATTGTTTTTTGTTTGTTTTTTTAATAGAAATTAATAGTCGATTATTAAACTAATATTAAAGGCGCGTTGGGGGAAAAAACTCACGTTTATTGTACTAAAATTTAAAGACTGAATTGAGACATTTTGACATTAAAATTAAATACCGCATGCATTAAAGGTATGCAGCTCTTTGTTTCCAACTAATAAAAGTCCCAACATCAATTGTCAATACAGTTTAAGATTATTTGTCAAGTATATACAATGAAACATGCTTACATTTGAGGCACTCTCTACTTGCTATAATTTTGACTTTCAGGAGGTAAGTTGTTATGCGTGAAGGAAAAAAGGAAGAATTTAAGGGTTTGTATGTTCGTACTTAGATGGGCTGGAAAAAACATGGTTTCACTGCTTCTCACACTGTTTTTTTTTTCTGTCAAATTCTCTTATGTGCTTTCAAATTGTCCTATCTTTTTTTTTTTTTAGACAAGAGAAAACACGACCAGTCGTCGCGTATTGGGTTTTTTTAGCAGGTGCGTTAATGAAGAACTAAAAAAAGAATAATAAAAAAAAAAGTGAAATTGTATAATATTAAGCAGAGAATGCATATGTAAACCTGTTGCCTGAAGAGGGAAGATAAATCACTGTGGATTAAGTATTCCCCCTGAGGGTACAGGTTTTGCACAAATGAGCAGCTTTAGGTAAATATATTTGAAAATGTTTCTTTTTTAATGAATCAACTTTGTGCTTTGAAAAAAATATAATTTCTCAAAATGTCCAAACCACTGGCATTTAACACGTGAGCTTGCAATGAGTTAGGAATACAACAACCCAGAACCTATAATATATTCAAACAGTGTTGAATTAAGCTTTACAATCTCTTGATTATTTATTGGTGACAATCAATAATGTGACCTTGGCCATGAAACACACTCCCAGTGCATTAATGGGACAACAGGTCTGCAGCTGCTCAATCCTGTGCAGATTTCCACATAAGGAGCTACAGTTGTGTTTTACTGCAGTTTTAAAAAACAGAAAAAAATGGAGAACGTTAAATGTTGATTCGACATGCGGGAAAAAGACAGAGGCCTGTTTACTGAATAATTAAGGAGAAGGCCTGTGAGCTATAGCGCCCTCCGCAATACGGGGCGCACGCTCGAAGCCCGAAGGAAGTATTTATTGCAACGATGTATACAAATCACAAATTAGATACTTGTTCAAATAACTTCCCATCCATTCTCAGATAATCGATTTTTTTTTTTTTTTTCATTTTTCTGGAATCAACAGGAATACTACACATGAGTTTGACCTTCATATAATGGACAGAGCGGTGTGTCTGGACAGTAACGATGATAGATATGCTCGGTTATGGATGGAGTTATATTTAATAAGATGATTTGACACATTTATAGTTTTTGAAGAAAGTTCCAAAAGGTTCAAGTTTACCACCAAACCGTGTCAAAGGCAGCTCGGTTGAGTGAGAACATATTAAAAAAAAATATAACTGAATCTCTTTGGTGCTGTGACATTAAATCTGACAATGATGTGAGAAAAAACACTGTTGAAAATATTTCAAAAAATGAAGTTAACACTGATCGGTCGATTTTTTTTTCCGCCTAAATCAACGAGTTGGTATATAAAACATGACACTGAGCAGGCGAAAAATTAGAAGTGTAAACGTTTTTAAATCGACATGTTTATTTGATGTTCTTCATGTGATTAGTGACCTAATTTTCATGTTTAAATGAACTCAGTCATTTTATTGTATGTCTCATAAAGGTTTGGGTTTATTAAAACGTCTATCTAAATAGTTGACTGCTGCAGTGCTTGAAAAGCTATTTTATCCGGAGTTAATAATAGTGGAAATATATCGTTTGTAATGACATTATCAAATTGTCAATGTGCATTATAGAATTTAAGAGTTAAAGTTGAAGCACCAAATGAAATAAAGTGGCTTTTATGACTTGCAAATCACTGAGTTTGTCCCATGTTTTAAACAGAGGAAAGTCTCAATAAGCAAGTTGTCAAACGATCAAGTAAAGTGGCAACAACAGAGAAAAATATCAAGTCACAGACGCGGGTTTGATTTTAACACAGTGAAAGTTGAAAGGTGTTTTCTTATTTTAAAATAAAAAAAACTGAAAATTAGGGTATTTCCATTTCGCAGCAGCTATTTACGAATCGAAACTTAAGAGCACTCTGAGTCACTTCCCCTGAATAAACCTGCCAGGTTTCGTTCTGATGCAGGGACTGCTCATTGCACGGTGTCGGAGAAGTCATATAGTAATCATTCTGCATTATAACACTTGTCTCTCCCTCTCTCTCTCTGTTGCTCTCTCTCTCGCTCTCGCTCTCTTCCTTCTGCGTGCAGATCTCGCGAGAGCTCCGCGTGGCTGTGGCTGGCCGTGGCTTTGCAGCAGACGGAGGGAGAAGGCAGGCAGGCAGGCAGCATCATGGCGGACAGAGACAGTGGAAGTGAGCAGGGAGGAGCAGCCCCGGGCCCAGGCTTCGCTTCCATGCACCTTGCGGCCGGGGGGGCGGGCTCGGCTTCCGGGCTCCAGCACGAGACGCAGGAGCTGGCGTCGAAGAGGGTTGACATCCAAAACAAACGCTTCTATTTGGACGTTAAGCAGAACGCGAAAGGCCGCTTCTTAAAGATAGCAGAAGTCGGGGCCGGTGGAAACAAGAGCCGCCTCACTCTGTCCATGTCCGTGGCGGTCGAGTTCCGTGACTACTTGGGGGACTTCATCGAACACTATGCCCAGCTGGGTCCGAGCCACCCGGGGATGGTACAAGACGAGCCCAGGCGGGCGCTGAAGAGCGAGTTCCTGGTGCGGGAGAATCGGAAATACTACATGGATCTGAAAGAGAACCAGAGGGGACGGTTCCTGAGGATCCGACAGACCGTTAACCGGGGGCCGGGTTTGGGATCCACGCAGGGCCAGACCATTGCACTGCCCGCCCAGGGACTTATTGAGTTTCGTGACGCTTTGGCTAAACTTATTGACGATTACGGTGTTGAGGACGAACCTGCGGAGTTGCCCGAAGGGTCATCCTTGACTGTGGACAACAAGCGCTTTTTCTTCGACGTGGGATCCAATAAGTACGGTGTGTTTATGAGGGTAAGCGAGGTGAAGCCCACGTACCGTAACTCCATCACGGTGCCCTACAAAGTGTGGTCCAAATTTGGGAATACTTTCAGTAAATACGCCGAGGAGATGAAGAAGATCCAGGAGAAACAGCGGGAGAAAAGGGCATGCGAGCTGCAGCAGCAAGAGGAGATGCAGGCGGATGATGGAGACGAGGATTGATATAGAGAGCGAAACAAAAAAGCAAAAAACATGCAAGAGTAATGAAAATAACAAGAGAAGTATAATTAAAACTCTACTGTATAAAGAAAGAAATCTAAAGATTTAACTGTAATGGTTTAACTCCAAGGGAGCATCACCCACAATATAAGAAACCTCCACAACCTGACAGTTATGACATGTTGTCACTCATCGCTGGATGTTACCCCACTTATCCACCATTTAATACAGTTAACAGGCTGCTAAACAAAGTAATAACATTATATTTGAACATTGTTTCCTACTTGACGATATTGAACTGAGTGTTTATTTCCCTTATTAACAGAAAACTTTTGTACCAGTTAAAGCTATTGTAAAAAAAGAAAAGAAGAAAAAAAAAGTGTTTGCAATGTTCAAATGGAATTATTGCCGAGTTCAGAGGAAAAAAAAAATGTCTCCTTTTCATGTGAGCTAATGACTTCAGCACAAATCAGATATTTTAATTTTTAAACCAAAATTGAAAAACTTTGTAAAAGGTTGTCACATGTACTTGCCATCCTATTTACCTTTACCTGTGAGTAGAGATGTGTTTACACATAAATCATATGAGGGCTAGGCCTGCTTCGGAAAACTGGTTAGATGTCATGCAGTATAAAAAAGGAATATATAGGCATTTTCATGAAATGAAATAAGTGCTCTATTTGTTGTGCAATATGCATTGCATAAAAGTCAAATATATATTGAACTGGTCAATGGATCCTGAGTGATGACATTTGCCAGAAGCATTTTAAGGAAATATGAATATTGTAATTTCTGTTTCAGTTGAAAATGTTGCCATGCAGATGGATATATAATAGACTACCTTTGTGTCTCGTTGTTAATGCAATGTGTTCATTTTAAAGGTACTAAATGTGTATTTGATAGAGGGAATGCAGTGACAACATGTAGCAAAAGGCCTGAATTGCAGATTTATAGAAGACAAACACCCTGCACATACTGTGGTAATTGGTCAAATCCAGCAAAAGCATTATTGGTTCGTATTTCTGAAACAGAGACGTTTTGTTATCTTGTTTAGTCATACAAGTCTAAATGGTGCCAAGGAGTGCTGTTGCTGCATGTTAATCTGCACTAAGATTTCGTTGGTCTCCCAAAATATTGGCTCAAGGACCCTTCCATATGTATCTAAATCTGCCTATAGTACACAGATCTCAAGTTCAAGTACTGAGTGAGTTCCATCCAGAGGTTTGGTGTAGTCATAGTGGAAGATGTTTAAAAGCGTAATTTTAAAAGGAGCGACCTTGTCAACGGTAATCAAAGCATCACCAACACAGAATGAGGAGGGCTTCTGAGAAGCACGCCTGGCTTAACCGTGATGAAGAGGGTTCGATTCACCTTGCTGAATCTCGAGTTTGTCATTGGAAGTGCCCTTCCTGAAAGGTTTCGGATCTCGAGGTGTGAAGTTCAGTGGGGCTACTTTAGATACATTCTCTAAACTCTACTTCAGATTTGTAAGCCCAAATATCTACCTGTTGGTGGTGAGATTGTGTCTTGGTCTAATTGTAAATATTTGGGCTGCCACACGGAAAATAACTGGTTCTAGCCCAGTTCAGTCGCATCTCATAGATGTGTGATAGCAGTTTTATAAACTCTGTCAGTAATCTCCAGAGAAGCTGGCAACAATCAGATAATGTCAGAGTTACCTCAGCATTGAATTAAATGATTGCTCCCATGTTTAGATTGACTGGAAACCAGCAAACTAGACTGTCCTTGACCACCTATTTTTGGAGCCTTTGGTATAGCCTAAATGATACCTGATTGGGAGCATCCTCTTCAGCATATAAACAACCTGGTGCCTTACACACTCCGCATGCTTACACGCTGGCCTGGTGCTTTGGATCGCAGTTTGGCTTCTTTCTTACGTTCTTGTTTCCTCTTTCTTCCATTTTTTTTGGTTTTTTTTGTGTGTCTCAGCCCCCTTGTGTGCTAGTGCACGACTCGTGGTGCTAAAAGAGCTCGTTCCGAACTCTTTAACAAAAAACAGGAGCAGAATTCTTAACTCTTATTTTTTTTTCTTCTTCTTCTTCTTCTTCTTCTTCTTCTTCTTCTTCTTCTTCTTTTTCTGCTACCTTCCTCCTTCCCTAACTTCATTGCCATCCCCATTCCCCAGCCATCCAGGTATCGGCCTACTTGTAAACATGGAAATGGGTGGTCACCTTGATGCAAGATGATGCAGAAGAGTCGGCTCTTCACTAGACAAGCGCACTAGCAGGGAGAGCAGGGGCTGATTGGGAACATCAGCAGTGGCCTGACATGGTAGAAATAGTCTGAAAGCCCCCCCCACCCCTTGAAATGCTTGTTCTTCGGCTTGGGTAGTTACGTGTAAGTTATTTGCTCAATTAATGGGGAGTAGCAAGCATGTCTTGTTTTTTTTTTAATTTTGTTTCTTTTTGTTTATCTAGTTTGACCTTTCTGGCGTTATTCCACATTATTTGTAATTTTGGAATGTTTTCGCCCACACAAAAAATATATCTATTTTTTTTGTGCAACATTTCATCACTGTGTGCAATATCGTATGTGCCAATGGTGGCAATATATGTATATCAATTAAATATATGATTACTATTTGAAAGCATGTGGCTGAATTCCATGTTTATTTCTCTTGAAGGAGTTGTACGCCTTTATTTGCACTCAAAGCTCCATCCTGGAGGAAAATATACTAAACCAAGGTCTTAGCAGCCTGTTGGGTCAAGCAGTTCACACATGTACTTTAACTTGAACTAGATCATTGTCTCTGCAAGTATGCCCCTCTCAAGGAAACGGGCACACTTGGCTAATGGTTTGTTGAAGGTAGACTGTAAACATACAATGGAGTTTTTTGTGAAAAGGAAAAATTAAAAAAAAAAAAAAGAAAAGAACGAAAACCAGTGAAAACTCCATTTTAGCTTTAAGCTAAGAAAAGGTGCTTCAGTCAATCCTCATTAAGGTGTACGGTGAACTGTCTTCAGTGGTTGTTGTGTGTAGCACTTTGCTTTCCCAGGTGAATGAAATGCCTGACCAATACTTGTTTAATATGATCTCAACAAAGAATGTCGTTCTCTGTTATGTTGCCTCTTTTTTTTTTTAAGAGGGTATTTGATTTGCTCATTTGGTTTTGATGCATTACATATAATTTATGTACATTTGACAAATTTAAAAAGAATAATAAATTTAATTTACCCATGAGGGAAAATCTACATTCAATATGTATGTGTTCTTCATGTTTCATTTCTTGTTGGGGGGGGGGGATAAAAAAGACTGACCAAAATGTCAACAATTCACTGAAAATATGTTTGATTATGATGTAGTGTTGTCTACATTGTCTGACTCTACATTTGCAATGATACTGATAACTAAAGCTTCATTTTACAGCCTCCAAAATGCAAACTTTACAATGACAAGTATCTGATGACTTACGTCTTCTTTGAGATTTTTACGTTAGTACTGTATGTATAAAACCAGGCTGTAAAATAAAGCATTACTTTGTTCTCTAATCATTCTGACTATGCAATTTGTGATCACCTGTATGCAACAGTTGCTCTTTTGTGAGTTGTACTGTTTATATAAAGCTGAAGGATTGAGAAGGTTACTAGTCGTCAACAAACAGAACTGATAAGGGTTTTGTGACTAAGATTTTTTTTCCCCGACGTGATCTTTTGACTTTGACATATTTGGTGAGACAGTCATTAACATTTATACTGCCAAGCCAAAGGAAAAAAAAAGACTGCTTCCACATGTTTGAAGATTACTGAATTATTTCGTTAGGATAGTATTTTTCATATGAGGAAGATACAAAGAATCATTGTCTTTAACTATTGGTTAAATGTGTGTTAATAAATGGTTATATAGATTCATGGGTTCATCAGCAGGCTCACTGTTGTTTCCATTTCTTAACTAAAATCGTTCTCTTTGGCCCTTGACGGTTACTTTATTTAATCCTCTCCTTTGCTTCAACCACTGCTGACCAGAAGAAAGCAGCGTGAGAGGAAAGAGCAGAAGTAAAAGCAAATGTATTCTGTTGCTGCACACTTTCCAGCAGGGTCAGGGTGCAGGCGATGGACATGCTCAGCAGCACTGCTGCAGGGCATTTGTATTCTCGAAGGCTGTTAAGTTGACGGTCCCAGAATGGAGGCCGGGGGTGAGAAAAAAAAAATCGAAAAGGGAAGTGATAAAATGAAATGGATCCGAGAACAGGTGCCAACTTTCAATTTATCATCCAGAGACATGCTTGGAGACATTATGGCTGCATAAGCTGCTGCGGGGCCTCACATTTAGTGACACATTGTAATTGGTTGGTACTTAAATGTGAAATATATTCAGTTACAAAGTCACAGAAAATAGCTGGCGCTCTCAAATCAAACCAACAAGGATTGTTTGACCCCACTAACAAATGGGGTCACCGTATGTGGAGTTTGCAGGAGCTCCTTTTGTCCTGTTCCTCTCACACTGTAAACACATGCTATTTAGGGTTAATTGGTGGCGGTAGATTGGCCTCGTGTAGATGGCTGATTGTTTCCTTGAGCTAACCCTCTGAGGATTGGCATAATGGCAGGGGTGTTTTCTCGCTGCGTTATCAGCCCCTTTGCGATCATCATGATATATGGGAGGCATTGTGGTCATTCCGGTGGAAGGTATTGAAAACTGCTTGCTATTAAGTGGAACACGGTGCTCCTCTTTGTGTTTGAAGCTGTCTCTGAATCTCCACGTGACTTTTTTCCCGGGATACATTTCTGCAGAGCTGTGCTGCACCATAGGGTGGCAGCATGTACTGCAAAACAGTTTTTAGTGTATCACTGCTTACATTTTATTCAACTACAATGTAGTAGTGCCACAGACTGAAGCGCTTGCTTTTTAGGTGGTGACGTAATCGGTCGCAGGCTTCTCCGATATGAGCCACTAGATGCTGCTGTTTACCTACAAATGACTGGCTCAGATACAGGAGAGGAGATCCAGTGCAGAAAGACAAGGCAAAGAAGGAAGCAGTAACTTGAAAAATACTTCAAGGAATAGTTCAACACTTCAATTCAGATTTGGAATTTCATTTCATACTAAACTTAGGAATTCGTGTTTCACATAGTACCGATGATTAGAGAAAAACAATCCTTTGAAAATGCAGAAACACTTTGATGCTTTTTCCACGGAGACTCAACTGCTTTCTCTGGTGTGATGGATTTAAATGCGTCATGTTCTCATCTTGTCTTACTTTTTTAATTGTACTTTTGTTACCCAAGTTGAACTGCTTAAAAAGATTTGAGTCTCTTGACTGGTGTCAATACTGCCAAGATGATGCTGGCAGTAAAGTAGAAACCTTTTCATTCAATTTATAAGGACAAAGCACATGTCTGTGAATGATGTGACAAGATCAGTAAGAATAGTTAAAGAAGAAAGGGCTACACTGTTTTATGTGTTTTGTTTTTGTTGAATTTATCCTTTTTGCTCCTTTACACTATCACACTGACCAACTATAAAAATAGCAAAAGAAACTGGACTGAATATCGACACAATGTGTCATAAACTACAGAATGAAACAAACATTTTCCAAAAGTTTCTAGTTTGAAAGAGAAATGTAAGCATACACAAAAAACAGTGTTTTTCATTTACATTGTGGGGCTTATATTAACGGTTATCCCTTATCTATTTATGACCGAATAATAATCGTAGATGTAAAGTTTAGGAGAAGAGAGGTTTCTTGCGTGGGAAAGTAGTTTGGAAGTTGAGGAGCTTCCGCTTCTTTTGCTGTCTTTTTTTTTTTTTTTTAACAACGTATTTAATGCGTGAGGTCAACTTCCTGAACTGCGCTCTTCCTCTTTTCTATTAAATTAAATGTGCGTGTGTTTTTTTTATTTTAGCGAGCTGCCGAGAGGGTTTCTGAGAAGGAGGGAAGGAGAGAGAGAGAGACAGAGGGAAGGAGGAGGGAGGGAGCAGGGCCGTGGAATGTTGTGATGTCATCAGCCTCAGTCAAACACACAAAGACGAGGAGGACCCACAAGCACTCCGACTCTCTCAGCTTAGTTAGCATACTCTGCTGTGGAGCGGCTGTCTACATCCCACTGTGAGTACTCCAGCAAATTCTACCCTTCTCTTACAACTCCCCTTTTGTTTCGTACCACTCACTTTTCCACACTCACTTTCCCCTCCTCTCTCCTGGGCTTCCTTCTGTGCACACCGCAACGTGTTTAGCAGACACCAATCTGTATTCCACCGGTGTGAGACTTCTCTGTCTGAGACAAGCTTTCTTTCCCTCCAAGTGCTGCTTATGTGGTAGCCATTGTTTAACTACCCACTGTGATTGGAGGGGTCCATTTCAATCCCCTTGTTAGAGCAACCGGCTCATGCTGTTGTAGGCTATGACCCCGTTTCGTCTTCTTCTTTCTCCCCACCACCCCCGCCCCAACTGACAACCAGACACTGACCATGTAAGACGGAGCCGCTGTCTTGAGGGAGTCTTGTGAAGAAAGAAACATGGATTTGGGAAGGGATGTGCGGTGGGGAGGGGAAGCAGCGAGATGGGCCACTGATGACAGAAACAGTCCCATTCCTGAGGAATCTCCTCCCATTCTGGGCTGCAGTGTAGGAACAGGCTTTAGGCTCTTCCGTATTCATGAAGGATGGGACGAAATAAATGCTTACAATGCTGAATATATAGTGTATTTTGACATTCCAGCCTTGTAAACACGCCTGCTGCAATCATACAAATGCCTTCCCTGTGTTTCTCCTTTTGTAGACTGGACCTATGACGACTTCCAAAGTCAAAGAAAACTGACATGTAGGGTGGAGGAACTGGGAGCACAACACAGAAAGACAGCCTGTGTGTGTGTGTGTGAGACTGTACAGTATGTACAAAAGAGCAAGCATAATCAATTCAAGAAGAGTTCAATTGGGAAAGTCAGAGTGACTTCAGGATAAATCTCCTCACTAAGTTTGTGCCAAACAACATGAGACGATAAAGCATCCACCTCTACTGAAGACGCTGCTGGCCAAAGGACAGCGCTTCCTTCATCTGACTGACAGCTGGGGCGGGTGGTACGGAGCGAGCCCACCATTCAGCCGCCAACATGCTGCAGCAGATTCTAAAGGAAATGTACATCGACCCCGATGTGCTGAACGCTCTCAATGACGACCAGAAAAAGACTCTGTTCCTGAAAATGCGCCAGGAGCAGGTACGGCGCTGGAAAGAGCGGGAGGAGAAACTCGAGAAAGAAGAGAGGAGCAATGAATCAAAGCGGCCAAAGGCCAGGAAAGGTAACCAAACTGACCCATCACCACCTCCTCCTCTCTTTTAACTTGTCTCCTTCCTGTTTATCCAGAGCTACAGGGTGCAGCTTCAAGTTTTTCAAGCGTACCGGGCCTCACACTTTGAACAAAGCTTCTGACAGAAACCCATCTGTTGTCCTTTTAAGGGCTGCGTTCGGATCCCTTTCAGTCATAATGTGTGCGGAGTGTCACGTGAAATTACCTGATTGAGCACTCCACAGCTTGAGAAGCTGACTGCTGAAGCATGCGAGCGCTGGCTGTGACAGACGTCCTGAGCAGCCGGATTTGCTTTCATTGGTGTAAACTCGTGTTCCCCCTCATCTCGGCAGCTGTTTGCCAACACAAACAGAAAGCATTTATACATGAAGTTGAATTTATGTCTCAAGAACCAAACAAATACAGCTGACAGAAGCTGCTCAATGAAGCAAAGTCAACATCACAGTCACAGACGTTAACGTTTACAAAAGCCGAGTGAATCAGAAGTGAGGGTAGAATTACACTCAGCCTATACTGAGCGCTTTATTTGGGACATATATTAAAAGTGAGCTTTAATTATGATGAGTTAATACATTATGGTGAAAGCTGACATGCACGTTTTGCTTTCAGGATCATTTTTTTCAGTAGTCACTCTTGTAATATGAGCCTTGAAGCAACACTGGATTTTTGTCACTGAGTCACAGATTCAACTTAAGTCTGAGAGTCATATTCAATGGAAAAAAAACATGGCAGATAACACTTTGCTCAGACAGACCACCATGCAAAAGAAAAAAAAAAAAACCCTGCGAGCAATGCGAGAGGTGAATTCACACGGCTGGCTTCCGCTTGAAAGCAACAATCGGGGTGAGCAGTATTCACATGAAGCTATCAAACCAAACACCAAAACCAGAAACCCAGGAAGTCACAAGTCTGTCTTCAAACAGGTTTGTCACACGCTGCAGAATCTTGCCTGTCTGCATTTCCTCCTGTGTGTATTTGAAAGAAAACCTTGGCCCAAAATGGTACTGTGTAATGACTCGGGTAGAATTTTGTTTTGTTTTTTATCGTGACAGAGACAGCAAAGCAAACTGCAGAGAAAGGCTAGAAAGATCAAGCAGTTGGTAAAACCTCCCACATATCCCAATATGACTGAAAACCAATTAACGGCACGCTGCAGCTGGTGCATTAACTCTGACTGACATGGTAATGTGATCTGTCTCGTCTTGGTTGATCACAAAGCACGTACTATTAACCGGGGAGCAGAGTGGGAGAACAGCGCTCTTTCATTTCTTTCTCTTAATGACCAGTGCAGCTGTCCTGAGGAGACTACGGCCTGAGATCACATGGTCACCTCTCAGCACAGGCTCATTGCTTTTTTTCTTTTTCTCTTTTAGTGCAGGGGAAATGGTGGATACTTCGTGTTTTTGTGTAAAAATAGGAAGTGAGTCAAGACTCAATCCTTCAAACAATTAGCATGGAGAGTAACAGGAAGCTCGCAGGAAATGTATGTGTTTGGCAAACAAAGAGAGACTTTGATTGTATCTAGATTGCCTCATGGGAGAGACCCCATACTCGGCTTGTTTTCACGGTACATAGAATAAAGTCAGGGACAAACTCTGCTGTGCTTAAGAGCTCATATTCAGCATTTAGCTTTTTTTTTTTTTTGATCATGTGTTTTTCCTGCGGTTGAGCTGACTTCGTGGTACTTGGTGTTTATGTGCTGGCTCTGTGTGACTGTGCTCATAGCACACTGGTGACGTCCAGAAACGGCACTTCAGTCTGAGCGCCTGGCTGTTTTTCAGACACACTCCTGCGCTTTCTGAAACATAATTCCAGATCAAACCCCATTACAGCCGTGTAACGGTGGAACACTTAATGCGCCGTGCTCCTAATCTCAGCCGACAGCGCTCGTCTCATGTGCACCTGACAGAGGAGTTGTGGCTTCAGCTGTCACTTTGAGCTGCTCGCTTGTTTACCCAGGTATGTTCAGACTGCTGTGTTTTTGTCGTCATCCCGGTATGCCCCGTTGGAATGTGATTCACAGGGCAGGCTGGTGAAACCAGTTCGCCATGAAAGTATGCACTCCTGTTTTTGACCAACAAGCTGCTCCTCCTGGGCCTGCGTCAGTTGAATTATCTCTATAGCTCCTCTGTGCTCCCAGACAGTCACACGGCACTAACATGTCGTTACACATGGGAGGGAGCATACTTCTGAGCTGCAAAACTCGTGAGAACTCTGTGTCCTTGCGACAAATCATTGGTATTTTTCAGGTCAGGAACAGGGACTGAAAGAAACCCGCTTGTCATGTTCTTTCAAACCTCTTTTTTCAGCATTGGTCTAATTTTCTTACGTGCTGTGTGTCAGAAAACACCATCTGTGTAGATTGCGAATAAACCAAACTCAACGTAAACACACTCACCCTGCTAAGTTAAATGATAAATGATCACTACTACATCACTTTATCTCACTTTTAAAAATTATCAGCAGAGCATTTCAAAGGGATTCTTTAAATATTTGTCCCTGAAAATAAACTGACCAACCAATGCTCTTTTCACTTCTGTCAAGCTTTGCTGTGAGTAATAGAAATTCTAGATAATTAACAAACACCTGAAAAACTTTGCAATATTTTGTCATGTGTGAGTGTGTATGTGAGTGTTTTTGTATTGTTTGCATTTTTTTTTGTCACCTCAGCATCCCTCCATCTGCGAAGCTGCTTTATAAAAACTGACATACTATGTCCTTATAGGGAGGCAGTGCTAACATTTACACAAACGATTTAAAAATCTATAATATCAGTGCAAACAAATGATCATCATCACAGTTGTTTGTGTGTGTGTGTGTGTGTTTCTGAACAGCCAACAGTAAGAATGTTTCCTGGATGCCCGGCCGGGACGGCGACGTGGCGGTCATCGTGATCGGGGAAGTGGACGAGCTCACCTCGAAGTTCATCTGCTCGGGACTTGGAGAAAAGAAGACACCAAATCCTCAGAACAACACGCAGTAATACACTTTTCCATTACAAAATTTACTAAACTAACATCTAAGTTTGAATTAGTAATGACATAAGAGAATTATCTGTTGTGTTTTGGCCGTTTGCTTAAAAACAGTGATTAAAAATAGTTTTGTCATCTTGTGGCAGGACTTATAAAGAGAGAGATGACACGATCTGTTTGTGTTTTACAGCCAGAAAACTATCTTGAAAAGCAGAAAAAATACGGAACCTGACAGGAGAGAAAGAGAGAATCTTCCTCCTAAAACACAACCTGGTATCTCACTGAACTTAAAGGTACGTCAAAGTTTGTTTGTGGCCTTAAGGAAGGTCTTTTCTTTTCACCGCGTCTCACTTTCATCTCCTATCTGGTGATCTTTTGTTTTTATCGTTTCAAATGGTGCAAAAATAATTGAGATTAAAAGTCAAAGGGTTATCTGACCAACTTATATGTAAAGTTCACCTCCAGCTTGGCCGTGCTATGATCAGATTTCCATCTCAAACTCAATACTTCCATCACTTCATTTTCTTCTCTCTCATCTGCAGAACAGTGGGAGAAAACTATCAATTAGTCTTTGGAGCATAGCTACTGAAAATCAATGTCCACATTAAAAAGCTGTACTCTGGTTCTTTTTGACGTCTATTTAGCATCAAAATGAGCTCTCGGTTTGGACGATATCTGGGCTGGTGATATTTTTGGGTGTGTGCATGTGTGTGCGGTGTGCTGGCTGTGCAGTGCAAGTGGGTGGGGGGTCTCTGCCTTCTTTCACGCTATCTCAAAACGAGATTCGCTGCGTTGTCATGGCAACATTGAACACACTGAGCCAGAGTGAGCCAGGGCGGATGGTCTCATCTGGCCTGACCACGGCGCTGAAGCTGCGTGCTGATCACCCCGTGGAAACGCGAGCATCCCGGCCCATGGCTGGCTTCTCCTGCAGACACATTTATCCGAGCCACTGTGCAGATGTGTTCCCAAAAACTCATCACATTTAATAATTTCCACATGATCAGCTGATGCATTTTCTTTCGCCCAGCACTGAAACTTTAGCTTGCTTGTCTGTGCTCCATTTGAGTTCCACACTGACTCAAGGAAGTGGCTCAAAGTTAAGAGGAGGATGACGTGTCGCCTCCAGTCTAAAATAACAAGGCAATGTCTCTCTTCACACAGGGCAAGAGCGAGGAGACGGCTGCTTCACTCCCTCTGCCGGTGAGTCAGAGCAACTGCACGCTGCGTGTGGAGCTGTGTGCTCTCAGGCTGCATCAAGGCCTGAAACACTCATGTAATGTCTTGGTTAAACCCACAGGTGTCAGTGAGTGAGCATTCAGCAGCTACAGAGGCAGAAAAGGTATTTATGAATTAAAGTCACTGCATGTTTTTTTTTTTTCCCTTGGATTTTTTTTTTTTCCAATCGATTCTCAACTTTTAGAATATTTGGCTGCACTTACAGTACAACCCATCCGACCTACGAGCACAGGGTGGTTTATGTTCAGGCATTGTCTGTTAATAAAGAAACAGCATTCCACTAAGGTATGATCAACAACACGCCGAGCAGCAGTTATTTTAGGGAAATGCTTTCGAGTGTCCTTCTTTGTGTCTTCTTGAGGCGGTCCTCCCCTCCGTAACGAACAGGAAATGGTGGTTAGGGCCAGCTGTCCCCTCACTCCCAGCCTCTCTGCAGATCATCTTTCTCCCAGCATTCTCCCTCACTGTGTGCTCCGGCTTGTCTGGGCTGCCGCACCCCTCACAGCTCTCTCCGGGGAACAGCTGAACTGAACTGTCCTCCCACTGGCTCCATCATCGCTCCAGCCCTGCGCTGTTTGGGAAGT
Organism: Salarias fasciatus; assembly: GCF_902148845.1. Lineage (NCBI taxonomy): Eukaryota > Metazoa > Chordata > Actinopteri > Blenniiformes > Blenniidae > Salarias > Salarias fasciatus. The sequence goes on from NC_043754.1 coordinate 18,985,193, forward strand.
GTGTTCTCTGTCTCCCCTTGCTTTCCGTGTTTATGTGCATGCAAATGTGCGTGTGTGTGTGTGTGTGTGTGTGTGTGCGCACGCGCAGGTGACACGCTTCGCAAGAACAGCTGAATCACAGAGGCAAGGAAGGATTTCTGGACTGCCCTAGAACAGATGGTTGATGAACTTGATCAGGGAATTAAAACGCCAGAGATAGAGAATGCGTCAGTCGCAGATGGATGGGATTGTGGGATAGTCTCTGGAGGTTTGGGCGCGTGAGCTCTCCTCTCTTCTCTGTTTTTTCCCCTTCTCTTTGCCACAGAAGGAAATGTCTCTCCCTCACTCCTTGCATCTACACCAGACTCACCATATTACAGGCCCCAACACATCCTGCGTCCCACCCATGCTGATGTGGCGGAGCACGTCCACACCTTAGGAGGTTTGGCCATTGTGACGGCCAAGAATTCACAGCATAAGCCTCGTTCTATAAGACTCATTATTTTGTTGAATGTCTTGTTTGTAGACGGAATTATTTGTTCCTGGAAACAGCGAGGGAGCCGGTTTGGTGCTGTGGCAGAGAGGCTGCCGCTCACGCTGCTGCAGGTTTTCGCCAGTTGATTTAGACGGGGAGCAAGCCATCCTGAGAGAGGAGGAGAGCGGGAGATTGTTGATTAGAAAGGCGTAAGATCAGGAGGGGAGATTAGCGAGGCAGCTTGATTTTCCAAGTCACCTTATAATTTTCTCTCGGCACATCCTTAAAGTCTTAATCAGTGGTCATAGTTCTGTGTGTTTCATTACGGCACAGTGTTGCCATTGGAGAACTGTAATTTGGTGAATCATTTATCTAATGATTTAATCAAACATGACAGTAATTCCACTGTATGTGAATTAGCTGTCAACACTGATCGCGCTCCCCTGTCCTCCTTTGTCACTCCTCACTCTGCAGACTGAGCTGAAGTCAGCCGGCGCGACCGAGGAGAAGTCACTTCCTCAGCCCTCCATCTGCTCCAGGCCTCCCAAGAGAACCAGCCCTGTCAACGTGAGACCGGCTTCTGCAAACGTGGAACCAGGCTATATCAACACGAGACCCGGCCTCACAAATCTGAGACTGGCAGCCGCCTCTCCCCCCAGCAGCACTGTCAAAACAGACCCCGGGATGACGTCGCCCACCAAAAGTGGTCTGCACTCCCGAGAAGCTCCGAAGGCCCAGGAGTCACACGGCAGCAAAAGTGAGTGAGGCAGATTTAAAAAAGGCTTTGTTTCAACATATTGTTTGAAGTCCTTTATTTGACTGGTTCCTGAACAAAAACCTTCCGCTGATGTGCTCTCAACAAAAAAATTAGTCCACAATATTCCACCTAGCTGGGATGACAATCAGCAGCAGTCACAGGGCTCTTTCCCACCGCTTCTCCTCGAAGAATAATAATGGTTGTGGAGAGCTGTGCAGAACCAGTCTGAACAAAGTTCATACTAGATGAGTTTCTCAGTGCTGTGGCAAGGGAGAAGGATTTATTTCCCCAAACCCAATGTGGTCGCCAAATAGTGGCTCAGCTCCGAGGAATCTTTATAGACTGGCAGCGTAAAAGAGGCCTGCCTAGAGGGGGGAAAAGCTTATGTGACTGGGATTTGTCCCTTGGTACCACATCACTCAGACACACCTGCTGGTTTGGTCGCTTCTTTATTGTCTTTCAGGAGTGTTACCAGTGAAATTGTGAATATAGGTATTCCAGATCATTCCAGGTCATTTAATTCAATTAAATGCTCCAAGACGGACAGAGCTTTTGTTACTCAGAGCAACAATAGACGATGAACAATTTAACAGAAATCCACTGAACAGCATTAAAGAAAACAAAAATTATTCACCTGTGTTGTGATGTTAATTCATCTGGTACCGGAGCTAAATAGACTGGTGGGCTGACCAAGATGAACAATGCCTTCGCCCACAGTCAGCTGGGATCGTCTCCAGCAGGATAGAAAACTGATGGATGTTGTTAGGTTTTAGAAAGTAGGTAACACACTGGAAGGAGGAGGAGCAATACCAGAGAGTAAAGTGCCCCCCTTATAAACACAATGCATTCATTTCCCCAAGCAAAGTGGCTTATTTGCTTTTGTGTCTCCCTCAGTGTCCATTATCCAGATTGCACCTTCATCTCTGTCTGTACCGTGTGTAACAGGTCATTTTCAGAATTAATTCTTGTCATGAGTAGCTCCACCAGCCTGGAACACAGATTGCTTTTTGTTTGAAATGTGTGGGATTTCCTACTTGTCCCCATGTAGTCATAGATTTACACAGAAATGTTTAGTGCAGGGGTGAATGTAGCACCATCCAGTGGAAATCAATGATACTGTAGAAAAAAAAAAAATCTGGTCAGATAGAAAATCTCATCTCCATAAGGTCCCTCTGCTGGAAAAAAGCTCAACCTACAACACATGCTCATAGTAAACACGCTGCAACAGTTCCTTGAGGTTACATCTCTCTGGGAGCAGCTTTTTGTTTCTTTTTTGTGAGAAAACAACAAAGAATCTGACATGAAAAAGAAAGACAATTCAATAATTTTCATGTACCTCCAAGCGATTATTGCACTAGGGTGTGTGGGCTCAGGCTGCACTTGATGCGTTTAGTTCAAAATAAATAGTAGGAAATGTTTGGAAATGTCCCATATATCAGTTCCTCCAGAAAATGTCCCTCAGAAAAACCCAAGATTGAGTCAGTCAAGATTTGCCGACTTGTTTTTACCCCTGACAACTACATTCAAAAAGAACACTCTTAAGCTGTGATGTTTCACGTGATTGGTTCATCCCGAAAATTCCTGGCAGTTCGTCGTCGATCCGCAAAATCTTCGGAGAAAGCCAGACACGGGAGCGCTCACACGCTCGTATTAATGTCATCAAGAGACAAAAAAATTGTGGAAATATTTGTGAAATGCTGTTCACAGATACTAACTGAAGCGCAGCGGTCTAAACACACTATATTATAATCAAAAAGTGTTTGAGAGAAATTGTGCTTCAGTAACATCAAGTGAGAAATCTGTTTGTGGAGGCATGTTGCAGCGAGCTCAAAGCAGTTAAGGTGATTTATCAGTTGGAACAGGAACAGTTTCACAGAACACGAATGAGTAAAATCTGGATACAGAGAAGAAAACAAATCTACGATTTCAACAAATTGTGTGTGTGTGTGCGTGTGTGTGTTTGCGCCCACATTAGTGGCTGGATATTAGATCACCGGGCATTGCCAGGGCAGAGAATAACAGATGAACGTAGGGAAGAGGAAAGAAAGAGAAAGGCAAAAGAACAGCTGGTGTGGTGGGAGTTGAGGTGGGTTGAGCAAGGTGGTGAATAAATGTGTCCTGACTCTGGACAAAAATCCTGACAAAGTGTCTGTCCTTGACAATGGCAGGAAGCCCGCTCCGAGGGGAGGAGGAGGCCGGCTAGGATAAGGCTTATGGCTCAGCTGTTTTCTTTTGAATGTGGGTAATGACAAAGATTGGTGCGTCCTGTGAGTCGGCCCTGAGGCCCACGCAAAACGCTTGGAGGAAAATAACTTAATAACCTGCTTTAGTGGCATCCATTTGTTTTAACAATTATCCTCCAGAGCTGGACCGAAAGTGTTCTGAAATCCTAAATCAAACCCTGGAGAAGTCATGTTGTCGACATCGTTTAGGTGCTGAGGCTTTTATCGAAAGAAAGCGGCCTGAGAAATAACGTGTATTTAATATATACTGTGTATATATATGAGCATGTTACTGTTGCACTCAAACACTGGATGCTTCTCAGTGCGTCTGACAAGAGTTCATTTCAGGTAGTGGTATACATGTCATGTTGTCGTGACCCTGTGATGTTCAATAAACACTTTGTTTTTAATTAAAACGAAAAAAACCGAATGTGCCCGCACTGGTGGGAGTGGTCAGGGTCAGAGGGCAGGTTTGGGGGGTATTTTAGGGAGTAGCAGTGCAGCGAGAGGTGAGCGGGGCGAGGCAGTGCGAGCTGGAGGACGTGCTGGGAGCTAGCGGCTGGGCAGCCTTGTTGTTTTGCTCCAGCGTGTTTACGGCCGACACGGCCATTTGTTTACTCGTCCTTCTATTTGTTTCCTCGTCCTTCTTTGCGGCGCGTCCTTACGGATGTTACCGACGCCGCATCAGACAACAAAGTACTGTGTGGAGAGCCTCTAAGAACAGCGACATGCTAACAGATATGAGAATGAAACAGATGAGAGTGTGTTCCTTGGCCCGGTGGACTGAAGCTTTTAGTCTAGGAAAAAAAAAAAAAACCTGTCAGATAGAAGTGTGGCTAAGAGCATGACTGTGCGCGAAATATTCAACACAGAATTCGCGTATCATCAAAGCCATTCAAGTTTTCGCTATCATAGTGTTGATACTAAAAGCTTAAGAAAATCTCAACATATAAATATGATTTTTTTAACATATGTAGGCCTATTGATTCAACCATCTAACAAACTGAAAAATGTTAGTTGTTGCATGAAATGCTAAGGCGCTATTATTTGCTGCAATCAGTGCAATCAGTGTGGTAATGTCAGGCAAAAAAAGCAATCGTGACGATATATTTGATTGTGAATTAAAATGTGACCTCCCAAAGCCAGCATTCAATTCGATTTCTGTGTTGAGTTTACATGTTCTACCCGTGTTTGCATGTTTGCTCCCACAGCCCAAAGACATGCATGTGAGCATAAGCGACAATTTTAAATTGCCCATGGTTCCACCTGTCTCTCTGTCTTTGTCCTGTGATGATCTGGAGAACTGTCCATGGTGTACCCTACGCTACATTATTTAGCTCGAGCATCTTGTTGCCTTCAACGAGGTAAAGCGGTGCAGAAGAAGGATATTTCTGATGAACTCAGCAATCAAAAACCTCAATTTCAACTTGCAACTGTCAAAATTTTCCTTTAGCTGTTAGTTGTGTGTCATCTGCATAAAACAGAAAGTGAAAGCTACATGATGGGTAAAAAGACGGGGCTGAGGAGTTGGTGTGGTGGATCTTCAATAGTTTGCAGTACGTTGGTGTGTGTGTGTGTGTGTGTGTGTATGTGTGCGTGTGTGTGTGTGTGTGTGTCTCTAAGCCCCTACTCGCCGTCCGTCGGCTTTCCTCTCCTCTCTCTTCACCTTCAGAGGGAAGGACACGCATTCCAGCGCTGCTTCCCGACTCTAGCCCAGGGCGACGCTCAGCCAGAGCTGATAAGTGACAGGGGCCCCAGCCCCCACACAGGAGCCCGCCCCCGCGCTTTCACACAAAAACACACATACAGACGCGCACGCACACACACACACACACACACACACACACACACACACACACACACACACACACACACACACACACACACACCTACACCTCTACTCCTCCCTGCCCTTCAGTCCACAGACGTGCTGCTCGGGAATTCTGCCCTCTGCCCTATTTCTGCACCCCACCTCCCACCTTTCCACCACCGCCCCCACCCCACCCCACATCCAGCCCCTCCTCTTTTTCTGCCAGAGACGTGGAGGTCTTTAAAGAGATAGATTGGTCTTTAATTTTTGTGCTGGCCCGCTCATCGACACTGCTTCACGCCCCCTCTTCTTTGTCCTCCCTGTACATTTACGAGCCGGACTGATGTGAGTTGAGTGGCATCCGAAGGCTCGAATGGAAGATTAATCAATCTCGATGAGTGATTTAGTGCAGGGGCACTCTTTATTTTAATAGATGTTTTTGCAGGTAACCTTAATGGCTGCTTCTGCGGATAACGCTCTCGGCAAAGTTTCTGAGAGGAGTTGCAGGCAGAAAGGCAGGAAGTATACGCATTTTTGTTTTTAGGCATTTTAAGGCAGGTTACCTGCCATGTTACCTGCGAGGACAACACACAAGCACACACACAAACATATAAGGTCCATAACACCGAAACCACCAATCCTCCCAATCCTTCTTTCTATCTCACAGTCTCTATTAAGCATTCCACTCAGACCTGCACCAAGGCTCTGAGCTCAAAAAACTCTCTGACCCTGAGTGTGTATGTGGCGGCGGCGGTGTTTATGCGTCTGTGTGTGTGTGTGTGTGTGTGTGTCCGCGTGTGTGTGTGTGTGTGTGCGATGCGTGCCTGAATGTGTGTCAGCCTCAATTGCTGGAGCCTATCCAAGGTTTCCGTGGTGACCACACAACACAACGAGACAATCAGAGGCAAGCCCACGCAGCGCGGCGAGAGGACATTAACACAGGAACCGCGGGTCAGGGGGCAGAGGAAGGCAGGGCAAGACAGGGGGAGAGGAAGATGAAGAGGAAGGTAGAGGGAGGTGTTGAAGCCACGGGGAGAGGGCGAGAGGGAGAGAGTGAGGGTGAGGACAGAGAGGAGAGTAAACAACAATAAACAATAACACAACCTTAAAGGCTACTTTAGGTCTCTTCCTTTCATGCCTGCAAGACATCAAGAGCTTTAAAGGTTTTCCGGCCCCAGGAGTGCTCGTGTGGTTTTGGCTGTACTCCACCTCTGTGTGTGTGTGTATGTGAGTGTGAGTGTGTGTGTGTGTGTGTGTGTGTGTGTGTGCGTGCGCGGTGCCAGGGTGTTAGTCAGAGATGACTGCATGCGTGACTGAATCCATGAGCAGGGAGAGCCGCGTGAAGGTGCATGCTTGTGCTCATGCGCGTGAGAGCATGCACGGACCTGAGCGTAACATGAGAACGTGCGTGTCGCTCGAATTTTAACTGTTTAAAATCGTCTATGTGCGCCCTGCGTGTTTTCACTTGATTTTGTGTAGCCTATGCGAGGAGTGCCTGTGTGCGCTTGTGTGTGTGTGTGTGTGTCTGTAGCCGTGCACGCGGGCGCTCTCACATATCTCTGTCCCCCGGGGATGACGCTAAAAATATGTGGCTCCTCAAGCCTTCTGGTGTCTGAGCAGCGTCTGTCTGCTCTCCATTGCCGTCCCTGTGGCCCACCCTCCCCTCCGTTACTCCTGTTCCCTCCATTCCTCCCTCAATTACACCCTCTTCCAAACGCAGTACCTCAACAAGCTTACACACACACACAGACACACACACACACACACAAACTACACCCAGCTGTGTCCATACTACACTTCTACTGAGGATGACCTCTGTTCAGCCAGAGTGGGATGAAGGGAGGGGAATAAAAAGGAGAAAGGAGCGAAGATAGATCCAAGCACAGCATTTAGAGGAAGGGAATAGTCAAACGGAGTGGGGGAAACTGCATTTGCTTTCAGAAAGTTGCTAATTTGGTGATAAGTTCAAGATTTTATGCTCGACAGATGTCATGGCCTGCTAGAAAACTGTAACCAGTCTAAGTCACTTTAATCAGTTTAACCCAGTGCAACACTTTTAACTAAAAAAAGAAAATCACAGATGTATTTGGCAGTGTTGAATTTTCAGATTATTAATTAAATATTATCAATAAACATTTTTTTTGTGATTGGATTTTCAGATGTTGGCGCATCGGAAACATTTCGAAAGGCTCCCTCAGAGGAGGCCGGGACTTCAGGTAATCCGCCGGTCTGCGCCGGGCGTGGTCGGGTGGCCCAGCTGATGAAAACCTTCAGCGTGGACACCGCTACATCCTCAGCACAGAGCGCTTCCCGCGGCATCAAGCCGCCCCTTCCCAACAAGCCCAGCCACTTGCGTGTCACGACCACGCCGACCGTCAGGTAATCCCTGAACACTGGCGGGACAGTCGCTCACCCAACACCGTCTGTTCCTGTGATTCAAATAAAGCCGCACGACGGGGACAGGCACAGTGTGTGGACGGTCAGTCGGTGGGCTCATGGACGGAGAGCTCCAAAAGCGGCTCAGAAATGGTAATTGTAGCTATCACTCCCCAAAGCACAGTGATGGAAATGCTTGAATGTAGTAGTTTAGTTTTATGTTTGGTTGCTGTATTACTGTAAACACTCATTGGGAAAGAAATTCCAAAGGAATGCATTGCTTTTAGTAATCCTGTTAGTATGATCAGCAGTTTTTCTGGCGTTTGCCAGAGGATTGCTGACTGTCACATGAGTGAGTGTTGTTCATGCTTTCCACTCTCTACAACGTGGAAAACACACCCTTTATTGTAACACACACACAGTTTGTAGTCCAACACACAAAGCCTGGGCACTCAATATTTACTCACCAATTACAGATTTTCCCTCTCTTATGAGGCAGTTTACATCAGCTGCCATGCGGCCATGTGCGCTCTCGCCTCCCGATTTCTGCATTCTCGAACACGTGGAGCGCAAACAGGCATCGCGGAGTGAAGGAAGGTACAGTAGGGTCCTCCTTCATCTTGCCGTTTCCTTCCAGGGAATAGTGTAGGGTTGTTTATTTGTCACAATGCAATGTATGTCTCCCTCTGCCACCTGGCAGGAGTCTCGCTGCGACCTGTTGTGTGGACCAATGACAGTGCCAAATGCACTCATCTGTCACTCCCAGTGGATCAAATCCTGGCAAGTTAGACAGTCGCTGCCAAATAACTCAACTCTGTGTTACTGTCCTTTATTTTTTTTCAGTGCTTTTTTCCTTGTTTTTAGATGTGTGGTTTTAAGTCTTTTTTGTTGTTGTTGTTTTTGCATTTTCTATACCGACTTTGACATTTTGTAATGGGATATTTAAAGAAAATTCTCAGTTCTAAAATGAGATAAAACTTTCTCCTTGACATCAAGGCTGTATGGTGCAATCAAAGAAACAATAAAAATTTTGTCACTTGTACTCCTTGTATCTTCTTTAAAGCCTGCATTTGATGTGCATTTTCTTACATGTTTAATATTCTCACACTCTTTTTTTTTCACATGTCTATCTTTGTAATCCCATGTTGGCATCAAGGATTCGAGGAAAACATTACAGTCCTTCCAACTGCTGCAACATGCACAACATGCAGTTTGCCGCTAGTTTATTGAGAATATACAGTAATGCATTTTTTAAATGTCCAGCCTCAGCAAATACCTGCATGCCTCACCAGGGTCGGTGTAAAATTTTAATTTAAATTTTCAGCATTGCTGGAGCATTGCGCTTCCACGCTTAGTATTACTGCACTCAGTTTTTTTTTTTTTTTTTTTTGCTTAATTTTCAGTAATGCACTCCAAGACTGCAAATGAAATCCTTGCCGATGCTAAAATTGAGGCATAATTTTACATTTGGACGTGTAATTTCCATTGCAGATTGCAGTTACCTTGGCTAATGTTTGGCAGCTGGCTAATTTGTTTAAAGCAAATCTCCACTGTAACAAATCAGCTCGCCAGCATGAATAAAAAGCAAGATTCCTAACATTTTTATTAGTTAATGCACCACTCAATGATTAATGATGAAGTGAGAAATGCCCTCTGTTGCTTTACAGTAGCGTCATTAACACAATTCAGACAGAAAGTGGTAATCTTTGCCAGCCTTTTGTACAAAAACAACAAAGTCCATTTTATAAAATCTGGCAGTAGGTGTTCAAGTGAAAGCAGCGTCTGTGTGATCTGTGCTGTAGGATTTCAGACGGAAGTGAGATAGTTTGTGAGGTGAGATTCAGTTTGTTTAAAAAGTAGGATATTTCATAGGTGCGGTTGATTTTTCTTTTAAGATGAGATGGGAGGCAACAGGCAAAACACACATAAGCACACATGAGTTCAGAGAAGGGCAGAAAGCCAAGAGGCAAGGCCACACTTCATTGGCAACAGTAGATCTGTAATGCAATACAGTGACACAGTATAACGGTGCAGAAGTGGCTGCGCTGTCCACAGGGGACTCCATGTAAGTGAATGTGTATCTCGTTTTGTGTGTTTGTTTGTTCCACAGCACATGTTCTGGAGCTGTTGTAAAGCTCTTTCAAAAGAGTTCAGAAAACAGTGATTCATCAAGACTCTCTCGCTCTCAAGAGGCTCCATTCACAAACACGGACATGCACAATCTCGTCTATTTTTCTTTCGAGCAAAGTTTTACAAGTATCATTAGCAGTCATTGTTTTCATTGAGCTGAATGGGTAAGTGTTTTGCATCTGGAAGAAGATGTTCCTCGACTAGACCTTCATATCTTGTTATCCCTATTGAGTGTTATCCCTTATTGGGATTTGATGATGTTGGCAACAGCTTTCAGAGGCAGACACCTGATTTGTTAAGTTGAACAAGTTTCATCATGTAGTGTGCGTATTGTGGTGTTCATTAACTTAAATTTCGATGTTAAACTGAAGATGTAAATCAGTTTTTCCAGTCCGTCATACCCGAAGAAGAATGTCACAAAGAGGAGAGATGTGAAATGAATGCCAAAAACAGCAATAATTGTAGTAAAGAAAATATCAGTGCCCACGGGTCATACATCAGATCAATATGAGGGATTAAAACGGCAGACTGTCTGGAGGATTTTGGGACAGGTTTTCTAAAAAAAAAAAAACAAAAACAAAAAAGCAAGAGAGGTAGATCAAAGTCAAACCAAAAATATAATTAAAGTACCATTTGCATTCTTCACAGTCTTCACAGAGTGTTTTGCTTAGTAAAGTGTTGCTTACATGCTGGAACAATGCTTAATTCTTTCAAAGAAGCATGTCAAAAGCTGTTTTGGTACAGCTTGAAAAAGTCCAGCGAAGCTGCTCTTGACCTCGTCTTTGTGTCGTTTCACGGCCAAAGTGATAAGACCCTGGTGGCAAAGCATGCACAGCAAACAAAGCACTGCTGTCCAAATATACATGGATTTTGTGTCAATGCAGGCCCACACAGGGTTAGGCACTATTGTTGGCGTTATGTTCTCAAAAAGACAAAAAAAAAAAAAAAAATTTGTGGATAAAATTACAGCTGATTTCTAGAAGCAAGCTCATCTGTTAAGATTTCCAGTTGAAAACGCGCATCGTGGGACGTATAGGGCTCCATTGTTCGCGCTGTAGGTGCTCGTGCGACGCGCTGAAAATGCTGAAGCACGCAACTGTGCTGCGCCGCCTAGATCTCCATCTCCCAAACGAGCCCAACAATGGCTGTGGCTGTTCTCTGATGCGCAGAGACATCGTCGAGCAGTTTCCAGGAGATATCTGTGGCGAGTCCCTTGGTATGCCCCCCTCCCCACCCCACCCCCCCCCCTCCCCGCCCCGCCGCCCCACACACTTCTCCTCTTCATCCACCGCGCCTGGCCACTGCTGTCGTCAGGGCCCTCCGACGGGAGATAAAAAGGAGGCTGTTGTTGTCTCCTTGCAGGAGAGATGGACGCCTGTTTCCCTCTTCTTTTTCTTTTTTTTTTTTTTTGTTCCACACTCGCTTCACACTCACAGAAGGGGAAGTGAAGGGAGAAGAGAGAGCAAAAACAACAATGTGGAGGAAAGAAAGGAAGCTATACTGCACGCTGTGGCGTTCCACCACACCACCGAACACCCCCCCCCCCCCCCCCCCCCCCCCTTCCTCCTCCAACACCAGCCCCATCCACAACACCCCCAGTCGAGAGAGAAAAAGTGAGAGCGGAGAGAAGAGAGGGGGGTGAGGGCCATGTGATACGACGAGCATGCGGGCACAGCTTCACCCCCAGGCAGAATGAACGGGGGCCTGCTGTGTCTCTCCTGCATGATTAATCTGGCTGAGGGGCAGGAGGACTGCCACAGCCCTGCCTGCATTAACTCCCTACTCTCCAGGTCCACATGAACACACACACACACACACACACACGCACAAGCGGTGGACCGTTGATCAGACACAGGTTGATATACACAGAATGCTGAATAAAAAGTGGCGAGTGGCGCTGAAGTGGATTCCTACTGAGGGATCAGATTCTGAAAGTTTGACTGATATTTGCCTTTTGCCAAGGGCACCGCTCTCACTGTCATTTATGCGCCGGCACGACACTAATCCTCTCCCCCACCCCCCACCCCCCGCACGTCGCCAAACTGTAAGGAACACCATGATCACCATGACGCGAAGCCGTTCAATAGTGTGGGTTTCTAGGTAGTTCTGGGTTTCTGTGACTCATCCTCTCATGTGACCTCTGTCTCCCAGGCAACATTGTGGATGTTTCCTGGTACCGGTCTCGTCTTTTGTGTAATTCATATGAGGCAGATGGTCCAGGAAGTGTGGCTTACCCCTCAAAATTCGCCCAGACAAAGAGTACCTGGCATGCAATGTTCAAATATCTAAATAGGCATGACAGCCTCTGAGGATTGCGCAGCAGGCCTGTCATATTGTCTCACAGCATTACAGCCGAACTAATGTAGACGTGATACCAAAAAATAACAAACACAGTAAGCATCCTTCAGGCGGGACAGATTTCTAACAGAAACTGTCCTGGAACGTTTAAGCGCTGATCCGCTGAGAGGCAGGAAGTGTTGTGAGGACTGGGTATTGTGCAACACTGGAGACCAAGAATCAAAAGGCAGGCAGAGGGTTAACATCCTGCAGTCCGCTCCACATTAACTGGAAAGGAATGAAGTGTCAAGCATGTTTTCACCACAGCGAGACGGTCAAAACCCTACCCCCTCCGCCTCCTCCCGCCAACCAGTCACCCCTCAAACCTTCTCCCCCTCATCACCCACACGCCTCCCACTCCCAACTACCTCCCACAGCCATGACCAAATTATTTTCCAGCCTCCCGAGATTTGCCTTGCCAGACAAAAATCTGCAGCGCAGCCCTGATTCAGTGCACAAGCACACTCCGTCTTCCTTGTTTCTTGTTGCCTTCCTGCCACCAATAGTATAGGTGCTTTTTTTTTGTTTTCGCTTTTTAACCAACTTGGACAATGTCTGAGTTTATCTCCAAGTTTTTTGGAAAGCTGAACAAGTTGTCGCTCTGCATTTTCACATCCCTGACTTGAACGGTGACTTGTTGAGTATTTAGCGAGAATTAATCAGACATGTCCGCCCAGGTACGGCGCCATCGCAGCCCGTTTTAATTTGACCAGGTTGAACGAGGGAAGTGAAGGAAACACCGGAGACGAGGGGAAGGAAGGAAGCGCGAGGAGGAGAAAGAGGACAGACACTCAATGATTGAGGGAATGAGCGAAAGGGGAAGTAGAATGAGAGTGAAGAGAGACAGAACGAGGGAGAGAGAAAATAAGCCCCACCAGTGAGCAGGCCACACAGCCCTGCCAAACTGCTTGAAAAAAAGCCCCCTCTGTTTTATTTATAGTGCACTGTATCCATGGCAACCAGAGAGGTCAGGCAAGCTGGGCCTGCGCTTCACCCCGCTCTGGGGATTAGGATTTCACAGAGGTTCTCAGATGTGAGGAAGGTGGGCTAGAGCAGCTTGCTGCTCGCCAACGCAGCCCTCCTGCCTTTTGGTGAAGTCTGGGCCCGTGGAGGGAAGCGAGAGGGGGAGCAGCAGAGAGTCATGGGAATACTGTGGGAACGGTGGTTTGTGGCAACGGGGCTGGGAAGACGGAGACGAGCACGAAGGGGAAAATACGCCCGTGCTAGCAGTTGCATGTACAGCCTGTTCTGACTGAGAGCCTTCTGTTGCGCCAGAACTCGCCGGAGTTCGCCGTTCTGAGGTTTGAGTCTTATAAGTTTAAAAAAAAATAAAAAGGTCACACAAGGTCATGAGAAATTTCTCTCTTGGCAATATCTACGATACTGTACATGATCGGCGCTGTGGGGTTCACCTCTAATGGGGGAAGAATAAACACAAAAACGAAATCCATTCAATTCAGGTGGAACGCACTGATTTTTAGTTTGTACACTATGAGACGGCACAGAGTGATTACCATAAATCATTAATAAAATTACAATTTCCCAAGGTTTTCTGAGAAGGAATTAAAAGGTGTTATGATAACAGAATAAAGCAAAAGGATTATTACAATAATTATAACTTTTAATTAAAGACAACCAGAAAATTTTGTTTGTCTCTGCTGCTAAATAAAATATGAGGTTTTGGTGCTGCAATGACGTTAAACTCTACCGCACTGTTTGAGAAAAACATCCAATGCTGCTTCTCACACGTCACATCTGTATAGCATTCATGACAGTAAGAAATCGCCAATGTTTTGGACAGTTTCATTTGAAAAAAACACGCTGACGGACAGATTAGGAAAGAGCACGGCTCAAACTCCTACACCTTAAAAACCTGTATTGTTCATCATCCTGTTTCTTGTATTGAGCTATGGCAAGTCAACAAAACTGAGGGAATGACGGCCAAAAATACGCAATGACTGATATCCAAAGTGGACAGTGAGAAAAAAAATGTTTGCTTCAGATATTATTTGCTATCTATCTATTTGTTAATACCTTAACTTTGCCAAGCTGTTTCTAAGAATTGAGGCAAATTCACTTCCCCCGCTCTTTCAGTTTAAAAAAAAAGAAAAAAGAAAAAATTGGGCTTGTTATTTTCATCCCAAGAAAGACTCCTTCCAAAACAGCTAAGCCAGTTGGAATGAAGCATTGGGACGAGAGAAGCACAAAGAGGTTGGGCGAGAGCGAGGGAGTCACAGAAGAGATGAGGAAAAAGCTGATTGCCCTGCAGGAAATGCATGGTGTGACTACAGCGGAGACCTCCAGATTCCTCCTGGGGCAGAGGACCTACGTTGCTAGGAGATGGTTGTTGGGCTGGCGTTGCCATGCGTGGATGCTGTTGCCTGCCGTGTTTCGATGTGCGGGAGGACAAAGATTCAATACGCGTTCAGGGAGCATGTGCAAAAGGACTTTAAGGCCTGAGAATACTAAAAAATAAAGGAAAAGAATATGTGGTCATCATCAAGGGTGTGTAATGACATATCCTGTCTCTAGGGGGCACCATCACCACCTGAGTCACAGGATCAACTTAGCCCATTTTTTTTTCTGAATGTGACCATTCCAACATTTGTGGTTGCCAAGAATACAAGTCACAGGCACATGATCTTTGGATCCTCCCCGGTTGTGGCTGGTTCATCCTCCACAGAGCTGATGAGGATGATGAGGATGGAAGATCTGGTGCATTGGTGCCAGCAACGTCTGAATTCAAGTCCCTTGGATTTGCCTAATTGTGGCGATGGTCTTGGTTGCAAGAGAAGGGCAGAAGAAAGAACTAAAGGTAGACAAATTTGTGCTAAAGTGGATCCAGAAGCATTAGTTTAGATCACGGATGGGAATTGAATTTTCCAGAGAGGCCATATTAAAAACTCGAACTGCTAGGGTCGAACCACGAGGTGACTTCTATTCTTCTTCTATTCTTATACATCTCCAGATGTTTGTTGCTGTTGTCTGAGTTGAGTGGGTCATTGGGTGGCTTCAGTCTGCTCATCAAAGAAGCATTTTTGTCATCACTGCGAGGCAACATGTACATACAGTGAAAAATAAAGAATTTTCCACCTTCAAAACAAAAAAAGTGAGGAGTTAATAATGGATGGCACATGTATACTAAACTATGCTAAGCTATCTGTGGGTTATACCGTGGTTAAGTTTAGTTTAGATGGCGAGAGTTTAGATTGGAGTCAAATACATGCAAGAACAATAGGTTTATATGAGGAATCCAGCATAGAACAAAACTGTCATAGAGGTGTTACAGTTAACTGAGTTCTTAAATGAAGAATCGATGAGTGAACTTCTCTAGATAGATACAGCAGATACAGAGCTTTAATGCCTACATGTGGTCGATCGGACATTATGTTCATGAGTCATCTTAGTGTAAAACAGCATTTATTAAAGACTGTGGCTGTTTAAAGAAGGGGAATATAAAGTAGGAAATCAATACATAGGAGGAAATAATTCTTTTGGGAGTCAAAGTAAATATATTGTCCTATAAACTGGGTTAATATTATGCGCGTAAAATCTGTCATGTCATGATTGTGGTGAGTTTTTAGATGGCGAGCGTCCCAATACAACCATCCAGCAAGCACGATGTTTACTGTAGCTTGACAGCTGTCCAGCCTGTGTTTTGATGACATTTTCTTGGTCTGATGGTAAAAATGCCGGTGCGAGTTTAAAGTAAATCCAATTTTTCCTCATTTTCCTCCGAACCTCTGTCAGGACAATTGAACTGCGACACAAATGTCAAGATTTCCTGCACGGTTCAGAAGAAACACGGCAGACAGCCGGCGTGCTCACTTTCCTGTCTGCACTAGCAGTGCTACTAATAACCCATCGTCCATAATGTTTCACCCATTACTGTTAGCTTGCCTGGCTATGTCATGCTAATGAAATGCAGTCATACAAACTGAGATAAACACAGGCAGTGTGGAAATGCAAAAATCTAAATATTCACCATGTAAATGTATTTTCAACCAATCACTGGTACCTAACTGCATGAGCACACGGCAGCACATATTTCAATTCAGCTGCAACATAATGTTCTCTTCCTATTAGGATTACATTATACTTACCTTTACTCATATTCACAGGAACAGGGCTGTAAATAGGTTATTAGGGGAGTAGGTTCACTGCAGTAGGTCAAGAGAAATATCTCTCAACTAAAATTACCCGGCTCATACCCTTCCACTGACTCACAGCATGTCTGATCCAACACTCCCTTCTTATTCCTCGACAGTCAATGCAGATTTTAGGATTTGGTTAGAGGCAATTTAGCGACATAAAAAATTAAAAGCATTGAATTATTTTTACAAACTTATATAACTTACCTGCATAAAAGTGAAACCCATTTCTCACATGCTATACATTGTGTTTTGCGGCTTTCAAAGAAACAGTATTTGAAGACAATAGCAGCCAACTGGAGGAAGCTCAAACAGTTGTTACTTCTGCTGTTTCTAAACAGGTGGTAGTGGGTTTACAGTAGATGTTTATGCCTGGGAGTAATCCTGTCTGGTGCACAGGAACTGATACATTACCAGAAGAAAACAGAGCAGCAGTCTGTTTGAAATCAATACAAGGTCTCAGCATGTGCTTTCATAGCCACCTTGGTTGACCAAATGAACAGACTGGTTACCTGCAGAAATGTAAGTATCATCAACAAAACAAGGTCGGTGTGGGTCATGTAAGTGTTTATAAAACACTCGGCAGCAGGAACCTTGAAAAGCGTCAAAGCGCAGGACGGTCCTGTCTGTCCAAACCTTCATCAAATGCTTTTCAGTGATATTGCTAAAGTGGCAGCAGGACAGCATGGCGGCAGTTTCTTTGTGTATGTTTAGAGGCATGGGTTTGGTGTCTGAGGGGCTAAGAGTTGATGCACGTGCAGTTAATAGAAAATGCATAAGATGCTTTGTGCAGTGAGATTTTCTGAGAAGTGAACCTCTTCACACCTGATGCAGACACACCAACCAGCCCTGAGCGGTTTATCCACCAAGAGTTTCATCTGATTCAACAACCACAGCAAGAGTGTTCTTCACTTGTTTGTCACATCTTTGTGCGTGGTTCAACTCAGACAGACTTCTCTCAAATCTAATATTTGAATATTTATATTAACTTTATTCATTTTAGACTCCTCAACTCAAGCTTTTTTTTACCCAGCCTTGTGAAAGACTGGCAACCTTTCCAACATGTATTCAGCATCCAGTGGAATATTTTCCAACACCTCTGACCCTTAGCAGATTGAAACAGGTACTGGATGGTATTTTATTTTGCCCAATTATTTAATTCAAAACAAAAAATATTGGAGAGGAATACAATGAAAAAGCACAGAGAATTAGATCCACTGTTGCTTTATTATAATTCATTAGCTCACATTTATGTGCTTAGTTCACGTTTGTTATATTCATATTGGCGTTATTGCTTTGTGCGTCTCCAAATCTATGTTACTGTGTGTTGAACACACTTTAACCTTGGAAATTAATAAAGGACAAGAAAGTTTAAACGAAATAGTTGTTCACTTGAGCATACTTTTTCAGTCAAAATAAGACGTCTTCTGGTGAAAAGCCCCGTTTTTCTGTTGTGGTTTTGGCTGCACTTTTGTCTGCTTTTTTTCTTCTTTGTCCATCTCTCTCATTGGTATTGTCCAACCATTCTGTTGATGTCTCTCTCTGTTTAGCTCATTTTTCTTTTTCTTTTCCCAGCACAGGGTGACTGGGGACTTGTGTTGGTCTGCGGAGGCGAGCTTTAGCCAGAGCTGTGAGGGGCTCAACTCAGTTCTCCTCTGGTTCTGGTGCTGGCTGACCAGCGGGCCCCTGCGGCTCGGGCCCAGCTCCAGGACAGGCAGTAGTGGAACGGACAAAGGACTTCATTCTCTGTGGGAGAGAATGGGGTGGTGGTGGTGACGGGATGACGGGGGCGTCAGGCGACGAGGAAAGCGAGAGAGGAGGGAGGCTGGCAAGCCCAGCGCAAGGGGTCTTATCCTCCCGGCTCAAACACATGCCACCAGCTGCTGCCCCCTTCCTGTGCTTTCATTAAAAAGCCTCCCTGTGCTTCGCTGGGTAATCCACATGCTTTACTGAAATAGTGTGAGGTAAATACAGTATGTCTAGCCATTTCTTTGCCTCTAACTCCACTGTTTTGCCATCTTTTTTCCCTACGTTTCCTTCTCTTTCTCTCGTTCTGTGATGTGCTCTGCTGGCCAGTGGAGAGCAGTCCATTCTCTGCATGCATGTTTGTGTGTGTGTGCGTGTGTGTGTGTGTGTGTGTGTGTGTGTGTGTGTGTGTATTTGTGTGTACCTGTATGTGCGCCCATGGAGTCTGTCAGACTCTCAGCATTTCCAGCTCTCAGCCCAGAGCCAAGGCAAGCATTGCCAGAGGGAGTGCCTGCAATGTAGGGCGCCCAGCGAGCTGGACGCAGGCAGAATATCAACGCCACACGGCAGACACTCCTCCCAGCAGCCCACCTGCTGACTTACGTGATCCAAATTTGAGGAGGAGGAGGGGGTGTTTAGGTGGTGAGAAGGTAGTGGGGGAGGATAGGCAGTAGGAAATTGCCAGGTAGTTTCCAGACCCACTTCCCTGCGTTGCGCCCAATTAATCAGGGCTACATCTGTGTTGGATGGACCTCTACCCCAAGGGGAGGGGGTGGAGCAGAGACGTTTGTGTTTTTGTCTGTTGATGCACACACATTTTGTGTTTCCGTGAGTGTGTGTGTGTGTGTGTGTGTGTGTGTGTAAGCTACCTGTGAGAGTGCACAGTGTGTATGTTAGACGGTAAAGGGAGGAGGTGCTGGGGGGAGATTTTGTGTTTTGTGAAAATTTGCCAGCAGTGATGGGAGGAGGTTGTTGGTGCTGGGCTCCTTCCAGTTCGCAGTCAAAACTACAGTCATGAACCTCCTTCTCCAGTCCACGGATCCTCACTCTTTGTCTGTGCTATTACTCTGAGTCAGCTGCACCCCCCCCCCAACACCCACCTTCCAAATCACGCATGTACATAAACACGCATATCTCTCTGCCTGGCCGGGCCTCACCGGGAAAAGGATCATTTTTCAGCACCTGTGCAGCTCAGTGCCTGCAATGTTTACTTCCTGAAGCTTCTTGCACACCTGGACCTGAGCTACCCCTCCTCCGTTCATCTCAGCACCTCCGTTCCCTCGGTTTGGCTGATGTGGCTCAAGTCTTGTTCCAGGTGGAATCATTTCACAGACGAGTACAAAAAATATATAAAGGATATTCAGTGTGTACATTTACATAGAAACACAAATGTTTGCTCAATAATCTGTGAAACCAGACAACCCTCGATGTCTAAAGAGACCTCACTTCTCTGATATTCTAACATCTGAGTGCAAGGCCTTAAGCTGAGAGGAGGATGAGTTTAACAGGAAGGATGTGTGAGCATGCCTCACAGTCAATGAGGGTTGTTTATATATTAAAAAAAAAAAAAAAACACCAAATGAGCTAAATTTAACGAGCCCTAAATTTGACAAGTGCATTTTATTTAACTGCAACTGTTTGCGGTTCTCATGAATCTCGGCTCCAAATTAACCGTTTAAATCTTTTGCGGAAACGTTCCGCCATACGTGACAAAACTACGAAGACGCGTCTTAATGTGTATTAATGCAAGCCTGTGCGAGTGTAGCTCACGATCCTGTTTGGAGGCCTGGCATAGTGTGGTGCAGTGCAGAGTGGTGAGAAGAGACAGCTGCCCTGACAGATGCCGGGAGGCAGGACCCCACTGGGAAGCAGAGGGAGGGAGCTGGCACTGTCTCACCCCAGCGGAAACACCATAGGCTGCAGAGGAAGTGGGCAGGGGGACAAACCAGGGGCTCAGCGTGCCTGTGTGTGTGTGTGTGTGTGTGTGTGTGCGTGCGTGTGCATATCTGATCTGCTTTAAGAGGACCTTGGCGGCTGGTCATGTTTACATCCGAGGCACCAAAACAGCATATATGGTGCAGTATATGAATGAAGTCAACCAATTATCCAAGTAACACATTCAATGAGGTGGGTACACTGTTTCAGCTATATTTAAAAGGTCTTAAATTAATCTATAGCTTTATGGCACCAAAAAATTAAAATGTGTATTGATTCATTCTTATTATGTCAAGTATTTTCATGCAGTGTGGATATTTGGATAAACTGAACACAAGTCTAATCATTAGTACAAATTTCTATGGTGTAAGGCTTTGAAAATGTCATAGAAATCATTACAAGTTTATCTATAAATTGCTTGAAATCACAAACAAAGGACATGGATGTCACCACGGTCTCTCACATGTGCTATTCAGGGTTTGATTGCAGTTTCTTTTTAGAAAGAGTCTTCACACCTCTTTAAACCTCCAATCTAAAATTATCAGAATAAATCCTGAAGCAGCGTTTGAAAGCGCTTTCCCGGTTCTCGTCCTCAAATGCCTCCATGAACCAAAAGTGAAAGTTCAACACTTCTGTGAAATACTGCACGCCTGATATTTGAAGCGGCGGTCTTTGAATTTACACTTCGCCACTGAGACAGGGGATGTTCGCTCATGCTTTCTCTGGAGTACCATAAAAAACAAAAACATTCAACGTGTCTTGATTCATAGCCTGCTTACTTTGGAGAATACCAGCACAGCGTATAGTTTTGTTCAGATACACCAATGATTCTTGTTTGTAAATCATGTATTTATGTTTCAAATATGCTCTTTGAATACAAGTAATGCAAGTGGAATATCCACCAGTTTCCACTACTTTACCATGCGGCTTCATTATTATTGTTTGTATGTTGTAGAATAAATGATGCTGTCTAAGTATATTTTTGCAAGTGCTGTTGAATAAAATGCAGAAAGACCACTTTTAAACTAATCCTGTAGCTTTAATAAACCGTGAAAGCAAATCTTAAATCTTAATTTTAACCACACTGCAGTCCACACAAAATTAACCTTATTCCTCAGTTAAACAGCTAAAACTATTATCAAATCATTTTAGAAAATGCAACAATAGATAATCCAGACAGCTGCAAGGTGCTGCTCTCAGCTTGATCATGTCTGTTTTGTTTCAGGATCAGTCTTTAATGTTAGTGATGGGTTTGTTCTTGCCAGCCGTCGGCTGGGAGATGAATGACAGACGGGTCAAAATCTGACCCGCCACCTTTGAGTGTGTATCCGCTTTTGCGATGATGCTGAATCAGTGTGTCCGAGACGAGCATCTACGGTTTGACTTGGAGCATCTGACACTTCTGTTTATCACACAAAGGAATCGCGTCGCCAATAGCGGTGCTGTATGCTCAATTAAAAGTGTTGCCTCTGTACTGAAGCGACGGTTCAGTGACTGTGCCAAGCACTTCCTGTAAAGCTGTTTGTGTATTTAGCCAAATTAAAAAAAAAAAAAGACAGTTTGAAACAAGCTGAAAGTACAGATGGGGAGAGCAGAGTTGGAGCACTTTGAAGATTTTCGATACCTGCAATAGCAGCTTGAGTGAACGCGTCTTGTTGCCCTGCAAAGGCGTGAGGAAGTTTTTGATCTGCTCTTATTTCCTGCGTTACTCATAAACCTTGAAACTAAATCCAACATAGATCACGTCATTTTTAAAAGGTATTCATATGAAAGGTTTTTTGTTTGTTTTTTTTTTTAATATTATTATTGCCAGCACGACAGCCATGGTAAAACTTTTTCCCCATGGTTACTAAATCAAAAAAAAAACTACCAAACTGGCTTCAGCATGACGAGACACCCAGGCCTGATTACCACCAGGTCTTTTCAATCAAATCATCACTTTAATAGACCATTTTCAGGAGCATGAAGTTGGATAAAAGGTCTGACTAGAAATTCCTGATGAGAAGAGAGAGAGAGAGAGAGAAAAAAAAACCAAGGCTGAATTACATCAGTCTGGGAAGAGTTACAAAGCTATTTCCAAGGCTCTGACAATCCACAGATTCACAGACACAGGCATTTTCTGCAGATGGAGAAGACTTGGAACAATAGTGAACCTTCCCAGAAGTGGCAAAGCTTATGAAATTCCTCCATGAGCATGGCAAACACTCATCCAGGAAGTCACAGAAGATCCCAGGAAAACATCCAAGACACTGCAGACTTCTTTAATCTCAGAAAAGCTTCACGTTCATGAGTGTACGATCTGACAGAAAGAGAAGGGAAAAAAAAATGGGAGAGTTTAAACCCGGAAAAGTTCAATTTTATCCAAATTTTCTCACGATGCATTTTGTTGAGCCTCAGATGTTTCAGGAGAGCGGCCTGTAGACTTATGAGCACAAGTGAGAAGTATCATATCACGAGTACAACTAAATGGACATTTCGTTAAAAAAAAAAAAAAAAAAAAAAAAGCATGAGGCGGCAGCATTATGTTGTGGGAATGCTTTGCCGCTTCAGAGTCAGAACAACTTGCCCCATAGCTGAGGGAAACATTAATTCTCTCTCTTTTGGAGAAAAAAAAAAAAAGCCATTACACAGTGAGCTGGAGCTCAAACATATCTGGCCTCTGCAAGAAAAAGATCCCACGCATATGAGAAACTTTACCTCTGACTAGTTCAAAAGGAATAAAACTGAAAGGGTTATTATTTATCCTCGATGTGTGCAACTGAAATCACATAAAGTTGATTTGTTCTGATTTTCTTTTTCCATTTACTGTGATGTGAAATATCAGCAAAACGAAAAGGAATTAGTGTTGAATCTCCATTACTTCTAGGTTCGAAAATCAAGACACTAATAATACCGTCGATTCATCATTCATCTTCGTGCAAACTGTACGAGGTGAACCGAAAAAGAAAGAGATGTGTAAGTCTATCTCACTCTGCAGCATGTTCACGTAATCAGACTGAGTCACTGATGTTGAGATGAGGGCACTGTGGGGGCCACACCATCTGCTGAAGGACTCTTTATTCTTCTTGTTGCTGAAGATAGTCGTCAACGCTCGCAAGCTCTCTTCAGTTTGAGAGGTTATGGACCTTATGCGCAAATAACACTAAACGTACACTTTTCCAGTTTTGTGAATCAGTACAAGCAGCATGTACATACAGTTATATGAAGAAGCAAACTATACACTTTAATTGCATTTTTTTCATGCATAATAAATCTTTTTTTTTTTTTCCTTTTTCACTTAAACTTTTGAGTGATGTTTGTTTTTAACAGCGGTTGTCAGTGGCAATTGGAAATCATAAAAAAAAAATAATCCTGGCACATCAATACACACTTGGAGCGAAAGAGTCCTGAATCTCTTGAATCTTGGATGACTCCGGGTGTGAGTCCATGCTGCAGAACGAATGTGGGATCAATCAGATGCTTCTCTGCTAGTACTGCGATGTGTGTGAAGAACCGGAGCATCTGAAGTGCTGCAGTAGAAGTACGGATGGTGAACGGACGTCACTCATCCCGTGTGTCCCATAATATGAAGCACTGCGCACACACACACAGAAAATGTGAGCAGAATCAAGGCATGAAAACAGTATTTATTTTAACACTGGTTGAGCTTAAGAAGTTCTATACATTTGAAATTTTTTTAGAAAGTGCATAATTTATTTCCCACCATTAGATTAACAGGAAGGACTCTGCCATGACCAATTTCAGCCAAACGAGGGGCGCTGTTACTGATGTGCTGCAACTGAATTCCTCTTTGACAACATGTAAAAGTATTGCTGATATTGCCAATGCGATACCAATGCTCTGCATTAAAGCTTAACGTGTGACAGTACCCCCAAGGGTATGTGTGGCGCATTTATATATTAGCATCACTAATCACTCTGAGAATGTCAACCTAAAATAATCAATACAGTGTTGCTATTGGTATGTTAAAATGGAATCTGGAAAGCAATGCTACTAAACCTTATTTAAAATCTAAAAGTAAAGAAAAAAAAAAGATTCCGGCTCAGTGTGCCTGACCCTTGACCCTCAGTGGTTTGATAAAGGTAAAAACGCTTAACCAATTTTTTTTTTTCCAACTTTCACACTCGACATGATTCACTAGCTGATGGCCACACCTCAAAGCATGTTTGTTGCGTTTTAAAAAAGTGAAATTATTTCTAAACCAGAGCTGCATTCTTGTCATGTTCCCTACGGATAACGGTAACATGATTAGTTTCAGATTTTGAGGATCTAAAAGAAATAGGATTTGTTTAATTGAGATTGTGCATGTTTGCATTTCTTTGAAGGGGTGTGTGTGTGTGTGTATGTGTGAGTGTGGGGGGGTGTATATGTACTCTGTAGGGGGTGTGCATGTGTTCAGGATGCTGGGATCCTGGTTTGCATGCAGCGTGCAGAAGACTGATGCAGCTGCAGGGCCTGCACAGTGGGAAGTGTTGCCATGGTGAACTGGGCTTTCGGGCCTGGAGAGAGCATCCTCACCGTCCACATGGTCAGTGCAGCTGGCTTTGCTGGAGATGCAAATACCGCTCTACATATGTCCACGATACAAAACAGTAAATATGAGCCGATAAGACTGAAATCCTCCACGGTGAAACAGCTGCTGCTGCGGCACTGCACAAACCAGCGGCTACCTCACGCTGCGCCGCCTCCTTCTCCCTTTCTTCAGACGCAGCAGCTGACAGAGAACGACGTCCTCCGAGATCATGTCCACTGGGGCCTTTACTGCAGAGGCAGAACCCACGGAGAGCTGCAGTGACAGTGTCCAAGTACAATGTGTCTGCTGTAGTCGCCCATGCGTGACGGGCTGAGGAAGGGGGATCTTACGAGGTGTTTGCTTCTCGGAGGGGTGTCAAAGCAGCCACGGTGCTGCTGGGAAATATGTGTAAATACTTCAAGGCGTCGTTTTTTTGGGGGAAAATACTTATATCACTCTGTGGCTGAGAAGAAGTGATCAATATCACGTAAATGTAGAGAAAGCAAGAAGTTTAAGCTTAGCACAAAGACTGAAAGCAGTACCTTGACTTTTCTTTGAATCTAACAACCTACCAACCCTATCAAAGATGATGATTCATTTATCGGCAGTTTTTGGCTGATATTGACTTAAATGAACAGGATCAATACAGGAATATGAATAGTACTGTTTTCATTTGTTTAATTAAACTGTTTTCTAATATAAAATGTATGATGTAATTGTTCATTAAAATTTAAAAAAAATCTATATCATCTGTTGTTTTGCATACTGTTCACATGAATTAAGTAAATGTGAAATACATCGGATGCGTCTGGCACTCAGCAGCCAGCTGAAGGTACAAGTTTGTGCCGAAAAAAATCTTGTTCTCTATCTATCCCATTTCACTGAAAATACATTAAAATGTGTGCCTTGCACTTCAGATTGCAATAACGGGACTAGAGGTGACCAGCTTCCTGCTAAAGGTCATATTTATCAGTAACTGACTTGAGGATTGTTTCCTGTGCTCAGATAACTTTATGTCCTTCAGTGAGAATCAGGTCATTAGCACTCATTATTGAGATTTTAAAACTTGGAAAAAGAGCAGATCAAGTCAATGACTGGACTCTCTTGGTGACGTCTAACCTCCGTATCGCGTTGGCGCCGTAGCTTCACAGCATGTGAAATCAGATTTGTTAAATCAGACTCTGATGAACATCCGCAGTATCGTGTGCGTCAGTCGCAGACATGCCATGGCAGAGACGCCGAGAACTCAGCACAGCACATTATCACAACTCCAGGTGAGATTTGTCCAACCTGGCAAGATTTCAAAACATGACTCATGCCGACTCATCCCCTTTGCGTCTTCGTTCAGCCACAGTCCGTCCAGGGTTTAGGCCCACATTCTGCACAACTGTACTCAGAAACGGAAACTTCTCCTCTTTACATGTTTATTGTAGCTTCTTTTTGTGTATTGTGACAAGTTTCCCTCAGGTTTGGCATTACAAGTGTTCCTATGACCCCAACCTGAGTCTTATTTGAAGCTCACCTGTTTTTATTATAGCCTTGTTACTTTAGAAATTTTTTTCAAGGTTCTCTCTAAAATGTCTATTTTCATAATAAAATATGATATGAATTCAAAAAGCAAATCATGTTATCATTAAAACAGCAGTGGTTCAGATTTATGAGCTGTTTGTCTTATTCTAAACATATTGTGTAAAAAAAAATCGGTTTACTTTAGGAGGATTAACGTCATTTATATAAAGTGTGCAAAGGAATCTTTAGTGATTGAAATTATCAAAATAATAAAGGATGATTCCTTAATCTGCTTCTCTTCACAAATTAATATCGATGTCTTTCTTAAGTTAAATCAAATCCAGACTCGATCTGGGATTTGTGCAGTCAGAGGCTTTTGAGAAACAGCATGAAACGTGTCAAAGCCGAGGAAAAGGGGTAGCAGGTACGTTGTTAATATATTTATGCAGCCACACATGAGCCCAGGCACACACACGCGTACACTTCAGTGTACACACACCTTCACTGTAGCACATTATTCCTGTTTCTCTGACCAAATAAACTGGATAATCATTTTGCAAGGTGTTGTTAATTTCTATTTTAAACAACACGCAGTCACTCCATATCTTTGTGTGTCTTATTTATAGCCAAGACGCTTCATCTCTGGAACCATTTAGCGCGAGCGAAGCTCTGAGGTGATGTGAAGTGCCTGAGCAACTGGCCACCGCCCAAGTTTTCTGATGCGTAAAAGTCGACGTGGCATTACTGCTACCATTGGCAAAAATCGCTCGGTGCGGTGCTGTAGGAGCAGGAACAGGTAATGGCCGGAGCCTCGTCTCCACTGATGGAACACCTTTCACTTGGTCACATACAAGAACAAAGATTCAGAGATCAAGCAGGGTTTCTTTTTTTCTTTGACACCATTTTATATGAAATGGCTTACAGGCTGGTACTGCCACGGATATTAGTGTCTAGCTGTGTCCATGTGTTATTTTGCAGAGTTACAAAAATCCAAGGTTGTGTTGGATTTAAAGTGCATTTCTCCCATCTCTTTTGGTTCTTTAAATCTCACTACAAAGTAACCCACATGGTGCTAAGTGGTTGTAATTTATCACTGAGTCAATGCTGTGTTTTGTTCAAAACAAGTCAGTCGCTATACCATTATACCTGGTGTCTATAAAAGCAAATGTACAGACAGAAGTGGAAGATTCATCCAATACAGAGCACGAGTTCTGTTGCCTGTACGTACTGTAATAACCCACTGTTTTTACAGAATTTAGGCATCTTTACTACAAGAGTCACCACTTTCAAACATTTACTGTGTGAATAAATTCTAAATTGATCGTCTACCATTCTGATAGCCAACATCTTTACTTCCTGTTTTACTTTATAGCCACCTCGGTGGGATGCAGTCTCATAATTTAACATACGTTTCCAACTAGTGTATTATTAGAGTAGTTTCCAAGGTCACTGAATGTATTGCACACACACACACACACACACACGCACACGCACACAGTTCACAAAATAACCCTTAAAACTTCTGCTATGTATCACTGGAAATAAATGGAGGCTTGACCCAATCATAACCGTGACACAGGTGAAACTGGATGCAGGCTTTTCAAATATTGATGCATCATCTAATATTCAAAATCTGAATTGCACACTATGACTCCAAGTAGTAACTCCAGGCATCTCAGAATAGTATTTATGCTAATCTCAACTGGAAACACAATTAGTTTGTCCCCCTAAAAATCAAAGAAATGTCATACACCCTGCTGCAAACACTAAGGTGCCCATTGTGATGTAAAGTTGGCTATTGTGATATCAAGGTGCATAAAACGATGTATGGCCATTTGTTTTTGCATCAGCGTATTGGTTGTTTCTTGAGGACGTGTGTATTTTCCTTTGCTTCTGCCTTCAGCAGCTCTAATGTGTCTGCACAACAGAAGGAGAGGAAACAAAACGAATGTGAATCAATTCTTGATTCTCCCAATTATGCAAAAATCTCTAATTTATTCACACAGGATCGGTTCGGTTTTATTTTCTGAAATGTCTCCGTTTGATTAACGTGACAGCTTGATCTTGACAACTTGATATTTCCCAAAGTTGAACAGATATTGAAGGACGCAACACTTGCTAAGCATGTAGCTAACTTTTGATGTAACTGAATATTTTGTTTGATGTACACACTTGATGGAGTTGTCCTTTACCAAAGTCTGCATGTGAGGGGGAAAGAAAAGTTTTCTGTGTTTCCAGGGGGAACTGCACAAACTCTTACAAATTGCCTCACTGGAGTCTACGTCTGCAGGGGCCGAGGGCTCCAAATTTTAAATGGAAAAAAGCAAAATCAGGGGTCTGCAGTTACAAAGACGAGGGCTAACTAGACCTCTGTAGCCTGCTCCTCTTCTCTGCTTGAGGCTTGAGGCTCAAGGCAACATTGGCTGCTGTGAGGATTACACATCTGAACCGAGCAGTCGGTGGTCGGGCTGCGATGTGGGAAACGCAGGGGTCGGGTTTTTGATGAAGGAGAATGCCCTGAAAAAAAAACCTCAAATCTGTGGGTCTGCTGCATTGATTGGAAAAACCAAAAAAAAAAGATCATGATTCCAATAAAACTCGCCAAGTGCTCTTCAAATACCAAAGAGCAAATTCTTTAACGTTTTAACATTTTCTCACAAAGGCGTATACACATCTTTATGTGGCCACATGATCCAAAACGGTCAGTCCTGTCCGTTCATTCCCCGTGCCTCGGCTCCTGGAAGCCCGGCCGTGGTGAGCGAGGACAGACTGCAGCAAAAGTATTGTAGGGACATTCACACGCATCTCCTCCCTGCACTCCTGGGGGAGGATCCATTCCCTTCCAAACACACACCATCGCCTGAGGGGCAGAGTGACCGCTCAAGCAGCGCCTGCCTCAGCTCACACACACACACACGCACGCACAGACACAGACAGGCCTACACACACACACACTGCTGTAACACTCTAAGCCAATTGATTAGAGAATACTGAATGCCAAATGGACTTACCACCTATTAATGATTAGCAGCAGACAGAGAAAGAGTCGCAGCTCTACGGACAAAAGGGGGAGTTTAGCTCACACTTTTTCTAAAGTATTTTTAATGCATCAGTCTTCCCTATCAGCTCTTAAAAACAAAGATTCCCCCTCACTCTTACTGCAGGAATGCATGTTTCCTCCTCCTTCCCTGCAGTTTTCCGTTGCTTTGCCGTTGAGAAGTGTGATTCTCGCTCGGTATTTCCCTCTTTCTTCTACGTCTCACTGCGTTTTTATCTTATGGCTTGACGCCCCGTCCCTGCTCTGCCTCACGTTCTCCTCGCCGGCGTCTCCTCCTGCGTCTCCCAGCCACTGCGGGCCTTGCGCCTGACGCTTTCCCCAGCCCTTTGACATGCTCCACTTCATGTTATGAGCGTCGCATGCCACTTTGCTGGGTTTTCTGTTTGCGTGTGCGTGCCTGCACATACACATCCACGGCCCGGCCGTTTTTTCCGCAGGAGGTGAAGGAGTGTGAAGGGAGGAAGAGGAGAGAATGAACGCGGAGGGAGAGTTTACGCATTTAGCCCGAGTTTGTTAATAATTAATGTGTCACAGGTTTGTAAAATTGCCTGGCGCTCCCTCTGCTCAATCCTCCCTGCTTCCTCTCACTCCCTCCGGCTTTCCTTTCTCCCGCGCACTCTGTCTTCTTCCTCCACCTCCCTCGTGGCGTGGGCTACCTCACCCTCTCCATCTCAATCTCTGCCCGGTGCTCACTCTGGTGGTGCTGTGAAGATGAAATGCTAATGCGCGAGGCGGTGTGGGGGGGGGAACGGACAACACGCCCGCCACGGCTCGGTCTTCCTGACCAGCGACTGTGGACAGACTGTGCGCTGCTGCAACGACAGGAAGGCGTCAGGCTCACGGTGAAACCTGGTGGCACCGTCAGTGAGAATTTACGTGCTTTTACTGTCTCATATATCAGTCTGTGGACCCCGCCGACGAGCCGCCTGTAGCCTCCCGGTGAAATTTGGGCATGAAATAAGCCCTCTAATTTGTGTGATTTTTAAAAGCCTATCAACACAACTAAATGAAAGACTTTATGACCGCGCTCCCCTCTCTCTCTTCTCTCCCTCGCTCTCCTTCCTCTCTCACTGCAGTGCCCGTCACTATGCCAGCCGTCTAATGCTTCAGGGTGCTGGACTGCGCAGGCGGCAGGTGACACGGATTTCAATAAAAGGGATTATAGATGTGGGGACTGCAGAGAGGGGGGAAAAAAAAAACAACACATCCACGTACGCATCTGGGGCAAAAACATAGACGGAAATAGGTAGCATGCCTATACAAACGAACGTCCCGGTGGTTAGATTATGGGGATTATGTTTTACTGCAAAATCACAGAAGTAGAGACGATGACGCAGAACGTGATTCAGTTTTAGTATCTCGCTCATATCTTACTACGAAGAAATATGAGCGTCACTTAGAACAGAAGATAATTGTGATCACCTGTTGTAATCACTTCATTTCTTGGGACGTTTTACATGTTAACCATGTAATTTTTAAATAATTAGTTAACAATCCCAATTATCCAACTGTAAATCCTCAATTAAGTAGGTTCTATTGTAATTTCACCATATGAGACAATTGCTTCATGCGATACAGCTATGCTTGTGCACAAGGAGCTCAAGTGACAGCAATTTAGAGAAGTGCCTCTCAAGCCTCTCTCATATTTGAGGCCTTTTACGGTGGGCCTATTGTCAGGTGCCGGACTCGTATGTTTCAGTAGGTGGACAGAGGACCACAGAGTGACCTGCTCAGGACAGCTGCTGACATAATGAGGCCAGTAAACAAGCATCTGTCTCCCCCAGTGAAAGGCAGGCCCGCTCAGCACAGGGCCGTTTCTCCTTCGCCTTCTCCCTCGTTGTCACTGGAAGCCAGGGTGCCACAAATGGTCAAACTGGTCGCCATAAAAATAAAGAAACTCTCTTGTGTTTATGAGCTTTTGGAGCGGCACCAGTTGCATATCTGGTGTTTGAACCTCTCCCATCATCATGTTGATGTCAATGCAGATATTTCAGTATAAGTCACTATATGTTCTTTTTTTTTTTTTTTTTTTTTTGCATTAATCAAACGACACTTAAAAGGTTCGTTCATTTCCACCAGGAGCTACCATTTAGGTGAAGTGGTTATCTCTCCTTTCAAACAAGAATATCTGCAGTTTGAGTTCAGACTCGGGGCCTTTCTGTGCTGAGCTTGAATTTTCTCACTACGCAAGCAGGTTTTTTTTTTCCCCTCTGGATTCTGTGGTTTAACTCCACAGTCCAAAACATGCTTTTGAGGTGAATTGGTGACTAATACTGCCCCTAGGTATAACTGTGAGTGTGTTCGACTGTCGGTCTGTCTCTTTGTTCGCCATGTGATGGTCTTGTGATGTATCCAGCGTGTACAGGGCCCTCACCAATGGTCAGCGGTGATCAGTCGACCATCAGCCGAACCGGCAAATCTCATAGATATCATTACAATTGAAGATGGAGGCCGGTAATGTTCAGGCCCACAGGAGCCACCGCGTCAAATACAGACATAATGTGAACCGGAAACACATCCATGGACCATGGACCAGTTCCAGAAAGACTGCAATTAAGTTTATTAATCTGTAAACTCTATGGTTTAAAGAAGTCGTATGTGAAAGTTATCAATAATCGCTTCAGGTGAATTTCATTTTAGAAACCACAGTTGTGATCAGGAGAGGAAACAGCCAGCTTTTCATCAGGGCTCAGTGAAGAAGCTAACGTCCCTGACTATATGGGGTTGCGCTGTAGCGCCTATGGCGTGGACAGCATGAACATATGGAAAGACGCTATCAAAGCTGAAATGTATACTGATGTTTCAGAGAAACATCTGCTCCCAGTCAGACAGCATTTCTTTCAGAGAGAGTCTTGCATATTTTAGTGGGACAATGTTCGTCCACATTCTGCATCCATCACACCAGCCGTGGTTTCAGAGCAGAGGAGCGCCGAAGCTGAACTGGCCCAACAGCAACCCTGACCTTTCAATCATATAACCAAACAATGTAGACAGAGAAAAGCTTACCAAGCGTTTATGGACAGAAGTCACAAGAGAAGATACCACATACTGATAAACATGTCCCACTTTTCTTTTTTGTTAAATGAGCCAAAAGTTCCACCGCCTCCGGAGCCGTGCACCTCTGACGGGAGCGAGCGTTTCCTTCATGCTTTCTGTCATTGTGGTCAGCTCTGTCAAACATATGGTCCGTGAGCCAAACCCGGGAAGCCAGAGGGTCCAGTCCGGCCTGTGAGAGGACTGCACAGAGTTAAGTCATTGTTGCATTTTTAGTTGCAGCAGGATGGAAAGAGACGTTTCACTGTGTGATGTTGAAATTGTACTTATTTTGAAGATATGACATTTTCATGCATGCACTCTGTTTGCTCTAAAACATTTGGATAGGTGACCGTTTGTGTATTATTCTTTCATTTCATTGATCTGGCCCCCTCTACTTTCTCCCTGGAGTTTAACACAGCTGGTTTAAACCTACAAATATATATTTTTTCGTTATTTTTTTAAGGCATGTCACTTTTATTTCATTTTCTGTAGAATTCATACCTTTATTTTTTTGCAGCTGGTGGTGAATAAAAGTGTCTGAGTTGCAGTTCACTGGTGACTTTGACCCAGGATTTGTATTTGTGGTAAAGCTCTGAGAAGAAAATATGTCAAGTTTATATAGTATAGCATCATTCTGAGAAAAAGTATTGAGATATGAATTTTGGGCTACACCGCTCGGCGATATGGAGACAAACTGTCAACCACACTCACAACCGTGGACTAATTTATTGTCACCTGTTACCACAAATGCATTTTCACTGCATTCTCTAAGCAGGTTTTGTTATTGCTGGTGTCCCAACGCGTCCCGTGATCAATCTGCACAGCTGTTTGTTTGGTTTTTTTTTCTTTAAAAGAAGAAGAAAAAGCTTCTTTTAGCTGCACCTGGATGCTTTTGCATCCCAGTGGCACCGCCCTTTGCCAAAGGAGTGAATGAGTGGGTGGGCTTCTCAAACTTCAACATGTGTTCCTGAAAGCGCTTGGGGAAAAAAAATTAATAAAAACTGCATTTGCACACACACACACACACACACACACACACACACACACACACACACACACACACACACACACACACACACACACACGAGTGTAAACTACAAGTGTCAGTAATGACACAAATTACATCATCTCTGGGATAAAAAAAAAAAAAAAGAGGATTACTGCGAGGAGGCTGAATGGTGGAGATTTATTGCTCCATAAGACAATAAAGGCTGCTGAGGTTGTTGGAGAGTGCGGGTAAGGAGAACTGTTGAGTCTTTTCCTGTAGTGTGAGTCATTGTTGGCAACCTGACTCTCCAGTCTGATTGCCTTGTTGAGCTTGCTTTTGGCTTGGTGGTGTTCTCTCTATATCCTCTCCTGAGCGCCTGCTCCGTGATATTCATGAGGTTCCTAAGCTCCCTACTAATCCTCGATGCAGCAGTGGTGAGAGTCGCATTTGTCAGCGCTGAAATATATCAATTGCTATCGAACACTATGACAAAAAATGTCTTGTTTCAGGAGATTCATGGTTAAATGGACCCTTCAAGCCCAGAAAGGATTTCTGCAGCTAGATGTTTGAAACCTGGCAGTTATGGATAACCACAATGCAAGATCCAAGACACTCGAGATTTCTTAGGAAAGACAAGATAAATGGAAACATTATTTGAAATTATTAGGGTCAAAATGCTTTGATGTATTTGAAATGTGCAAAACAATATGTACATCCTCTGTATTAGTGTAACATGAAGAAATCTAATAAAATAAACTTGGCTCTAAACAGGTAACGAATTTTTGAAGGGGAAGGTCATTTGAGCATTTGAGAGGTAGCGTAGAGGAGCTGGAGCTGGGTGGAGAACTGAGCGGAGAAGGACGGGCGAAGCAAGAGAGGGAAGCAGAGCGTGGAGCACGAGTAGCATGCAGGGCTGGAGCGTTGCCTGGAGGTATGGGGGTGCGGCTCCCTCGGCAGCGCTGTACGCCTGCACCGGGGTTTACAATCCATTACCAACAACCACAGGCAGCCAGTGGATGGAGTGACGCAGAGACATCGACAACACAGCAAGCAGCAACGTCCACCAGTCTTTTCCCCCAACCCTTTTAAAAATGCGGCCGTGCCTTTGCTGAGCGGAGCGTTACTGCATGTAGGTACGACACTAAATGGCTATAACACATGCAACGCCTATCAGCATCATTTGACACTGGTGGCTACGATCACACCGAGTTTGATTCTTCTTTTGTGAATGAATCTGAGAGTATTCCCCATGTTCACCAGGGTCTTTTTCTTTTGAATAAGCTTAAAACTGCATGATGCTCACAACCCAGCAAGTAAATGAAGGACTTCTCTCTAAGTCGCATGCTTCTTACTGGCTGTTCTTCATTTGTAATCCACTTACTAATAACTATGACAGTAAGAAGTACACGAGTGCACAAGGAAGACTTCATTCATTCACAGTTTGAAACACAAAAACTGACGTTACTTTAAACATTTCTCAAATTCAGTGACGACTTCTGCATTCATACAGCAATGAATCAACTGCGTCATAAAAAAGACCTCAATGCAAGATTTAATTGGTACGTTTCAAGTTTGAATTTTATCGGCACAAGGTTTTCTAAATTGCTTTGCAATTGAAAATATGTGAGAATCCACCGACGGTGTGTATTACTGCCACCACTTCCATACCACACTGAGGCTATTTAGTGCCTGGGCTTTCGGTCACATCCATTAACAT
Source organism: Salarias fasciatus (assembly GCF_902148845.1). Classification (NCBI taxonomy): domain Eukaryota; kingdom Metazoa; phylum Chordata; class Actinopteri; order Blenniiformes; family Blenniidae; genus Salarias; species Salarias fasciatus. The sequence goes on from NC_043754.1 coordinate 19,019,932, forward strand.
ATCACCCAAAGGCACTCTCTTTCCATTACTTCACAAGTCCAATTTTGCCCCCCAGTAATATTTACTAAGGTTATCGGACAAGAGAGGCCTTCAGTGTCTTTGCTAGTTGAGACAGTAAAGCTTTGCATGTTTGGCAATTACCATGAAACTATATTGATATCTACAACTAATTAAAAAAAAAAACATCTAAACAAGAAGATACAAAGCTTCCAAGCGGTCTACTGGCCCGACGTTTGCTGCTAAACATTTGTCACAAATTCTGCTCACACAAGCACATCTTAGGTGAGCTCTGGGAAACTTTCCTCCTTCGAGAGATTGATGGAGAAACTCTTTCGCAGCGTTAAAATCTGCACATACATCACTCTGACCTGGAAAGAGTAAAACAAAATAGTAAAGCGTGCCTGTTCTGGAATGGAGAGCACTTTCAAGAGAAAACTAGTTTAATATACAAAATTTCACTTTCTGCTGAAAAATCTGATAAAAAAATAAACATAAATGCATCCAGCTGGTTATAGCTATTACACCTTTCTCCAGCATTGCTCTTAAGTATTATTTAAGCAATATCCATACTTAAATTAAGTGATATATCTCTTCTTTCGCCTTAGTTTGGGCACTGTATATTATTCAGTTAATTGCACAAACAGTATACGATTCTGCTGATTTAAATCACCTAATCCAATAGCAAACCTGTCCCCGAGTTAGTGCATCATTTAACACATCACAGCATGAGCAACATTCGCTCAAAGCTACAGAGTCCAGTTGTTGCAGTAAATTACTGAGCCATTTCAAAAATGAAACAATATATTAGTCATTTGATTTACGTTCCAGCAGGAACTAATGGGATCTGAGCTGAGCGCCACTGGGGGATGATGTCTGAAAATACTGCCAGTTCGGACGGCGTCCTGTCGAGTTTTTAAGGAACTGTTGAAAGTCTCCCTCTTAAGCACTACTAGAGAACTTTATTGACCCTGTGAACATCAACGTGAGGGTATGCAGGGAGATAACGAGGGTGTGCATTTTAATGCACGAAACGCTTAGAAAACAATATATGGTCAAGGACACTGAGCAATTATTTATTCAGAGAATTAATATTCTATTAACGGCAACAGCAGTGTGACGTGTGCATTTGAGAGTTGTTGGCTGGCGGAATAATTTCAAGGTTTCTGTTTTTCTTCAGAAAGATCTTGTTGTAGTACAAACCTGCAGGGGAGAATTTCAAGAGCGTATCAACAATTCTATACGAGCAGGAAGGGTCTAATTGTTGACCTCGCCCTCAGTTCAGGAAGACAGATTCTGATTAGTTCAACATGCAGGTGTTTCTTAATGCTGAAAAAAAGTGAACACTCTAATCATTCAGTTGAGAAATTATTCAGCTGTAACATTTACAACTATAAATGGAATGTTTAAATTTAATTGCACAATTGTTAAATTCTGAATTAATCATGATTAATTTCAATTTTCTTTAAAATTCTGTTATTTTGGATGCAATATTTTGATTTCAATAAGATGAAGGAATTATTTGTAGTTTATATGCTTACATAAAGTAGCAGTAAAGAAGATGATTTGGTAAAATAATGTTACCTTCTGAATTAACCCAACAACTGTAAGGCTGTTTTCAAATAGCTTTCAAACATATCCATTTTATTGTTCATAGTTTCTCTGGAAAGTTGGAAAGACTATATAACTTAGAACAGTGCAAATCATCGAATTTCCCACATTTTTTCTCAACCCATCAATTTCTTTAACTCCCCATCTTCAAATCATCCCACCATCAATACACCAATCATCAAACATTACTTTTGTAAAATGTAATTCAGTAAGACTACAAAACAAACCTCATAAACACTATTCAGGTAAATATGGAATTTAGCTGTGCAATTTTCTGATTGACTCTAAACTTTGCAAAACTGAAACACTTCCTAGTCTCCAGAGTGATATGAGTATCTTCCGTTGGTCTAACATCGCTGTTGTGTTTGTTGTTTCACACTGTGGTATCTACTGAGGGCCATAAAGGTCTGTGTTAAATTTTATGGCAATCCATTCAATAAATATTTTATTCTAGACCAAAACAGTGGACAGACAGAGGGACCCAGCGATCCCCTGAGCTACACCATGAGCATGACTAAAAATGAAGCTCCGCCTGATCTTACTCTTCGTATCAAAATGAGAGAAACAGGCCGCTTAGCAAACAAGACACAGGAAGTCCCAATAGCCGTGGCATGCCAGTTTCACACCTCAGCTACAATTACTGCTGCCATCGCCAAACAGAAACCTTGTTCGTCTTTCTTCATTCTTCAGAAGGGCTTAGTGAGAGTTGCACAGACACGAGGAGGAGGCCAAAGATGCAACAGTGAGTTTTCCCATTTGACCGAGACGGGAAGGAAAAAAAAAAAAAAAAAAAGAAAAGAGTCAGACAGGGCAAGAGAGAAAAGAGTGGGAGCAGGATAAAACCAAGTGAAGAATAATAAAATGCGGGTGGAAACATGAAGGGAACAAGATCGGGAGTAAGGGGGGGGATTGGGGGAGGGGGGGGGATTTCATTGGGGCATAATTGGCAGTCAAGTCAAAAGGGGACTTCTGATTTAACAGGCAAGTCAGGTGACTAAACCACTAGAGTGCAAACAGTGGAAGAAAAAAAAAAAAAGCCGTGGTAGATCCAGTTTTCTCTCCAGCCTTCCCTGCTCTCTCTCTGTAGACGACCAGGCGGTTGGCTCATAGCCTGTTCGCCTGACTACTTGCCCCCAAGCTATCCTGCATACCTCGCACCGCCGCGGACAGACCAGACTCCTACACACACTCGGAGCAGAGCAGCATTATCAATTCCTCAGCATATTAAGAGGTCGTCCGTTCCATTGACAACAGGGAAAAGCACGGAATAAACTTTCTGTTGATGCTCGGCAGCAGGTGCTGGGACTCCTCAGTCCGGTCCCTGTGTGTGATGGAAAAGTACAGAGTGTATATTTATCTAAGCTATGACTTCCTCATCCCCTGGTGGCATGCGCTGGGCTTAACACGGCGCAGATGAGGGAGTGTCAATAAATTCCTCCCAAAACCACATCAGTTACAGACCATGATACCAGCTGTTACCTACTATTTGCGGGTCAGGCACCAGCAGCTGTATGGTCATTCCCCATCAAACAACCTCTAACCTTTGAGAATATACAAGCAAGCAAGGCACCTGATGTGCAGCAAGAGGCTGGAGCCGGATTTGAACGCGTGTGTGCTCTGGGGTTTAGAGTAGTGTGTGCATGTAGCTGCAGTTGGCTACGCTAAGAGGGGCTAAATGTGTAAACACAGACATTGTGGGTTTATCACTTGAAGGAACTTGCCAAGCTGGTTGAGAACACTCGAGAAGAACATAAAATGAATGAGCGATGGGCAGTTTCCAGGAGCCGCCATCACTTCTCAGCACGGCGGCCTCAGGCTGATTCTGGAAGGGCTGTTTTTAAGAAATTTGGGGAATAAATGAGTTTGATTTGCGCAAAAGTTTCAAGAGACACGTTAATACGGGGCTGCAGAAATTCAAGGAGGCTGTTGCACAAACATCAACACATCTCGTGTAATCCCAGTCCAAAAGAGCAGACATATAGCTAACTGCTGGGAGTGGGGATGTATTAATAAATACAAATCAATACAGATGTCCTCTCATGTTAAAGGCATGGCTCACGTTTAACCAAACAAAAAAAGTTGCGTGTACCTGATGTTTCCAGTAATAAGTCTAGACAGCATCTAGGGGGGGCCAAGAATGGATGTCTGTAGATTACATCACCTCACTGTCGAACTGAGAAGGGGAAAAAAAAAAAAACTCTGCTTCACTGTCCAGCGTCTTTTTAGTGTCAGTACATCTTGTGTTCAAAACTGCTGATCATACATCATTCATTGCGCGTTGAGATTTATCCGGGAGGAAGTTTTGAAACCACCCAGAGCTTAAAGACTGAAGCACGATGAATAAAAGCATGAAGAATCGAGGGGAAATGGCAAGAGCACCTGAACTGACCGAGCAAAGTTAGAAAAAGAAAGAGAAATGATTTGGTTTATTCAATCTTTTGCCCTCAGTCATTAGTTTAAACTAAACCTTCAACAACAAAAAAATGTTCAAAGAATCTCCTTTGTGTGAGGTGAGGCAGTGCTATATGCACATTATATGCATCAGTTGTTGATAATCATGTGTAAAAGGTATTTAAAAGCAACATTACTGGAAGCCTGGCTGGTCTCTAAATTTGCCCCGGATGGTATTTTCTGCTTGCACTAAGCTGTGTATCTTCACGTTTAAACCCATTTTACCATTCAGCACTGGAGGGGAGAGAGGGAGCTAAAAGGTGGAACGGAGGAAGGTTGGAGGGGATGTGCGGTGATGGGGGGTGGCAGGGCGTGAGGCTGCGTCAAAGCTATGATTAGCGCCGACCAAGCTACGTTCTTATTGATTGGCACAGTGGAGACACTGGGCTGCCTTCCACCACGCTCTAATGAGAAGCCCTGACCTCCACTAGTCAGCAAGGTCACCAAAGCCTACTGTAATTGCACTTTCTCTAATGGCGTCAGTCACGCACGCACTCCAACCCCAGTAATGACAATTACCATAATGTCACCGGGCTCCACAGGGGCCTTCCAATCATCCGTCATTTTGGGAGAGGGGTTGTTAGTCAACCGCTGCCGGACTCAACGCTAGCAACACTGGATTTGATTATGATACCTTCTCACACGGAAACCCGTTTCTTAATCATCGCGCTGCAACAGATTTTTTTTTTTTTCTTTTTTAACAACCACATTACCACACACACACACTCGCTCACACACACAGAAGCCATGTATTCGTTACCTTCCGGAGACATGGCATTGACTTCCATTCAGTTTCTGCAGATTTACTCTAACGTTAACCATAACTACCACATCCCTCGCCCTGGCAGAACATCTCTACTCCTCTTTAAACTTAGAACACGTTTTCACCGAAGAAAGCAGCATTTTACATTGTGGAGACCTGATTTTTGCCCTCGCAACATCCTCATAAGACGAGCTGTTTAAACAGATTTCAGTCACCACCATCAGCCTACATGAACTAATTTTAACCCCAGGAAGAAATGGGGATCTGGGGATCCTTAAATAAATAAAAAAATTAATAAAGCTGGTCTAACTTTTTACTTAACTTACAAGGATACTGAGCTATTTTTTCCTGCAGACCTGCTCATGAACAGACTGAATGTCGCAACACTTTTGTTTTTGCTCCCATTTTTCATTAGCTGAACTCAACGATCTAAGACTTTTTCTATGTACACAAAAGCCCTATTTCTCTCAAATATTGTTGACAAAATTTGTCTAAATCTGTGTTAGTGGGCACTTCTTCACTGAAATAATCCCTCCACCTCACAGGTGTGACAGATCAAGATGCTGATCAGACGGCAGGATTACTGCACAGGTGTGGCTGAGGCTGGTCACAGTAAACATCAGGGTTTCAAGGAAAGAGAATAACCCTTTCTGTCAGTTTATAGGCTTCTTATTAAAGTATACGGTAATATTTTATCATTTAAGGTATAAAAGGAAGATAACTTGCAGTCATCAGGACAAAGACCTCAACCTTTCTGCTTTCTGACTGGCTCCCCTCGAAAACTGAAACAAAACACTCTCTGAAGTGCGTATTGACACAAACAAAGCCAGTAGCATCGCGAAAAGTAAGACTGGTTTGCTTTAGAAAAATCGCTGGCATACATCGGAAATCCTCACCATTTCTTCTGAATAGTCACAGTTCAGGTTCTTCTGACAGTGTAGCCAGCAGCACAGAAATAAATAGGCTTTACAGTCTGCCATATCTTCCTCCCTTCACTTTCCTGTCTTCCGAATAGCCTGCAGATAGTGACCCATTAAAGGAAATCAGTCATTATCACATCACACTGCCCCTACTTATCTGCACCTCACCGCCTTCCGCTCCTCTCCTGACCTCACCTTTTGTCTCTGATGCACCAAATATATACTCACCATAGTGTCACAATACAGGTGTCAGAGCGGCAGCAGCCGCCGAGTCCTTCAATTACTAAAAGAGCATCAAATTGCACGTATCTCATTACATTTCAAATCACCCTGAGGACCAGAATTATAATCTCCAGGCCGTTGTATTACATATGTGCTTGTAAACAAAAGCGCTCAATTTATTTAGCTCTTTAATTTGATGTTGCTCTAGTCTTGAAGACTCTTTATCCGACATCGACACACATCAAACCCAACAAGGTCTAAACGCCTGTCAATTCAGCTCCCCAGACTGCAACTAATGAAGTCTTTTGGCTGACTGATGGAAAAGTAAACAGCCAATCGTGTTGCTTTTGACAAAGTGTGTGTAACCTGATCTGAATGACTGGGATTTTGGGAAGACTCTATTAGTCAGCATGAACGGCAAAGGAGAAGGAATGATTCATGAGTGCGTGGAAAGTGGAAAACCTTCCATCAAAGCCAAGTCTGACATCCTACTTCCAGGAGGGCGGAGTCTCAAACTTGAACAAAGACAGCAGAGCTGGGTAGAATTTAGATGGACGGACACTTCTATGATCTGTTTTGTTCTATGTATGTATGTCGTCCCGATTATGGTGTGCATGCTTTGTCTCTCACATGTAGCTTCAGCCTCAGTTGCTTCAACGCATTCAGAACTGCATCTTTGGTCGATGCTTGCTGACCCCAAGTGTGTGGCATATGGATTTTTTTAAACCATAAATATATCCATAAATCTGAAGGACACAATAGTACCGGCAGCAGCACACACACTGGACCTTTCTTGTCACAGCTTCCAGCATAAACACGCCGGTTATGCTGATAATAGTTTACACAAGCAACTGGACCTTAAACCATCTTTAGATTTATGTATCGACAAGTCATTCAAAGACGCAGTCACGAGAAGGTGCTTTTATATTTTCATCTTCCAAGTTAGAGAGAAATCGGAGCTGCGACAAATCAAGCCTCAGTTCCACATGACTGACACAGCATTCACACTCCATACAAATAAAGATGTGCTGTTGCTGACAACACAAGGCTTTCAAAAGTAGTTGTTATATCTGTTTTTCCTGAAATGGTGCAGATTGCACAGCTGATATTGCAGACCATTGATGTATTTACAGCAGTCTTTATATATCTGTACCTGCCTGGAACAGGAAGATGATTGACATCAGACGTATTCACGATTATGGAGCATGAGTACATTTTCACACTTACCTGATGAGGCTCACACATTATTTCAGATCCTTGTGTCGAAGCCCATGCTTTTTTTTTTTTTTTTAGTTATTTATTTATTTATTGTTGTTGTTGTTGTTGTTGTTAATTACTCATCGGGTCTTTCTGCCTAAAGCTGATCAATGTGTTTATGCATTTCGGAGCTTCAGATAGTTACTTTCAGTGGAGTTTTTTTTTTCATTGAAGGGTCAACATGTGGTCAAAATACAGTTTTTAATACAGTTTGTTTGTTTATTCCCACTTGATATTTTGTTGAAGAATATTGGGTTTCCAATAGAACACTGCCAAATGGCTCTGTGGGTGTTTTTAATAGCCTACTGAGTTTGGCTTGTGTTGCTGTTCAGTGTTGAAAAATCAATGTTTCTTCTTCTTTTTCTTTTTTTTTTTTTTTTCGGTCAAATGAACTCCACTACCCATTTTAGTCATTCAGTCTGTTTTAATTAGAAATGAGTAAAAGCATGTATTTACAGCACTGCATTTGAAACTTGATGCCATTATTTGGGTTGCTGTTCTTTTTTTTTTTAATGATCATTATATTCATTTGATCCATAGATGTCGAGGTGGTGTGATCAGCCTGTTGGGTCTCAGCGAAATTTTTTTTTTCATTTCCGTCCTCTGGTGGTACAAAGAGTTGTTATTTTTGGGAGGGAAAAAAAAAAATGGTTGCCCACTTAATGGAATAACAGCAGATGTCACACAATGATTTTAGTGCAGCCATTTTAATCTAATAGCAGCTGCACCACTGGCGGTAATGATTCCTTTCAAGACATCTCTCAGACAAATTTCTTTAAATAACTTGATTAAAGTATTAAGACTGCGGCGATGATTTCATATTGGCGGGCCCGTTAAGTAAACCCTTTCTATTAAGTACTTCTGCTCACGCTTTGGGAAATGAATCCTCCCTCCGATGCTGATAAACAACAATATTTAATAGTTATTGCAGTTACAGTTTTTGTACTAATGTAATCACTCACATTTTACACTTTTGTGGTTATTACGACAGAGTATTTACACCAGCATGAGGCTCTTTTTTTAAAAAAAAAATAAAAAAACAAATCAGTATTTGGTTGTTCGCAAAAGCATCCTTTCCGTAAAACAGAGGACTCTGAAAGGTTTATCTTCTTTTTGTATCATGTAGCACTCTAATGAACAAAAAAAACATGGTTGATGAGGTGTTATTTTACATTTCTAGGTTAAAAATGTGCAGCACCACCAATACATTTTATCACTGTCATTTCACTCAATATGGGACTATAGATCTGTTTAGCAGCCAATATTAATATTGCTAACTTTTCTAGTCTTATTTCATCAAATATCTGAAATCCATGGCCACCCTCCATCAACTTGGCACTTTTCGAGCAATCCCTTTACAAACGGCATGATTACACAAAGTACTGGGTGTTAGTGGCTGATTTCTTATTGACAGAACGCTCGCTGGATAACCATACATGTTTGAAGGCGAGGAGCTGAAGACAAAGGGGAGAATGGTGTCGGAAAGCTTTACAAAAATAAAAGCAGCAGCAGAGTTGATACGCTGAAGGACGGCGCGTGAGCCACTTGGGCTTAAACAGACCGACTTATTGTCAGTCTGATTGTAACTCGCCGTCTCATGGGTCAGCTGAGAGCATGCATGACTGCCCGGCCTGTGTGAACTGCTGCGAGCTCCTTCTTGAGATTTTCAGAGATTTGGACTAGTATGAACTTATTCTAGCCCCACCTACAGGTGATTCGGACGGAGTTCATTATGGAGGCAGCCTGGATTCAGTAACAAGTCATTTAGTACTATCACAGCCTTTTTTTTTTGTATTTTTCTTTCTGCTGATAGCAAAGACATTTCTGCAGACAATAAGCCACCACGGTCGTGTGCATGCCTAATGAAGGACTATGGTTTATGCCGTTTGGCAGAAGAACCTGCTCGCCGCCCCTCAGATTTACCGCAGTGTCTCTCCGGTTTTCAGGAGGTTCATGTATTTAAGTGAGAGCTCGGGTCATAAAAAAACAGAGAGTGAGAGAAAAAAAAAAAGTAAAAGAAAAAAGAAAAGAAGAAAAAAAAAAAAAAAGGCCTGGGTAGGTGGTAGCTAAATCAGTGAGAGCACAAAGAGGCAGGCGTCTGAGAGGTATTGACCCTCCATTGATCGTCAGAAGCTGCGTGGTGGTATTGACCAGATAGAGGAGAGACCCGGGGAGGCAGCACACAGCTCCACCGCTGAGAGAGGGAAAAAAAAAAAAAAAAAAAAAAAAAAACAGAGAAAAACAACCATATACACTGCCTACTCTGACCTTGTGGGCCGTCGCTGTCCTACAGCCCACACCACTCTACCCCCACCCCGCACACCGAGATATATATGCATGCGTTTGCGTGTGCGTGCGCGCACGGCGGAGAGACCCCTGCAGAGAACCGTGCAGAAAGCTCGGCTTTATCTTATTGAGGCCATTTCCTATCGCGCCTCTTACGCAGCCTCGCCGTGGTAAACACTGCAGCAGTTAACCGTCCAGAGGGCCTTCTCCTGCCTCTGCTGCACTCGCACGGCCCTGACTGAACGTAGAGCTCAACATCACTAATCATTACAATATGTCAATAGATTTGTTATGATCTTGATGTGATGATTCATTAGTGAGTAGACATGAGTCATTAAAGAAAAGAAGCTTTGATACTTTTGGTGCATTACAGTCTAATGGAAAGGCTAATCTGAACATCCCTTGGCTTGACAACAGGTGTAAGCAGCCATTTCCCCAGCAAAAAAAAAAAAAAAAAAGGTGGTACTCACAGTAATTGGCAAGCAAGCACAGGTAGCGGAAAGTTGACGCCAGCAGTGGTTGATTGTGGAGGCGGAGGAGGGTGTTGTTGTCTGCTGACAAAGAGGAAGCCACGAAATGAGACAAAAAAAAAAAAAAAAGGTGCATACGGCGTTTTGTCACTAACAGCCTTGATGTCAGTCAACAGCTGCATTACTTATTTGAGGAGACGCATGAATAAGAGGAGCCTCACTGTGCAGCCATATAGGACATGAAGCTCGCAGCTCCAAACCCAGGAAAGTCATGGGGTGAAAAACAAGAGGAGAGAAGGGGGGTGGGGGGGGGGGTCATTAAAGTGAAAACCAGGAGCCACATGGGAGGCAGAATTTTAAATGACTCCCCTTGTAGCAAGACCAGCCCAACAGAAGGACTAAACCTCTCTCCCTCTCTCTATCCATCTCACTCTCTCCCTCGCAGAGATGCAATTAATTCGGATAGAGCGTGCCAAGTGTGCAGAGATAGAGCGAGCAGGATGCGCCCTCGCACATGCCGGAGGGAGGACAGTTTCACATTCCCCAGAACAAATACAGATTTGGGGCTTTCGGTCCAGCACGTCGTGACCAAACTTCATCTCATCATTTCCACCTTGTCTCTCGGAGTTTTTCTGCGAGCACTCAATCCTTCAGCAGTCCTCACGGAGGGAAGGCAAGGAAGAAGAAGAAGAAAAAAAAATCTCCCTTCCTCTTTACTGCTGCAGTAACACCACCCAAACTTTTTACACCTATCGCACTCACAAGCCAGTCAGTTAAAAAATGCTGCATTAACCCAGATTTTAAAGCGACGCCGAGAACACAGAGTGGGAAACGTTTGTGATTTTCAAATGCCTGTTTATGCGCCTCCTCCAGAACACGGTTACCCAGCTGTTGATATTTCTCAAGGCCAGGATCGGAGGACTGCAGGTGTTGGAGCCGGCGGCCGGCGCGGGGAGACGCGGTGGAGTGTGAGTCATGTCATGGTACACAAAGCACGTACCATGCAAAGTGCAGGAGGGAGTGTAGCTCAGGGCCAGGGAGGCCATCGATACCAGGGAAATTGATCGTAATCAACCAAGTTACAGAGACTGAGCAGGGATTGGCCGACGACCATCTTTCCCTTCTTCTCCTCCTCCTCCTCTTCCTTTTGCCTCTTCTTCCTCCATCTTATAACGGTGTTTGTAACCAAGCCTAATTCAAAATGTTAGTTTGCAGATTAAAACTGATCTTTCAGGGCATAAACGGAATGACACATCACTACCTTCTGTTTATCCGACCAAACAATATTTTTTAATAGATTGCTATTCCTTAGCTTTGCTACTTGATCTGATTGCCATCCGGGACGAGGAAAAAGTACTTGTTGAAAATCAACTCCGTCGTCTCCGCTGTGGCTCCGCCATAATTTCTCATTTGAAGACAGAGGCATACCTGGCAGTGCAGCTGCGCCGTTAAAAACGCTGTCCCAATTATAGCATAACACCTAGCCTTATGGTTTCCATGGCTGCACGATGCATTTTCCCGCAGGACGCACCGTGGAGAAACGAGTGTCTTATCAACCATCACCCTGGTAATAACACTCCCCCGAGCCTTTGCCGCATGTGTCAGACCTTAACGAGAACCCTGGGTGAAATCTCTCTCCCAGTCCAGCCACAGCCATTGATTTGGACTTAATCTGTTCCTACGTGTCCTCGTGTGTGTGTGTGTGTGTGTGTGTGTGTGTGTGTCTGTGTGTGCATGTGTGTGTGTGTCTTTGTGTACGTGTGTGTGTCTGTGTAAGGAAGCAGTGAGCTCACATGTGGGGGGTTAGCTGGAGAAAGGAAGAAAGAGAGTGTGTGAGTCTTTGTGTCTGCTCTAAAGTGTGTGCATTTTTGTGTATATGTTAAGCTTGTATGTGAGCCAGGCGATCATTTATCTTGAAGCCACGTCCCATTCGGCACTGATATATAAAAATCACAGGCCCAACTCGGTATTAGAAACAAATGTACGAAAACAGTCGATCCATTCTTTTGTATTTTCCTCTCTAAAACCTCAGTTCATCACATTATCTCACCGCGATGCTGGATTAGTGCCGTGTTGGACAGAAAAATTCAACCTCAATGTACAACTTTGAGGCTAAAGTCATAATATCTAGCATAATTTTTTTTTTCACATTTTCTTTCACCTAATTCAGATTTTGAATCTATCTTTTAAAAGCAAAGAAAAATCTTGCTTCCCAATATTTCGCTTTCTTTCATGTGGCTCTTACGCTGTGGCTTCTTTCATTCACGTATTTGGCGCGTAGAAGAAAATGAAGAGAGAAGTGAATTTGTCGGTGAATGAATTCATCAATGTTTGATTTCTTTCACCCGATGTGTGTGCACCACTCGGGGGCACGGTGGTAGCCTTTATTCTGAGTAATAATAATACCTGTCATCCGTCGTTTAGACATTTTGATATTATTCAAGAATGAATGGACTGGAGGCCTGAGCAGTGTGAGAGCTGGATGGACGGATGAATGAATGGATGGATGGATATTCAACAAACTTTTAATTGAATGTAGAGGATGCGGTGAATAGTGGAATAATATTGTATCACTGGATCAATTCCTAGTGATTTATTTGTGAAACTTTTGCATCATGACCGTTAAAAAAATTATCATTAACCCTTTTAATTACACCAGCTGGTCATTTCTGTGGCAAGTTTCAATGTTAATTGCATTTTAAGAGTGAACAAGTGCAATTTGTACCATCAGAACTTTAAATACAGCCTAAATCGTCCTTTTTTCTTAGATATATGACACAAGTTCTAAAAAACATTAATTGGTTTGAGCTTTTCCTTGAAGCAAGGTCAGCTGTAAATTATGCCGCTCTTCTATAATTTTCTTTATGATGAACATGCCCTTAGATATCCCCGAGGTTATTAATAATGCATTGGGATACTGGAATCTGATGGGGAAAGCTTAATTTCAACCCGTGGACATTTGTCATGTAGGAAGCAACTAGTTGTGAATCACTTGGCTTCAAAACCTACCTTGAACACTCTGTGTAATGCGGTTGTTTGTCCACAGACAAAGAAAGAGTCTATGAATGAAGGGTGAGTACACATTACATCCAGGCAACAAGGATAACTGCAACCAGCTTCTCTTTTTTTGCCAGAATATCAACAGTACAGCCAGCATTCAGAATTCAACATTTTTTTTTTTTTATGTAGTCAATAGTCACCACTTTCAAGTGGAAGTTAAAAATACTGAAACTGAACAGTTCTCCACTAAAACGCAGACCATCAGCGGCTCATATTCGAACTGCATTTGAGCAAAAATAGAAGGAAAAAAAAAAAACACACCCACAAACAGATTTTCCCTGATTCCATCTGTTTAGTGTTGCAGGTTAAAACGATACAGCAGATCTTCAAACAAGAGCTCAATCTGACTGCAACAACCCAGATACTTGAACCTCTGCTGTGGTTTGCAGAATAATTTGTACTCTGAAAGAAGTGTTCAGCCATCATCTTTGACTTTCGGATTATTTATTTACACTGTAGTAAAGAAACACAGTGATCACTTGCTTGAGCTTGGATTTCGGTGAGAATTGTCGAGTGAGTTGTTCTGAAATTCAATTCAAGGAGCGGGACAGTTTCAGAAACTATTAAGCAGTTTAAAGCATGACAGAAACGTTTGGTGACGACGCCACATTTCCACCCTGTACGAGTGACTTAAACACATTGGTCGCGACGCGCTGAAGTAAGTTTGTCGCAACCAAATATATGCGGAGAGGCACGTGGGTGGGGCGAGGCGGCGGTTGAGAGAGTAAACAAATATTCCATTCATTCATAAAAAAGTGAGATTTTTTTCCTCTGCTATTCAGCACCTTATCCTGGATAAGAGGACAGACGTCAGTCTTCAAGTTGTTAGAACAAATTATGTGCGACTTATCTGACAACCAGAGCTCTGAGCTAAAACGTCACATCTGACCTTCAGCAAACTTAGCTTTCTGAGAAGTTTCAAATCTTTTAAAGTGATGTTAAAGGTGGTATAACATGGCTTCTTCCATTATAAGTAAACCTGAAGAATTTTTCATCCCAGGACGATCACATATGAGTGACAAGCCAACAGATTTTCAAATACTTCCAAATACTTCATGAGTCTTACGGTTGTTGACATGTTTTATCAGGTTAAACCTACTTTTGGCAGTATTGCACTAAAAACCAATAACGATGATGGAACGACTAACATGGCCGTATTCCTGTAGTTTCTGTGAGTCTGTACATAAAAACCACAGCAGAGCTGCTGTCTCTCTCTGGAGGGTGGCAGCTTCCGTCTCTCTTTATGTTATTTATACTTTCAATAGAGTAACTCAACATTTCAAAGTGGTAACTCTAAATAAATATTCATGTTCAGTAACCCGCACAACATTTACCATTACAAAAAAATATGTTTTCACTTTCAAAACATAGAAATACCTTCAGTAGTGGAAGACGTCCCTCAACAGAGCGAGTGTTCCAGACTCCAACACTGAAATGAGAGCTTTACCAGATGTTTGCTGCTGCAGTGGCTGCAAAAACAGGACAAGCCAGAGGAAAACAACAAAGCCAGAAAAAAAACATACAAGTTTATCATAATCAGGTGTTGAGCTGCTGTTTGACAAACATGAACCACCACGTAAAATCCAAAAGGAGTGTGACATGAATAACTCTTCAAACACTTTATACTTACAGGAGGATCTGGATCACAGAGGCTGATGATGATGATGATGATGATGATGCTGCAGATAGTTCAGGTGAAAGGATGAACCCTGGTTTGAGATCTGAAACGAGATGAGATGCTTTTGCATCTTGCACATAAAAAAAACATTTTTTCAATATTTTCAATATTTTCAACTTCCGTTTCCTCAATGTTAAAATGAAAACCAAGATTTGCCACGATGATATTAAACAAGGTCAATGAACACGAGTAAGGCAGAAATCGTAGAACCCTTCAAAACATCATTTATGAACAGAAACCAGCTGAAGCCTCTTGTTTTCTAAACATTTTCACCAAAAAAACGCTACAAACTCACCACCAGCTAGCAAGAACTTCCTCCGAGCTCAAGCGGAAGCGCTTCCCTTGTCTGCCACAATAAAAGCTCGCACTACAAATTAAAAGTACCGGTAAATATTATCCAGAATACTCCTTTGGGTGTTTCGACGTGTTTTTGGGTCACTTTGAATCAACGAGGTGAAAAGTTGAAAAATTCCTCCCATATAAAAGAAGGTTTATCTCTGTTCACTTGTTGAGTTGAAATAAAAATGAAACTAAATAGAACATCTCAAACTATTATGAAACTACATTTGTGCCTCAAGACCTATATATTTTGTGATGAAAACGGATTTTAAAAATGATCATAATCATCCATCTATGTTCTTTACCATTTAATCCTGTGCTGAATCCCAGCTGACTGTGAGTGAGGGGAGAATACACCCTGGACAGGCGACCACACACACTCCCTTTGGCCAATTTAGGGTCACCAATTAACCTCACATGCAGGTTTTTGGACCGTGGGAGGAAACCTGAGTGCACTCACGTGGAAAATATGCAAACTCCAAATAGAAAGGCCTGGTCAGTATTTAAACCTTTGACCTTCATACTGTTGGGCGAGAGCGCTAGCCACCGCGCCCAGAGGCATGCGGCCCCAGATCATAACCATTAAACATATTATTTAAGCACATGAGTACAGTGTGATACCTTTTCTACCATATTGCGCCATACAGAGTAGACTTTTCACAGCTACAGTGAATTATAAGATGACTGAAGGGAGAACAATATGGATTAATATACAAATCAATAATGAACAAAAAACTCAGACAGGAAAAAATGCACAATGTTTTTGTCATAATAGTAAGCATAGCAACCAATACTGCTACTACACACTATAGTTTCCTAAAAGCATCAAACAGCTGGTTCAAGCATTTTTTCTTTCTGCATTTGTGAGTGACAATGAAAGCATGTGAACACATCTGATTTTAAATGCGAAAACTTGTTATGTATTTCCATTTTATAGACTATTATTTAGCATATCTATTGATACAATTAGACAACATCAAAACAGGGTTTTGATAAAATGCAATCCAGGATGCAGAGGAAATGTATAACAATGACATTATTGAGCTATAGAGAGATTAAATTGTAATCTGATTTTTACCCAAGCAGTTTGCATAAAACCGACAAGTAAGTGAGGCTGTATTTTTTCATGATTTGTCAACAAGTTACAGTGTGATGGAATATTTTAACTACAACTTTTTGGGTGAATGTGTCACTCTGATAAACACACACCATTCACAATGCACTGGACAGGGCTCGCATTTAATGTGCCCAGCCGATTCAGGGTCCCACCGACTCTTCAGGTCTCTGCTCCGTACTCGGTTTCAGAGCTTGTTTTTCTTCCTGTGAGTCGCATTTTACAAGCAACATTCCTCCCTCTCCTCAACAATTGGACTGCATCAGTTCCTGCTATCTCCCCGCTCGAAGAAGGTGGCGGCTGAGCCGAGAAGGGGCCAGCCTGTGCAGGGGCATTTGGATGGGGGAAGGGCATGTCTGCTGGCAACAAGGGTGAGTAGATCAGTGCAGCTCAGTGTCTGTGAGGCGGTGATAAGATTCCAGGATTTTCCCAGTGTGACAGGCCTGCTCACCAGCCGTATACTCCTCTGCATGGAGACAACCACAACCGCCGCCACATGACCCTCCCTCCCCAACCCCTGGGCTGCTACGCCTCAGCAGGCAGGAGCCTCAGTCACCTGCAACCACACCCAGCAGAAACCCCCACACTCCAACCGAACCACAGATCTTAATCTGAGAGATTCCACATGCAGGGGGAGAAGTGCGTTAATGAATTTCCACATTAAAGTCACATGCTTCAACACGACGCACGAGTCGTGCTGTCTCTTTCTTTTTCTCCGGCTCACTTCTCTTTCTTTATCTTTGCCTCCTCGGTCCCCCCCCCCCCCCCTCCTCCCCACTCCCTCTCCCTTGGATGGCAGGTCAGGCAGTGAGCTGTGCGGGCTCAGAGGAGGTAAGGACGCCGCGGTGCACATTAATAATGAAAGGCCTCAGCCACCACCCCCAGACACACACACACACACACACACACACACACACACACACACACACTCCCCCCATCGCCATGGCGATGGCACTAGCCCAGCACCGTCTCCGAGGGGGGGTGCTGGGAATACAGCTCCGCTCTCCAACTCTCCGCTCACCAAGCTGATCACAAGCTCGTACACAAGCCCACCACACTGGGCCTTCCACCGCGGATATTCACTAATTAAAAACACCCCGCACTTTGGCTGTGGCAGAAATCTACATCTCCTTCCCCACCTGGATATGAAAAAAGTGACTATGGAGCTGTGAAAAAAAAAGAAAAAAAGAAGAAGAAAATCACCGAGAATCATCACTTAGCAGGAAATGGAAATTCACTCTAGTGTCACAGACCCGAGGCATTAGAATCGGTAATTACACTAAGACCCATGTGAAATTGACCACAGTTTGGAGAAGGTTTTTGAATATGCACTGCTTCCACTTATCCGTGTCTTTATCCAAACTTTTCTTCCCTTCTATTCAGTATTACACATTCAGCCCTAAACACTTTATCCAGGCTTCGCTGGGATAGAGTTTATTGCTCTGGAGACAGATCTTTCCATCAGTAATCCATGACTATCGGTGATTTTGTGCCTTTCTGCTCGAGTTTCCTGACTATAAATGTCAGCAAGTGGGGCGGCTGTCACAAAGATCTTGGAGAGCAAAAAGTATTTGACAATAAATGACATTTAGGATGGGTTTTTCTTTTTTTTTTTCCCACAGGGCGTCATGCACTTTGAAGAAACACTGCAATTACAATTGGTCTTATTCAAACATGTTTAAATCATTTTGGTTACATTTTTAGCATAACAAGGCTCCGTCATTCCACCGTAGGGAGAAATTACATAGGCAGCGAGGGAGAGATCGCAGACAAACCAGAGGACATTATGGTGATCCATACCGCTACCTGGTTTACTTTTAATGATCTCTGCGAGTCAGAATTTTCCCATACCGTCCAATTGCACAAGAAAGGGGAACAATTTTCATAATTTTTCGAAAAATTCATACTTATTTGTTTTTGTCAGTCAAACCAGCCGTTTTGGGGGAAGAAAAAAAAAAAAAAAAAAGAAAACATGCAAACAGACAAGTAGACAAACATCAGGATCGTAAAGTTTGACACAAATACATGCATTCCTTTTTATTCACAAAACCAGTCCAATTTTCTAAACAAATACAAAGATCGGTTATTTCTCAAAGCGGTAGCTACCCAGCAACATAACAAAAACATGAAAATATAACAAATAAACAAACAGTTTTCTTTAAAAAAAAAAAATGCAATCTTGTCTCAGTGCGTTCAGTAGGGTAGACTCAGAGCAAGTGCTGTCTCTTAGTGCTATTGCCCTGAGCAGTATTGGCACATGCTCAGTAGGGCCACAGTAACATAAGGCTGCCAGTTTCGCTAAAAGAAAAGTTTGGAAATGCAGAGGAGGGCTGATTGAGGAAATTACAGCAGTGACGGCTCTGGCGAACAGCATCTTCAACCCGGTGAAGAGTCTCTGGAGATCTGCCCGATAGCGAGACTTTTTCAGTTTCAATTCAATCCGAAATTGACAGCAACACAATTTGGAACATTTTTCTTTTTTTTTTTTTTTCTTGTCTTTCAAAAGACGACCGCTGATCTGCCTGGAAACTCCAGTCCTCCACCAAATGAAATCAGAAAATCGACAAGGGTTTAAGTAACATAATGGTGAAGAATTACAATAATGTTTGCCATTAGCCACTAGTTTTAAAATATAGCTGTAAATTTACATTCTCTACACGAGTACTGTATCTTTCCACACATGAACAACATTAACACCAAACACAGAAATTAGTTGATTGTCCACACTCAGTCCGTCATTTCTGTTTCTGGCAATGAACAGTTCCATGTTTAAGCGACAGAAAAAACCTGCTGGGAAAAGGACAAAAGGTACCAAAATGGAAACATAGAAAAGGGAATGAAAGTTGCCATAGATGCTTTTCTTTACGCTTCATTTTTGGTTCAAGGAATAAGTAGGTGCATCCATTATCCGATTGATCTTTTTTTTTTTTTTTTGCCGTTCGTTTTTTTTTTTCTTTTTTGTCGTTTTGTTTTTTTTTGTCGTTTCTTTTTTTTCTATAATTTTATTTGTTGCTAGTTTGTTTATAAGCCAGTGTCTGTTCCGGAGACAATCCAGGAGTTGGCATTGCACTTGATGGCAGAGCTTTGGGTAGGGACGTGGAGGAGGAGGAGGAGTCCTACTGGAACCACCGGAACGCCGCTCCTGTAGGAAGCATCACCTTCTTGGAGAAACAGAAGACAGGAAGGGAGGAGAAGGGAGGGCGGTGGGGGGGGGGGGGGGGGGGGGGGGGGGGGGGGAGAGGGAGGGGGAGGATGGAGTTGTTAATGAAATGCAGCATATATTTAGTGAAGCCAAAAACTGTTCGCAAGTTGACATGGGGGCATGCGTCATGTTTAAGTTGTCCTCGTCTCTGCTGTTCATTTTATAGGTACAACAAATGATTACTGACACAAGGGAATGACAGAGTGATTGATTCGTGTATTAAATTTTCTTTTCTTGTTTCTATTTAAAAAAAAAAATAAAATAAACTAAGAGCTCAAAGTCAAAACTAAATTCTACCAAGGTCCCACAGTGAAGTGTTTCTATTGATAAATGGTTGGAACCGCTGGTCGGTCCGGCACTACTTGTGCTCCACTCTGTCCCCCAGGTGGGCAGCATGTGTGGAATCTGTACAAAGCGCCACCACAGGATCAGGCTTCAGTCACACCAAACCCAATATGCCACATTCATTATTTAGCCGCCACACGCGTTGCTCTCCCACACCCATCATCATCAACGGCGCTGATGATGGTGCGAGAGCGCAATCCGTGTGACTGGATTCAGACCCACACACACACACACACCAACACACACCCCCACCGCGGTTATCTGTGTGTCTGATTGCACCGGGCAGGAGTGCCACACATGCATGCGGCCGCGGGGCTCAGCAGCAGCCTGCCAGTCAGGAGATAGAGAGCCGCTCGGGGTCCCTGGAGCCGCAGCGCGGCTGGCGTCCTGCAAAGTGCAACTCGATTCTGCAGCAGCGGATTCTTCCGTTAGCCAGCTCCGCCTGGAGCGAGGCAGGAGGAGCTCGGCAAACATTTATGCACCCACACACACTCTCGCACCGAACCAATATGTATTCAAGTACAGTCACACACCTCCACACACAGTGGCACGTTAACCGACACTCGCAATACACCCCCGAAATCGCACCAAACAGTGAGAGTGTTAAAGTAAAAAATCTCATGCGCGCTGGATTCAGATTCACTTTTCCGTCGGTGCTCAGCGAC
Organism: Salarias fasciatus; assembly: GCF_902148845.1. Lineage (NCBI taxonomy): Eukaryota > Metazoa > Chordata > Actinopteri > Blenniiformes > Blenniidae > Salarias > Salarias fasciatus. Next base: position 19,040,312 of record NC_043754.1, read on the forward strand.
CGAGGACTGAAAAAGGAATCGGACAAAAATCCGAAAACACAAAATATTATAATTCTATTTTTACTATAATAAAATTCTGCTAAGTTTTGTTTTGGACATAACCACTTTTTTTTTTGTGTGTGTATTGTTGAACAGCTCTCTCGCACAGCTGCAGTGGAATTATAAGTTTTTCAACAAAGGCAGCTCCGAGGTAAATGGCCCATTAGTTTGGAGAAGTTTGTTCAAAACCAAAAACAATAAGAGTCTTAATTGCTTTTTAGGGCCCACTTAAACCATTCCTCTACCTCTGAATCAGCGGTGCAGTGTTCTTTTGACTGCCATTGTTCACATCGGGACATGAAACTGAGTGACAGCAGGGTTCGTGCTCCACAGGTTTCATTTACTTTCATTCGGAAAGTTAACACCCGCTGACAAAAATAAAACATTTTTGCTTGGGTAAAAAGACTTCAAACAAGGTAATTATTCCCTGATCCCAACTAAATATAGCCCACACTGTGCTTTATTTGTGAAATTGACTTAATCAGGAATAATCTGACAGCTGAGACACTGAATGCCCACATACAGTATGTGGCGTATGCGTCAGTTCACATCAACTCTCAAATGTGTGATCATTTCCCAAAGCTGTTTGATGGATGCAAGGTCAGCCTGAAATGTTAATTCATGCTAATTTATCTGCTTCACCTAAATCTGGATTATGCATGTATACACTACTACAGTGCTTGCTCTAATACAAATATACAGAAAACTGCTTTAGGCGGAAGAAAATGTTGATAAAATCCACAAACCCAGAGGCTACAGCCAACATATTGCCAAGATGATTTGATGGTTCATGTGTTAAGTATCAGTAGCCTCTCATCCATCTCTGGGATGACCTTTCTGCGGCAGTACTCAGCTACTCAGAAGACGGTCAGAGGACAGCAACATCTGGCGCTGCCACAGATGTCAAAAAACCTGGTAAGAGCTGTGCTGACCATGACGTAATGCGCGCAAGGGAAGGAAAACAACACGTCCCTCCACTGATCTGGAAACGCTGCTTTTCCTCATTATCAAACATGTGCAATCAATGGAAAAAAATGGCAGCTTTTCAGGAATAGAAAACCCTTTTCCTTCACGACGCTGATTGCAAGGGTTCAAACAGATGGGATCTGTGGGTGTGAAGTGGCCAATCACTAAAATCGATGGATTTTTTTTTTCCTTTTTTTTTTTTTTAAAGGGGTGCACATTTGTCTTAGCATAGCACAAACAATTTCTGTAGAACAGACCACAAAAGTCAAACATTTTTTTTTTAAAGGCTAACTGCTCCTTAAACGGGCTCAATCCACCACAACTTAATATAATGGCCTTTCAGCGCACAGTGCATGTTGTTAGGTGTTGCTGATGCAAATTCCTGTAAGCCAGTTTAAGCCATCATGAATTCAGCTGTTGCCCCAGGGCGCCACTGAGCGTTCTGCTTATTGTTCTCACGGCTTTATCATCAACAATTGTCAGTATTCTCTTATGGAAACCCACAATAATAAAGGGAAAAAAACAAAAACAAAACACAAACTGACACAATGAACTCAAAAGCATCTCCACATACAGTAGTGTATGTGGGATGTAACACCGTCTGCTTTTCACAAGGAGAAGAGCAGGGAAAAAAAAAAACCTTTAAAACAAGTGAATCAAAACACCAGTGACCTCCAGCTGGCATAAACACTCACTGTTTGTCTGGCTGAGGGGCTGACGCATTTTCCTGCGCTTGCTCTCCTTTCCAACAGTCAATTGTCATGGATATGTAAATACGCTCATAGGATTTATCTTACTTGACCAGTAAACACATCTTGGAACCGTAGCAGGAGCAGCAATTAGCTTAACACATGCTTTCTGCAGTAAGTTCACTAAACATGTAAAATAACAATGCAAGCAGCTACTTTTGGTTTCTCGTTTGATTACTTTGCTTTTAAGTACTGAAATGACTGCAGTTAAGTTGTTTCGGGATCCTTGAGTATTTCAAAAGCATGTAATTTTCCACATTCACAAGCATACAAATACTACAATACCCACCGTGTAATCCAATTTACCTACACAATTCAAATTAACATACAAAATGATATGTATATTGGTCGGGATCAAGGATATTATACTAACAGGGAAATTTTCTGGTCATTAATCACATTTATCTACGGAATAAATTGCTTTATTTTGTAACTTCTAAATTTTGGTATTTGTTTTGGTATTTATATTTAGTATTTTTGGTATTTATTTGGTATTTACTTCATACAAGTGAAATAAATCCCATGTCTACTATTGACAATGAAGTTAAAAAGTGAAACAAATACTTTGAGTAATTTTTGAGGAGAGCTCTTTGTACATTTGAGCATTTTCAACTATTTCCATAATACAGACACAAAAACAACAACAAAATACTAGTCTGAGTTTTTGTTAGAACACAAGTAAAATTACAATAAAGGTGTTTTACTGATCCTCTATAAGCTAATGAAATTATAGTGAAATCTGTGATGATAATGATGACAGACGCTGACGTTATTAATTCAACTCATGTCCTTTAACCCTGGAAATTCATTCCCAGTAAGCACAGGTCAAGAATGTGGACGGAGGCTGTAATAAAGTCATTAAAACTGTGTTGGACAAGCTGTTAAATGGAGACGTGAACGCCCGAAATATCACATCTTACATATGTCTACCTCACCTTTAAGCAGCAACTCCCAAAACTTGCCTATTCTTTTATTCCCTTGGTGAATAATACCCCCGTCTCTCTTGGAGTTCTGGACTGTTAGCTTAATACAGATGTCAGGCTACAGTATGACACCTCGACTGCCTCAGTTCTCCCTCTCCCTCTCTCTCTCTCTCTCCCTCTCTGTCTTCTCTGTCCACTCCAACTTGTCCCTCTGTCTGCCCGGCAACTTGCTCACACATCCATGAGTCTCGGTGTCAGTCTGCATGCCTGTCAGTTTGTATGAGTTTCCTCGGTCCTGACAGTCCGGCGCACGGTGTCTGGGAGGCAGGGAAGGCCGTGAGGGAATACGCCGCTCCCGTATCAGCGTCTGATACCAACAAAGTAGGTCCCGGCGGAAAACGCTAGTGTGTTCAGGCGTTAGCTTTGTTTGATGGCTACAAAGCACCTTATCCGCACCAAAATTAATTCTATTGCTGAATATTGTGAACTGTAGGCAGAGACAAAAACTCACTTTGCCTTGTTTTGCTAAATTTTTGAATATTACTCACCCGCCCGCGCAGTGCAGTGCAACCCGAACGTACAGTGACATTCAAGCAAAACAAGGTACACTACAACTTCCTAACCCTGACTTTCCCTCGTCTTCTGTGCAGAACAGCATCGCTGAGAGAGACTGACACCACTGGAGGGGATTCAGACATACAGCAGAAAGGAACTGCCTTCCCACTTATTTCTCTCAAATGTAGCATTCCCAGAATAAATCCAGACATCTTCAGCCAGTGAGCTATGAGGTGGCAAAGGCCTCAGCATGCTAACTCCCCCTCACTTGCCAATTTTACGCTCCTCTTTGAGCTGCCATGAGCTTTCAATGGAAACCGTCAACACCCTTAAAATAAGCACACTGCTGCTGGACTGCACTTGTGTACACGCTCACAGGCGCGTACGAACACACGAGGAAAACCTCTCAATGCAAATGCAGTAAAACAAAGGCGGGCCATTGCTCTCCGTCGTTTTTAACTTGCGACGGTCCTGGAACCGGTTCGAAGTATATATATATATGCCGAACTGACCACAAGACAAATGTTAAACGAGACATCGCGCCCCTCCGGGAAACCGCACGCCGGGCAGACGGGGATGTGCCGCACTATCTTTGATTGGAGGGGAATGTGACACTCAAGGGCTGTCTGAGCTACAGCTGAGACTCACTGCAGATCACTGAGGACTCCGAAAGCCGGGAGGATCTTCTGTTCTGGCACAGGTGCTGCTCAAGTCGCCCTCAATATGCATTAAGGTCACGGACACAGAGCAGAGATTTCCCTTCAGTGACGTCTTGTGTAAAGACGTTAGAAAACACGTATGGCATAACTGGCGATCTTGCAGCACGCAGTCAGTATTGACATTTCCAATTTACTGCTGACTCAATGCGCGCCGCTTTCTCTTCTGACGCGGCGCGTTTTCCATGAATCTCCCCCCTCTGACATTTAGCCTGTCCTGATGGCATCACACACACTGACAGTGCGGCCCAGGCTGTATCCTCTGATCTAATCACCTGCTGAACAAGAGCTGTTGACTTAATAACAAAGCCTTTTGAGACGGCTACTCGACTGCTAATGGATAATGTATGAGTGCATGAGGACAATGAGGGAGAGGGAGGGGAAAAAAAAAAAGAAGAAAAAAAAAACAGACAAAATTGAAAATTTTGCTCTTCTGTCAAAGCACTTTGCGAGAATAAATAGTTGATACAGTCGCGCCAGACGAAATGTTTCAGGTGAAAAAATACGTAACAGGTTGCAGGCCTCTTTAATAGAGCTCTGCCTGTGGGAGAAACACTCGTCTCGGTCTGCCTTACTTTACAGGCAGATCTTATATTCTGATTTATGTCACCCTTGGTTCATGAAGAGGTGCTTCAAGTCCTCAAAATACCCACTTTGTAATGTTGAGATTAAGAGTGTCAGATGACAAAAGACACCAAAAATACACCACAGGGAACATGAATAGGACCATTAAGTTATAGAGCAACATCAGAGGAAAATTACAGGGACTCCCTGGAAGACTTCATTTATAGCTGTGGGCTGTCAGGTGACTGAGGGTGAGCGCGGTTCATGTTGCCGGCGCGGGTAGAGGTGCAGAAGTTGCACACTTCAGTATGAATATGCTTCTCACCTTTCCTGTGGTGAGCTCATGGCAAAAATCCTACAGCGTATCTGTATTGCACTGCAGAGGCATTCACACCTCGTGCAATTCATCCGTCGCAAAACAGAGCAACATACAGACACCTGGGATATATTAAACGCAGAACTAATCCAATATTTAACTCGGAAATATGTTTGTCTACACCACAGCTTTCTGTGAATCATGATAAGATGTTTTATTAGGACTGAAAATACTGGTCCCCTTAAACAATACTCACTCCTCTAATATTTATATAGTTTACTCCTCACGTAAAAGAAGTGTTCTTGTGCCTGTTCTGGAAAAAAAGGAAATTGCTTGACAGGCCCATTAAATAAATTAGCAAGGAGCCCATATTCCTAGATGGCAAGACAAAAAGCTACGTCAGGCAACTCAATTCAATAATGACACCTCTATTATACTTGGACAACTGTCAGGTTTCTCCTTTAGTTTCTGGCAACTTCTAACATCAGCAGCAAGCGGCGTGATGACCTGCATCAACATAGACTGTCATGAATATTTAAGACCCCATGGGTTTGGCAATGTCTGTGTGAACGACTGGTATTAAGCTAACTGCCATGACAACATCAATTGCAAATCATAAATTAAAATTAAATCCCTTTCTGTTGCAGACATTGAGTCGTACCACCTACATAGCAAGCTGACACATTTCACCATTTTGGTGATTCATCAGCAGAGACAAATGAATCGTCTCATCAATTTGCAACTGAACAATGCGACACTGGAAAACAAAACGCTAACATTCGTACGGATTTGCCCGATTCTCCGCATGTGAGAAATTCCACATTTTTCAGTCAAAATGACCTCTTTATGAATCCTCCAGTTTCACACGTTTATATTTCAACCTTTGGCTCCGAGACAGCATTCTAAGATTCATCTCAGTGAAGTCGGTGGAAATCAAACACACTTCTGCTTTACAGGTTTTCCCGCCAGCTTTATGTGCAAACTGTTGCAGTGAACTTTGTTAAATTACAAGTAATTGTTGTTTCTCAGTGACCATCAAATGATGGAAATAAATCTGACAGCAATCCAACAGGACAAAAACTTTACTGAAAATGAAATGATTGAACCAGCCAAACTGAACTAAGCTTAATTATTGTGAAAACAATCAAATGAAGCATAATGTATTGCCTGGACGCTGTTAATACAATATATAACTTGACAACATGAGCTCAGGTTTGGAGGGAGGAGCAGTTTCATGAAGGGATCACAGTCTGAGTTATCAAAGAGGAATCAGACAGCTTCTTTATCACAGTAATATAATGAAAAACCTGAAGTGAAACAGTGTTTTTTCCATGTTTTACCAGAGTTGCAATTCTAACCACTGATGTATTTTGTAAGCGTGTAATTTTACATCAACTGCTGAAGTGAAACGTCATTTATGTTGACACTGCTGTCTCAACAAGTAAATTTCTCACACAAAGCAACAAATAAAAATTAAATCTAAATTGCAGGCTTATAAAAAAAAAAAAATTAGAAGCCAGCCACTGGTTAAGTATAAAGTGTTACCTGTCATATATAAAAACACACACTATCATTTTTCATCAGGTTGGTTATTTTACCAACTGCAAAAGCAAATATTCATCCAGTTTAACCAAAAAGAAATGCTTCCTCATATGTGTTCAAAGCATACAGAAAAGCCTAAAAATGAAAATCATGGTCAAAAATTATTCAGTCTGTGCATCTGACGAGTTGCTTGCCGTGGACCGCCAGAGTCAGCACATGAGGGTTGAACAACCAACCTTTCAGCCGGCAAACAAGAGGCCAAGCTGTCACCCTCAATCAGTATCAGAAAGGGAAAGAAGTAAAGCCATTAGCAGTTTGAAGCGCCGATCCAGTGTGTGTCAATTAGACCAGCAGCCTCTGCACTGGTTCACGTTCACACTGCGCTGCATATCTATCTATTTATTACATAACGGCACAGTGACACTATTATCCATTGATCGCAAAGGATTATTTCCTTTGAGATGGAACATCTGCTGAGATTGATTTCATGATTGGTCATTCTGTCACCGCAGCCGGGTTAGTTAGGCCAGCGAGTGTGACTGAGGTAACAGACAGGAAGTTTGGATGGCTATTTAGATGAGCTGGAGTGTCACGGGAGAGAAGGACAGCGGCAGCAAAACGGGGGTGGAGGGCGGGGGGGGGGTGCATGTGCCACACTGACACCTGGTGCTCCAGATGACAGCTCCGGAGCCAGATGGACCTTGTTACATGCGCACACATACAGACATACCCACACATGTGTAACTCGCACACAAATACATACTGTACACATATTCACAATTACTGCCACTCTGTGCACACACACACACACACACACACAAACACACACACTTCTGTTTATATTTTTCTACATGTGATTCCTTTACAAAAGCAAATTGCAAAAATTCCCCAAATTAGCTCAAATGGAAACAAGGCAGTGTATTGTGTAGCAGCTCATTCCTGACCACATGGAGAAAAAAAAACAACAACAACAACAACACAATCTTGTGGCTTTTGTGAAAGAATCCACCCTCAGGTTGAAAGATGTGGGTATGGTACGTAATGCGGTTACGGCGGACAGATTAAAGGGACCCCATGGCGCATGCCTGCTCTTCACGTAGCTGCCACACGTCTCACCACCTGTCATTTCTCTGCTTGTGGAGCAATCACCTCACCAATAAGACCCCCTGTTCCATTTTCCCTTAAAGGGGAAGAACATTAACCAAAGGACAATCTTTGATCTTTCAGTGGTCTCCAATTCTGAAAACATGTTTCTAGTCCTTTCGTGTGGATCACTTCCAGATATTAGATTCCATGATTGCAACTGTGAGGCTCCCTTGTCTGGTTTCTCACCCTGTGGTATTGATGAGTGCATCTAAATCCAACGCTGACTCTTAATAAACTTCAAAGAACGGCCCATGAAAAAGTGCCACATCATACCCAACACCCTCTTACCTCCAAAGCAGCAGAGGGTTTCTTCTTCAGTTCCTCACATTTGCGAAACTTGCAGATCTGGTGGCCTGTTTTCCGATTTCGGCAGCTGCTGCACTGCTCGCAGTTAATCCGCCGTCGGCAAGGTGGGCACATGCCGCAACGTTTTCGCTTCTTTTTACCGGAGTTGATAGCGGAGGCCAGCTCGCTCTGCGCCGGGTACTCGGCCAGGCCGGCCATGTGTAGCGCGCTGTCCGCCAGAAACACTCCAGCCGGCGTCATGATGAAAAGCCCCGGGTTGAAGGGGAAGCCACCCCCTACTCCATATGGGAAGTCGACGGGACCACCTACGGCGTCCGTGACAGACGTACCCTCCAAGTCGCTAGCCCCCGAGCCCGCGTCGCCTCCGCCAACTCCGACTCCCATGCCCCCGGGCAGGAGCATGTGCTCCATACCGGCTCGCTTTAACAGTGCCGCTGCCTGGGCAAAGTGCAGCAGGCCATTCTGTCCCTCCAGAACCTGTTCTAGGGTCCGGTCCAACTTGGCGGCCTGTCAGTGCGGAGACGGTGGGCTGGGGCTGCGGGGGCGGCTGAGGCTTGGCCGTGTGGCTCTTTGTCTCATTTTTGTCCGTGTGTCCGTTGGTGGTGGCAGATGAGACGGCCGTGTATTGAGAGAGGGTGCGGGAGTTCTTAAGGCTCTTGCTGAGGGGCGCACTGATGATGCCGCTGCGGTTCCTGCGCTCTATAACAGGAGAGTCCTGCTTGCAGCTACTCCGCTCCAGGTCCTCTGTCTGGCTCCCCTCCGACAGCCCGCTAGACATGGTCCAGAGCGTTCGGGCCTGGGTTGGGGGTGAGGGTGGAAAGGGGGGCAGGGGTGAGCAAGGAGGGACCGTTCCTCGGGTCCGTTCTGCGCCCCGGTGAGAGTGGCGCCTCACCTCGATGAACCGATCAGACAGCCGACGACAGGCAGGCCCCGGAGCCGTCTGCCCCCACTACAGGTCAGCCCTCATCCACATTCTTCCACGGGCCATCTGGAAACTTCACACGGGGAGAGACAGAACAACAAGTGTTTACATTATTTCACCCAACAAACGCAACAACTACATTGTTTACTGTATCTTTCAATCCTATGGCCTCCTCTGAAGGCATAGTGTCACACTTCAGGATGAACCTGTAAACTTACTGATCATTAACAGCACCAAGTATCAATTATATGATGTTTCTCGTAACCTGTTGATCATAAATAACTGTATTGTTGAAGGGTTTTAACGCTTATCCGTCAACCAAACAGTAAATTGACTGACTACAAAAAGAAAGAAAACTAAAAACCTGCAGATTTATTCATCGTTCTCAGATCTTTAGAGTAATGTAACCTCTTCACGTTGTAGTTTTTTCACAAGATGAGTTCGTATTGTGAACTTTGAACATGATGAAGTTACTTAACAAGCTTTGACAGAGTTAGTGAAACTCCTTTTATAAAAATACTAAATATTAATGATACAAATAATGCATCTATAAATGATTTATATGGCTCATAGCACAGCAAACACTTGGCAAGATAAGCAATAGTCTTTAGCGCTGAGCTTCAGAAGAGCTGCTTTATATCTGCCTCTAATTCTTTTACACATGATTGTTGAAGCATCTGTCAAAAGAAAAAAGAATCACAAAGCCAGAAGTCAAGTTTTTTACCTTAGATCTACTGAAAACTACATAAGCTGTGTTGAAAAAGAAAATTAATTTGGTCAACAAAACAGTTTAAAAAATATACAGTGTTAATATGACTCTTGTCCGGGTGCAGCTATACGGAAGTTTATTTTCCCACAATTTAGGAAAACTCAGTGAGTGCTTTTACTGGCAAAATCATATCTGAAAAAAAAAAGAAGTAATTTTACTGCTGTTGTGTAAAGATAAAGTCGATTCAACACTTAAAACAGACCTGGATATTAAACAGCTACTCCTGACTGGCCTGTGAGGGAGAAATTCTGAATGAAATGAGATTTAGTGTCCATGAAGCGATACCACACTGCCCCGCTTGTGTTCTGAATGAGGCAGCTTTATTTTCCTCAGTGTTTGTTGTCACCTGTTGTCTTTACTGTGTAAAGCTTGCACAACGGTTAAGCCACGAGCAAGTCAGCTTACAGTATAAATACAAAGAGTTCCGTCAAGTTTGGAAAAAGATGGAGGCATCTATGAACTTGCTTAGTGAAGTCAAGGACAGTTTTCTTCTGAGTTTGTGGAGAACTAACAGCTGCGTTCATGGAGTTGAATTCTTCTAAATTACTCTTTACTGACTTCATTCAACAAAATTCCAGATCATAATAATGACCGGTGTTAAATTTCCACTTCATCTCGCCCTTTTTTTTTTTTGCCCTTTTTCACATTTTGCTCATAAATCATGTGCAGACCATCTCTTTGAAATCATTTTATTGTTTAAATGAAGTTTGATAATAATTTAATGCCATTTATCTAAAATTTTCCCCCATAATAAATCAGTGTTGCTCTCCCTTTGAGAATCACTTTGTATGAGATCAATATAAATAAATTGTATTGATCCAATACATTTTAGGGATTTAACAAAGTGTTGCATTTATTGATGAACAGTTACATTCACACCAGTCTGATCTTTATAACGACGTGATGATCTGTTGTGAGATTTGCCTACAAAGCAATCTGTGGAGTAAATGAAAATTTGGCAATGTCAATCAGTAACTTTCTGTCTTTACTCAGGTTTCCAAGAAAAAGAAATGTCATTCTAATTTGGCATTAAAAAAAAAATGTGATTAAAGTGGAGTGGCAGGGGCTATGAGAAAGGGTCACTGGGCTAATAGTGGGAGACTTCTGAGTCAACATGCATGAATTTACATGTTTTTAGTGTATGATTCTTATAACTGCTGACTAAACACACACACACAAAAAAAATACAAACTAAGCTGCGTCTATTCTCCTGACCTGTCCACGCTCGAATACAAGGACACTACCTTCCCCAGAAATGCCGAGGAAATGGCCGGGCAAGTCCTTATAAGGGAAACAAAGGGAAAGGGAGGGGAAGAGGATGGGGGGGGGGGGGGTGTCTGTGCAGTGTGTGGAAATTGGAAGGCCAGAATTAGTGGGAGGTAAAGCTTCAAAGGCAAGAGCACAGCCCCCACATTCTCACCAGCTCAGGGGGATGTGGCGCCAGCGAACCAGAGCCAGCTCCGCAGCCCCTGAGCCCCATAGTTTCAGTTTCTCCCACTACAGCACTGACCAGGGTCCGGTTTCCCGAAAGCATCTCGACACTAACGGCGTCTCGGCTCAGTTGTGGCTGAAAGGCACTGAAAATCATCGGACTGATACATGGGGGAGGCTTGTGATTTTTATAGAGTATTGAACCAAAAAAAAAAAAAAAAAAAAAAAAGAAGAAGAAAAAAAAAAACATCGACTGTTTAGTGGCACATTATGAAAACTGATTTTTCAGTGAAAATTTAATGTCTCAACATGATCTCAGATGAACTCTGAGGCGTACATAAAACTAAATCCCAGTAGCTGCTTGTGCAACTGAATAATTTCTCGGTTAATCGCGGCCAGTGAGAACATGCAGCTGATCCAACTGTTCCTCAATGCTCTGAATGCAGTAAATACCCTGAAAGAGTTGAGTATCCCACACAATTAATGAACTGGCTCGTTTTCAATGGTTTGAATAAATGAGTTCTCGAGTCAGCTACAAAGTGACAAAGTTGGCAATGGCGGCTCATGAAAACAGTTTCAAAAATATGACTGATCAGCTGCGACATGACAATCCAGCCAGAACTCTATTATCCCGCCCACCCGCCTCCAGCAGCTGATGATGACACCAGTGGTTTCTAAATAAAGGAAATATGTTTGGGATGAAAAATGACGTGTGTTTCAAAGATGATCTACTTTTCATGAACGCCTCTGCCCCACTAAGTCTGCTTCCTCAGGATAATACTGATGACTGAACAACCGACTGGGACTTCGGTGTCTGTTAAACATCTTATGGGGGAGTCTGTGCTGCATTTTCTTACTTTTGAAGGACACTCTGCAGCCTTATAAAAAGGATAAATCGGGATGATGCAAAAGCTAATAGCACAGCTGATATCAGCTTTTTTTTAGAGGAGTTTCAATGCAAAAATTACAAACAATCAACTAAAATAATAATTAGGGGATTTTCACATCGAGTGTTTATTTTTCCTGAGGAAGTGATTTCTGTAATGCTGTAATGTATAAATCTTAATTTAAATGAATTTCATCAGATGACTGCAATTGCCAACACAATTATATACAACACTGAGTACTTTTTAAGAAAGGCATGTTTAACTTTTATGATAATACTTTAAAACATTAATTTTTTTATTGTTGAACACATTTGTGTCCAGATCTGTACGTTCCAGGTTTACAGGTTGTGTTCGAAACTCTTAAGTTTTGAATCAAGCACCACGATGTGTTAGAATTGGAAGCGCGGACCCTCTACTTTAGCCTCCCGCTCATCTCTCCTGCCCTTTGTGTACATCTGTCTTCAATCTCACCGCTCTTATCAGACACACTCTTTCCATCATCATAAACCCTGAGTATGGCATATAGTCTCGGGCTAATCACCCTCCTCCACTTTCAGCATAAGGGCTCCTCAGATCCCTTCACCACATCATTTACAGAAAACGTTTATGGCCTCATGTGAACTGTCTCCTAAACCGCAGCTGCCACTGAAACCAGTTAATTGGCATTGTTTTGTCCTTTAAGCATGTTCACTCAATTTCCTGTGATGTTATAGGCTTAATGCTGTGGTTCATATTGAAGCGGCTCGCCATCGGCTTCTGTGAATCCAGCTGACAGCACACTCAAGTGAGAGCCGACTTTCTTGTGCCTCAGTCTGCTTCAGCATGAGGATAGGCCTAAATATCAGCTGTCCATATTTCCCCAGAGTTTTTCTGGGTTTCTGTTGATCACTGCAGCGCACGTGTTGAACAGGATTAGTGGGAAAAGATAAAGATGTGGAACTAAATGATCAGCATGAACCAACAGCAACACGTGTGCCACAGCAGGAAAATGATCACTTTAGTGAACGTGTGTGTTTCTTTAAATCCTGTTCAATAATAGCTTTTAGGACTTTTAGATGTTATAGCCTTTCAATGTTATAGTGATGATTAACTTTCAATTATGTGGCCAACAAACTGCAAAAAAAAAAAAAAAAAAAAATAGAGAAATAAGTGTCTTTTGCCAGCTAGTTAAATCATGGCACATTTTTGTTTTGTGAGAAACTGTAAAGTATTTTAACTTATGAACATCATATAGCACGGTCATTTCAGCAGAAACTCAAACATTTTCTTTTAGTCAGGTAGTTTTGTGAGTAAAACTGTTTCACATAAGACTTAATTATAATTTTGAACTTCTACAGGTACTCATACATGCTAATTTGGGACATTACATAAAAACGTATTGGCAACATTTGCAATGCAATTATAAACGCCTCAGTTGATTCTATAAACGCACCTGGTTAAATCTGACATTAATTGGAGCCCGTTTTGTTGAATCAGTCGAGTGATGTCGGCTCTGAAACCTCGTCCCTTTGACAACAGCAGCTGATCTGAAATCTGATCTGGAGAATTTCACATTGAGAAACATATGACATGATATCACATAAGAGGATGATATATTGGAATAATCTGTGTGGGAAGTTTAATTTTTATTAATTAATAGCTGCGTTTACATGACTGGAGCTGCTTTCAGTGAGGATATGTTCAGATTCCTTTGCACACAGCCTCAGGAAAAGAATTTGTGTCAAATAAGCATGAAATGTGTTTTCTTCTAGATATTTCTGCTCCATAGAGTCCTGTGAAGGTGAATTCTGTTTTTGGCGTTTTGCTATTTGCGCCTATAAAATATTTTGTGGACAGTGTTGATATAGGTTTGTTTATATCAAATAATTTGCATGAAACTTACAGGTCAAAATCAGTGACCTCAGATAGACGGGCAAATTAAATCCTTAATGAAAACAGTATGTACGCTCTCTAGCTTAAGGTTAAATTGGAATATCGAGACTACTGTTTTGTCTGCACAACAGGGGATTGATAGTCTAGCATAAAGACTGGAAACAGTGGAAAGCTTCTAGCTGGTCTATGCATAGAAAATAACATAATTTACATCCTGGCATGTAAAAATGATTGATTAAAATTATATATTCCTTAGTTAATCTAAGAAAACACAAAATATATCAAATAAGACACGTGCAAATCAATCACCTGTGGAAAAATACATATATAAGAACTATGTTTTGGTAAAGACCAATTGCCAGGCAGCCACACAAGGGCCTTATAGGCGATGTAACTTTTATCCAGATAGCTACTCATGCTAGCTTCATACACAGTTCATGGACCTGTGAGTCATATTACTCTCCTGGGAAGAGGAAATGAGGACACTTCTTGAAATGGCTTTTTTTTTTTTATAAATAGGCTGAGCACAAATATGGTAGGTGTGATTCTTTAACCTGAGGCAAAGCACTGACAAATCATGAAAAAAAAGGTGAATTAAAGTCAGGTTCAAGGTGTGCTTGAGTGCTCTCATCGATACAAACCACACACAAGTCCTCAGTTTGCTTTAAACATTAATAAATACTGTTTTATCACACATTACAATAGTCAAAAGTGAACAATCAATCCACAGAAATTGAGAAGCTTTCCTTATAAACACTACTTCTGAAAAAATGCTCCATTTAATAATCAAATCTTTCCCTCTGATTGTTAAATGTTGAACGCTGATTGTAAAATATATTTTGAAGGGTATGTTTTTCCAGCTGTGGGATTAAAACAGCACAAACTGACCAGTGAATGAAGATGAGCCCACCCTGTAGTGACAGCTGACTGATGGATGAACAGTTGCTTAGTCCGGCCATTGACCAGATCGATGGCCGGCGATGTGGTGAAAGAGGGAAGGCATTTAGGACTAGTGTGTGCCCATCACCGCTTCTGTTTACAGGACTGTACTCCCACGTTATCACCAGCCATAAAAAGAATAATAACAATTTAAAAAAAAAAAGTGAATCCTTTGTGTGGACTTTGCTTCCACGTGTGTGACTTTCAGTGACTGAGTGATTTTTTTTGTTTTTTTTTTTTTGGGTGTCAAAGTGTCACAGTTATCAGAGGCGTCTTCCCCACCAGGCCTTGCACGCAGCTGTCACGTGCTTTGTGTCCATGAGTGAATCACGAGCGCACTCAGGTAACTCCTGAATAAGTTTCGCTCAGTGACGTCACTGCCTGCGCAGGTGCCAGGTAATCACAGGCGGTCAGGTGGGGGTGGTAGTGATGGGGGGCGGGGGGGGGGGGGGGTACTGTCTGATTTCCTGCCTGGTTATGAATCACTTGGTCCGGAGCAGCTGACTACACCTCTGGAGACGCGAGAATACTTAATGCATTAGTTCAGGCGATGCACCATGCAAATACCAACCCCCCCCCCCTTCCTCTTCCTCCTCCTCCTCCTCTTCCTCCTCCTTCAGACGCGCTGTCTGCGGACTCTGTGCTTGTCTACGGTGAGCTACACATTCCCTATTCCTCCCACCTCCTATCGACTGAGAGGCGCGCTCGCGGACACGCACGAACGCAGAGGAAGTTGGAGAGAGCCTGGTGACAATAATTAGACTCAAGGCTTCATCCATTGTCCAGAACCCGCTGCGTCTTATTCTCCCTAATTAGGCTATGCACACAAGAAGTTCAGGGGGAGAAAAACAAGCACACCGCGCACACCGTGACTTCAAATTATCCGCGAACATACGGAGGGAGCGCTCGGAGCGGTGTTACCGGTGGCGGATTGCACGGAGGAAGGCAGGGGGGGAAGAGGAGGGGGGGAGGGGGGGGGGGGCTGTAAATCTGCGGGTAGCGCAGACCAAAGATACCCGGGAACTTTCTAATGATGCTCAAAGAAAAAGCACAAACACAAAACGGCTGCAACAATCCGCGTTGGATAACAGAGAGCGGGATCCTTACCTCGGTGCGCGCGTTAATGTCTGAGGGTGACAGGTAGATAAAAGTTTCAACAATAAAGGGGGGAAGAAAGAGGCTGTTGTCAGCCGAAAGCGTGTCCCAACTCCGACACGCGTTGATTGTTGCCCTCATTATCTTGGTGCGCATTATTAAGAGCTGATTCATAATAATAAGCAGCGGACGTTCGGTCCGCCGGCGTGCAGATCCCTATCGCAGCTGCCGACGACTTATTAAATAAAGACAAATGACTGTTCTTTAAATGCTGCCCAAACGCGCTTTTTTTTTATCGTCAACACCTGTCAGGTCATTAGCGAAGCTGTTCCCATATTGTAGAAATTAGTAGATTCCGAACAGCCCGTCTTTTGTCTGGACTAATCTAAGAGCGCCGGAGCCGATCTGCGGTACCAGCGGACGGTCTGCAGTCGCACATTTCAGAGGCACCTCGCTTCACCCTGCTATAACTTGATCCTATATGAAGATGACATCCCAACTTTCAGCAGACTTCAACAAAGTATGATCCCCCCCACACACACACACACATCCAACTCCCCCCCCTCCTCCCTCCTCTCCCATGTATCTGCATATTTGCAAACACGAACCCGTTTTTATTCGCACCTACCAAAGCAGATCGGAGTGGAGGGGAGGGCTCCCACAGTCCGAGCGGTCCGTCTCTCAGCCTGCCGTGCAGAATGGTGACAAAAAAAGAAAAGGGCAGGGGGGGAGAGAGAGAAAAAAAAGCTTCTTCCCCGGGAACACAATCCTACAGAGTGCCCGTCTGTTAATGGCAAATGTGAAAAGAAAAAAAAAATATTCACCGTCAGTTATTTTGGAGAAGCGTACTTTCTCAGAGGCTGAACGCGTGGGTTCCCCGAGCTTTCTCGGTCCTTGCAATCCCACCTCTACATCCCCGCTTGCAGAGAGGAACATGCAAACACATTTCATAGATTTTTGGAGCGTCGCGGAAAAACCGAAGTGGACTTTTTGAGCGGCGGGGTGCGCTCCAGCCGAGGCAACAACAAGTCAGCAGCCCGGCGGCGGCGGCGGGGATCAGGCTGCTTTCAGGACAGCTGCTGCTCCCACATGAACATGCGCCACGGAAAAAAAAAAGAAAGCTCGCATCTATTTATTATTGCATTGTGTCTTTCTTTTCTTGCTTTCTCACCATCTCAACGTGCCTCAGTGGGTTGCGCAATTTCAGTTTAGAAATACAAGGTTTTATGCGAAAATAAAACAGTTCTGGGATTTGTCCCCGTGACCTTTTTTTTTTTTTTTTTTTTTTTTTTTTTATCGGGAGGGGTGTGGAGCGGGTGAACTCGGCTCACCCATCTATTTGTGAGTCGAGCAGAAGTTGTGTGCTGACAGAAATCAGCCCCATCCGTCCATGGCGGCTCCTCCTCTCGCTCAGCACTGGAGTCCACTCCACCTCTTTCCACTGTCCTGTCTGCTGGCAGGCGGCCAACCCAAGTGTGTGGAAATGACACCGCCAGGGCGGCAGAGATTTTCCTTCATTTCTCTCCTTCCCGATCGCAGACTGGCTGACATTGGCTAGAAAGTGGAGCAGCTCGTCAGGGACAATCAATGCGAATCGATCGAGCTGTGCGGTTGAGGCTCCAGTGCTGGAAAATATCGCGGCAGCCGAAGAGAGGGAGAGAGAGAGAGAGAGACAGAGACAGAGGGGAGAGAGAGGAATAGAGAGAGGAGGGGGTGTTCGACTAACTCTGCCCGTGGCCAACCAACCTTCCTGCAAACAAATACGCTCTGGCTCTCATAAACATGACACTCACTTCGTAAATGCCGAAATCAAAAAGCCACCCAATGCGTAATTACGCACGGGATGTGTGTTCCAAATGTTCTAGAAAGGTGTCCACTCAGACAAGTTACGCCATGTTTTATTTATGCAAAAGATTTAAAAAATAATAATAACTTAAAATGTGTTTAAAGGGTGTATTTGAGGTTGATCCAAGCTGTTTATGGTTTCCAAGTTTAGGTGTTTGTTTCAGTGAGTCTTTTTTTAAAATCTGAAAAAAAAAAAATCTATGCAACAAAGAGGAACAATGTCAAGATAAAATTAAATGTTTTTTTCTTTGTATTGTGTTTAGTTGTTTTATTTTTTTTACTGAAAACACTACACACTGTTTTAAAATGTGTGAGAATACAACCAAGTTCTCACAAATCATCCAAAACACAATTAATTCAGTAATGTTACAAACATGTGTTCTGGTTGTAATAATTTTCAAATTTCAACCAGTGCTAACTTTCAAATCCAATTGTCACTACAGTTACTTAAAAACAATCTGGATGCAATTTAGCTTCAAAACTCCTCTTGTTGTTACTTCTTAAGATTGTAATTAAAACCTCACCATGATGTGTTAAGTGAAACACGCATGGCTGTGGGGTACTTCGACATGAAAGGGTCCTCCAATTGAGCAAAGACAACCATTATTTTGGCCAAGGGTTTTTAATCCTTCCCGGCGAGCCTTTTCTGCCGGAGCTGTAAAACACATGTTGTGGCTGAAATCACCACCCAGCTATGGTGACATCATCACAGCCAGGAAGTGACTGGCACAAGTTAGCAGCAGCCAGACGCTCTCCAGAGTGGCTGCAAATGCTGAAAAATAATTGAAGGAGGGAAAATAATTGGAGGAAAATGCAATAGATGTCAATAAAGGTAAGAGTTTACTGACTTAAAGGTCAGAGCCAACATATCCATCATACTGCTGTGAGGTATTGCTGATAAATTGCAAGTAGACGCACTTGAATGAAACAAAAACATATTTTTCCTGATACAATAAACCACAAGTATATATTGTCAGTGGTGATTCAGTATAGGGGGGATAAACTAAAATTTAATATACAAACATCAATCCATCTTCGTCTCTGTTTCTTCCAGTGCTGCTGCAGAGAATCACATGTATGAAGACCTGGACACATATCACCTGGTTAGGATGTGATGGTCACAGGTTTCTGCCATAGAAATAAGCTTTTTCAGTGATGAGAACTTTTCAAGGTGACCAGATGGACTGTGACCTTGGAGACAAAAGCAGTAGGTATTATGGACCTTGTGTGGAGAAAAGACTGGCAACACCAAGCGCATTCTAAAAAGACTTGATTTGATCTCATTAAATTAATAAAAAAAAACTGTTAATTGCATGTTTACATGTTATTAAAATGATTAATTAAGAGTCAATTCCTATTTACAAGCTGATATTCTACTAAGATGATGCAATTGTGGGCCTAATAAAAGTGCCACACATTTTCCACTATGCACACCCAAACATGAGTATATTAATAATATATGTATGCAAAATAACCCCCAAAACCTTGAGTTTTTATGTGCTTTGATATTTAATAATTCGTAATTATTCTCATTTGTAAACTTGAGTAATCTCACTTTCGTTCCTAAATTTCCCATATGTTTCACATCAAGGTAGAGAAGTGGCTGTAATTCATATGGTGTGAATTAAACTGACCACGCTCACAGCCCTTTGTAACAAGTAATGAATGTGTCCCCCCCCCGCCTTTTTAACCTTCTGAAGTCCTCTATCCTTTCCTGCAAAAACAGGAATATTACATGGCAATCTGCAATCATACGTGCCTTTCATCGGTTGAAAAGAAGGTCAAAGAGGGAAAGCATGAGAGAGAAGGAGATTCGTGCATGGATAGATGGGTAGGAGGGAGCAGCAAGCTGTGACTCTTGGACACGTTCTAGTGGGTGCACTGAACCCCGGAGGCTGCAGCCACACTCAGCTCTTTGTTGTTTTCGTTCTGCACAGGGAGGCAGGGTACTTTCCTGAGCTGGGGAGGAGGATTAGCGTTGCATGGCCTCCATCCCCAGCTGCACACATGACCAGAATCGCAGGAAAGCCCCTGAAGATGGCCCAAAAAGAGGTGCGTAAGGGATGAAACGAGCGGGGGGAGAGGAACAGGGAACGTCAGTTTGCTTCTTTAACGAAGGATGTCGCAAACCCCTGGAAATCTCCAAATAATCCCTGTGACACATTTCCAGTGCTTGTTTCTCAGAGGCTGGCGTCATCTCAAGAGTCTCTCTCAGGTTTCGCTTTACCATTTTTCTTTCTTTTTAATTGCTCAACAACAAACCATATGCTCATTTTTTGATGTCTGAAGCTCATCCGCATCCATAAAACTCGATAAGACAGCCCATCTGATCATTTCAACAGTTCCTGCAAATGTAGTTTTCGTACGGCCCTCATGATATCTGGAGCACATAAGAAAAATGATGCCTCATGTGTGTTGCCAGGTGAGGTTTCTCTCTGCGAATTACTAAAGATCATCTGTCACCAGAACTAACAAGCTGCTGGAGTGTTTCAGCAGAAATTTCTCTGTGCAGCTTTTCCACGAACTGCAAATATTCCCTTGACGTGTGCAAGCTATCGTAAAACAAAGCCGCTGAGTGAAAATCTTGGAGAAGAAAGGCCATTTTTCTTCACACAGCCAATTTGCCTCTTATTCTTTGAGATCTATAATGTTTAACTGTTGCCCAAACTCCAATCTGTTGGCTAGCGGCGCGAGGTCGAAGCAACAGTGCAGTCACTCCAGCCAGCCACAAAAAGCTAAGCCATTATATAAAAACTACGTTTTCACCTTTCTGTTTAGGCACAGCAGTTT
Source organism: Salarias fasciatus (assembly GCF_902148845.1). Classification (NCBI taxonomy): domain Eukaryota; kingdom Metazoa; phylum Chordata; class Actinopteri; order Blenniiformes; family Blenniidae; genus Salarias; species Salarias fasciatus. The sequence continues at coordinate 19,060,684 of NC_043754.1, forward strand.
TAATTATATACTTTTTATTTGGTACAGTTAGGCTTGTTTTTGTGCTTTGGAGTAAACCAGGCTGGTGGTTTCCCTGTTTCTTATTGCTTTGGATTGCCATGCCACTGTATGTCCAATGTCTCCGGGCCCTGGCTCCATTCTTTATTATACCAGTATTTAATGAAAGCGGCAAGTAACAAACACAAAGTGAGGAAGTGTGTTCCATCAGATGGACTGTTTGTTTTCTGAAAAAAAAACCAACTTAAATTTTTCTTTGAAATTAATGACATTTCAATGAAGTCATAATAAATTATATTTATTAACTGCTATTAAGAAAGGTAAAAAGAAATACCTCCTTATGTTAGCTTACAAGATAGTGTCTAGCATTTTGAAGCTAAATTCAAGTCAAGAAAGTGATAAAGACTGAGATGATATATAATGCCAGGAAACGTTATGGGTGGGAGGATGTGATGAGTCCCAGTACGGCTGTTACTGCCTGATCTTCTGTAACACATCGGCCAAGCTGTCTGACTTCAGCTGGTTCATCAAGGTCTTTCATGCGATCAGTGTCACCTTTTTCACCATTAGCTGGATAGCCAGATCAGGCAACCGTACAACCCTGGGAGTCAAACATAATTTACTTTTGATGGTAAAACTAAAGTTCACTTAGACTTACAGATAATTTGAAATTAGTCTGAAGGATTCATTTCAAATAACAGTGTGAAATATTTTGTCTGCAAATGGGAACTGTGTACTTGAGAGGTAAGATTTACTGTTTGTGGTGCAAACTGATCTCATGAAATGTGTGTCTATTCAAGTCTTGTGAGGCACCTAAAAGTAAAAAAAAAATCTTTCTGCCTGTAATGTGGGAACCTACAGCTGGATAAGCTATGTAATGCTGAAGTCGGTCATTTAGTAATGCCATTTTCTCCAGCGCTTGTGCCAGGACAGCATGCCAGCAAAAACAGCATTACAGGAGGGGTCGGCACATGTGACTGCCAACAGGTCACTGCCGCTAAAGAAAAACTCTCAGCTTAAGAAACTGAGGTTTTTTTTTCCAAGTAAATGTCCTTTCATGATTTTTTTGCACATTTTTTGAAATGAACCTCTGATTTAAGAACCTCCAAGAACATGTATTTCAAGTCACTGCTGTTTATATACATTAAGCACATTTTGTGTTTAATACAGGGGAGAATATGTTTTCCAAGCACTCTTGATTTGTTTCCTCCTCGCCAAACAAAGAACAAATGCATCAACAAATGCTCCTGTATAGTTTCCCTTGACCTTAATCGCAACTCTCTATCTGTTCCAGCAATATTGGCAACTCCAAGGACACGTGCACGAAGGGCCTGTATTGGACCTTCTGTTATCAATTGAGGCTGAGAAGTGTTATGGATTTTGTGTGTTTTTTCTGTCCAGCTCAACAAGCCCAAGTCAGTCACATTTTGCCTCTCAGCTGCAGATTTTGTGGAACACTATCATGTTTCTGGAGATTCACAGCTTACCCTGCCTTTTAATCATGTGCTCAGCCTTGAAATGTGGGGCGAAAGTAGCTCCTGTTGTCTGGACTGACAGTCTGAAGACAAACAAACATGATGAAATCAACAAGTCATCAGCTTGTGGTGATAATAGGTGGTGTCACTGCCTCCTCAGACCATCATGTCTCATGATGTGGAGGCAAACAGAGCTGCTCACGCAGCAGACCAGCTGTTGCGGCTGGCGCTGTTAAAATCGAGGTCAGGGCTCCATCTAGTGGCAGGACCGAGCAGAGGGAGCCTGGAATCACAGCTCCAGGACAAAAATGTACAACTTTGATCACTGAGAGGGCTGCAAAGAAATGCATGCGATTGTCATTGTGCACACACACTACAAGGATTATTGAGAATTGTGAAGTCTAATTTAATTTAACTGACTTAAAGTGTAGCTCTGATATTAACCACCAAGCAGGAATTTGGTCTTTTATCTTGACATAGACTTCAACATACAGCCGTTTAGATTTCATCATTTAATAAAATTTAAAATAAATTATTTCCCTCTGATGTTCTTATTTACAAAAAATTAACAAAGGCACTATCTTTTGCAACACCATGCATTTAAAGCGCTTGAAAAACTTCACATAATGCATTTTTTTGGACTGCTGGAGGAAACTACACAGGGAGAACATGCAAACTCCGAATAACCGTGACTCAACCTGAGACCTTCCTGCCATGAGACAGTTAATTAACCACTTTAACTCTGCTCCCCGCTGAAAGTAAAGCGAAGTGTTACAGTGGATAATTTCTCAGAGGTATTTCACTGGAATCGGACATTCTTTTTAACTCAGGCTTGAAGTCAGCACTTTTCGCTGCTTTAGCAAACCAAACCTTTACCCAAACATCTGGTTGTAACTGAGAGTTGAGGGTATGCTCAGTGAGATTTACCTTTGTTTGGTGGGCATGCCTGAACATCCAAACACAGCAGTGATTTAGTCCAAAAGTATCTGAACACCCCAATATGAGAGCTGGGCCTCATATATTTGACCTGTTGATTGGATTCTCACTCAGGAATGTTGAAAACCCTGAACACAACGATTAAATGATGACAGAAAGTGTAAATACAAGTAAAGAAGATGCCACATAAGAAAGACAAACAAGTAGTGTTAGCAGCTTTTTTGTTTTTAAGGATTCCAAACAAGAGCAGCAGTGTGATGAGGAGTTGTTTTTTTGTGTGTGTGTGTTTTTTTTTTTGTAAGGACCAGCCATGCGGAAGAAAAACCACAGAGCATCACAAGCTCTGAAATGAGTCATTGTCATGCCATGTTGCTAATAGTAGTGACGGGTCAGATAAGGTTTCTCACACAGACTCACTGAACACAACAGCTGAAATAACGTTGATCCACTACTAGAAAGAGTCTATGATAGGATACTGTTGGATGTTTGGATAATGGAATAAAAATAATGATCAAAATGACACAATAGCAACATAAATAAATCTACACACTTTATGTTTGGCTATTAGACTCAGATTTAATATGCATGTTCAGACACTATAGCCACACTTGATTGTTTTTCACATGATTTGTGTTTCCATTTATAGAATACAATGGTTGAATAAAAATTCTCCTGTTGTTGAAACTTATAAATGTGTGTGTGTGTGTGTGTGTGTGTGTGTGTGTGTGTGTGGGGGGGGGGGGGGGGGGGGGGGGGGGGGGGGGTTCTGGACTGGTGGAACTTTCTGTATGCAGTTTCCATGTTGTCACTACATCCTGTGATGGCTGGGGACCTCTCCTGGGCAGACTCTGGTTTTATCTTCTACCGGTTTCCTCCCACAGCTCAAAAACATGAATGTGAGATGAGTTAAAAGCGGGATAGAAGGTGCATGTAGACATGTCTAAATAAATATACATGAGCAATATTTACAAAGGGACTTTTCCAGCTCATTCCACCTATCAAGCAATCCAAAGTGCTTTACATTCACAACCAGGTACAACAATAAAGTCGTTATACGCACGTGTGTGTGAACAATATGTGAAAGTAACAAAATTATTTATCATTCAATCATAAACATTTTTATCAGAAAATAAAAATATATTTGTTTTAGGAGTGTTGTTGTCGGAAATGAGAGAAAAAAAAAAGATTTGTCGCCACCAAGTGTAACCGAGTGTAATTTCCTTGCCAACATGGCCATAAGCAGCCCGGCTGCCTTCAATGTTGGCGCGCGCACGTAGGCGACGCGTCGGTCGGGAGGCTTCAGACCGAGCAGCCTCGAACGCCGAGACCCGCAAAAAACACGTCTCCGACAAACAAATCCCGCACGAGTCCTCCCTCCTCGTCGGGTGCGGCCCGAATTCCCGTGAACAGCGCGGATCATGGCGCACCGTGCGCGCGTGGGGGGCAACCCCGGCTCAGCCTCCATCTGATAGCAGCATCAGGCAGTCCCGTGAAGCATTTGCGTGGGAGTTCCCTTCCACCGCCATGTCCGTGTAGTGCACCTCTCTCTCTCTCTCTCTCTCTCTCTCTCTCTCTCTCTCTCTCTCTCTCTCTCTCTCTCTCTCTCTCTCTCTCTCTCTCTCTCTCTCTCTCTCTCTCTCTCTCCTCCCCCACATTAGCAGCTTAGCACGGCAGAGGCAGCTCCTCCAGCATCCAGCAGCAGCAGCAGCAGCAGCCAGCATCCATCCATCCCTCCATCCATCCCTCCATCCATCCCTGCCTGGGGAGCAGCAGTCCTCCTCGCCGGCGCAGCAGCGACGCACCATCTGAGTGATGCCACAGCACCAGACGCGTTTGGAGCAGAAATACTGAGAGCACATCCCGCAGGAGGGAGAGAGAAAAACGCTTCAGGCTCGAAGACAGCAAACTGCCCATGAAGATGTCTAACGCTGACATCGTCTTAAACGCCACCGACCGGATGGTGAAATGTAAGTTTAGCCTACATCTCCCCCCCGTTTGGATACGGCTGCATTACATAACAAATGTTTTTGCTCCTTGCCGTCGCCGTGGCCTTTATTATTATTATTATTATTATTATTATTATTATTATTACCATCATCCTCATTTTAATGTGTGTGTGTGTGTGTGTGTGTGTGTGTGTGTGTGTGTGTGTGTGCTGTCGTGCGTCCGTGGTGCATTTGCAGTCGTCAAGTTGCGTTGACGGTGGTGGGCAACCGAGGCTTTGATGTTGATAAACAATCCCGGTTTTCTTTTGCTGCACAGCCCCCACGACGGAGCGGCTGCTGCAGCACGCAGGGGCACTCCGGATGTAGATTGATACGTATGTGTAGCAATGGTAGCAGTTTATGGATGTTTTGATGGTGCCCGTCACGACTCTATATCTTGTTTTCTTCTGTGGTGGGCACGAGAGAGAGAGAGAGAGAGAGAGGGGGAGAGAGGGGGAGAGAGAGGGAGACAGGGGGAAACCGGGCTTTGTGGTGGGAGCTGGGGCAGTGATGCAGCAGGATTTCATGGGCTTTGACAGAGCCAGCAGAAGAGGAAGAGGGCATGAAATTGACATTTAATGGGGTATATTTTACTAGGAGTGAGTCATGTTTTAATTTGATTAGAAAAAAAGACTATAAGGAATCCCAAAAGCTCAATCAATGGATGGATCGATGTAGGATGATGAAGTGCTCACAGTTGCCATAACTCACTTACAGCGCCGCTCATTTGGACTGTGGATCAGCCCACAGTCAGCACTGTGCCCCGAATATATACACACACACATTCAGTATATTACCATAATGGCCAAGCAGCTCAGTCAGCATGAACAATTTTGTCCTTTAGGCTGTGGAGTTGGAGAAACACAAAGTATTCTGCACTGTGAGATACAGTTATGTGACAGTGACTGCGGGCGCTGTAGATGTACGGTATGTGTGAGCTGCTGCAACTGAATAAGCTTTACTTAATCATTCGATAGGCTCGCATGGATCCCCGTAAATGAGCTGTGCTGTCAGAAAATCAAGCGTTCATGAGTGAGCTGCACTTTGTGACCAGTGCGATGAAACATCCCAGTTACATGTGGAAGGTGTCCTCATCTGTTCCTTCACATACACATCCCCAATTTTGCTAAATGTCTAACCTATTTCATCACATTGCCCCTACTCTGCAGTGTATGAATACAATAGACGGATCCAGTAGTTTCTTTAGATGTAAACAGTGCATGGAAGTGCTGCGTTCTCTTCTTTACATTTTCATTTCTGTCATTAATTTCGATCGATATTAAAGATAAAACTATTGTATTTTTTTTTTATTAGCAAAGCTTTACACACATCCAGGGATTCAAAAATATGTCAAACAGAAGGTTTATATTAGCAGATGTGATGCAGCCAAGAATTCTGACTCAGTTTTTCTGCTTTTGTAACATGGTCATGTAACACTTTGGATTTTAGGAGTTTGAAAATGCTTAAAGTATTATGTGTTTGTTTCATTTTTGTGCGGGGAGAGGAAACTGTTAAATAACAAGCCTTTGTACAACGAATACCCAATAGTTGGGCCTTTTTGAGTTATCATCTGCTACAATTGTCATTTGTTGTCTGTTGGATGCGCTTGCTTATGCTGAACAGCATGTTGTTGCTTGACAGATGTATGAATATTCCTTCTGTTCGTTTCATGTGCTCTACTATTCCTGGATCGGACTTTGAAGAACTCGTAGAAGCCAAGTTTTTGTTTTTGCAATCCCTAAAGACTGAAAGAAAGAAGCTAAATCACACCTCCGTCAGGTGATCAAAGAAAGCCATCAAGATGCTGAGACAGATATTTCCTACAGTTGTTGTGTGCGGTGCATGTAGTGAAGTACCCAACAGTGACACTACAAGCTACTCTAAGTTATTTTTATCCCTGTGCACATAGCTCCAACTCAAACCACAGCAAGTTCCTCGCCGCTTCTCTTTAGTCTTACATGTTTTAACCTGACAGAGCATATCCAAAGCGATACAGTAACTGCTGGCCTGTGCAGTTTGCTTTTCACTGCACTGACACTACCACTCCTCTGAGGCAACGAGGGGCCAAATCAGATGCATTTTTGTCAGAGATAAATGCGTTAATTCACCTGTAAACTTTCTAAATATGTCCTGAAGTATGATATGTCATGTAAAACTCAGGAGGTCTTTCAGCAGTAAACATGAAGCTGCCTACAAACAACACTTACATCAATATTAATAATTCATTAAAACTCATGATGGAGCAGTAGTTAGGTTTTACAGAATTCCTCTGCTTTAATCATTGATGTTGTCACTTATTTCCACCTCAAATTTTATCCAAAGCAGGTGGTGCTTTGGTGGAAATGTTGAGTTTTTGGAGGTGAAAAGAAAAGACTCACACGGTATTATGTTACAAGCACTGACACTTGGGTCCATGTATGCTAATTGGATCTCTTATAAATGCACACTGTCGAGTTAATCCATTTAGGTGAAGCCATGCAGCACTTTCTGAATGAACCCATGGTTCCTCATTAGCAATGGAAAGACACCGGATTCTTAAAAAAAAGGGAAAATACAGGGTGGAAACTCTTCTTTAATAAATGTCTTTTACCATAATGATAATAATAATAATAATAATAATAATAATAATAATAATAATAATAAAAAGGTAAACACTGTGAAGCTCACACTTAGGCTCTCTCTGTTCTCTTAGAATCTGAGGTGTTTACCCTCTTAGTGTTTTCCACCACGGTTCTATGCGAAGCTTCAATGCAAATTGCAGTTTTCCGTGGCGGCACTGGCTGTACTTCAACAGTCAGCTGCTGCTGCGGCTGCTGTTGCCCGGCAACATACAGTATTTCATAGTTCAAGTCAGCTCGGCTGCCGAGCAGAAGTCAGCTTTTCATCTCTCCAACACACATCTTTATCAACGTGCCGCCGTATCTGTCAACATATGTGTGCTCCCGCCAAACGTGCCGCCGGAGAACATTTGTCTTGTAGCAAATTTCGTTCTTTTTTTTTTAAATGCTTAGTTTAGGATGCAACCGCCGTACACCAGCATCGTTTTTCTGCCTGTGTTGATGTGATGGTGGTTGAGCTGCTGCACCAGCTTCATCGTCCTGATGGGATCAGCACCCCAGTGCCAGAGCACGGCAGAGGATGGTTTCACCAGCAGACGATGTGCTGTTGCTGCTGGGATGCTGGTGTTGATCGGCGCTGGAGAAGCTGCAGGTTGAGATCAACAACAGAACAGCACAGAGCAGCATAAACCAATACAGGGCAGAAATAAAGTTACGCTGGCCCACATGTGGCTCGTTTTAGTCCATTAACTGTGAAAATCATGCAGGCATTTTGGAGTTTAATCTCGTCTGAAGGAGGGATATGAGCTCCTGCGTTGTATTTTATCTTTGAATTTACTGTACATAATCGGTGTAGCCCATATCACCGTGCCCTTTGGTGTAGTTACATTACATTCAGTAATCTGAAGATCCTCAATACTTTTCCGTACCCCGTGGGCTCAATCATTTCCTCCTCTTTCTGACTGTGTGGAGTTTGTACTTGCTGCTAAAGTGTCAAAGCACACATCGCCATCACAGATACACACTGCACGCTGTGAAAATTTTTAGTCCCAATAAATGCGCTCGCCGGGGCTCGCCTCATTATCCCAGGAACACCGACTTTGAGACTTCTCCAGTCGAGCATTCATTATTAAAGAACATGTTGATCATGTTCATGTTTAAGCTCCAGCGTTGAGACTCTTCCTTTGTCTTCTCTTCATTTAGCTCTGCCGAGCAGCCCCTGTTTGCTATGCGCTGCACAAATCTGGCGAGCATAGCCTTTCACTCCTGAATATAGCGCTGCTCACGGCTTGTGCTGCGTGTACATATGGGAGTGTGCATTGGAGTTGGCTTTTTATTTCTTCAGTTCTGTGACTGGACGGGTTTTTTTTCTTTTTCCTTCCATGTAAATTATTTACCGCCAAGACACTTAGAATGAGGTTTCGATGTTAAGCCAGATCATCTGTAGATTAACATCAATACTCGGGCGCTGAAAGCTCGTCAGGGCGGCGCACAGAGATCAGCACCAGATCTAATAAATAACCTTATTCTGCCGCTGAAGTAATGATCTGCGGTTGGATTTCACACTCTCACAGGCTGTCTGCTGGGTAGGTGACTGGTGCATTTTAATGGCCACAGGCTTTAGCAATCCATGGAGAGAGCTGGATGAACGGCGTGCTCAGATATTTCATCCAGCTCTCTGAAAATAGTCAGCAAGTAACCACATGGAGGAAGCGCCCGTGTATACGTATCCGCGTGTGCGCGCCGATCTTTACCAGCTTTTACTGTCAGATAACAGAAAACATCAAGTGGAATGTGGATTTGCCTTTTTTTGTACCGCCATCATTTTATAGTGTTTAACCTTTTATCTTGGCAAGAAATTACAATTAGTTACAGTGGCAGTGAGAAATTGACTGAATCATTAGAATATAGAAAATAAGTTTTGCTTATTGAGGCAAGTGTTATTTTTCTTTTTCTCATCTTCCCAGTTAGTTCACCTGACGGTGCTTTATCAAAACTACTGCAAGCAGTTGTATTTATTTTAACTGTACACCCAAAAAACCTCACAGGTTACATTCAGTGTACATTTTTTACACATTGCATTGTAGGGTCATAGTACTCAATGATATACAGCCCTTTCAAAGACAACTGCAAATAGAGAAATGTGTGTGATTTCGATCAGTTTTACACCACATTGCACGTGATTCCCACCTGACTTTTAATTCCTGAGTTACAGGAATATCCTTCACCAACACCTTAGGGGTAAAATGTTACATTTACACTTTTTAATGACTGCTTTGAATAAGATGAATGAATAATGGTATTATTAAATACAATATATAAAAAAAAACATCAGTCTAACCAGCATTGACAGCGCCACTGTTTCTTTCAGGTGTGTATGAATCAAACTAGGCCACCATTAATCTTATAAATTACATCTGTGCTTTTTCCAGCATGTGAAAACGGTCACTTTCTGTTCAAGGAAGCAACATCATGTTGCATTGGAATGATTTTGCTCCAAACTGTTCATTAATGGCGCACTGCAGAATAAAAGCTGCCGTATGAATACAGATTAAACAAATACATGTAAATGTAAACTTCTGCATCGAATCGTGGCGTGCGATGCATATTTTTGAATATTTTAAGGCATTTGTAATTCTCGCTTAATGGCAATGTGTAAATTGCTCTTTGTGAGTTATTCTTTCTGCGTGGTAAACAAAACCATGTTTAGAAGAATCTGTTGCATGCCAAACATGCACAGAGGCTGTCACAACAGATGGATGCAGCAGCTTCATAATGTGGCCTTCAGGCAAAACATAGATGGAGTTATCTGGAATCATATTTCTGCATGAATTCCTTGATGATTTATCATCTGTGCAATCCCTGCGCGCTGTTTGCCATGAGATATCACCACAGTGGCAAAACTGGGGGGGAAAAAAAAAAAAAAAGAGTAAGCCGATTCTAGGTGGCGTTAACAGTAACCATAGTAACTGTGATATCGCCCCGTCTTTAAATGTCAGTAAGTGCCTGTTCTCTGTCCTCAGCTGTCCCCTTCCCCCTGAGCCACCGCCTTACCATGAAGGAAGTGTTTGACTGTGAAGGGAAACCTCGGGTGGACCTCCTGAAGGCCCACCTCACCAAGGAGGGCCGCGTGGAGGAAGCCGTGGCTCTGCGGATCATCAACGAGGGGGCGGCGATCCTGCGTCAGGAGAAAACCATACTCGACATCGAGGCACCGGTCACAGGTATGGAGTCTATGGAGATTATGTAACAGACATTTTCTGCCTATTTTTATTAAAAGCACGCTCTATTTCAAAGTTTTCCTGGGCAAAACACATAGGTACAACACAACGCAACGCAACACAACACAACACAACACAACACAACACAACACAACACAACGCAACGCAACACAACACAACACAACACAACACAACACAGTCACCTGAACTTGTGCAACCGATTGCAGCAAAGAAAGCTGACTCCCTAGTTGCCAGTATAAGTTTGGAGTGAGTCAGTGTGGCAAGTAAGATTTCAGATCTTTATCCTTTTTTATATTTCAAAATAAATCTCGTGATAAGTTTTGTAAAAAGTTATTTATGTTTTTCCTTTTTTTTCCTTTTTACGTTTGTTTAGCAGTCTATATCTAAGAGAAACAGAGGCTTTATGGCGGGTTGGTTTGGTGTCTTTTCAGTGATTCTCTGATTTTCATCACTTTTTCTCTTATGTTTAGTGATCAAGTAAACTGTCAAGTTTTCTGTGACTTATTCAAAGCTGAGTTATTAGAAAAAATAAATCTGTGGATTTAGAAACTAATGGTACCTGGGTTCAAACCGTGGTGGGAGACACAATATGACCTAATTGGGGGTGTGTTATTGGTGCGGTGGTGCTTTGTTTGGCATTGATTTCTCACAGTCCAGTGTCAAGACTTGCTTGGATTCTGCTTTTGCTCCTTCCTGTAGTTTAAATCGCTGAATATTAGTCAAACCAGTATTTCCTAATTGGCTAGAGTTCTGTAAATGCATATGTCCAATGTAAGCTGGGATGGATGGATGGATGTATGGATGCATGAATATTGTACTGTCAACACAATATCAGAGCTCTTAAAGAAACTCTTCACTCTGGCTGATCATGCATTTAAATCAAAAATCTTGGTTTGAGCACATTGAGATCAATCAAAAGGAGAAGCTTTATTATTTGAAACCCAAACTCCTACACTTTTTTTTCACTGATACATTCAATTTTGATTGCTAATCTCACTGCATAACTTTATAAAATCAGTGCAGTGTGGCTCTCAGGTGATTAGCCTGAGGCACTGGGGGAGTGTAGGTTGATGTAACGGAGGCCCTGAGCTCATCTGTATTGTGGGTCAGACATTTTCCCTCCATCAACAACACATAACTCTCATCAATATCCTTTAGAGCCATCTCCGAAGGCTTCCATTTACACCATTTCACATGAATTCCTCCGCACTCTGGGAGATTACCTTCATATGAAATACAAAATTGCGATCTCGCAGGAGCCACGGTTTCTTTTACGAGTTTCCCGACACGAGAAATCTACTGCTTGTGAACCTACCCTCAGCTCTTGGTTCTTGGCTTGTGCTTGCTGCTTGTGCGCCATTTCCTACCGACACTGTGGCCCTCGAGAGAACCTTTCAACTGTCTTTCCAGAGGAAACGTGCTGCCGCTGGACGACCGGCAAGTCAGCAGTCTTTAAGAGTTGTTGCCTTCTATGCTGTGAAGAATGTGATTCTGCTGTTTGTAGAAGAGAAACTTCCTGGAGGAGAAAATGAAAGAGGATGAAAAGATATGAAACTGAAGAAGAGTGAGGAACTGGGTCTGAATTACGGCCAATTGAGCATGTTCAAAAATGAACGAGGCATCCGATGGGAGCACAAGTCGTGAATAGACATAGATTAAAAAAAAGAGGGTTTTTTTAAATGCAGCAGGGAGCTGTCACTTTTTAGGCTGAGTCCTCATTATCTTGTCAGAGAAATACATGTAAATTAGCCCGTTGGTACTCCAGAAACATTTTGTCTCTCTTTAATAAGTTTCTACTGGTGAACAGTTCTGAGTCGTGTCGGCTAAACCGAGCCCTTAACTTGGTAGAAATCATGGAAACTTTGTTCCTCGTTCAGAAGTTTTCACATCCTGATAAACTCATCCATCCTTCCAGGCTCATGAAGCACTTCTGGTGCTGCTGTAATAAAACCAATCAGTGTAAATAAATGAATAAACTGCAAGCGCTTTGATGGAGCTGGAGACTTGAAACGCTACCAGTTAAGAAATTCCAGCTTCTGAGTTTGGAACGTTCAAAATGACAACAAGAAATATCTGCAAGCAGCGTCATGAAAATCCATCCAAGTCCGTTCAGAATTTTCATCACTCACAAAAAACAACAAATGGAAGAAATGATGCTAGTGCAGTCATTGTAATCAACAGGTTTCACCTCTGCACTGTAAGCTGAATGTGACATCTGTGTCTTAAAATATGTTTAGTATGAATTCCTGCCCTGCTTTAAATTTTTCAGTTTCTGTCCTGACCACCATAAATAATGAAAGAAAGTGCTAGTTTAAATAAGTATTTTTTTTTTAATTTGTTTTATCAGTAATTATTATGGCAGTTCAATTAAAAAGTAGTAATTAAGACGTAGACAAGCCTTTCCCCTTTATGTGTATTCACTTTTTCATATATATTTAATATCATAAACTGTACGATATTAAAAGATAGATGCAATTAGAATCCCATCAGCTCAACTGTCGTAATCGGCTGCAAGTATGCTGCGTTCAGCCAAAACAGAGGTGACAGATGGATGAAATGCACACTGGCTTGAAGAGAAGTCCCTCGTTTCTCATCTGGACTGGCATCATGAAAATGGAGGCCTTATGTATTACCTATGAAATATTTATGACGGACTCTGAATTGTGCACGGGTGTTGGTACATTTGTTCTATGTGTCTGTGAGCTCCAGCTGTGTTCAAATGTACCCACAGCTGCACATATATATATATATGAGTGTGTGTGAGTGTGTGTTGCTTACATGCGTGCGCTTCATGGGCTCGCGCGCACGCTTGTGCGCATGTGTGCGTTTGACTGCTTTAGTCACACAAGCAGTCTCCCACTCGCGTTGCTCTAAGCTTTGAGTGGGCGAAGGCCACTGTGGAGATGATAGGGGAGACGGAAAAGCGAGAGGAGATGGAGGATGAGTAGAAGTGAAGGAGACAGAGAAAGATGATAATGAAAAATTGAAGGCAGGGAGGAAATGAGATGTAGGTTTGCACTCCAGAGCTGTGGCGTTCACTGTGAAGAAGTATATACCTCCCCGAGGCCTTCAGATCTTTCTGCGTCTTCGCTTCTGAGGCGAGGACAGGGCCCTTTAAGCCAAAAGAAAACACCGGAAAAAAAAAACTTAACGCAATGACCAAACACAGGCGTGATCCCGTCATCCCAGTGCTTGAAGTACTTTCAATTTATTTGATATGTTCGTACTGTATGCACGTAATTACACTGATGAAGACGAACACATTTGTGCAGGAATTTTAATAACGTCATTTTTCTTTCGGGTATTCCCATATTACACATTTTTCAATTGTAAATGTTGATATAATGAAAACTTACCGGCTTGTTTGCACCTTTTGTAGAAGTATAATAGAAAACTCTCTTATAAATCCAAAATTATGATAGGAAAACGATTTCAAAGCAAATAGCTGAGGTGTGCTCGGCATTTTCCTTTTACTGCTGCTTACACCGTTGCTTATTCTTGCATAACATCTACATTTGCTCGTACTCGACGCGCCATTATTTATGACAGCCCGTTGTACGTTTACCGCTTTTTCATCCTAATTGCACCAACAGATATCATCACAACAAACATCCTCATCAAATACCAATCATGAGGTCTGTCAAGCGAACACACACACACACACACAAACACACACACACACTCACACTCACACTCCGGCGTCTCCGTGCAGTCGCACCGCCTGTCTCGCCTGTTTACCAAGCAAAAAGAAATGGCACAGAGAAAAAGAAGACACACACCTCTGGTACAAAGTGTACTACTCGGTGCAGCCATGAGATCCTGTCAGCATACTCTCTCAGCTTTCTCCTCTTTTGTCTTCAGTAAAAAGCCAATAAAAAGTGAAGTGAATGTCGTGCTCCTCTCCCGATTGTTCAGAATTTACATGAACTCACAAATCAGTACATGAACACAAAACATTTTTTTACATTTTTAAAGTCACAAACATGCAGGCGCAAAGATGCACGCAAATATATTCAACGGGACTTAGCCATTCTGTAACATCTGCCGTCCTGTGGTTGTTTTGCAGTCTGTGGGGACATCCACGGGCAATTCTTTGATCTCATGAAGCTGTTTGAAGTGGGAGGATCGCCAGCCACGACGCGGTACCTGTTCCTCGGGGACTACGTTGACCGTGGCTACTTCAGTATTGAGGTGAAAACCGCCACAGTATTATTGAGTTTGTCATGTGGAAAACACACGGCACAAAGAACATTCACACTAACGCTTTGTGTTTATCCCCGCAGTGTGTTTTATATCTTTGGTCGCTGAAAATCCTCTATCCAAAGACGCTATTTTTACTTCGTGGAAATCATGAATGTAGACATTTGACAGAATATTTCACCTTCAAACAAGAATGTGAGTACACCTCGTCTCGTTTTGGTTTCTCTTCCTGGTTCTGCTGTCATGTGTAGCCCTGAAGCACGTCTGCTAGAATTGCACATGCATTCACGTGCACATTGTGCACAAACTCTGGGCAAATTATATGTAACCCTCCCTTGCCCAAAAAATTCCTTTTTTGCAATACAGCTTGCAAAAATCTTGCAAAAAAAAAAAAAAAGATTAGATGCTCGCATGTAAATGTCCTTTTCCAGAGAAAAGAATTGCGAGCCTGACTCGGCTTGTTTCCTATCTGTCTTCTCTCAGGTAAAATCAAGTACTCAGAGCAGGTGTATGACTCATGTATGGATGCATTCGACTGCCTTCCCCTGGCTGCACTCATGAATCAACAGTTTCTGTGTGTTCACGGTGGACTCTCACCTGAAATACACACTTTAGACGACATTAAAAAGGTGAGAGCCGCCTGCTCCAGCTCAGCTGTGCTCTGCCTGTATTGTTTGTATGTTTGCCTGACGTGAGCGTCTCGGTCTTGTGTGTTGGAAGTTGGACCGGTTCAAAGAGCCGCCAGCGTTTGGGCCCATGTGCGATCTGCTGTGGTCCGATCCTCTGGAAGACTTCGGCAATGAAAAAACCCAGGAATATTTCAGCCACAACACGGTGCGAGGCTGCTCCTACTTCTACAGGTGAGCCGCTTCTCTCCCTCTTAATATGGATAATATGGATAACTGAGAAAATGCGAGAAGAGACGGGCAATCCAAAAAGGAGTATCACCATCATCATCATCATCATCATCATCATCAAGAGGCCTTCATCAAATGATCAGCGAGTTTTTGAAGCTGAAATACAGTGTTTGTGAATATTTAGGTCATATCGCCTGGTGGTTAACATGATTGATAAGCGGTTGTCTTTTTGATTTACAGAACAGATCGTTACAGAGAAAGAGACGGCTGAATGATTGTGGGGTGGAACAAAAGCAGAGGCACAGAGAGGATGGAGTCAAATTTAAATCATAATGCCAAAGCGAAAACGGGGAGTGAGCTTGTTTCACAATCATTCAGCCGCCGTGACAAAAGCAGGGGAAGCAAGCGCCATCCTGACACGTTGCTGCGGGATGTAATGGGAGGGAGCCGCGGGAAGTAGGTGGAGGTGAGGAGAAGAGATTAGTTGGCAGTTATGGTGAGAGGTTTTTTGTTTTTTTTTTCCTTAATGAAGGTTCAACACAGTTACAGGCCTGCGTGGGAGCTGCCGTCCGGCTCCAATCGCAGAGCTTCAGGAAGGCTTATCCCTTTGCCGAGGAGTAGGTGACATCCTGAACGCAGCACGCAGGATACTACAAGCACGCAGTCCAATAGCATCTCATTAGGAAACATGTGCTGTTTCAAAGCCGTCTCTATTGTTTCAGCTGATATCAGTTGAAGTAGTTCCGCTGAAGCATTGTGTGCAGGTGAGACCCCGCTGCAGCCCTCTGGAGAGGTTATTGTCCGCTGTGCATCCAGTATTGTCTTCATGCTGCTCAGATTTGGTTTGAATTTAAGACTGAATTTTCAGAAATCAGCTTGCATTTTTTTTTTTATTCTTTATTAAATCCACCAAACACTGTAGGTTTTCAGGTGTTGAGTTTTCGTGCTCTCCTTGTGCGTTAATGGGTCTTTTTTCTGGGCGCTTCGATCCAAGTCTGAAAACGTTTGAGGTTAAGTTGTGACTCTGACTTGGCCGTACGCATAAACGTGAGTGTGTGATTGTTTGTCTTGGCTCCCGTCTCGCCGATCAACTCTGAAAATTATCTTAAATATAACTCAATACCACCGCCAGGATTGAAATTTTCCATTTCCAAGTATGTCAATAACTCCCCGGTGGATTAAACATGAGATCTACAGTAGATGTACGTGTTTGCTTCACACGCTTCAGGGTAATAACTTCACTGCTGTAAAATGGTCTCCGTTATCTGTTTACAGTGAGGTAGGAGCTCAGTGAGGATTATTCTGTAGATGTGTGGAGGATGCTGCTGCTAAAATAGTCATCTATCTCTCCACGGCTTTGTTCTGCCTTCACTCTCAAACTTACCTCTCCGTCATTATGACTCTTGCCAACCATACGGGATGTACAGTATGGAGCTCCACATTCTCCTGGGAATCCTTCTGAAATGCAGGAAAATCCATGATCTGAAATAGAGGTGGATGGAGGCAGGGCGTAAAAAGCAATTCTTTACATTAACAGTTCAAGCAAACATATTGTAGTTATTTAACATTGGGGAACGTGCTGACATGTTTAGCTGTTTATTTATTTAGTTAGTTATTTGGCTCCTCATGTGTGTTTCTTGAAATCAATACTGAGCATTTTTAACAATTGATTGTAAAATTGCTTGTTTCCTAGCGGTGTGTAGCTTTTTATGAAAAAAAAAAGATTTGAAAAGAAACAGGCAGTTGATTTTAGGCAGTTTTTATATAATGATGACCAAATTGATGCTTTGTAGAATGGCAAATATGAAAACATAACATTTCTCTGTCCTCTTTTTTGGTGGAATGATGCAATTACTACCCTTGAAAAATTCAAAGCTAATTCTCTGGAAGAGGATTTTTTCCTGCACATGGCTTTTATGCATTACATGTATTATTTATGTGGAGGCCCAGTGTAACTCCAGGGTTATCCTTTTCAATAATGTAATGTAATAATGTTGTACTACTTTTACCACACCGGGGTCTGTGCTACCTGCAAAGAAAGACGTTACTGTGAAGTTATTACTTTCAGCAACAACGTGCCACAAAAAGATGAATATTATAGAATGAATAATACATTGTCTGTTAGATTTTAGATCTGCACATTGCTGGAGACGTATTTGCAACTCTTTAATAAACATTAGCTGCACCTTTATGAAAGATTTATTTATTTTTTTGGCTTTTTACTGAATGCATTTTAAAAGATTTGACTTTATTTCTGAATGATCTATTGAAAACACACCAAAAATGAAATGAAAGACCGTTAGATGTCAAGCTGATGCAACTACAGCTACTTGGCCATTATTGACTTATTATAAATAACAGACAAAAGTAATGCAAGAGATACTTTTTCAAATAACCACCCAGCTTCTGCTCTGTTCAAGTACTCATTTTAGTAGCTTTTCCATCAGGGCGAGATGAGAGATCGAACCACCAACACTGTACTTGGAAGACAAGTAGCTCTACCAAACCTTCATCATCGTCATCGTCATCTATTATGTGGTTTTCTATGGATTCTGTTATATTGGGGGAAATCAATGGGATGACCACCAGATGGATTTTTTTTTCTTTTTTTTGTGAAAAGGAAAAAAAACCCCTCAGTTTCACACATTCGCAACACAGCACTTCCATCTCTGTGTCTCTTTCACTCATCCTCACTTGTCAGATTCTTCGCTCACTCTCACTCACAGGCTCACCGACACATTGTGTGTGTGTGTGTGTCTATGTGTGTGTGTCGAGGGGAGGAATGTGAGCCGCAGGCAGCATTGTGTGTGTACCATGTTCTTCTACTATAATCAATAGTTACCATGCGAGCGAAGAAGACTGAAATGAGCGCATTCTTGTATGTTGGGATGTTATTACCGTGTTATTGACGTGGATGAATCAACTCCTGTTTGCGGCTGTCAGACATAATCATATGCAAGAGTTGTGCAGAAATTGCCCTTATTTCTGCGGTCGAGCTGCGCGGCCGGCGTGTTTTTAATAGCAGCTGTTATATAACATTTTGCAGTTCCGTTCGGGTGCACTGTCAGCCATAGTGGAACGTGTTTACAGCACATTCACGTCGGTGTGTAACACAGCTCTTTCCTGCAATTTATACATTGGTCACCGAGGGAATGTTAGCCACGTGACCCAGATAGGCCGGGAGGATGGCACATTTTCGCCAGGTGCTCGGGGCACAGCAGTTCTTCCTTGTTTTTTCTCCAGGCACAAACCTTTGAACACTTTAATATTTTACCAACTTGTGAATGTTTGATGGGACCAAGGATAGCCGTGAATGTGAGGAAGCGCAGGAGGAGAGGATTGTTGCTGGGGAGGATGTACTGTATTATTGTTGCGAGTCTGGACAGAAATCAGAGTGCCGAAGCAATTATGTTTAACCGATCAATAATTCAAGCCATTTATAGAGAAGAAGATGGCTTTGTGCTGCAGAGAGTTGGAGGGGGGGTTTCCTCATGTTTATCACTTAAATGTGTCAGTCAGAAGTAAATGCGGACATTAAAGTCCTCACCTTAATCAATACTCACCATATTTTTGATGGATTTCTTCAAACTGTATTTGGAAATGAATAGAATTGCATTTAACTATGACTGCCAATCACTATTAAAACAGTCAGAGCTTCAACAGATATCAAAAACTTTATACTTGTAAACCCAAGAAAAAAGACTTACGCCACAAGAGTCCCATGTATTGGTAGTAATTCCAAAAATATTGGGACAGGAAACAAGCCAGTTGCTTTAAAATTTCATGAAAAATATCAGCTATTCTTTCTTTATTTGGTTGCAGCAATGCATCTGCGACTAGTGAAGGTTAATTATGAAAACGATGGGATAAATTCAGAGATATAATTTCCCCAAAGAACTCGGCGAGCCATCTAAGACTGAGACATCTTAATTTAGGATGATAGCAAAAGCTTGTCGTACCAATAAAAAGAGCTCATGGAGCTCCAGGAACCAGTTAGGTGAAGAGAACATCTCGTCACCCCTCGTGCGCCCCCCTCCACCTTTATTTCCCCAGGTGATCATTCTTTTATTCACACATCAGTTAAAAATAAGATTAAAGATAAAGTTAAGATGCTGGTGTGAAACGGGACATTCCAAGAAGAAATAATAAAAAAGATAGTTTTGGGATATAAATAACTCAACATTGACCTTTAAATTCAACTTAAATCAACATCAAACCAGCCCAACTTGTTTTTATAAGTACTTGTATTTCATATGTGCATATTTCTTGAACGTTGCGGTGTAGTGGTGAGCACTCTCACCTCATTTACACGAAATGTCACCCGATCACATCTGGCTGTATTTACTGACTGCCCTATGTGGCGCTTTCTCTGCGCGCAGGTGTGGTTTCCTCTGTGCACTGTAGTTTCCTTCCACAGTCCAAAAATACGTATTTGATGTCAACTGGTGACTCTAAATGACACGTGTGTTTGAATACGAGTGTGTGATGCTGTCGCTGTGCGTTTGGGCTGTGGTGGATTGATGACGTGTCCGTCAGTTACCAATTCAGTATAAATTTTGAATCATGAAATATTGATTCTGCTCATTTTCTCATTTACAACCATCCATCTCCTGAGCTGAGCTGGACCTTCACATATATTTGAAATTTACTTTTAACCAAATGCCACATGGGATTGTAGCAGTGAGCTCGGTCGTCCGCCTGAGATAGTTTACCAGCTCCTTTCCTTTTCAGGCACATTTCCCATCAGGTAAGAGCTGCGGGGCAGGAAGCTGTGTTTACCACTCGCTGGTTTAGCTTGGTTTTTTTTACTGCAACAAGTTGCAGCTGGATTGGATTTTCACTCACTTGCATCACCCTCAGCAAGACTTTCATAAATAAATCCACGAGTGATTAATTTTTACTTTTAATTTCTTGCAAGTGAAACTGGATCTGGAAGTGATTTGCAGCTTAAATAAAGTTGTTTTTCAATTATAAAGCAGTTTTAATGTCCTGTTTGAGTCATGCTGATTGCATAATTAGCTGAAATTTCTGATGACTTTTACATGTCTCATACCAGTAGATCATTCACACATTTAGAAATCCTGTCTGACATTACTTTTTATTCACTCTTTTCCAGCTACCCTGCTGTGTGTGAATTCCTACAGAGCAATAACCTATTATCAATTATCCGGGCGCATGAAGCACAGGATGCAGGGTACGTATCCCGACACCCTTACACACTCTAACGAAAACAGACACAGGTTTACACATGTAAAAAAATACATTTTTAAAACTTTTTTTTTTATTTTTTGGTCTTTTCACCTCTGTCTGACCACCTTGAAGCTATCGGATGTACCGTAAAAGTCAGACCACTGGATTCCCATCCCTCATTACTATCTTCTCAGCGCCAAACTACCTGGACGTTTACAACAACAAAGGTCAGGAAGTCACATTTTCTCACATCGCTGTTTCAATCCGAAGCTTTAAGTTTGTGGATACTGTTTATTTTGCTGGAATAAGAGAATAAAGGGCCAATTAAAAGTGGTTCAAGCCACCTAAAAATGCCCACCATTTCCTACTTTGACTGAGTCAAAAGGATTTTAAAGCCACAAAAGGGAGCGTATGGGTTCATAAAACAGTATTTAGTGGTGAACAGCTGTAAGAATGCGTCAGGAAGTCCCCGTTTGTTTGCGCTCCTGGATCTGTGTCTGGGTTGCTATAGGCTGTGGGAGATGGGGCGCGTGGGAGGGACTGTCGGCACTGCTGACTGTCTCCATGTGCCTTTATCCCGCTTGATGTAACAGTGTCAGCATTCTGTGGCCCCAGCCGGGCCATCTAGTGGTTTAATCTCTCTCTCTCTCTCTCTCTCTCTCTCTCTGTTTGAAAACACAACAGTGTAATATTGTTGGATTTCAACAGATTTCTAAAGATTTTTGAAGAAACAATGTTCAGTGTGAAATCCTGCACCTTGCGTGCTGATAGGCCAGTAAATTTGAATAAAAAAATGCCGTTTACAGAAAATTTAAAGAAAAGTAAAATCTCCTTTGGCAGCTTAAAATTAAGGTATGTTCAGTTTGTTCCCATGTAGTGATTATCAGCATATTTCTATATGCCGATCCAAGCATTTCCAAATCATTCACAGCGCTTCACTTTTTCCACAATTTATGTTATTGCTTTATTCTAAAAATGGATGAAATACATTATGAAACTCAAGATTCTACACACAATACCCCATAATGGCAACATGAAAAAAGGTTTTCTTTTGTAATTGTATTAAAAATTAAAAACTCAGAAAGCTCTCAAGCTCCAGCAGGTTGGATGAGAAGTGGTGCACAGTCATCCTCACATCTCCTCACCAGGTTTTTGGTCACCTGATTGATGGAGGCTGTACAGTTTCGATGTCTTACCAGCTCAAAATCAGCTTTTGAATCATAAGAATCATAAGAAAATGTGGGAAAAAAGTGAAGCGCTACGAATACTTTCTTTCTGCACTGTATGTCGCTTTAAGTCGCCTACAAATGTTTTTGCATTTTCTGTCAGTTTCCATACTGTACTGATGCATGATTTCTGAAATCTGATCTTACAGCTGCATTCCACTTGTTATAATAAATCTTTCCGAATTTACAATCAGAGAAAATTATGTGTGAGTCAAATCAATGGGAAAGCTTTGCTGATGTGTGCATTTGCCGCTTCCTCAACAGCTGCAGTACTGAAGTATGAAAATAACGTCATGAACATCCGACAGTTCAACTGCTCACCTCATCCCTACTGGCTGCCCAACTTCATGGACGTCTTCACTTGGTCTCTGCCGTTCGTTGGAGAAAAAGGTAAATAAGTTGTGATTTCTAGTCCTTTCTGACAGTTACTTTGAACACGACTCCCCCCTGCATATTGTTTTCTCTGCAGTCACAGAAATGCTGGTGAATGTGCTGAGCATCTGCTCTGATGACGAGCTCATGAATGACGAGGATGAGATATTTGATGGTAAGAATGGTTTTTGTTTGTACCGCTGGCCCGCCGTGAGTCCACTTCTCACTTCATATACTTGAACTTGACCAGTCAATGAAATCTGTCACACCATCTGCTCACATCTTAGCGTTCTGGAGACAAAAACACGCAGTAACGAAATTTTACAACCTGAAAGCTTTTATTTGTTCAGTAGTTTTTGGAAGAAATACACTGCTTCTCGTGACTTCCATGTTCTTTCAAAACAATAATGGAGTCCAACATTTCACACTGAATAGCATTTTATTACTTCCATATTATACTTCTTTACCTCCATGACTATTATATTATAAACATGCTCTACAAATTCAACATATTTGCTGTATGACTTCTGAATATATATACAGGCTGTGACTCCTGCGTTACAGTTGGTTACGACTGCATCTGTTACATTTGAGAAGCCGACAGTGACACAGCTCGTATTTGTTTGCAGCAAATGCAGCTGCGGCCCGCAAGGAGGTGATCAAAAACAAGATCCGAGCCATTGGGAAAATGGCCAAAATGTTTTCCGTTCTCAGGTTAGAGTTGCTGTGTGCTCGTGTGTGTGTGTGTATTCCTATATGCACGCACTTGCTGCATATCAGCTGTTCTCAAAGATCATAGATCAAGGTTCAGCAAAAAAAAAAAAAAATGTTCCTTACCTGTTTGGATGCCTTCCTTTTTCCTACAGAGAGGAGAGTGAAAATGTGTTGACGCTGAAGGGCCTGACGCCCACTGGCATGCTGCCAAGCGGGGTTCTCTCTGGAGGCAGGCAGACTCTGCAGAGCGGTGAGTACGAAGCTCAGCCTAAGCCTCTCCTCTTTCATACATTTACCTCTTTTCTGCATTTCCTCTCCTCATCGCCATTCTCAGTCCCAGCATTGCTCTCCTCCTCTCTCTGTATCTCTATATCTGTGTTTCTCTTCTCGACTTCAACAGAAAATCAACCACTGGGCCTTGTTTTAGCTTAAAGTGCTCATCATATCGACGTAGGAGAGCCTGGTGTTGCGCACCGAAATCCTTTGCAGGGTTTTTGGTTACTGCACCAAATTACAGCAGTCACGTGATGTTTCTGCATCACAGCATCTAATAAGACTTGTTGGCAATGTGTTTTAAAAAACTGCCTCAAGGTATCAGACAACACAAAACATTAGGTCGATTCGCGCTTGTTCTTATTTATTGGTGGCAGACGTAAAAGAAACTGCATAACATTTTCCTTGAATTAGGGTTAGCCACAAGTTTCTCGTCCCCGCTCTGACAGATCCAGCCTGATGTCAGAGGGATAGTCAGAGGGGAAAAGGATAGAACAGAGAACTGCTGTCTAACAAACAAGTGGACAGGAAGTTAATCCACACACTGAAGACTTAATGAAGGAGAAGAGCACACATCACACACTTCCAGCTCCTAAAATCTTGCAGGAAGGCATAGAGAAGACAAAGAGGAGAGAGGATACAGACCACTGAAGTGAGACACAATTCAAAATTAACACAATTATTTTGTTCAAAGTGGACACACAGTGAAAGGCCAGAGAAAGTCACCTCTGTCTTCTTACCTGACATCTGTTACTCTTGTCAGCGCACAACTGTCTCCACCTCAGTATCTCTGTGACTCTCTGTCCATGAATCCACATTTTTTTTATTTTCCACATGAATTTTCTCTCTCCGATTTGACACTAACTCTCTCATTACCGCTGCATGGCACTCCTCTGAGTTCAGCTGCATTGCCAGTGGACACGTAAATCTCGTTTGGCCTTTCGGGGGCCGCCTTCTCGCTGGGGCTGCATTTTACATTTGCATGGCTTTATCAGGAGTAACCTGCTCCCCTCCTCCTCCCCCCCTTCAGCCACCATCGAAGCCATTGAAGCCATCGAGACGCATGATGAGGACAGAGAAGGTAAAGCGGTGCGCCCCATCCCACCCCTCTCAGTACATTTTCAGGTTCTCCGACCTCTGACATGCTCATGCTCACAACAGATCCTTCACCGCACTCACAACTCTCGGTCGGGTGTATAAGTGGTACTTCCCTTTGGTGCAGAGATCAGGATCTTAAAACTTTAACTATGACTATATTTAAAATTTCATAAAGATGACATTTCATGTCTTTATTCGTAATGTAGGTCACCTCATACACGGTGGCATTTTCAGTTTCCTTTTAATTTTCCTTGCGAGTGTCTGAGAAGTGAAGAGTAAAACACATATCACAACTGGCAGTATTCGCAGGGTGGGAAGCTGGTGAGAGATCGCGCTCATGTGTTGACACGTGCACTGAAGGTAGGGGACCCGCAGAAAACACCACGTGCACTTAAAGAGGCATATCACAATCCAGCGTTTCAACACGTACGCGGGACTGTTGGATGCATTTGTCCTCATTACGGTTGAGGGAAAACTGAGAAGGAGGAAAACGGTTAGAGGAAACATAAGCACCTTTTCAAGGTATGGAGTGTAGCTCCTGATGAATTTAAACACTGCAAAGCCGTGCTGCAAAAGAGATGCGTGGCTGAAGCACATTGTTTTTCGTTTGGCTTGTAAAAGGCCTCCATCTGGTTTCTAAAAGTGTTGCATGCAGAAGAACAAGGAACAGAGCGGGACATTGACATGAAATATGCATCCTGAAGCCAGGGTTCCTGAGGTAATTTTTAGTCGCTAACAATGAAGCTCCAGTTTGAAACAAGAGAAAACTCACTTTCCTCCGATTCATACATCTCACTCAAAATAAGAAGTATGTTAGGCAGACTGTTAAGAGGTGGGTTCGCATTTCTTTATCGCATTGACGGTAAGTCCAAGTTGGTAAGATTTTCTCTCTGTTCTGTGGACAACTTTCCTCCTTATTTCAGTGTATCTTTATTTGAATGGTTTTATCACCTATGGCATTGGATATCTTGAGGCTAAACACAGCGCGAGATGATATTTAAGGGGATGCGCTGTGACCAAGGCGTCACGTTACGATTCTGATCTTTTCTACGTGTTCTCTCTTTCCAGCTATCCGTGGTTTCTCCCCCCAGCACAAGATCAGCAGCTTTGAGGAGGCCAAGGGCCTGGATCGCATCAATGAGCGCATGCCGCCCCGTAAGGACGGGGTGAACCACGTGGGTCACTCCATGGGGAAGATGAATATGTCGGAGGCGAACGGCACAGAAGACAGCAGCAACATCCAGTGATGTGTTGCCTGAGCCTCAGAAATCGTGCCGCTATTGCGCTGTGCAGCAAGACTTTGCTAAATCTGAATTCAGGCCTCTCTGATCATAGAAATAAAACTGGCCCACAGATAAGAACATGAAATCTGCCGCAAATCCTAAACGGGCGAAAACGGTCATTTAATTCATGACAGTATGTCATCGCACAGTTGGGGGAGGGGGGAGCTGGGGTTTACAGAAAAAAGGCAGGGATGAGGAGAGGCCAGCAGGCTGCGGCTTGCCTGGAAAAAGTGTGCTTGAGGGTTGTGTCTGCCTGTTGTTTCCCTCTCTCAGTTCAGTTACAGATTGAGCTGCTGGGAGTTGCGTTGTTTTGGGTGCTGACAAAAGTCTGCTCCTTTATCACAGGGCCTGAGAGAAGACATGACTGCAGTATCCATGCCACACAAATCATTTTACTGTTTTATAAAGTGTTTATGATGAATCACTCACACCAGTTCACTTCACGAGGACAATACTCTTGTTTACGTACATGTTTTGCTAGTATTAGGACACTCCACTTTGTGGGAATGAAATGCAAAAAGGAAGAAAGCAAAAAAAAAAAAAAAGACAAATGCATACCTCTTTTAAACTTGCAGTGCAATCTTACCAGTGGACTTAAATTTATTGATTTACCTTGTAGTAAGATGCTGTCACCCTGCAAGGGAGAGAGGACAGGGTGCTCATGTGTGCTCACAACTCTGGCCAAATCACCGCCTGTCTGACATCAAACTCCACCTTCCAGGTTTCCACCGCTGCTTCCTTTCTCATCTTCCTCATTTTCAGTCATCCCTGAGCAGGACATTACGAAGAGGGGATGAGAGACGAAAGGGAGGGGGATGAAAAGAACACGTGGAAGGTTTGGTTCCACTGCTTACTGTAGATACCTCAACAACACAATTTCTATTCTACGCGCAACACATTTTAATTACTGAGATTCTACAATGAAAAATGTCACACCAGCCCATACAAAGATGCAAGTAAATCTCAAAGGGTTAACATTTCAAACCAGACCATGTCCTTTCTCTTCATGACGCATTTCACCATAAAGAAGCGTGTTTGATCGAGTTTTACCTCAAACGTGCAAACATGGCCATTTCCTGAGCAGATTCTGCTGAGTGACGCTCGGCACCCGGCTTTTCTCAACTCGTCTGCGTCTCTCTGCCTGGCAACAGAGTGACATTAACAACCATTTCTGGACCACAAAGGAAAAAAAAATATATAGAGATGACGTGATTTAAAATTCTGGGACTCGCACAGCTCTCTAACGCTACCTGATGACTGCCAGTCATGAAGTATCCATTAACACCCTTGGAGTCCTTCTAACATATGCTGCTCGGAAAATGAAAGATTAAATGTCAAATGAACAATGAACCACATCCAGAGGAGAGGTGCATTTTACATATTTGTGAATTAATTAAAATATTTGAAAGATAATTGAGCGCATATTCATAATTCTGCCTTTCAGAATAAATGTTTTAATTTTTTTTGAAAAATCTGTCTCCGATTGACCGTAAGTGTTTCAAAATGCAGCGTGAATCAATTATATTCCTTCTTCTAGAAAAAAGAAAATATCCAGTTTTCCGAAGGAACTGAGTGCAGAGACGAGCTGAGAAAAACCTTCAGTAGAGGTGCACCCACACTGTGAACTCAATGAAATCAATTCTTTTGTCCTAATTTTGTGTTCAAATGTTACAACACCAACTTCACCAGGATAATATACTGTCATGTTACATTTCAGGACTCTTTTTAAAATCAAAATAAATGGGAAAAAAAGGTCATATTCATTATTTCAGAAATATATAATTTGGGATGGTGGATATCAGTGAAGCCCAACCACAAGTGACACATACTATAAATTTCTAGAATTTCCTTTCATACATGAATATTTTTTCTACTTTATACTCCATCTTTCTAATAAATGATAAAGGTATGTGAATTAAGAATGGATAAAAAGTGATTTTTAACACAGCATCTATGGTATGGAACGCATCAATGCATGCAGTCAAGTTCCTAATTGTTATGTGAGATTATAATTGTGATAGTTGTGTTTCAAATAGTAAACTTGAATTAATTTATTTTTGAATTCTATTTGTAGTTTGATTTGTCTTGTTTTTTAAATTTTATAAATAGGCTTCCTTTGATTGTTTCGGTCCATTTTTTTTTTCATTCTGTTATTTATTACCACTGCTTTTAATTTTATATTGATTTATTGTATGCAGAGATTCCCGTTGAGGTGTGAAGCCTTGTGTTAAATTTTTTCTGTTGTACTAATGTACAGAAAAATGTTCAATAGTGTGAATGAATATAATCTCAGTGAAAAGCAACTTTCAGGCTGCCAAAGCATGATAGCATGGTTTTCAGATGTAAATGAAATTGGACACAAAGAAAATCATGTGTCACACATTTAACAGGAAACATTGTACTCTGGTTATATTTACTGCTGATATGATTATTGTTACAGTTTAGCTTACGGTTATTTTCCTTCCTTTGTTTCTGGTTCTTGTATGGTCTACATGCATATTTCAACAAATATAATGGATTCTATCTTGCAACATTTTTTTTTATTATCGATGGAAATATGTTTTGGCATTTGACTTCCTGAATAATACACACATTGTAAGCATGCCCTATGGGACAAATCACATTTTTTTACTCTTGAATAAAATATGCATGAACAAATGTGTGAGGCACAGTTCCTAACTGAGTGATTATTAAATGCTATAACTGAACCTATTTCACCTATTTTACTTCATCTGCAATATTTTCAAAGATGTAATACAGTATATCAAATATCAAGCCTGAGTTAGGCAGATTCTTCAAATTACTTTATTTGCAAACCTGCCACAAACTGATGATATACCTATAAAGAGTCCATCCAGCTTCTATACCACTTCATTCACCTTAGTGTTACCTGGAGTTGGAGAACACAAATGACGAATTGTATAATTCTTCTGGACATATCACCAGTCCCAAAAAAGGCAAAAAACAGGAGGACAGACAACAACACACATTCCCACATATGGGCAATATTACAGTAAGTCTCATTATTGACCTTAAATCCATGTTACTGGACCATGGGAGCAAACTGAAAAAAAAATCACACACCACTACAGTCTCCAAAGAAGAAATCGGACTTGTATGATGGACATATGGCAATTGGAGAAGACTGCTATCCAACTGTCCCGCCAGTGAGACTTCACACTTTTTTTTTTTTTCGCCACTTTATTTTTACATTTTCCACTTTATTTTTTACATTTTATGGCATATAATGGTTACACACATTAGAAATCACTATACAGTGCAATGCCAATATAGAAAACAGACAGAAAACAAAAAGAAAAAAGAAGAAAAAAAAGAAAACAGAAACAAAAAAACAAACTAAAACCTACCCAACAACATTATAACAAATATCAAGTCAAAAAGTCAAAATATATGCATCTTCTTAAATATATACCCATGACAAAAAAACAAAAAAAAAAAAAAACAAAAAAAAAAAAAAGGGGGAGGGGGGGTGCCCGGGGCGATAAATGTTAAAACTTAAGGAAGACTGAATTTGGATATATGAATACCTGCAGCACAGTGTGTAATCAGTGTGGTACAAAAGGAAAGTCCATTTTTCTAAGTGCAGCAAAAAATGGATTCCACGTTTTAGAAAAGTCATCGAGGGAGTCTCTAACAATGAAGCGAATTTTCTCTAATTTAAGAAAATATAGAAGATCTCGGAGCCAGTGAACATAAGAAGGGGGTGTTAAAGATTTCCATTTCATTAATATTACTCGACGAGCAAGCAACGACATGAATGCCACTGAGGATTTTTGGGTTGTTGATAAATTTAAAGAAGAGGGTACTACGCCAAACAGGGCAATAAAAGGATTTGGTTGAACGAACTTACCAACTACCTCTGACACCATTCCAAAAATGTTATTCCAGTAATTATGAAGTTGTGGACAGAGCCAGAAGGTGTGTATTAAATTTGCAATTGGATGTTGGTATCTGTCACATTTTGGAGAAAAATTTGGATACATTTTTGCCAAGCGGGCTTTAGTAAAGTATATTCCGTGCAGAAGTTTACATTGAATAAGGCTATGTTTGGCGCAAATGGAGGATTTATGAACCAACAACAACATTTGTGACCAGAGTTCATCAGATACGACTTCCCCTAAATCTTCTTCCCAAAGAGCTCGAATAGTGTCTGTTGCCTGCAGATTTACAAAAGTAATCTGATTATAGATGATAGAAATTGTACCTTTCAATGTAAAAGTAGGTTGTAAAAATACATCAAAAGGTGTATTTCCTGGAGCATTTGGGAAAGTCGAAAACATATTACGGACACAGTTCCGAACCTGCAGGTAACGAAAGAAATGGTTGTGGGGTAAATCAAATTTATCAACGAGTTGTTGAAAGGAAGAGAATACATCATCTATGAATAAATCCCTAAAAAATTTGATACCCTTTCTTGACCATAAAGTGTATGCCGAGTCTAGGAGAGAGGGTGGGAAAACATGGTTAAAAGAAAGAGGGGCATACAAAGAGAAAGACTGCAGGCCCAGACATCGCCTACACTGAAGCCAAATTTTCATAGATGATTTAACTATTTTATTTTCGGTATAAGGGAAAACTGAAAAACTGGTAGGAGAATGAAGCAAAGCGGACAATGAAACTGGTTTAACTGAGTTAGTCTCCATAATAAGCCAAGAGGGAGGGTTTACAGGGTCAAATTGGAGCCAATATTTGAATACTCTGAGATTACAAGCCCAGTAATAATTAAAGTTTGGTAGAGCCATCCCTCCAAGTTTCTTAGATTTTTGCAAGTACTGAATCCGCAAACGAGGAACCTTTTTATCCCATAGAAATTCACAAATGATAGTATCAAGCTTTTTGAAGAAAGACTGTACCAGGAAGATAGGGATGCATTGAAACAGATACAAGAAATGGGGGAGAATGTTCATTTTGATACAATTGATGCGGGCAACTAGAGAGAGTCCCAGGATAGACCAGCGATCTAAATCTTTTTTAGTACGCAACAATAATGGAGAAAAATTTGCTACAAAGAGATCCTCAAATTTAGAAGTGACTTCAATTCCTAAGTGACTAAAACTATTTTGGACACACTTCACACTTTATCAGACTAATTTCAGTCTGCTTTTCATTCAATTCAGGAT
This sequence comes from Salarias fasciatus, assembly GCF_902148845.1. Taxonomy (NCBI): domain Eukaryota; kingdom Metazoa; phylum Chordata; class Actinopteri; order Blenniiformes; family Blenniidae; genus Salarias; species Salarias fasciatus. Next base: position 19,091,231 of record NC_043754.1, read on the forward strand.
CGCGTGATGCTGGAGGCTGATTCCAGGAAACAATAGGGCACAAACCGGACAGGTCACTTGTCCAGCACAAGGAAAACACAAAGACTCACAAAATCCCACAATCACAATCTCACATGCATGTTTTTCAACTGGGGGAGGAAACTGAAGTACCACTCTTTATACACACAAGGGGAGAACATGAAAACTCAACATTGAAAGGTTCAGCCTGGTTTTGAATCCTTCTCACTATGAAAGCAAGAGTACAAACCACTATGCCTCCCTTGTAGATAATAAGAGTGATTTATAAAGAATTAGTAAGCCGAGGAAGTTTATAAAACATATTAGAAGAAGTGTGTGTATGTTTTTCCAAGATGGCTCAAGCAGGTGCACCTGCGTAAAAGTTAAGCAAAAAACAAAACAAAACAAAACAAAAACAAATAACTGACTTCAGGACAGGTTAAATTATCTTTCCTTTGTCCCCTCATTGTTTTAGTTGTTCACATCAGATTTCACTGCTGATAAAACCGGATGTGACGTCAGAGGACTCGCCTCCAGCTCCTGTCCAGCGCAGGGGAGAAAGACCACTTTAATTCAACACGGCTGCCCTTTAAACTCCGCCAAATACCTGACGGCAAAGACCGCTTCGCAATGAATAATGTCCCCGGCCTGTCCGCAGCGTGACCGCCTCCGCCATCGCCCGCTGACCGGACGGCGCCTCGGACCCTGAGTGACTGCGGGCTCGCGCGAGCCTAACCGTACGCAGCTGTCGGTAACCGAAACTCGTCGGTGGCTACCTGACGCTAGCTCGCTTTTGACACATGATATTGACGCACAGTGTACAGGGACAGACCTCCACCGACCCCGACACCACACCGCCGCAATGGACAAAGACGAGGCAGACCGGCTGATAGAGAAGGCCAAGCTGTGTTTACGGTCGGGACGGACGGACCGGGCTCTGCAGCTGCTGTATGAGGCGCAGAATATTTACCCCAGCACCCGGGCCAGAGGTAAAATTAGCTGACGCACATCGCGCGCTGACAGCACGGCTAGCTAACGCTGGTCGACTGGTTAGCTTATGCCGGCTTAATGAGGGCAGGAGACGGGTTTGCAGGCCGCAGGGGGAGATGCGGAGAATCGCCGTTATACGGATACTGAATTAGCCTTTTAGCTGTGCTACTTGGGCGTCTGAACAGACTGCGTGTTAAAATGTGGGGCTCCATTTCCTCTTGCAGTTCACTGTCAGAGCCACAGACTGCCAGGCAGCGCTGTGGTAAAATCTGACTGTGCTTCTTTTTTTTTTTTATTACGTTGTGTAAGTGTTCTTTCTTCTCCCGACAGGGTAATTTAGCTATCAGCTCTTTGAGCTGCTTGTAGATGACATGCATGAGGCACCTGAATGCACCACGGACCATCTTAATGCATGTTAATCTCTGTCATGTCAGGCACCTTAGGGAGGATTTCTATGCACAGCTCTGTGTAAAAGTTTGAGACAGGTGTAATACAGTGCTTATTTTCCATCCTGTATTAACAAGCAGAAAGGTGCTTGATTGATTTTAGATTTATTCTGCAGTAGTGAAAAAAGAACACGTGTATACAGTCAAACACAGATCATGTTGGAGAATACAGCCGACAATGGGAATAATGCTCCTTCTGTACATATCACCAGTTCAAATTAACTGTAAATTAATGTTTTTGGACTATGGAAGCAAATCAGAGTACTTGAAGAAAGCCCCTGGGATCACTGCTAATATATACCACATATATAATGTAAAACAGTCATAGTTTACTCTGAAGGTACTTATTGAAAAGCTTTTATAAAACAAATATGGAACAGTATCAGTGTTTTTGTCACATTTTAATCTATTTATTTATCAGTTTTTTTGGACGTGCTATTGTCAGCCGAGTAGACTCTGTTGTTTGTAGTTCTGATAGATGCTATCCTACGAAACGGAGGCAGCACCGGTCCGGAAACAAACCACGTCCAGCCTCCAGCAGGATGGAGGGATGAGGACATTAGACACCAAGACACAAACAGTGCCAGTGGTGATGAGAAGAAGAGCTATACCGAGGACCAGCGGCAGGGTGTCCTCAGGTGCGCAGCTATTCCGTCCTCTCAAACCACATTTTGACACTGTTGTGCAGTAAAATATCTACCCTGTTTTTTCTTTGTCATATGATTGCAGCATTGTTTTATGATGGAAAGTTAATTTGTTATTGATACTCTGTCATATCTGAGAAGTGCAAAATGAATCGGTCCACAACGTGTTCTCTTACCAGTGGTGTTAGTGCAGAATATGGAAAAAAAAAAAAAAATCTTTTCTTTCCAGCTGTCTTGCTGGAATGTTCAGTATCTTTCCTTTAACTGGTCAGTGATTTAAGTTAAGCTTAATTAAAAGGGCCTTAAAACGTATTAGATATGTACACTGAACGTCTCCAGAAAATATAGTTATATATAGTTATAGTTAGCTCAGTGTATTGCTGAAAAAAAAAACAACAAAGCAAGCAGAAACAGGAATTGAAAGGAACCTCTCTGAAATGCGAACAACCACTCTCTTTTCTTGCAGGATAAAGAATTGCAAGGACTTCTATGAAATCCTTGGTGTTCAGAAAAATGCTACTGATGAAGATTTGAAGAAGGCGTACAGGAAGTTGGCCCTGAAGTTTCACCCCGACAAAAACTTTGCTCCAGGAGCCACAGATGCTTTCAAAGGTCAGACATGTGTAGGACGTGATTTTTTTTTAGTTCAATATGACAGTAACATCATGGATTTTTGAAATTTACTCTTGCATAATGACTAGCAGGCAAAGTGTTGCTCTCACCTCTCAGCAGAGCCAGAGGTTGCGGCCAGTTCAAGAACTGCAACCTTCTGCTGGTTTTGTTTTGTGTAAACAAACTTCTGCAGCTTTGAGCTTGCTCAGCTAGTTTATGCAGTTTTAATCAAGTCTGGGAATTCTGTTGGGGTGTTTGTATTAATTTATGGCAAGGGTTGGCAAACTGCAAGACTGAGCCCCCCCCCCCCCCCCCCCCCGGAGGCTCTGAAGGGCTGGAGGGGAGCAGTGAGGGAGTGACGCCACACAAAACTATCGCATGAGGTGAAAAGGAGAGGCGCATAAAAGTTATCCAGCGTAACCCGGCTCATTTACCGACCCAGTCAGCAGATGCAAGCAGCTGGAGTGTCTGTAAGAGGAAGCTGATTGAACACAGTCAGCACCTGTTTCTGGGCAGAATTATGAATGCACACACCAAAAAATGCAGAATTTCATTGAGCTCATTGGGAATCATCCAAGTTTCAAATCTTTTTCTGCGTTTTAATGAAGTCCAGTGATGTGCAGCGAAAGATTCACTGTTGATTACAGAAGTGTTCGACATTATCAGACTGGATCAGAGCTTGTATTTACAGACCTAAAAATATGATGATCAGCAGCATAATGGAATAGAAATACGTTTTTAATGCCAGAGGGGAAATTCTTTCTGTATTGCTCCACACAGAATAAATGAAAATAAAGCTAAATATTAAATCAGACAGTTCTTGCTACTTGGGAATAGATTCCAAAAATTATCCATCAGCACTGAACAGATAAACTAAGTATGACGCCTCATGTTCTGATGGGAAATTCATCGAAGATTGAATTCATTACTGATGGTCCAAAGGCTAAAGAACAAGAACTGATAATCTTTAAAATCAGTATTTTCAAAAACCAGTGTGACTCGGTCCAGTTGACCTGATTTTGTTGCTTTGAGATATTTGCAATGAAATGTTGCCCAGGTTGAATTCCCTTCTCTCTCCTGGCAGCGATAGGCAATGCCTACGCGGTGCTGAGCAACCCGGAGAAGAGGCACCAGTACGATCAATACGGAGATCAGTCTGCAACTCTTAATGCACCACAGCACTCCACCCACAGTCGCCATCCTGGACACTACCGAAGTTTCCATAGAGACTTTGAGGCTGACATTTCCCCCGAGGAACTCTTTAACATTTTCTTTGGAGGAAGGTTTCCTACAGGTATGAGAACGACTCGCTGCACGGTCGCCATGTAAAGAGAGTGATGTTATATTCACTGTCAGCCTTTTGTTTGGACTTATATCCACCTCCTTACTTTGAGAGAGGGAATTTCATACATACTCTGTGCGATTTGTGACTCCCCTGCAGGAAACATTCACGTGTACACCAACCAAGGAGCCTCCTACTCTCAGTTCTATCAGCCTCGTCGCCGACGCGCTTATGAAAGGCGCGAAGAGGTGGTGGAGGAAAACCAGAGTCAGGTCAGTGACTCACGGAAGGAAAAATCCCTGTTAACAAACCCAGAAATAGGTGTTCCTCCTCACTTGCATCATTAACAAGCTGAGAGCCACAGTGAAGTGCAGACATGCGACGTTAATATAGATGCAGCCCTCAGCTGGCTGCTTCTGCTCATGTACTGCATGTCCCTTCCTCTTGAGGACGGCGGTTAACATCAGAGACGCCACAGTGGGATGCTGTGTGATGACTGCGAGCCTGCATACAGTGTTGCATGCTTTGTAATCTGTGCTGATTCTCATCTTCCCACAGAACACCTTCACAGCGCTTCTGCAGCTTCTCCCAGTGCTGGTGCTAATCCTCATATCAGTGTTTACTCAGATGATGGCCACTAACCCGCCCTACAGTCTCTTCTATAAGCCGTGAGTCTCTGAAACGATCAACCGCACCACCGTGACATTTGAACACGTCCCAGCGCTCCATGTTACACACACACACACACACACTGTACAATGCTTCTGAATGCATCGGAGGGTTCTGTTGTGGTTTCAGGGCCATGGGCCTGGTGGTGTCCAGGGAAACGCAGCACATGGGCGTCCCGTACTACGTGGATAAAAGTTTTGAGAAGGAGTACCGCGGAGCTGCCCTGGACGAGCTGGAGAAAACTATCGAAAGCGACTACATCGAGCACCTGCAGGGCAGCTGCTGGAAGGAGAAACAGCAGAGTAAGAGGACAGCCCGCAGGCAGCAGTCACCTGCCTCGAGGTTCAGTCAGCAGCCATCAGAAGTTTAGTTCTAATTGACCTGATGGCATGATTTTGTCTGAGATTTATCTGCTGCACCTTTATGATGCTGAACTCTCATTCCATGTATTGGTTCAGAATCTCAGCATCATCAAGTTCTGCATGAATAAAATTAGATGAACGAATGAAGCTCAGCTTGCAGCCGGTGGGTGTGTTATCAGTGTGAGAACAGCACGGACCATTTCATCTGGAAACCAAGTGGCTACATTTTTCCTCAATGCCCCAACGTCCCCTCAAGACACGTGTGACGTATTTCTCCCCTTCTGTCGCCGCTTGCAGAGTCGGACCTGGCGAACCTCGGCCAGCTGTACCGAGACGAGCGGCTGAAGCAGAAGGCCGAGTCGATGAGGCTGGACAACTGTGAGAAACTGCACCGGCTGGTGGGGCGCCAGAGAGTGAAGTGAGGACTGTTCTGAAGAGGAGGAAGAAGAGTTTCTTTACAGACTTTTTCCAGTGATGCATTTTAGTGAAGTGTGTAATTTATCCAATCCGGCCACTTTGTAAAGAAACGTGTTGGGGTACAGTGCAGTCGGTGGGAGACGGATCCACTGGAAACAATGTGCCTTCTCTCCTCTTTGATGGTAGACGCAGGAGCTGCACGTTAGCTGCCGACGTTGGCTGAGGCGGCGGCGGTGGCGAAACATTCAGTGCAGACTCACTGTGGCGGTGCGTACGATGTCTCCGAGCCTTTAAACTTTCTTATAGAAATGGCGCGACATATAGGGTCTCCCTTTGGGGTCACAACGGCTGGTGTATGTTCACACATACATGTTTTATCTGTTGGAATTTTTGTAGTTCACTTTTTTTTTTTCTTCTGTTTTTGAGTCCCTGCTGACATTTCAAGTGTATTTATTTAGTAGTTAATTGAGCATCTTTGCTCATTATTTTTCTTTGAAGAAATATTGAAGTGAATATCGAAGGAAGTACTGTGAATTGATTCAGATCGACAAATCAATCGGAATCACACAAAGCAGTCTGCCCTCTGGAAGGCTGATCTGTGTCAGCCCGAAGCGTAACCACAATTGTCTGGTTTTTGTTCTTAACATAAATGGTTTTTCTTGCCAGAAAAAAAAAAAAGCAAGCTGTGTCCCACACCAGAGCCTCCAGCCGGCTGCACTGCTGCTTGCTTCAGTCATTTAGCTTCTGCCGTTCAGGAACAAGTGTTTCAGCTGCTGGTTCAAGCCTGAAGAACAGGGTGACGGGTTGAGGAGGACTCATTGGCACAATGTTTCGTTTTGTTTTTTTTTTCTTTCTTTTTTTTTTTTTTTTAACATTAGACATCTGAAAAATAAGCTGAAATAGCAGTTTCCGTTAACTTAAACTGAAACCTCCACATATGTAGTAACATGTTGAACTGTTAGTTTCTTCAGATTTTGGTCCTTGAGAGGATTTTCCACATGTTTTGGTGGAGTTTCAAGTTGTGAGAGTGAGTGATGTGAAGATGCTCTGCAGCCTCGCCAACATAGGTCAGTAGTTGCTACAGCCGAACCCTACAGTCCAGTGTTGTTGCCACTTTTTTTTTTTCTTTTTAACTAGAATTTTATTTATTACAAAGGAGGTCAGTTCAACATAATACCCCTTCCACAGTGTTCCATCCTTAGTATGTTTTCCGTTGTGGCGGCATGCAATATTGTCTTTAATTATTTAACTCATTCAATATTAATGCACAACCTTCTTTTTTTCTATTTCACAAAGTTGACTTCTACTCCTGATATATCGTGCTTTCTAAATCTCGGACTCCTGATTTCTATAGGTCTTTTATAAAAGAGGCACATGTTTTGAAAATCTAAACCTGTAACTGTCTGTTTATTAATTACCTGTGGGTAGAAACCTCGTTCATCCACAGCTAGGAGCCAGAACCGTGACTTTGTGGAGAAAGCCCATACCGACATGAGTACTTGTTGCCGTGCACTGAGACTGCCAAACTGCCTTAGCTGTTCTCTTCTTTGTGAAATATTCAGGTTCATCTCAAGCACTTTTAAGTTCTAGTTGACTCCTGTGTTCCATGTTGTTACTGTTGCATGCGCCCTAGTACGAGTATTTTTATTATTTTATTTGATGCGTTTTCATGGCTACTGACACTAAAAATGTTAATCGATGAGAAATAATTCAGGTCCACACTGGTTAAGTCACAAACATGTAAATCCTCTACTGTGACAACACAGAAGTCAGGTTTTGGTATCAGGTCAGTGTGGAAGAACACTTGAGTAACACTGCAGAATTAAGCTTTCAGCCAAATAATACAAGAAAATAAAAGGCGTAACAATAAGAAACATTGTCTGTGCCGTTCTTTCAGCTCCTGGTCTGTTTTTTTCAACATGCTCTGAAAAGTCAAGTTTACCTTTGAAGGATTTGAACAGCTTTTATTTTTGTAACACTTCATAGTCCACAAAACAATTTAAAATGTGACGGGTTTCCTCAAAAGCACAGCAAATGACAGGGGCAGATGCATCACAGGAAGTGGAGTGGAGTGGAGAAACAAATTCAACACAAACAATGCAATCATGTCCAAAAATGGTCTGAATGTTGAGGGAATTTCATATCGGCACTGAAAATGTTACTACTTGAAGTTGACATGGTTTTCTTTGACGAGTCACATTTTGTATCGTTCACAATTAGCCACCGCAGGTTAGTCAGACTCTTTGGCCTCTGGTTTTATATACTTATATATATCACAAAATTAGCAACACAACTCTGCAGTTCAACCAGATGCCCAATGAAATCAGCAGCGGCTCGCTTATCGGCCAGAAGTCGCCTCTATGCTTGTTTTGTGCACTCCGACGAACTTCACAGTGAGTGAAATCTATGAAAAGGTTGGACCCCGTCTTTTCAGAATGCCCCTTTGTGATCTGGGATGGTGAAGTGTGTGATCCATTCCTCTGAAGAAACCAGCATCTCTACATCCAAGTCTACCCAGTTAATCTAGAGTGCAAGTAAAGGTAACACTGCTCATGATGCAGATTGAGAGAGGACTCTGCTGGACATCACTTCTTCATCTTGAGGTCAGCTTCTATGGCACTACGGCGCCCCCTGGTGCCTCCATCCTACAGTCAAAGCAGAGAAAAATAATCATTACTTTAAATTTTTTTTCAAAAAGTGTGAAGAGCAGACATTTTAATCCTAAATTTAACTCCTTCTTCATTCAAGTTCGGTCAATTATTACTGTTTTTGTAGGTTAATCAAGGTTTTAATGTTGACTTCAGGAGAAGTAAGAGGCGAGACACAGGAAAGATTTCAAGGGTACTCACAAAAAGTGAAAGGAGGAAGGCAGGAGAGGACATGGACACAGTATCCTGTAAGAGGAAATTGATGCACATCAGAGCTCTGACTCAAAAGCGAACAGAAAGTTTCAAGAAGAGAACAGAGACACGACAAATTCAACAGAAGGGAAGACTGAAACAAGCTTCGAAAGAACAGCCGATTAAAGACTTAAAACCAAGAGACAGTGCAATAATACTGACTTTTACCTCTTGCTTGCCGGCTTTGTCCACATCAGACATTTTTTTTAAGGAACATTACGAGCATGTTTACCTTAGAAACTTGAATGCAGTAGATACTGCAGCCAGATAATCTCTAATCAATCATTCCCGAGGCACTTCCCGAAATTTAAACACTCGCCTCCTCCCATCCACTCCAGTCCTGGTTTCATTCAGTTGACTTTGGTGTGCTTTCAAGTCTCACTAGTAAAACCCTGCAAACTTCCTGCGGCTAAGAGACTCTCGTCATAAGGGCACTTAGGTGACATAAAGAGGCAACGAACATGAAAAAACAACTCTGTAACACTAGCTGGCTCACCGAAGTTGTCTTTATTCACCAAAGAGTTTTACACACCGGGTACAAAAATCAGATTTAGTCAGGTTTATTTTGTTCCTGTCAAAGTTAAATCATCAGCGTAAAGTAGCTGTTTAGAAAAGTGTGTTTTCAATCCTATATTTGAGGACATGACATCAAACATCAGAAGCTCTTTAATCATCTAATCTTGAAAAAAGTTATCCGACAAAACAACAAATTACCTGCCAGTTTATTTTCATACTGAGTTTGAGTAACTTTGGTTGAAATCTAACATGGAGATTTAAAGTTGGGTTTAGTGATCTTTTTAAAAAATAAATCGATCTGAGATCAGATGCCATTCTGTGGAAAAATGACCAGCACATATACTTGGGCGTCAGTTTTTCTTTTTTTTTTTTTTTTTTCTACCTCTGTCAGTCTGTTCTCTCCCCTTCGTCCCTTCTTCTGCACTCCCCGTGTTTGTCAAACACTCTAGTGAAGCACCTTATCAGTAGAGTCCTGTTTGCGCGTGCTCTCTCGGCCCCTCAGGCTCTTGGCGCTGATGCCAGATTCTGATGTCTCCATGATAAGCTGGGTGGCAAGAAACTGCTGGAGCTGCTCCAGGACGTCGCGCTGCATCTCCAGAGCCATGTGGTACACGTCATGGTCCAGGCTGTTGTACATGACGGCGTTCTGAAACATCAGCATGATGTCCCTCTGGAACTCAGCGGTGGTCCGGATCAAACCGGTCTCGATGTTTTTTTTAATGGTGGCCAGGTCCATGGGCCTGCAGGGGCGGAGGACATAAAAGAGGGGCCTGTTACCGCATGCTGTTCCTGGAAAACGTGGATATGATCATAACATCAGACGATCAATATGCTCTGTGTGGATACCTGTGCACAATACTGTGGTATCCTGGTGCAATCTCTTCTGTAACTGGCTGAAGGAAGACATTTGCATACCTGTAACGAGTCCACATAACACCTATTATGAGAATACTTCTTTAAAATAGAGAAAAGAAAGAATGTGCTTGATGTTACGTCTCAGGATGCTTCCTAATTTTGTGACTTCTTTTAATTTGTGAGTTGATTCAACCAAGAAAATTATATATTTACATATAAAAACAACTGTGAGTGCAGTATGTTGAAAATGTGCTGGCTTGCACACATACACACACACATGAATGCGTGAAGCTGTCAATGCCGTTAGTAGTCATGATCTGACCTGTGATTGGCTGCTGCACGCCACACAAGCATAATGGCTTTCTTCCAGATCTTCTGAGCCTGAAGGGCTTCCAGGTCCTCGCTGCAAACAGAACTGCACAAAGACGGCGATTGAGCGGAAAGCCGCGGGAAACGCAATCGCCGCGCATGTAAGCAGAGCCCGCAGCGAGCCGCGCTGAAAAATTCAATGTAATTACATGTTACCGCCGTCTCATGAGCTTTTTACTCACAACTGCGATGAGGCGGGGCTGCTGGCGATGGAGTCCGCCGTGGTGTGGAGCTGCAGAGAAGACGAGGCCGTGTGGAGGCTGTATCCGTCCTCGCTCTCGCTGGCCGCGGGTTCCAGCTCCCCGTCCGGCTCCGACAAGAACTCCTCCACCCCGTCGCCATCTTCCTCTCCTTCCGGCTCGTTAACCTCATTGCCCGCTTTGGTCCCCGAGGCGTTCTCTCCTTCCCCGTCACCATTTCGAACCTCTGTTTTTGTCTTCTGCAACGACGGAGAGCAGCAAACGCGGAGGGGTTCAAACAAAGCGCAGAGTGCAGGGGCGCTGTGCGAGCTACGCACTCTGCATTTCAGTACAGCAATCACGAGCATTATGTTCGCTTTGACCTCGTTGGGTGCTATACCTTGGGATGCCTTTCTGTCAGTGGGCTATCTTCTAATACTGAGTCTGCCAAGATAGTAAAGATGAATAGTAAGAATGAAATGGTTATGCAAAAATGCATAGTTGTGTGGCAACTGCATGTAATGTATGAAGCAAGTTATCAACCAATATTCAAGCATGCGGGTGCATACCTTTGTGGGGTTTTTCAGGTCTCTCCTGTCCCCACTTTTCGCTTTCACATTTCGCGGAGACATCCATTGAAATGCGTGATTTCGGGTGCGCCGCCCCTCCAGTCTCTTTCACCGCCTCCGACTGTGAAGGCGCTTCACTGTCGCACTGCTTCAGAGCCTTTGAGCCGCACGGGGACGAGGAAGTGGAAGGAAGCCTCCTCAGTCCAATGGGAAACGTTGCGAGACAGTTATCTTGAGTGTTGCAGAGGGAGGAGAGTGAAGCCTCTGTCCTCCCGTCCAGGGCTGAGGACTGTGGGGCCCCTGTGGGCGCTGTGGAGTGAGAGTCGTGAGGCCGGAAAGGCCCGGCATCCCAGGCACCGGACAGAGCGTGGCCATTCTCCTCACAAAGGGACAGAGCAGCCTCGACTGCAGCTGCATCCAAAGCCTCTGCAGCCTCATCTGCCTGCAAAAACAGAAAAAAAGACTCTACATCTCCAAGAATGTTTGAGCAAATCTGAAAGAGGCAGGCAAACTTGAAATATTCCAGAATCGAAGAAGTGGTGTTGATAGTTCAAAATACAGTGATTTTCACTCAGTACATGTTTGATGTGGACGCTGTGAGTAAATGAGCATATATCCAGAAAGATTTTTCTCCATGTGAACCTTGTCTTCAATAATGGCGATAATGTCCCCCACTGTCTTCAGATCCAGCTCGTCTCCCATGTAGGACACCGTCACGTCGTCCTCGCTGAGCTCGGGGACTTTGTCCTGCGTGGAGACAGGCAGACTTCCGGGGGCCACAGACGGCCCCATCCCGTCCACCCCTGCACAACGCAGCAACAACATATCACAAGTCTTTAACAGAGCTTATTTGTAGGTGTAAAATTGTGTGAAACAGTCTCAGATTAGAGTCTGAGTTCACAGAAAGAAGACGCCACATAAACAGAGGGCCAAAAATAAAATTCTTGCGCTGCAAAGCAGGCGACACTTGGAGCGTGAGGAGACTGGATGAGCGGGTGACTGACAGTGCACGGACCTGTGTGTGCTGAGGCAGCAGAGTCGACCGGGCCGGGAGTGGCTGCAGAGAGGGGAACGCTGGAGGCAGAGTCTGCTGCGCCCACCATGAAGCCCAGCGGTGACGAAAACTGGCTGGGACCCGCCTCCAGGAGACGGGACAGCATCGGGGCGCCTGTCCCGCAGCACACGGTGCAGAGTGCAGATAAATCAGATGGACAACCATCCCACAGTAATCTCAAAGCTGCACTGATGATGCAGATCTGTGTACCTGATGCCTGAGAGTGAGGCTGAGCAGGTGGAGCCAGCTGGTCATGTGTCGCTGTCGTACTAATGGACAACTCGCCGTCCCCGATCTGAGGAACAGATTCATCAATCTGCCTTGTTTGTTTTCTTTAAATTGATGAACATTATCCCCCCTCTGTGAAAAACTGCACGACAAACCTATGACTGAAGGTCATTTTAACCACATTCGTTTGGTCATATTGAAAATTCACAAGCAAGCCTCATCAAACAGAAACATCACCAGAATCATTTTTCAAGATGAGATAAAAACTCTCACAGCACCGCGATTGACTCCTCGTACCAGTCTGGAATTCGTGGCCAAGATGTTTCCCTTCTTCAGCAGCTCGGACAGGAGCGGAGAGGGAGGCGGCGTGGCTTTCTGACCGAGCAGCTTCTTTTGAGCGGGGTCGTCCAGAAGGGAGCCGTGCCCGCCGTCTTCCCCGCCAGACGCAGCGGGCTCTGCAAATGTCATTAACCTGGCTGTCCCTGAAGCCTGGAGACAGACAGAGGCTGCTCTACTAAAATCTTATGATGCTTAAAGAAAAAAAGCATGACTGCGCTGCAGTTCTCTTTATAGAAATGTTATAATACATGTGTCACACCGTTTTAAATATCTGAAGGAATAACAAGTGCTTTGAAAGGTAGATGTTTGGAGTTTCGGTGACTTACATTTTTTGTGGAGGCGGGATCCAGTGTCAAGCACTCGAGTGGGTCACCTGGTGAGAAGTCCTGACTCGGGGAGCTGCAGCCTGAGGGCGAATGCAAGGAGACACTGGGCATCCGCTTAGGTGTGTTCTTTGCCACCTGTCTGGCTGAAGGAGGGAGGGGCGGCACACAGAGGGTTTCCTCGTCAGTCACACAAAGGCAGGCGGTTTACTTCCCTTTTGGCTCGAATCTATTCGTCCGACAGACGGCCTGCGAGTGACGGGTGTGACTCATTCTGGTGATGCCCTGCCTATCAAGCTGAAATACGTCTACAGCAGGTTAGAAAAAGGAACTACAGATGATCATATTCAGATCGGTTTATTCACTTAAACACCATTGTATCTTATTAAACACACATAATATGTAAGGAGATACCCTGATAAGCAGCATCTGTATTTTTTCTCCTCAACTCAGCTTCTTCCTCTTCTTGTTTCTTCTTCCTTACAAACACACACAAAACATACATCTTTTTATTCCGAACTGTACGAGCAGGAAACACGGAAACAGACACGAAATGTTTTGCATTCTTACTGCAGAATCTCATCCCACAGCTCTTCCAGTTTAGAGTCCAGATGTCCTGCTTGAATGAGTGCTGCCTCTTTCTTCAGCTTCCTGTAGGAACATGATCACATTTTAATCACAGATAACAATAATAATAATAAAAAAAAACACTTATTTTTCATTTAATGTTATTAAATGTTATGCTACGGCACCTGTGGTTCTCCTGCGTTTCCTTAATCAACTTCTTAAGTTCTTCGATTCTCTCGGCGGTCAGCCTGCGCACTATCACATCCTCCACTGTCTCCACTACTTCTCCTTTCTCACCGCGCTTCCGTCTGAAGGCGATAAGATCACCGCATTACTCCCCTGACACCTGCTACTGATCAACAGCGGAAAGGGATACAATCTGCTCTCTAGCTAAAATAGCATGTTTGAGGTTAAGAAGTCACTTATGTGCTCACTTTGGAGCTTCTGTTGTTTCCAGGAGCTCTGAGTACTTGGAGGCACAGTGCTGTGAAAATGCAAAACAAGGAGACGGAGATGTGTTTTCAAGCTTTCATTCAGACTACATAAAGTGTGAGTTGTCGTCTCGGGTTTGCTCATACCTTTTGGGAGAACCAGTCAGGTGGCCGTCCGGGCTCTGCAAAGGGTTTGATGGCTCGACTGACAGAAACCCTGATGGGATGAAGACATTTAGGGGCGTTAGAAACGGGGCAGAGTTGTTCTGGGGGTTAGGGAAGTAAGCCTGGTTGGAACCCCAGTGACGACAGGTTGACACCGCCACTCCCTGAGTAAGATCCTCAGGCTCAAAACTTACTCCAAATCAAACATTCAGATCACATGATGGACAGGAAGCAGCCTCAGAGCGCTTTCTCTCGCTCGATAAAAATACACTTAGAAAGGCATTAAGATCAAAGTCAGCCTACTACTGTCCCAGTTTTTTTTTTTAATTCTCTCAAATGTGCTTTGTCACCGTCTTTTGAGTCCCTAATTGCAGTGAAAATACAACCAAACATAAACTGAAGACAGTTTATTTATACATCCAGCACTTTTGCTTGAAATTCACAGAGCTTTTATACACACACTCAAAATAGCGTTCACGTAAAAGGTTACTCCAGACTGCACGCTGTTTGGTTAATAGTTTCAGCTGGACGCAGAGTTAACAGATCAGCCCCGCACTTGTGCAGCTTGATGCCGTTCCCACTTGGTTCTGCGGCAAATCCATAAGCTGGTATGAAGAGGTTTACTTATTTATGTCTTGGTCGCCGGCCCGGCCTTGAGTACAGAAGCTCTAAGCATGTTATGCAGCAAGTGTGCATGGTGTGACAGTAAAGAATCCTTGAATAAACGCCCACGTGGTTACCTATGGTTTACTCCGACATGCATGTATCTGTGAGAGGAAACCACAGCGGCGAGGCGTTCAGGTTCTCTGAGGTACAGTGCAAACAGAGCAGCGGCTTTCACTTACAAAAGGATGAATGTGTTTATTAAAACCTCTTCGTGTGCTTCTACAGACTCCATTCACCACACTGGTCAGAGACTAAGCAGGAAGATAATGTTACTACTGTTATTATCAAGCCTTTTTTATTTTAACAAAAAAAAAGTGAGAATGAATGTTCCTGAAATGTCAAACACATACAATAAAAACACTTTGAGTTATGATCATATATTTATGAAATTGACTCTGTGTGTGTGTGTGTGTAATCTTCATTTTCTACTACCCTACTTTCAATAAAAAGGAAAGCTGTAAGGATAAATTACATTTATTAAAATGTCCATCTGCCTCCAGTGTTACTTTTTCTTCAAAATCCACTTAACGCCAACTGAAGCGCCATCCAACCAACAGGAACACAAAAATGGAGTATTTAAAACTGGAACATGCTGGTAAATATCTTCACTTGGCTCATCTTAAACTACAAAAAAAAAAAAAAAAAGAAAGAAAGAAAGTGTATGCCAGAGATGGCATCATGTAATTTTCACTAACTCAGGGGGCCAAATTGTAACGAGGAAGTGATTTAATGGAAAGAACTCAGCATGTCAGCGCTTAAGGTTTTTAAATCAACATGCTGACGGTTTTCTCTTAGAAAATTCTTTTAGCAATAACAGAAATTACAGAGTAACTACAAGTATTACTTTTTTTTTTAACCTAACATCACCTGTACAACCAAAACATGACTGATTTTTGGAACTGAATGGAAACCACTAGCTGTCCGTGCATGGTGTGTATCTGTAGGATGCTCATGCTGTTAATCACACTCATTCCCATTCAAACCTGTGGACTGGATGTCCACCCGCTGAACCGCGGGGAAGGTGTGTGCATTACCAGTTCTGATCTCCACTCTTCATGACAGATGTGGCCAAACACAGCTTCTCCTTCACTGACCATGGCTCTGTTGGTCCGATGACAAGCAGCTTGTGCTCTGCAGACGTGAACAAAGCATGGTGCACATATGCAATCACGTGTTAAAACAAAGCATTCACGGTTCTTTTTTTTTTTTTTTTTGCACGCTCTCATGCAGACACGAGACAAATCTCGTTGGGTGTATTTTGATGCCATGCTATGCCCGAGTTGCCCACCATGCCACCGTGCACACAAAGAGCACATCCTTTATGACCGGCGGCCGGGTAAATAGAGCCGTCAACCCGTGATGACAATCATTAATCCTCGCTGCGGGGAGCAGCAGCAGCAGCAGGAGGAGGAGGAGGAGGAGGAGGAGGAGGAGGAAGAGGGGGGGAGTTTGCGGGGCGATAGCATCCACGGTACGCCACGCACAGGCTCCGCTAGCGGGTAGCATGGCATGACACCTCGCTATGTGTGCCGACGGTACTCACTTCCAACGCCGTTTGCCATCTTCCTGTCATCCCGACATCCCGGGCATCTCGGCGGGCAGAAACACGGCGATCAACAGCGGCGGCGGCGGCGGCGTCCGGTGGAGGAGCCCATACGGCCACGGGGATAAATGGGTGTTATGGAGGTGGAAGCTGAGGGGTTTTTTTTCTCTCTCTCTCTCTCTCTTCTCCTGCTTCTTCTCCTCCTTCACATGAGCTAGCACGCCGGAGTCCCACACCGCGCTGGCTGAGGGATTAACTAGCTAGCCCCGACGCCGCGGATCACTTCTACCTTCACAGACGTGCAAAACTCCTTCATTTCCCCCCGAACCTGGATGAAGTCCACGCCGCCAAACTGCACCCAGATGAGGGATTTTTTTTTTTTTTCCTTTTTCCCCCCCTCCTAGCTTTCTTGTGTCACAGACGGGATCTGTCCGTGCAGCTAGCAGCGGGCTGGCGGTACACGCCCACCACAGTGATGATGATGATGATGGTACGACCCTGGAGGCTGCTCGGTCCCCGCAACTTGGCGAGCCGGCTGCCTTTTGTTTCACGCAAACTGGGCCCGTGGAACTGTGTTCACAGATTAAAATGCTCAAAAACACACTGAAGTCATTTTAGGTGTTTGCACTGATGGATTCCATGATAAAGTTTGTGTTTACTGAAAAAAAGAAAAAAAAAAGAAAAGAAAAGCCAGATTCTCCATTAAAAAAATCGAAAAATGCAAGCAGTCTTTGTTTGTTTATACTGCTGTAGCTATTTTTAATTTGCTAATTTAATTTAATTTTGTATTTCTGACAAATGTTGCTACAGACACACAAAAGGCCCTGCAGTTGGCTGCATGGTGGTGAAGTGGTTTGCACTGTCAAGCCAGATCAACCATCATTCCTGTATATGTGGGCACTCCCGACCCTGCAGGCCACATTCCTGCATGTTTTCAATGTTTTTCCTGTTTTGATGAAACTACTTATCACAATCAAAATGCTGAAAACACCAGGGGAACCGAAGACCTTTCTGTGTGGAGTTTGCATGTTCTTTTCCACAATCCAAGGGCACAGTGCTGAGTTTACCTCATTAATAATCCCTCCTCACGATACTTGCATCACGTTGTGCCCGTCTAACCTTTGCCACGCCACATATGTTTTTATTTAATGACAAATAAAGCCAGACTTTGCTGTTTTCCACATGAAAAGATAACAGCCGTTGGAGTCCATACGCAATAAAAATTCAGTTTAGTTTCTGGTGCATGTTTCTGTTTATTTTGCATCTCTGTTTGATGCTTCCACCACATCTGTGTGGGTTTGGCAGAGCACATCCCACCCCTGGTATG
This sequence comes from Salarias fasciatus, assembly GCF_902148845.1. Taxonomy (NCBI): domain Eukaryota; kingdom Metazoa; phylum Chordata; class Actinopteri; order Blenniiformes; family Blenniidae; genus Salarias; species Salarias fasciatus. The sequence goes on from NC_043754.1 coordinate 19,108,681, forward strand.
AGTTTGACGTTTCTGTGAAGTGTTTGAATGTTCAGAAGTTGGCGAAAGTGGTATAGATGGTAGATAATGTGTTGGTTTGCTCCTTCATGCATTCAGTTTGAGCACAATCAGGAGAAATCTCCAGCCTGGAGCTGAGTAAAATAAAAAAAAGTACAAACTTCTAGGTGTCGGGCCTTAACATCTGCTTGTGACAGTCATGTCATTTTGAACTCTGCACCAAAAACAGGGAACTATGTTAATATGGAATAATAAATATATCAACGAAACACAATACAATACAAAGCCTCTCTGACTTTCAGTGTTGGCATCAGTCGTAGGATATATTTTTTTAGTCATCTATTTTTGCATTTTTTGCTTTTATATTTTTTAGGTTACAAAAAAACATTTTATTGTAAAAATTCTGGATTCACAAAATACTGCTTTTATTTGGTGTGCCTCTCAGATTCCTTCCAGTTTTGCTTTTTAACATTACAATAACAAAAATGCAGAAGCCAGAGGCCACAACTTGATTACAAAACCTGCAACTTTATGTAAAAGTCCACAACATAAATACAAAAGCTGCAATAAAGCTACAAAAGTGCAAGGTTTGAATCCCAAGCCACAACAAAACTCCACAGACATTTCCAAGTCAGGTGAAGCTTACTTTAGGTACTTCACAACGATGTGGATGAGGCTATGAAGATGTGTGGGTGTGACAGTGAGCATTTGAAGATGTGATTTCCTTAAATGAGTGGTGTTTATTACTTAAATTAATGTAATAATTAATGAATACCTTAAGAAGTGATACTATAAGGTTAGTAAAATAAAGTGTTTTGTGAACAGTGAAGCAAAATCAACTTCTCTGAGGAAGCCAAAGTAAAATTAGTAAAAGTATCTGCAAATCCTTTAAATGATGGTTTTCTCTTATCAGTAGTTTGAATTTATTATGATTTGGAGGAGTGTGTCTCACACGATGGAGCAACAGGTGAAAAGAACGAGAAAAACTGGTTTGTGCTCAGTGTGAGACGGCGAAATATAAACCATGCTGGTCATCCAGGAGAGCGGCAAATCTCTCAATGCACCAAATTTTATCTTTATTTCCCATCTAAGAACAATGGAAATAGGATACCAGTCATTTGATAGGGAATAGTGTCTATGGCTGCTTTGATTGTTCGACTGCATGACAATTACAATAACATTTACTTATTACAGAGTAATTAATTGAAATAGTCATTTAAAATGTCTTTTTTAGAGAAGAAAGATGTTCAGTCTGTAAGTATAGGAGAATCCTTTGGATCATCTATTTCAGGTTATTGGTTAAAGTAAAAAGCATCTGGCTTGTATTTTAGTGAAATCTGAATAAAGATGCATGTCTGTAAACGTGTAAATCAGTGGTGAAACAGGCCGAAGCATGAATGTTTCCTGATAATGATTCAGTTTATAAAGGAAGTCAGACATGTCAGGGTACTGAGGAAACAACAGCTTCATATTGAACAGAACTGAATGATATTAATGTGAAACTCTTTCTCTTGGTGACAGAGGTCGGTTTGGTTAAACAGTTACTCTTAACTCTCATATGATCCCATAATCCTCCAGAAAGAGACGCCAGCTACCACAGGAAAACAAATGTTAATGAGGCGCCTGACATTTAACTCTATAACGCTGCCACTTTGCCTCCTGCTGCTCTGTGGAATAACTGTCTGCTCCACAGGAATGACTGACAGATGAGCAAAACTATCCTGTGGTCTGGAGATAAAAAAAACTGTCACCTGGACACAAATTCAGTCTATTTACAATTCTCAGAAATTCAATTTCTTTGTGTGGGATAAAGGGATATATTAAGGGACAAAAAATATTATTTTTTCGTGATTTAATCAGCTACTTTTTGCACTTTTCTGCAATTCACCCCTTTTAAAAAGTAGCTTTTATGAATGCATAATCTTAACAATAATAGCCGCCACATCTGTCATTTCTATACTTCATTTGTCAATTTCTTTCACAGAAAACATTTTTGTTGTTGCAGTGATGCTCCCAAACAATTGCTGACAATGAAGTATTGTTCTCAAAGATTTAATTGCAGAAATTAATACCATGGGGGGGAACATCACCTGATCTCTTGAGATTTTCTCATTAGGTGTCTTTGCAATAATATCATCAGGTATCGTGGCAAAATGGATGATATCTGATCTTTACTGTTAGCTACTTTAATTATTTTTGCTATTTTTTATTCTAAATAGGTGTATCAGATCACAAGCTCAGGTGAGCGAGTGACAGAGACTCAGGAGATGAAGGTCACGCCACATGTTGCCTTGAACCGCTGCACAGAGCCCATCCTGGAGTCTGAGAGGCTGGTAATTATCTGAAGGAGGGGACCGACTGAAGCCTCCCTCCTCATCTGTGCCATTAATCTCATTCCCTTTGGTGCTGCTGGTTGGTGTGGTGGACCCTTTGGAAGGCAGGTGAACTCTGATTTTAGGAGCTCAGAGGTCGCAGTCAATTCTTTTGGTGAGTAGATCTTTATTTATGACAAATCTTGACAAGTTATTTTTATTGTTTTTTTCCACAACTTTTGTAAATTGACATGACATAAAAGTCAGATTACTCCATATGTTTGTATATATGTGTGTTTTGTGATACTAGAGTAAATCTCACTGCCATGTAGAAAACATTCCCCATTATATTTCTGTATCGACTCTGAGACACTCCCAGATGTTTCATTGTTTCCTTTTTTGATTTGCTGCACTTTAATCTCACTTTTTTTTTGCACATGTGAGCAAAACTAACAGCAGTCAAGTGGAAGAGTGTGAGAACAAGTGTCAGCAGTAAGTTTCAATGTGCAGTTAATGTCAGGCATTTTCTGGGGGAGCAACATGTTAATGTTAGGTGTATTTACACTCTCAGCTGGCGGATGCCCCCCTCGGGGAGGGCTGCTCTGCCTCCGCTCCCCTGCCCTCCTCCTTGGAGACCCTCCTCGCACCACTCGCAGCTGAGACCCAGTGAGCAGAATTAACAAGCAAATTGAAACAGTCTCTAACCACTGGCACATAATTATTCCCTCACTGTGTGTGTTGTGTTGTGTGCGCTGTAACAGCACGCCTGCATTTTGTTTCTTTCTTTCACCGCGACTTCATTTCTTTATCAGTGATGTGCACGGTTGTGTCATGCCTATTGTTTGCTGCAGAGTGGATGACTGTATAGAGGAAAGGGGACAAGATGTCAAACAACATGGCCAAGATTGCAGATGCACGGAAGACGGTGGAGCAGCTGAAGCTTGAGGTCAACATAGAGAGGATGATGGTGAGTCAGCATCATGTGGAGACACGAGAAAAGCACTGTGGGACAGTTTGGCAGGTTATAAACACTTCACTGCCCTTTTGTTGTCCCTTTATCTCATGAGAAATCTACTTTCCCACGTGCACATTGTAGAGTTTTATTGATATTTTTAATTATCCTTTCAATTTTGTATTGCAGATGAATAGTATCAGTATGGATTGTTGCATATGGTATAGATTTTCTATCAAACTGCCATCCGGACATACATCTTCTATGACAGTTTGCACCTATAGGGTCATAAGAAAAGCCCCCCAACCACTTTTTGGTTTTTTTTTTAGTTAGGCCACTTCCATCAAAACAAAAATAATTTAAAATCCATCTTATTGAACATAACGCACATGATGTTTTTTCAGGGATGTAAACTGAATCAGAGGAAGTTTGTTTTGCTTTTATCCTTAATGACTAACCTGCACATTCTGAACTGCAGGTATCTAAAGCAGCGGCGGATCTGATGTCCTACTGTGAATCCCATGCCAAAGAGGACCCTCTGGTGACGCCGGTGCCCTCATCAGAGAACCCGTTCAGAGAGAAGAAACTATTCTGTGAAATACTATAATCCTAATCCTGAGCATTGGATTTACACATGATGGCGTCTGATGTGAAATATACTGTCAGCTTTGATAGCAGATATTTGTTGCGTTTCTTTCTGATGTTCCATTTCAACTAAAGGTGATACTGATGAGCAACTTGACCTAAAAATCACCTCATGATCAGGATGATGATGGTAATAAAGATTTATTGAAAAAGAGTACAAAGGTCATTCCTCCTAGCGTGCACTGCTGCCTTCCTTTGTGCACACAGCTTAATTATTAACCAACTTTTATCTGGGCCTCTCTCGGCCTTCTTTGTCCTTGAAACTTATTGGGCTATTTTTAATCAACTGATTCCATGGTGTTAAAATGAGTAAAAAAACAGCGTTTGGGAAGTCAACATGAACGCCTGAGGAAGAAGGCAGGCAGGCCTTTAGATGAGGCGGTTTCCACCTGTTTCCAAGGAGGATGTGTCTTGGCTACTGAAACCAATGCAAATTCAGGGCGGGGCTTTGAGATATGCTGTGCAGGTTAGAGGTGCAGACAACAGGTGTGTGTGTGTGTGTGTGTGTGTGTGTCTGTGTGTGTGAGAGGTTGACAGCAGGTGTGTGTGCTCAGTTTACACGCGCCACAGAGTTCTCATTTCAACAGGTGCCAAGATTCACAAATTCTCTTTGAGGATTACTACAGAAAAATAAGGTATGAGTTGTTTTTTTTTTTGTTTTTTGTTTTTTTGCCAGTAACAACCAATAGAAATTATTTCTTTATTTGCCATTTTCATTTCTAGTGAGACAGCTTTACTTTGCTCTTCACGGCTCAACAGTTGTAGTCTTGAAACGCCACAAGTAGGCCTGCTTCCAGGTTTGCCTTCCAACGTTTCGGCCACATACGTGGACGTGTACGAGGACATAAAGTGAAAGAGCAAATGTTTACTCTCTGTAACTGAAACAGGGCGAGTCAAGAAAAACTTGTCTGACCGTACAGGTGCATCTCAAACACACCCGGGCCTCATCCCGTGCTCTCTGAAACAGACAATTTACAAATGCTATACAACTTTAGAGGTGTTTTAACCACCATTAAATAGATAAATATGTGGGTTTTTACAGGGTTAGGTGAGAGACATTGTTTTCCTGAAAGCACTGTTGAGCTTTTCTGTTTTGTTGCAAGTAGATTTAGAAGACGTTGTTTAAGCAAACTGTTAGATTTGAATAGTCCTTTGTAAGGCAAATGAGGAACTGCCTTCTGTATTAAGGGATATAGTCCTTAGATCAGATCAGATCAGATAAAATACAGGTCACACTGGCAGGTATTTATTGTTTCCTCATCTCAACCGTGTCTCAGCTGTGTGGCGGCGAGCCCGGATTAGACTATGTTCATGAATTAGTTATGTGACTACATAATGACATTCCTTTTGGAAATAATCCTCCTGTAGCATTAGATTACTTCTAATCAACAGCATGAGGCACAACTTTAATCCAAGTTACTTTTCTTACAATGACAACCCTATGTTAACGTTAAATCTTTTTTTTCCCCCTCATAATTTTCATGTCTTCAGGCCTAACAATGGCCAACTTTGGGGGACATGCCATTCCGGGCTCTTTCTTCCTTCTCTTCGGCTTCTGGCTAACAGTGAAACACATTCTCCAACACTACTGGAGGACCAATCAGCCCAAAGGAAGATGGAGAACGCCGCCTTTCTTTAAAAGGATGGATTATGTTGAAGGAGGATTCCAAGTCTTTGCTTCATTTGTAGGTCAGTTCTTCTTCAGAGGACCTAAAACCCGTCGTTGCCTCGCCTCGCCTCGCCTCACGTCTCCGACGCTGTCTTTTCACAGGCATCATGGTGGAGCAGTTTGTGGTGGACGGGCCACACGCCCGCCTCTCCAACGGCGACTCATGGGTCAAGCTGATGAACTGGCAGCACAGCACGATGTATCTGTTCTTTGGGATTTCTGGATTGGCGCTGGTTTGCAGCACGAGATTCAAAGGCCTTCCCACCGGCGTGGACCGCTTCGCTCTCTCCTTGGCTCTTTTCGTTGAAGGTGGGGGGGGGGGGGGGGGGGGGGGGGTTGGATTTTAAAGGGATGAAATTGTTTGTCAAAAGGCATCATTTCGTAACTTTGTAGAACAAATATGTGCATCACCTTAGCAACTTGTGTCTTTCCTCATCATCCAGGCTTCCTGTTCTACTACCACGTGCACAACCGGCCCCCTCTGGACACCCACATCCACTCCCTGCTGCTGGTGGCTGTGTTTGCGGGGTCGGCCAGCACCATGCTGGAGGTGTTCATACGAGACAACATCCTACTGGAACTCTTCAGGGCGTGCATGTTCATCCTGCAGGGCTCATGGTTTTACCAGGTGACATACAAAACAATGAAATAAAAAAAAAACTTTGAATTTCGATGGCATGGTGCATGTAAGACAAGGGCAAATATTTCTGACGTTTGTCAATTAAATTCAAGATTTATTGCACATAAATTGTAATATTTCAGTAATCTTGTTTACTTATAAAGGCTAAGCCATATAAGTGTGTAAAAACTGACAAAACAAGTTGCTTTTCAATTATATTCCATACTTTTGAGATGCACCTGTACACTAATCCTTACCAAACCATAACACAAACACTAAAGAACTCCAGCAAAACTGTATTTTTCTTTAGTTATGAGCAGATTTTAAGGGGTATACTCATCATAATGGCAACATCTACTCAGTCTGCAAATTTCAGTCATGTCTGTAATTGGTTGTCAAGAAATGTTTGAAACGTAATTGCTCTTTCTTTGTCTTTTTCAGATTGGATTTGTTCTGTTCCCCTTAAGTGGACCAGAGTGGGATTTGACAGACCACGGCAACATGATGTTCGTCACTATGTGCTTCTGCTGGCATCTAGCCACGGCCCTGCTGTTAGTCACAAGCACCTCGGGTCTCATTTGGATGTAAGTATCACATCATCTGTCTATATCGTTTGGGAAATCTTTGTTTTTTGCAGGTTCATGCAAACTAGGAAATACTGACAACAAAGAGGAAATTTTCTCTGCTACTTCAGCGTGTGATCTGAAACATATTCTGCCGGGAAAAATGAGCTATCAGAGCAGAATCTGTATAAAACAAGACATTGTGTCTGTCCTTCACTTTTCCAACTTGATTTAATTTAGTCTTGCAGTGCGCATAATATATATTTCTTGCTCTTGTTTCTACATAGCACCGTGAGCCGATGCTCAGGAAGGGGGCGCGACGTTGAGATCGGCATGAGGAAAACATCCTCCAATTCAACCTCACAGAAAGGTTTGCTCGAAGAGTCTGACGAAGAGTGAAGGAATCTTCGCAATCCTACTGAAAATGAAGAAAGTGTGTGCAAAACTGTTCAGCATAATGTGTTTTTGTTTATTCACAAGAGAAATGCAGACACAATACCAATTTCAATGATGCTCTTTACTGGATTGTTTGTAAAATAAATGTATATATGCTAACACAAAGTTTCAAGTGCGTGTATTAAAAAAAATACACCCATTGAAGAGATGAAGTCAGTCACAGCATATTAACAAACATGAAACATTTAAACTCAAACTTTCAACAACAACAAAAAATGCGTGTTTATTTCCATTCTGGACAATTCTTGGGACTTTTTTGATGTTTGAATTCGTGAAGCCTTTAAACCCATCAAAGGTTTTTTGAGTGAAGTCTGAACACAAGGTCATCTCATGGACTGAGAAGAATTCGGTTTCTGACTTTCAGTCAGAAAAGTACGTGACCCTGAAATCTTGTGAACAAAACAACTTTGAGAGTCAAACGTCACTGCTGCGGCGCTGGAGGAGGATCAGGTGGACATTTAGCCGAGGGCGTTGTAGTGACGACAACCGTCGAAACCGACTTGGGGGAGCCTGTTGCTATGTGCTGCTGGAGCTGCTGCGCCTGGACTGTTTGAATCCGAACCTGAAGGAAGAGAGAGATTCATTCATGATCCAGTTAAAAGCACAGCTGTCTGATACGATCAGAGTTATAAGCTGTGTTTGGCAGCGTATTCACCTGTGTGGCCTGTCCTTGCTGCTGAAGCTGCTGGAACTGTTGTGCCGTGACGAAACTGACCGGCTTGTTTCCCGCGATCAGCTTGGTGCCAGCGGGCATGGTGGTCAGGATGATGTTCCTGCCCAGGCTGCTGATGCTGCTCGGGAAGCAAGGGAAACGACTCAGAAACCCACCAGAATTAAACGCACCGGTGAAACGGTGCAGCTGGAACCCACAACTTACTTTGTATTGAGGCTTCCTTTAACAATGGGCGTGGTCACAACGCTCTTGCTTTTCAGGGGTTGGTTGAGGACAGACAGAGGCACAGTGATCCGTGCAGGTAGCTTTCCCTACGACGTTATCAAAGCAGAGGATCAGTCCCAAGTCAGCTGACTATCACAAGATACCGTTGAGTGTTAATTAATAACGTAGTATGAATCAATGCAAAAAATAAAACAAACTTCACAGATGTCACAGGGAGTGAATGTGACTCTTACTGTTGGTGTGGAGACGACCGAAGCGGGAACCTGTCGCACGGTCGCCGTGGCCGTTCCCAGCGTGAGAGGAGAGCCCGACGCCCCGGGAGCCACGGTGATCCCTTTAGCGCCGGCCACAACGCTGGCAGCCATGGTCACCACGTTCGCGCACGTGGAGGCCGTGAGCGGCTTGCTGCCGGCGGCGGTCGTCATCGTGATGGTCTGACCCTGCTTCTGAGGAATGACGCCCAGGCCGGGCATTATCCGGATGGTGGCGGCGCTTTTGTCGGGCGAGGACACGGTGGAGAAGGTCCTGGATTTCTGGTCGGCCACGGACACGGCCAGGGTGGGCATCAGGCGTATGGCCGTGTCTCCGGCGGCCTTCAGCAGAGTGGAGGCGACGGGGCCCGCCTTGGTGGTCTGCGCGTCACCCGAGCAGGACGTGGCGCCGGAGGCGGAGGACGGCGAGGGGTGGGGCGGCGTCACGTGGAGGGTGGCCGAAATGCTCTTGCTGCCCGTGGCGGCGGTGCCCAGGAAGTCGGAGGTGAGCTTCACGGTCGCTACGGGTGACTTGGCGAGAGTCGCCATCATGTCCGGGGTGATCCGCAGCACGGTCTGACCTTTGGCGTCCGTGGTGATGGAGGACGGGGGGAGGCGGAGGACGTCTTTACCCTGGATACGCAGATTGGTCGCCGTTATTGGAATCCCTGCTCCTCCTGGGGTCTTCATTCCCAGCTGGCCAGTGATAGAAACCTGTGAAGGAAACACAAGAGACGAACCCACTGATGAATCATGATGACACCCAGTGTTGGAAATGGGTACTGCAATTCACATTCCAATAAGAGCAATGAAAACACAGATTAGTAGCAATTACTGAAATATTAAAGTTACTCATTAATCTATGGAGTTATTGCCACTTAAATAACTCACAAACATCTGGACTTTGGATTTCTTTAGCTTGGATCACATTTATGAAAGCTTGACTTTGACCACCATAAACACAGTAACGACAACCCGCAATCAGGACACATCAGTTGATGAAACACAAAACAAAGTAAATGTGCAGATATTGAATAAATATTCAGCTCAGAGAACAAAGTACTTTTTGATAACATCTTACAACAGGATCCATGAAACCTCACATTTATACAGTTTAAACACTGAGTCATGTATAAACAGAGGAGTTCTTGAAAAGATTCTTTCTTTAAGCCAGCTCTGCATCTCGGTCAAATTATCCTGGCGTCCTGTGCTCTCTCGAGCATTTATTATCAAAAAGCTCTTTAATGCTTTCTCCTGGTTTGACTTGCCTCTGCTCGCACAATTCCTGTCGGTCAGAGAAACAGTTTGTGTTGATCTCGTTCATTTACTAGCTGCAGCTCTTTGTTTCTGACAGGCCTCCCATCTGGTTCTGCGCAGTGAGCACGACCACTCATGTGAATGCACAAATAGATGCTCCGCAGAGCACAAGCTGTACTGTAGTGTTGCACGACGTCATTTATTTATGTCTCCATTTCAGGGTACAGTATCTGATTCCACACGCATTGCAGACGTTCTCGCAGCCCAGAGTTCCCCCAGACTGCTTCACCTGTTTGATGTTTGAGCCGGCCACTCCTTGCAGCACGGCCGGGGAGGCGGGGTTGTTGGCCGGGCTGCCGGGGGATCCGGTCTGCGGTTTGGTGACGGCCGACACGGACAGAGTGGTGGGAACCTGCACGGGACTGCTCGCAGACTGACTTCTCAGAGGCACGGAAACCACGGCCTATTCAGATCCGAAAATGCAAACAAATGGTGACGTGGCCGCATCGAAACAAACCCTCAAGTTGACCTTTTTTTTGCTTTGTTTACCTGCGAAATGCCCTTGGCTGCCACCGACACCGGCATCCTGATTTGGTGCGGGCTCTGGTGGACCAGCGTGGCCTGTTGACCCCCTGCAGAGGACCCCAGACCGGGCTGCGCCGACACGACCCGGACCTGAGGAAGGGAGCCTGTGGCCAGGTGGCTGACGATCCGAGCCGCGTGCTGGGACGTGACCGGCTGCGAAGCCGGCGGACAAGCCTGGCTGGTGGGCAAGAGGGTTCCCAGCTGGGGCAGCGCGGGAGGCGACACAAGGAGAACTCTGCGAAGCCGCGAGAGGGGAAGGAGGAGAGTCACTTTCAGACCGAACTGCATGCTGAACATCTGAAATGAAACACAGACACACGTGACACTGACCCTGGGCTGGTTTTGATGGCGTCCGGGATGACGGGCTTTGTTGGCGTGGTGGCTGTGCAGGGCAAAGGTGACTTGGGAGTTCCAGGTGTGTTTGGGGTGGGCGTTGAAGGGGTCGGTGACATGGGGTTAGAGCCCATATCCTGTCCTGCTTCCAGACATCCCGGCGTTTTGCCTCCATCTTTACTTCCAGTCTTCTAAACCATAGAAATGAACAGATTTTCACAGACAGAGCAGAATGATTTGGTTTTTTCTTCCCTTGTTTTGTTGATACAACAGCTTTAAAATCTGGGTGGTAAATGCATGACTTCATGCTGTAAGAGGAAATGCACTCACAGGCTTAGATGCAGGTTTTGGCTTTTGCTGCAGAGCTTTTCTTGCTTTTGCGGCTGCAGCTTGAGCCTGGTGGATCCGCTCTGGATTGAACAAAGACAACAAGACAAATGTTTCCCTGCATAAAATTTCAAAACATGTTGCCACTTAAAAAAAACAAAAACAAAAAAAAACAAAACAAAACGGGGTTGTATGCCATCAGGTTCATTTGATCGTACCAAATTCCTCCTGACTGCGATGGCGGTGCAGATAAATCCACAGTTTGCGGCCGATGTCGTACTTCACACAGGGATCTTTCTCATAGTGAAGTCTATCCAGAGCCCCACTGACAACAGTATTCACCTGGAGAGACAAAAAAATTCACTGGAAACACGTTGAAGTGATGTCAAATGAAACGCTGAGAGATTAGCTGAAGCAGAAGCTTCTCATACCTGCGCGCTCGTGACGTCTGGAGCAAGAAACTGTGAGTCTTTCAGTAACTCGCAGATCTCTGCCCTGGTTCCTTCTCCATTCGGTAGCCTGGCTGCCGCATCGCGCACTGCAAGGAGAAGTACGAGGACAGAAGTGAGAACTGTGACATTTCTTTTTTCCACCCTTGCAAGAACTGACAGTCAAACGATGGAACGAAACGATGAGTTCTCACCCAGAGAGAGGATGGTGACATATGGAGGCCGGTCTGAGCGCAGCAGCGTGTGCTCCCTGGCTTTGTTGAGGGACATCTCCTTGTCAAACACGCCTTTGACAGGCCCCACCACAGACTCAAAGCCGTGCATCCTGAAGGTGAAAGCTTTGTGCGGTTGGTTGTATCGCTGCTGCTCCTAATGAAGAAGTGGAAAAATGCAGGCTTAGAGTCGGTTGTGCCATCAGGCAACAAGATGTGAACAGTGCCGTTATATTTCATTTGGAAAAACAAACCTGGACTTGAAACACTTGTTTCTCATCTCCGGTGCTCGGACGCACCACATAATCAGTTGATCTGCGTGAGAACAAACAATTACTTCTGACACAGAAACTCATTTAGCAAAATAAAAAGTAGCTTTATTTATTCATACTTCAGTAGCCCTTACTTAATTGATACTTACAGTCTTGGCGTGGGAGAAGTCATCTCTATTAAATCTTCACTTTCTGTCTGTGTCATTGGGGAAAAAAAAAACCAAAAACTTATTTCATAAGAACAAAAAGGAAAACCTTTAAAACTGCACTAATTATACAAATGTGATACTACCTTCACAACAAAGTCTTTGGAGTCCAGCCACAGCTGACAAAGTGCGCTGAGATCTTTCTCTGTATCCTGTGCAGAACCTGAGAGAAGTCGTGGACATTAATTCCAGGCATCTACTTACCTGCTAGGTTCCCCCCGCCCCCCAGAGTTGACCTGTCTTACCGATCCACCTCCACTGCTGTGACTCATCAAGAAATTCCACAAATGGAGAAAAGCCACTGGGCAGAGCCATCATGCCATCTAATCAACAAAAATAAAGAACCCGTACATTAATGCCATGCGTGGAAAAGATTTCACTGTACACAGTGGCCGCTGGTTACCTTTAGTCTCTCCCGCCAGAAACTGCAGTGCTTGAAGAACTAATTCAGACCAACAGGAGGCTGAAGAAAACCAGACATTGAGGGTACTGGCTGGAGACGACTGCCACATCTGAACCTTGTCCTCCAACTGAAGGAGTGAAACGTTTGTAATTTATAATGCGGTCAGAAACAAGACTAGTTTTTCGGATGTTTGGGAGAGGAGCAAACAAGAACTCACCATGGAGGTACTGGCAAAACATTCGGTCCGTAAGATAGTTTCCAACAGGCTGAAGAAACTGACGGCGATTTCCTCGACCGCAACCGGGCTGCTCTGACACTCCTCCACAACTCTGCATAAAAATGGGTTCAAAACATATTCTCACACAACAGGAGAGTTCTTTAATATATGATGATCCCACTGGGGATATAACCAAGGAAAGAATGGCTCAAAACGTACTCTTCCTTAATGTTAGAGAGTGGGGAAGATGGTGTGTCCGGCATGGAGTTGATGATGTTCACCGGTGGAGCCGACGGAGCGTCTGAGGGTGCGAGAGCCTCACACGGATCCTCCGATTCCACTTTTATTGTCTTCAGTTTCTTTTTCCTTCTCTCATCCTTTATCTTTCTTTTCGGCAGAGAAAGTTCAAACAGGGCTGGAAGATTAAAAGAAATACATTAAGAAGTCGAAACCAAAAATCTAGGAAAGAGAAAATAAAGTTACCATTTTGAATATTTTCACTTACGCATAGTCCCCTTACGACCAATATTTGCTCTAGAGAGTATGTCTCCCAGGTGAATATCAGAGGTGATCAGGTCAGGATGGTCCTAAAGGCAGCAGTTTAGAGTAATTATTGAATGAATAGTTCAGATCATGTTTTATTTTTTCCCACATCATAACTTACTGGTTGTCGCTTCCTTTTCTCGCGATGATTTTGCAACATGACTCTCAAGTCCTGTTCCCCGAGTTCTATTTTTTCTGTCAAGGAATAAGATAAACTTATATTTTCTGGCCTCAGTCATTGGAGAAACACGCTTTTCCTGAATCACTGACCAGTGGTTTTCATGTCTTGTGTGAAGAGGCTGGGAAGAACTCGAAGTGAAACGGTGGGTGTTGGAGAGGACGGGGACTGAGGCGCTGGAGTCCATAACGATATGTCTACAAGCAAGAAGTTCAGAAAAGGAAATGGCAAGATCAAATTTAGAAAATGTAAATTTCTTTAATGTTATTTTGCAGTTATTTTAATATTCAGCAGGAGAACGAAAATGTTATATCCACAGAAAAAGAATTCCAAATTAAAACATATGATACTAATTAAAGAAACTCCTAACCGTCGTCATCAGACGAGGCGTTGCTGTCTCCACACTCAGTTTTGACCTCCTTCAAAATGCGGCTCAGCCTCCGTCTCACCCTTGGTTCTCGCATTTCAGCTTGAGTCTTGTTCGGCAGGCGTCTCTTCGGTGGGAAGTCCAAACCATTGTGCACTGCAAAGTCCAGAAGCTCCTATGACAAGATGATTCATTAAGACCGATTAAAAGTCAGCGTGGATTGCTCATCAAAACTATGGAGAGAAGAGAGAGAAAGCAAAGTAAAAACCTTTCTGGAGACGAGGATTTGCTTTAACAGTCGGTGGTAGTATTGCTGAAGGGAGTGTAACTGTCTTTTCCTCTGGGACTTGGCACACAGTTGTCTGTATTTGACCACTTCAGGATGGAAGTAGCCATCTAGATTCGTATAAAGAAATTAATGGTGAGAAAGAGCTTCAAAAATGTATTCAGGTTCACATACACGTATGTGATTGTGGTTAACAATGGAGCACCTCTGAAGAGTTTCTGTGCAAGATGAAGGGGGTTTCCAAAGTTAAAATTTCTGTTGTTGAAAAGGTCACTGATGGTGCTGTCCTGCTCCCCAGTGTTGTTTTCAGGAAACTCGGGCAAGAACTGACGAAGATGCTGCTTTTGGGAATCTGACAGCACCTCACTCCAGGTGCTTTCACTCATCACGGAGAAGAAGATTTCAGGCTGTAGCAAACACAAACGAACAAACATAGTCTGCCGATAGTGCAACACTGCAAACGGATTTACGGACGGACGGACAAATTACTCACGTCTTCAAGCAGGTCTTCTGGCAGACTCACTCTACAATTCCCCAGCATGCACTCCTCTGTAATTTGTCCACTGTTTCCTTCTTTTGGATCAAGAGGATCTGTCAGCATGTGTGCCAGTGCATCCATGTTGGCCCAATGTGCACGGCTTTTAATTACACAGAGAAGAACAATGCGTCAAGGTTCTAGCAGTTCCTAAAATCAGCAGACTCAAAGCAAGACGCATTTCCCTGCAACTCGTTTAACTGTCGGCAAGTTTAAGAACCAAAGTCAAACCATTACAGAGCTAAGCTAACGCATCTGCTATTTGTGTGGCTAACGCAGCGGGAAGGCTAACATCACGGAACAAATAATACACTGCTGTGCAGTAATCTGGTGAACAATCATAACAGAACAAACAATACAGGGCTGGTTAAAGCCTGATGCGTGATAACTAATCTTACCTCACACTGCTTTTTGTTTTGGAAGTAAGAGGGAATTATTTTAGCGATGCACAGTTTTCTTCTTCGTTGGATAATAAGGCGGAAACCGGAAGTTGTGCTGCCTATGGTGGCCGTTCGTGACATAATTTCATTAGATTAGTGTTTTTTGCAAAAATATCCTTAATGTAATCACGTCTAAAACCAATTGCACTTTATATCTAGTGTAATTACGATTTTTATTGAAATGTATTGCTTTTTGTGACCAATTTCGTCATTGCTAAACAAGAATGCAATAAATCGACACTGTTTCTTATATTTTCCCACGTTTTTAAAGATACGTCCTTAAAATCTTAGGAAAATCGCAAGAGTTAACCCTAGAAATCAAGAACAAGGTAAGTTTATTTCTGAAACTATATTGTTCACAGACAAATTCAGCTAAATACCTTAGTCTGCTTTTGTTTTAAAGTTTTAAACATTAAACATAGAACATTTGTTTTATGACTGAAATTGAGCAAAAAAACCCAAAAACAAATAAACAACAAACTCATTTATATGTATACCTTAGTCTTGTCTGTTCAGTAAATTATTTGTTTTAAGTGTCATTTCAAAGTGTGGAATACAATGTGACTACCTTTAAAGGACTATGACATACAACTGAACACAATACCTGCTGAAAATATCACCAAGTGACAGCAGTATTCAGGTTAAGTTCATTTGCTTCATAAATCAATGTCCCAGACACTGTCTGAAGAGTTGACATGCTGCCTCACTTCTGTCATCTTGCTCCACCTCTTTGTGATGCTGTAATGAGCAGCTGTAATGAACAGTCAATCCCTCTGGCTCATAACTCTGCCTGGCAGAGGCAGGGGGGGACACACGCTGCCCTTCAGAAGTCTTCACCAGCACCGTCCCACCCTGTGTGGTGGGCATACAGACATCACTCAGCCGTCAAGCTAAAGCTTTCCCGTTTCTCCCAGGGTTTTGATTTTAATGCCTCGTGAGGATGGCGGAGGGTGCAGACGGAGAGGAAGAGATCCAGTTCCTGAGAACAGTAAGTGATGCTGTTTACCTCTTCTTAAACTGTGCTTGTTGCAAGTTTACTCAGTCAACAGTGGATGATAACATGTGTCTTGAATGTCAAATTATTTCTTCATAAATCACAAAAGCCAAATATTGAGAGAGTTGGGTGACTTTGTTTCACTGAGTGCAGATTGACATGGACAGGTGGCTGGTTTTGTCTGCATTGTTACCTATTTATATCCCAATGGATACTTGATATACTACTGTTGTCACAGACAAGAAACCCCCCGATGCCAGGTGACACGTTACACACTCACATGAGCCAGATTCCATAAAACAATTGGGAGTGGTTACTTATCAGTATAACATTTCGATACAGGAAGCACCGTGTTTATCGTGATGGACATTGTTTACTTTGAGTAAACAATAACTCAAATGTGTATATTTTAATTGAGTTTGCTTTCAGGTCCCATTTGACTAAAAGCGTGGCACATTTGATTGAGGCAGTGATTATGACACACTAATCTAACATAAAGGAGATTCTTCTGATTAGGTTAGTGATGAGGTAACTTTATCAGTGTTTGTAAATCCCAACAGACTGATCATGTGTCTGCTGTGGCCTCCTTGACCCACTTATATTCATCCGGGGATTTCATTTCACAGTATTTTGATGACGATTGATCGTGGGTGACGTGGTTTTAAGTTTAAGCAGAAACCTCAGGAGACCCCTCCTCCCTCCGCCCTCCTGTCAACACTATGTTGTCATATTTGTCTGGGTATTTATTTGTTTTTATCCTGAAGATTTGTTGAGCCTGGCTCTTTGGTTGGAGGATTAGATTAACCTCTTGCTGAAGAACGGCGGTTTTCCACACACTGTGGTGTTCTACTTTGAAATGAACTTGCCATATGCTCGTCGGAATCATTTTATTTTTACAGCAATAAACACAGCTGGGTTTCAGGTTTCCTTCTTAGATCTCTCTGCCATGGCCTGCAGAAGGGCATTGTGGCCTTGCAAGATGACTGCTGTAATGTAATGCTCTTTATTTGGATGGTCAGTGTTGATATTTTGCTCATGTCCTACATAGTGCTGCTTGATGTTGTTTCTGAACCCTGGTAACTGAAGCTCAACTCAAACCACACACGAGTGATATGTTCACTGCTTCAGTCTCACTTCTGTTAGTGTTGACCATTTAATAACTGCTGTTTTCTTAATTTTCTTTAAGAAATAAACGCTCTACATGTATTCAAACATGAAAGAAATGTTAAAATTCAGTGCGTCCATTCACATATCCAGTCTTGCAGCTTCTTATTTCAGAACTAAATTCCTGAAGATAAGCCTGAAGTTTTTATGTGACATTGTCTCTCCGCCTGAAACTCAGCACTAAGTAAAATATGTTGACAATGTGTCATTAGGTTACTGGCAGTCCGACGCCGTTCACTCTGAACTCTGCTCAGTTCTATATTTACTGTGTGAGCATTAGCAAGTTCAAAACTCGGCCTATTTCAGCACCTGCTTACTTCAGTCCATGTGGGAGCTTTACAGTTAATGTGCCTGCAGGGTTTCTTATCAGATGCTATTTTCAAAGCACTTCTCAAAGTGTCTTTTTTTAATTATAATTTTTATATATCTTACATGGGAAAAAAATCACTTTTCCTGACTGCGATGTCAAATGGTTGTAACACATAAGTAAATGGATCTGACACTTCACTCGTGCAGCTGTAGACTGAGCCCGGTGAAGTGGATATGTCTGCTGTCTGAGTGTTGTATTCTAAATGTAGCTGTAGTGCTGCTGTGGTGTATTGTTAATACACCTGTCATACATGACTGAACCACTGTGGCGTAAGACGATTTTAATAAATGATGGCAGCATGGATCCAAAAGGATAACCGCATCCCAAGCCTAAAGAAATAATCAAGCCAAAAGAGGGACAACAATGAACAAATACGGAAGTAACACTTCCTGCTTTCCGTACCCGTGAGTGTAATAAGATGCTTAAATGAAATATAGTAGCGCACCAACTGTTGATGTGGGTCAGAATGAAAAAACAAAAACGAGGTTACACAACAGAAGAAACCCCCTTTGTGCCTCTTTAGCACAGAGGTGTCAAACATATGGCCCACAGGCCAAAACTGGCCCACCAGAGAGGTCAGCGCCCCCTGCAGTGTGACCTTCCTCACACAGCATTACAATGACGTAGGCATTGAAAAGTGATGGAGAATCATTTTAGTGTTAACTTGTTACTTCTGTGAACAAGACTGTCACTTCTTATTATTTTGGATTAAAGTCAGTGAGATGCTATGGTGACTCACCACGCTACCTGTACACAAAGCTGGTGCTGTTTGGTGACATTTTGCTGCTTTCCAAAGTACGTTTCATGATTTTCAAGGTAAAATCAGTGGCAGGGCACCGGAGGCGACTTTGGACGAAAACACAGAGAGACAGACCAACTAACAGGAAATCGGAGTACCTAGAGAAATACACACATGGGGAAAACATGCAAATTCCACACAGAAAAACCTGCTCTGATGAACACTCGTGACCTTTCCGCGAACTACTACACCACCGTACGGTCTTACATGTTATACCATTTACAGAAAGTTTTAATAACAGTAACTACTGTTCTCGATCTGTCATCTGGTTTTCACGCTGCTTCAGTAAGATTAATGAGATTAATTTAACACTGAAACACAGAACTGAATATGGATGACCAATGGGCAAGAGATCTGTGAGACTCTAAGAGATTTTTGTTCAGTTAAAGCAAAAGGTATTATCTTTGGACATACTTATGGAACAGTATGGCTCTGTCTGTGTATTTGTTCACATAACATTACTCTAAACCTTCTGATTGTTTTTGCTTCATTGACCTAAAAGCTGTGGGTTGTGTAGGTGTGTGTGTGTGTGTGTGTGTGTGTGTGTGTGTGTGTGTGTGTGTGTGTGTGTGTGTGTGTGTGTGTGTGTGTGTGTGTGTGTGTGAGACCAGGCTTTATATATTTACCTGGATTCACAGTGAAGCTCATTTAGCGCTGATATTAAAGATAATTGTTGCAGCATTTTAACTAATTCACATTTAGTACACTCATCTGAAGTGTCCACTAGTTTGACTGCACAGCAGAACAGAGCAATACACACCTGTGCAACCAAACCAATGACTCCAGGTTTCAATGTAACTCATATATCAAAAGTATATCTATAATTTTTGGTCATTTTATCTTAACATGGACATGTTTACATTCTCACATGTGATTAATCGGAGTTATGAATTAATCAAATTACACAGTAACACATTTGAAAACACCAAAATTTCAAATATTTGCCTACTTAACAAATTTACTAAATGTCTCATTGAATCGATGCGGTGTTGGGCAATTAGTTTCCTCCTGACTGTCAAATCCCAAATATCTGCAGCTTTCCAGAAAGGGATGTGTGAACAGCAGGTGCAGCAGCCTGAAATAGAGAGCTGAGGGGGACCTTGGAGCCAGAAAGGGGGAGGAGGGATTAGATCTGGACCAGTGACAGACTGAGTAATAGGACACATGAAAGTGAAGGTTAGGGAGTTGTGTAGCAAATAAACCTTTTTCCTTTTTTTTTTATTTATAGTGATTATTATTTGCAATAAGATTCTGTTTTGGTTGATCGTTCTGTTTCAGACCATCTCCATTTGAACTAAGTTTATAAAAACCGTCTTTGAGTTTGTTATGAGATACAGTCAACACATCTACATTTGGCGTGTTCCTTTGTCACTTCTTGGTATGTTGGCACCTCTAAAATAGTTTTGGTCGTAATGCACGCCTCACAAATATAGCAGAGTCAATGCAGAAGTGTATTAGACTTGTCTATAAAATCTGAGAGTTTCAGAGAGTGCATCAATCAACATCGTTTACAGGCCTAAGGAGTGGCTGAAGGTAACATTTGTTGCTAATCGCATAAAAGTGCCAAATCAAATTTAGTTGGATTCACTTGACTCATGCATATCTGAGCATATCTGAAAGTGTAATAACAAACCAGGGAAGAATTGTTGTTAGAGGATTGAAGCTTTCTGAGAAGATGTGGAATTTTCTTTTCTACAAATATGTATAAACACAGTTGCAAAGTTATGTACTAAGCCAATTATGTACTAACATGTCAATTGCATAATAAAATAGTTGATCCAATGATGCACTAAGTTATTATTTCATGCGTTATCATGACAGGTTCAATGTAAAAAAAAATCTTTGCAAAATGTAATATTTGCAACTGATAATGTAATGAATATTTAGCTCCCTACTTCGGTGGATCTGTTCATGTTCCATGTTGTATGTTGAAGCAGAGTGCCAATATGGTGCTTGTACAAATGCGTAAAAACAGTGAACTGAATTGTTTAACAGTGTCACGAAGAGATGCTGTAGTAAAAGTTACTACACCATTCACTTTTCCTATATTTGAGAAGCAAACTGCACTTAAAATGCAAAAATAGATAAATAGGTGAGGATTTTATTAATGCTATCTCAGAAACAACCACGCAGTAATATGATAACGTATTATACCCAAATCTTGACGTCATTTGGTTGCTACACCTGTTCCTGTCCAAACAAGCTAATAATTTAATGCAGTGGTAAAATGTTTTACTTTCAGATCATGAAAAAAAAAAAAAAACATAAAAAAAATTGCATCCTGATTTACTCATATTTCCAGACGGTCCAAATCATTATTTGGCATTCCAATTAAAAGTCAGGTTCCTTTCAGACAGTTTGGGATTTTTTTTGTCGTGTGTCGCGCAGAAAGACCACCTCACTTTGACGCTGCCGTGTCGTTGCAGGATGATCAAGTGGTGCTCCAGTGCACCGCCTCTATTCTCAAGGAGCAGATCAAGCTTTGTCTGTCATGTGAAGGCTTCGGGAACCGCCTGTGTTTCCTTGAAACCACCTCAAACGCTCAGGTAGTGAGGGGGAACGGTGCTCATTCTTGAGAGTTCAGTATTGCTGCTTTCTCATCGGCTTCGCCGGTTGCTTTTGTCTTGCAGAATGTCCCACCAGATCTCGCTATCTGCTGCTTCATTTTGGAGCAGTCTCTGTCTGTGCGAGCGCTGCAGGAGATGTTGTCCAACACGTCTGTGGATGAAGTAAGGCACAAATAGGAGTACAGCTTGTTAAACAATTGGAATGTATGATCTTTCTGATTGTCTGTATCCTTTCTATCTCAACTCTCAACTGTAGGCGGTTGACCTGGACAAGTGGGTATGTCTGTCTGTTGCTACAGCCTGACCTTTCATTATCTATCTTTTCAGCCTAATTTATTTTTTGGAATGTGCTTTTAAATGCTTTACTGACTATCTCTTTGTTCTAGTCATCACAAGGCGGAGGTCACCGAACGCTGCTCTATGGACACGCCATCCTCCTGAAACACACTCACTCCAGCATGGTGGGCACATTCACAGTCAACCTGATCTTTGCTATTGCATCGTATCGTTTTCCTGCAAGCAGCACCCCTCACATTTTGCCTTTACGCTGCAGTACCTGAGCTGTTTGACGACTTCGCGCTCACTCACAGACAAGCTGGCTTTTGATGTGGGCTTACAGGAAGACTCCACAGGTGCGTCTGAGCTTCACGCCTCAATTCACCCCAAATACACCATATTTCTGTACTCATAGTGTGTTGGTGACAGGGGAGGCCTGTTGGTGGACCATCCATCCAGCCTCGAAGCAGAGGTCTGAAGGTGAGAAGGTGCGGGTGGGAGACGACCTCATCCTCGTCAGTGTTTCTTCGGAGCGATACCTGGTAACGGGGACTGCTTTCACTTGCAGCTTCAGTGAGTATTTGCTTTGTTATTCTCTCTAATATAACTACCTGCACTCTTTTCAGCACCTGTCCTACGCCAGCGGGGACCTGATGGTGGATGCGTCCTTCATGCAGACACTGTGGACGATGACTCCTGTCATGTCGGGATGTGAGCTGGCCGAAGGTTTGTAGTTTTGTTTCCACTAAGTAAAGTCTCCTTGTTCCTCAATACTTCCTGTCTGTATTAACAGTGTGCATCTGCTCTAGGCTTTCTGACTGGAGGGTACGTGCTCAGGTTGTTCCACGGTCACATGGACGAGTGTTTGGCAATCCCAGCAGCAGACCAGGGGGATGACCAGCGCAGGTAAGTGACACTGTTCAATGAACTGCAGACTTCCTTTTGTAATTATGAATTTTATATCTTTATCAAAGTTTTTTTTTATCTGTTGCCAATATCATAATATGTAGAAATATCTCTGATATTGGTTTAAGATTGAACTCTTCTTTTCATAAGTCTTTAATATTCATATGTGACAAGTAGGCCACAAGACTCATTGATTTGTTTTCTCCAGAGTTGCTCATTATGAGGGAGGAGCTGTTTGCAGTCATGCACGATCCTTATGGAGACTTGAGCCGCTAAGAATTGGGTAAGTGTCGCGGTCGGTTTTTCATTGGCTTTGCATTGTGCCGATGCTCATTCATTCATGCCTGTCGGCAGCTGGAGCGGCAGCCACATCAAATGGGGCCAGTCCTTCCGGATACGCCACATAACAACAGGCAGATACCTTTATCTGGACGAGGAGAAAGGGCTTCTGCTGGTGGATCCAGAGAAGGCTATTTCCAAGATGACGGCCTTCTGCTTCAGGATTTCAAAGGTTTTTATAATGCAAAGACAACTATCACTCTGCGAAAACACAAATCTATTTATTTTAAACAATTCTTATTTGGACTACAGGAAAAAATTGAAGTGACCCAGAAGCGAGACGTTGAGGGCATGGGTATTCCTGAGATCAAGTATGGAGAATCCATGTGCTTCGTGCAGCACGTTTCAACCGGGCTCTGGCTCACATACGCTGCTGTGGACGCTAAATCTGCACGTCTGGGTCCTCTGAAGAGAAAGGTGCAAGCAGAATTATATTTTCAGGAGACATAAAATAGTAACTCCAAAATTAGTGCTTCAGAAATAAATGAACAACATATCTGATTCAGCTGTTACTGTATGTATCTCTAAGTGTCGGGAGTAATTGTCTGTATGCTAAAGAACGACTATCTTAAATTTAAAGGCCATACTCCACAAAGAAGGCCACATGGATGACGCGCTCACCGTTGCTCGGTCTCAGACTGAAGAGTCTCAGGCTGCCAGGATGATTTTCAGCACAACAGGACTCTTCAACCAGTTCATCAAGTACTCGCATTTCTTTTACATTTTCACATGAATTATTATTAATAGTAGTGTTTTCTTGACTGTACATGCTATTTATCACTGTATTCCTTCATCTCCTGTGTTCTTTACATCCCTCCAGGGGTCTGGATGCTCTGAGTGGGAAAAACAAATCTGCCAATCCCCCATCTCTGCCTATGGACACAGTGGTGCTCTCCCTGCAGGACCTTATTTTCTATTTCCGCCCCCCTGAGGAGGAACTGGAGCACGAGGACAAACAGTTCAAACTTCGATCCCTGAAGAACAGACAGAATCTCTTTCAGGAAGAGGTTTGTCTGAAACATCCATGAAAACAACCGATTTCAGGATGATTATTTCACCACTTTATTTTTTGTATTTTGTTGTTTATTACTCCTATGTTTTATAGGGAATGATCACTCTCGTTCTGGACTGTGTCGACCGACTCAATGTGTACAACACAGCAGCCCACTTTTCAGAATACGCTGGAGAAGAAGCTGCAGAGTCGTGGAAGGAGATCGTAAATCTACTGTATGAGTTACTGGGTATGTGAATTTTATGATGCCAATGTTTCACTCTGGCTATGCAGCTTATATACTGTATATGCCAAACTGCATTTTGTCTGTCTGTTTTTTTTTTTATAGCTTCTTTGATCAGAGGCAATCGTGCAAACTGTGCCCTCTTCTGTGATAACCTGGACTGGCTGGTCAGTAAACTGGATCGTTTGGAAGCATCTTCAGGTATCTCAACCACCTCAAAACATCATGGCTACAATTCACATTTATTTTTACTGTCTTTAAAAGAGCTTGTGTTGGGTTTTTTTTCTAACTTCTCACAGTTTGTTAAGAAATAACTATGGTATGTGACGTTGTAATGAAGTTGACTCTTATTTGCAGTTTTTTCAGGCACTTATAACGGCGCTGTCAGTGTTCATGTATATGTGTGACGTCTCATGTTTTAACAGGGATCCTGGAGGTTTTGTATTGCGTCCTTATTGAGAGTCCAGAGGTGCTGAATATCATCCAGGAGAATCACATCAAGTCAATCATCTCTCTGCTTGATAAGCATGGACGCAACCACAAGGTCAAAAATCCCAAACATTTCCTGAGCTTGTAGCGAAAACTTTTCAACAGAAAAACTGCTGTTTTCATAAATTACTCTTCGTCTTTTTTGGTTTAGGTCTTGGACGTGCTCTGTTCTCTTTGCGTGTGCAACGGCGTGGCGGTGAGGTCAAATCAGAATCTGATCACGGAGAATCTACTTCCTGGCCGCGACCTCTTACTTCAAACCAACATCATCAACTATGTGTCCAGGTGGGTCTTTTTGTGTGAGTAAACGCCTTCACCTCTGAGCTCCATCACTGAAGCTCCTCCCCTGAGTATCAGTTCTCTGTTCCTTCTTTAGCATGAGACCCAACATTTTCCTTGGAACTTGTGAAGGATCCACTCAGTATAAGAAGTGGTACTTTGAGGTGATGGTAGACCACGTGGAGCCGTTTCTTACAGCCCAGCCGTATCACCTGCGTGTGGGTTGGGCTCTGACGGAGGGATTCAGTCCCTACCCCGGTGGGGGGGAGGGCTGGGGAAGTAACGGAGTTGGTGATGACCTTTACTCCTACGGTTTTGACGGACTTCATTTCTGGTCAGGTGAGCAGTCGTTTGCATGCACTTAGCTAACGGCGTCTCCGACACATTTAAGCTGCTTTTGTGCATTTCCTTTAATTAATGCTGTTCATACTGTACATAATTGATTCATGTCTTGCTTCGCTTCCTCAATATGTTTCCAGGCCGTGTTCCGCGTCACGTTGCTGCGCCCAATCAGCACGTCTTGGCTGCAGAGGACGTGGTCAGCTGCTGTTTGGACCTGAGTGTGCCCAGTATCTCCTTCCGCATCAATGGCCATCCTGTCCAAGGAATGTTTGAGAACTTCAACTTGGATGGGCTGTTCTTTCCTGTCGTCAGCTTCTCTGCAGGCGTCCAGTAGGACATTGGGAATTATTAAAGAATTAACTGAAATTATTTATATTTTTGTCTTTTGTCATAATAGGCTTTCAAAACTTGACAAAAAAATTTTCCTCCTCTAAATTCAAGGCTGCGTTTTCTTCTCGGAGGCCGTCATGGGGATTTCAAGTTCCTCCCACCTCCTGGCTATGCTCCATGCTATGAAGCAGTGCTGCCGAGGGACCGACTGCGCATCGAACCCATCAAGCAGTACAAGCATGACTTTGATGGTGTTCGTAACCTGCTGGGCCCGACTCAGTCTCTGTCGCATACAGCTTTCACTCCGTGCCCTGTGGACACGATTCAGGTACGAATCTACCTCGGCTGCTTTTCATATTTATCATTTATGTTGCACTGATGTTGTTGTTCTTTCAGATCGTCCTTCCTCCTCACTTGGAGCGAATTCGAGAGAAGCTGGCAGAAAACAGTCATGAGCTGTGGGCTGTCACTCGCATCGAACAAGGGTGGACTTATGGACCGGTTAGTATTTTCCTGACTCTCACAAATGTATTGCTTTGACCACTAATAACTTCCTAAAATAAAAAAAAAAATTGCACCTTTATATATTTAAGTTTCGTGATGACAACAAGAAGCTGCACCCGTGCCTGGTAGATTTCCAGAGTCTGCCTGAACCAGAGAAGAACTACAATTTAGCAATGTCTGGAGAAACTCTGAAGTAAGGCACGGTCTTCACTTCATGACTGCAGTGGAGAATTTGTCTGTTCATGTTTCTGATTCCCTCTCTGGCTCGTTTCAAAGGACTCTGCTGGCTCTCGGCTGTCATGTCGGGATGGGGGATGAGAAAGCTGAGGAGAATTTAAAAAAGATCAAACTCGCTAAAACGTGAGTAGCAAAACATTCACATGTTCTGATTCTGATACTTTTTTTTTATTTACTGCAGTAAAACTCCTTCGTGACTCTTTCTGACCACCAAACATTGTTCCTTAGTTACATGCAGACAAACGGGTACAAGCCAGCTCCTTTGGATCTCAACCATGTAAAGTTGACTCCTAATCAAAACACTCTTGTGGAGAGATTGGCGGAAAATGGACATAATGTGTGGGCAAGAGACAGAGTTCGCCAGGGCTGGACATACAGTATTGTGCAGGTACCCCTTCTGTCATAGAAATCACAATGATATTAACATTATTATACTTATGTATGCACTTCCATGGGTGTAGATTGTATTTGTTTTACACTTAACGCTGTTTGTTTCAACAGGACATAATGAACAAACGCAACCCCCGCCTGGTTCCTTACAACCTTCTGGATGAAAAGACTAAAAAGACCAACAGAGACACAGTTTGCGCGGCTGTTCGCACTCTTATTGGATATGGCTACAACATAGAACCACCTGATCAGGAGAGCAGTGAGTTTCTACTTTGTGCTTGTCTTTTAAATATTCACACACATTTTGTCAAAATCAAGAAGATTTTTTAAAATGATTTGTTCCATTTCTGCAGGTGGGCACGGAGCAGGCGGCTCACGAGGTGATAAAATCAGAGTGTTCAGAGCCGAAAAATCTTACGCGGTCACACAGGGGAAGTGGTATTTTGAGTTTGAGGCTTCCACAGTTGGAGAGATGAGAGTTGGCTGGGCGAGGCCAAGTGTGCGTGCAGACACTGAACTTGGCGCAGATGAGTTGGCTTATGTCTTCAATGGTTTTAAGGTGAGAGAGAGAAGTAATTCATGTGCCTGTGAAGGACGCTACAACCTCTGGGTTCCCAAAATATTAATGTATCTCTTTTCAGGCTCAACGATGGCACATTGGGAATGAGCCATTTGGTCGTCAGTGGCAATCCGGGGATGTGGTCGGTTGTATGATCGACCTGACAGAGATGAACATCATGTTTACCCTCAACGGAGAAATGCTGATCAGTGACTCAGGCTCAGAGATGGCTTTTAAGGACATAGAGATCGGGGAAGGTAAGGAGACAAACAACCGACAGCGCAGAAGATTCAATAAAAGACATCCGGATATGCATTTCTGATGTCTTCTCATTCATGTATTTATTGAACATCCCCAGGCTTCATCCCCGTGTGCAGTCTGGGCTTGTCCCAAGTTGGGAGGATCAACCTGGGTCAGAATGTCAGCAGTCTCCGTTACTTCACCATCTGTGGCCTGCAGGAGGGATTCGAACCCTTTGCCATCAACATGAAGAGAGACATTACAATGTGGTTCAGCAAGAGCCTCCCGCAGTTCATTGCTGCACCGACTGATCACCCTCACATTGAGGTATTCTGTCTTTAATGAAGTCATGCAGACATATTTTTTTTCACAACCGGGAATGATCTTGACGGTGATGCTTCTGATCTAGATTTCTCGCGTTGACGGTACTGTGGAAACGGCGCCCTGCCTCAAAGTGACCCACAAGACGTTTGGATCCCAGAATGCCAACACAGACCTGCTGTTCTTCAGACTCAGCATGCCTGTCGAGTTTCATGAGACCTTCAAGGTCCCAGCAGGGACCACACTTCTTACCCGCGCTCTGACCATTCCTGAGGACGAGGTGGTGGAGGTGGACCCAGACTCTGACTTTGAAATACTGAAAAAATCTGCAACTCGTAAAGAGCAGGAGGAGGAGAAGAAAGAGCCGTCTGTGCCAAAGGAGACCCCGGCAATTAAAAATGGAGAGAATGAGAAGGATGCTTCGACCGAGAAAAGCAAGAAGAAAGGGTATGGAAGTGAAGTGTTTTGACTTGAGGAGCAGTGGACTGGAATTTGAGAAATCTACCACACATATACTGTTTCATTTTCACATAAAATGAGAAATTTCTACGATTTTTTTGCAGTTTTCTTTTCAAGGCTAAGAAGGCAGCGTTAATCACCCCTCCTCCAGTCGTCCCAACTCTGCCTCGACTAGTGGAAGATGTGGTGCCAGATGACAGGGATGACGTCGACATCATCCTCAATACGACTACAGTAAGGCTGAAATTAATGATATAGCTATTGTCTTGATTATTATAGAAGATTAATCATGATCAATCAGTATTTATCATACCGTTTAAACAGTTTTGGCTATATCGCGACACCTGTATGTGTATACTTAAATCTGTCCCCACACTAATGCTTATTTTTTTCCTCACCTACCTCTTTTGATCACTAGTACTATTACTCAGTACGAGTGTTTGCGGGACAGGAGCCAGGTGGCGTGTGGGTGGGCTGGATCACGCCGGACTACCACCAGTACGACCCTCACTTTGATCTCAGCAAAGTGAGAAATGTAACGGTCACTGTTGGCGACGATAAAGGCAACATTCACGACAGGTATGAGACCACGAGAAGCTGTGTCTCTCATTTAAAATCCATTATCATGAGCAGCAACTTGGACTCCTTGTTTTTGTTCCCCCGCCAGCATAAAACGCAGTAACTGCTACATGGTGTGTGGAGGAGAGTTCAGCAGCTCTCAGCAAACCCGGGTCAGCCAGGAGGACTTTGTGATTGGCTGTCTTATTGATTTGGACACCGGCCTCATGACATTCACTGCGAACGGAAAAGAAATTAACACGTTTTACCAGGTGAGACAAGCTTCAGTCTGGCATCCGTGCTGTTCAGAAAGTGCTCGTCATTTACTGCACTCGTGTTAACGTTGCGCTCGTATAGGTGGAGCCGAACACCAAACTGTTCCCAGCCGTCTTTGTCCTGCCTTCCAGTCAGAACATGATTCAGTTTGAACTTGGAAAACTAAAGGTCAGTCACCACTCTGTTCATTCTCCGCCAGTTTCTACAGACTTAGACGGGCTATGAGCAAATTTTGACTAATTACAACATTTATCATGCACTCCTCCTGCTAGAACATCATGCCTATCTCAGCTGCCATGTTCCGCAGCGAACGGAAAAACCCCGTCCCGCAGTGCCCCCCTCGACTGGATATCCAGATGTTAACCCCAGTCATCTGGAGCCGAATGCCCAACAAGTTCTTGGCTCCAGAGACGAAGCGTGTCAGCGAGAGACTGGGCTGGATGGTGCAGTGTCAGGAGCCACTGACCATGATGGCCCTTCATATCCCGGAGGAGAGCAGGTTGGAGCTGTAATGCGCCGTATTTGTTCGCTGTGTCGTTTGGAAATACACAGTTTTAGCTAACGTATTGATTTTCAGGTGCATCGACATCCTGGAACTGTCTGAACGAATGGACCTGCTGAAGTTCCACTACCACACTCTCAAGCTGTACGGCTCAGTCTGTGCTCTGGGAAACAACCGCGTGGCACACGCTCTGTGCAGCCATGTGGACGAATCCCAGCTTTTCTACGCCATAGAGAGCACTTACTTACCTGGACCGATGAGAAGTGGCTTCTACGACCTGCTCATCAGCATGCACCTGGAGTCGGCCAAAAGGAATCGCCTGGGAACCAACAAGGAATTCATCGTCCCAATGACAGACGAAACACGCAGCATCACTCTGTACACTGACAAATCCCACGCGTTACCTGGAGTCGGCCTGACTACCTGTCTGCGTCCCAAACTGCATTTCTCTGCTGTGGGATTTGTGGGAACAGATCAAGATATTTACACGCTGAGTCCAGTCATTCCCTTACAGGTGAGAATATTGGTTCCACTTTAAAGGTGCGTTCATAGCAAGATAGTTCAGGGACTCAGTTCAGTCGGACAGGGAATTCTGAAGACTTTTTTACACATTGTAAACAGACTGAACCAGACTTCACTTGCAAGTGAATGGAAGTGTACGTTTTCTGTGGCACCAGAGTTTGCTTGCTTGATCTGTACCAGAGCGCAGATGAGCTTTCCCATCTGCACAAATGAAGTGGACTACCCAAGGTTTACTTGTAGCAGGACAAACAAACAACCCGTGTTAGGGTAACATAAGAGAACTCTTGAATCCACTAACAGCCACTTATTCACATGTGTTTCCGTCTTTCCAGGTGCTGAAGACCACGGCCCTAAACATGCTGATTGAAGCTGTGCAAGATGGCGGCCAAGCAATGAGAGATCCTGTAGGGGGCAGCGTTGAATTTCATTTTGTTCCCATCCTAAAGCTCATCAGTACTCTTCTGATAATGGGTGTGTTTGACGATGAAGATGTGACACACATCCTGAAGATGATTGAGCCAACAGTATTTAGTGGCAAGAAACCCGAGGAGTCGGCTGAGGAGGCTGAACAAGCAGTCGAGGAGAAGGACCAAAAAGCACTGCAGAAGGAAGCTGTTGTTGAAGGAGAAGAGCTAGAAGACGCTGAGGAAGAAGAAGAAGAAGAGGAGGAGGAGGAGGAGTTTGAGGATGATGGGTTAGGTGAGGAGGAGGAGGTGGAGGCTGAAATTGAACCTGAAGAGGAATCAGAGACGGCTCACGTTTTGCCACAGGAGGTAGCTGCTGAGGAGACAGACCCAGTAAATGGTGAAAAAGGAGCCGAGGAAACGGAGAAAGAGCTGAAGCAGGCTGATTCATGTGGAGAAGCGAAAGAGGAAAATGTAGAACAAGGACTTTTCCAAATGAAGCTGCCAGAGTCTGTGAAGTTACAGGTATGAGTAATGAAACCAACCAGAGAGACAGCTGGTGTCCTCTGTGTATGGTTCATGACTGAGTCTGGTTTTTGTCCTTCAGATGTGTACTTTACTGCAGTACTTCTGTGACTGTGAGCTACGTCACAGAGTGGAGGCCATCACTGCCTTTTCGGATCAGTTTGTCAGCCAGATACAGTCCAACCAGAGGCAGCGCTACAATGAACTTATGCTGGCTTTCACCATGAGCGCTGCCGAGACCGCCCGAAAGACCCGCGAATTTCGCTCTCCACCGCAGGAACAGGTACGTTCAGGAAATGTACATGAAGGGAGTGGACTGCATTACATGAACATATTGCATCTTGAAATTATGGTCCTATAAATACATCTCTTTAAAAAAGCACTCTTGCTTTACCATATCTCACTGTTGTTTAGGTCAACATGCTCATGAACTTCAAGAACAGCATAGAAGATGAGGAGTGCCCCATTCCTGATGAAGTCCGCGAATCTCTGCTGGCTTTTCACAATGCTTTGTTAGCCCACTGCGGTCAGTTTTCATCTACAGTATCAAACGTTACAGTTTACATGCAGCACAAATAGCATGAAGCACAAATAAAAAGGACAGCGGTTTAATTTCCATTTCGTTGTCAGGTGTTCACATCGAAGAGGAAGAACAAGAAGAAGAGGTGGATAATTCTGTCCGTGGACGACTGCTTCGCTTGCTGGAAAAAGTAAAAACTTTCCGTGAGAAGAAGGTCGAAGTGGAGGTGGAACCACAGGAAGACAAGAAACCAAGTGAGCCTCTAATGTTTGCACGATTTATTGAAATTCCAAGGGGCTTGTGTGTGAAATAGTTGGCCATTTTGGATGAGAAAGCAAAGCCTTCTATGTGCTTGTTGAAGCAAAATGTCCTCAGCAAATATCTTCAGACTTATTTCTTGATTACAAACCTAACGAGATCCATTGTTGTACAGCTCCCTCTGTTTTCTCACTCAGTCTTGTTCTCTGTGTGAAAGGCACATTGCAGGAGCTGATTTCTCACTCTACAATCCATTGGGCCCAGGAGTCCTTTATCCAGAACCCTGAGCTTGTGCGGATGATGTTCAGCCTCCTTCACAGACAGTATGACGGGCTGGGGGAGCTCATGCGCGCACTTCCCAAAGCCTACACAATCAACGCAGTGTCCATTCAGGATACCATGGACCTGCTGGAGTGTTTGGGCCAAATCCGCTCACTTCTCATTGTTCAGATGGGTCCCGAAGAGGAGAGACTGATTATTCAAAGCATTGGGTTAATATTCCATTTACTTGACTATCTCTCCTTGAAATGATTTCATTGATGATTTCGTGTGGTTGAAACTAAATGCCAATTTTCTTTATTAGGAACATCATGAGTAACAAAGTTTTCTATCAGCATCCCAACTTGATGCGAGCCCTGGGCATGCATGAAACCGTCATGGAGGTCATGGTTAATGTTTTGGGCGGAGGCGACTCAAAGGTAGATTTATTTTAATCCAATTATTAGTATTCTAGTATTGTAAGTTGCAATCTATGAAAATCTATATATTCATATTGTCACCGAAGAGCAGACGCACTCAGAGAGCAGGAGGAATCTGCAACTATAGCTTCATGTCTGAAATGCTTTCTTTCAACAGGAGATCCGATTCCCTCGAGTGGTGACAAACTGCTGTCGTTTCCTCTGCTATTTCTGCCGCATCAGTCGTCAAAATCAGCGCTCGATGTTCGACCACCTTAGTTACCTTCTTCAGAACAGTGGAATTGGCCTTGGTGAATAACTCTGATAGCTATCACCATTAATTTTGACGTATAATTATTGACGTGTTTCTGTATTATAAAGCTGGACATAATGTGCTGCTCCTCAGGAATGCGTGGCTCCACCCCCTTGGATGTGGCTGCAGCGTCCTGCATCGACAATAATGAGCTGGCACTGGCTCTCCAAGAGCAGGATCTAGAAATGGTGAAATAGAGTTTTGGAAAAAGATCAAAACACGTATTGTGCACATTAATTCATCACTTTGGTCCATTCTCACATTTCCAGGTGGTGAAATATCTAGCAGGCTGTGGACTTCAGAGCTGCCCGATGCTCCTTGCTAAAGGCTACCCCGACATTGGCTGGAATCCGTGTGGCGGAGAGAAATATCTTGATTTCCTCCGTTTTGCTGTCTTTGTTAACGGTCAGTGTTCTTATTTCCTGTATTTGTAGGTTGTTTTTTTTTTTTTTTGTACTCCTACTGTTTCTGCCAATTGATGCTACAACTCATGTTTTTTTTTCTTGTTTCCATACAGGAGAAAGCGTCGAAGAGAATGCCAACGTGGTGGTGCGTCTGCTCATCCGTAGACCTGAGTGCTTTGGTCCAGCCCTGAGAGGGGAAGGCGGTAATGGTCTGCTGGCTGCAATAGAAGAGGCCATCAAGATATCAGAGGACCCTGCGAGGGATGGTCCCAGTGTTAAAAAAGACCGACGTTTTCCCATGTAAGCAATGCTGGCTGTTTCTCAAAAGTCTTCCTTCTTTGACATCCTGCTTGAAATCCAGCAACCTTTTTCGCTGATAGGTTCGGAGGAGAGGAGCAGCATGAGGAGAACAGGGTGCACCTGGGAAACGCCATCATGTCCTTCTATTCTGCTCTTATTGACCTGCTGGGACGCTGCGCTCCAGAGATGCATGTAAGCTGTTTGCTAATTATTTCACAGGGATTCATCCGACACCAATGCGAGCAGATGAAACTAAACACAATTTTTGGCTCGGCAGTTGATCCAGGCTGGTAAAGGTGAGGCTCTGAGGATCAGGGCCATTCTGAGGTCTCTGGTCCCAATTGAGGATCTGGTGGGAGTCATCAGTCTTCCTGTTCAGATTCCTGCTTTTGGAAAAGGTAAACACTTGAAAAACATATTGAATTTGTTTGGTACCTTCAGTAAGTGCTTGTTGATTCAATCAATAGGATGTGGTATTAGTGTCCTCACTTACTATGAGTTGACTTTGTCCCAGGTGTGTCATGTTAATCGTCATTTCGAAATGTTTTCTCCATGTTGAATTCAGATAACAGCATCATAGAACCAAAGATGTCGGCCAGTTTTGTACCAGACCACAAGGCTCCGATGGTGCTGTTCCTCGACAGAGTGTATGGCATCGACAACCAGGATTTCTTGCTTCATGTGCTGGAGGTCGGCTTTCTGCCTGACATGAGGGCGGCTGCCTCCCTGGATACGGTGAGCTCAGCAGACTATTTCCTATTTTTTGACAGACGTGCAAAGAAAATATTTAATTACTGTGATCTCTGACCAACAGGTTGCTTTCAGCACCACAGAGATGGCTCTCGCGTTGAATCGCTACTTGTGTTCAGCGGTCTTGCCGCTCATCACTAAGTGTGCCCCGCTGTTTGCGGGCAGTGACCACCGAGCCATCATGATCGACTCCATGTTGCACACGATCTACCGGCTGTCTCGTGGACGAGCCTTCACAAAGGCCCAAAGAGACATTATTGAAGAGTGCCTCATGGCTTTGTGCAAGTGAGGTTATCACCATCGTCTGTCCCTTTAAATCACTTAAGATGGGAAGATTGATTTTTAAACGTATTCCTTTTTCTTCAGACACCTTCGTCCATCCATGCTTCAGCACCTGCTGCGACGGCTGGTCTTTGATGTGCCCATTTTGAATGAGTACGCAAAAATGCCACTGAAGGTATGATGGCTTTGAAACAAATTCAGATGACTTATGGACACAGTTTTCTTGAACTCTTTTTTTATGTCTAATATTCACTTTTCTTATTCAACTTTGATTGTCTTGCAGCTTTTGACCAATCACTATGAGCGCTGTTGGAAATATTACTGCCTCCCAAATGGCTGGGCCAATTTTGGCGTCTCCTCAGAAGAAGAACTGCATCTGACCCGCAAACTGTTCTGGGGGATCTTTGAATCACTTGCACACAAGGTGGAATTCTAGCGCTGTTGCATGTTCTTTTCAGTTTTGTTGTGTAGCATTATGAGCAATGTTGCTATGTTTTTCTTCTTTACTCGACTTGCAGAAATTTGACCCAGAAATTTTTAAGATTTCAATGCCGTGCATCTGTGCCATTGCTGGAGCCATTCCTCCTGACTATGTGGATGCCAGCTACTCCTCCAAAACGGAGAAGAAAGCTTCAGTGGATGCAGAGGGAAACTTCGATCCCAAGCCAGTAGAGACCACAAAGTAGGAGGGGATTCTTCATCATATTTTAAAATGCTATATTCATCTTTTAAAAAAAGGGATGTTCGATGCTTGAATTTGTATTTGAACTTTGATTGCTCTTCCATCCGTAGCACCATCATCCCTGAAAGGCTGGACCCCTTCATGAACAGATATGCTGAATATACGCATGATAAATGGGCCTTTGAGAAGGTACAACTCGACCTTTATTACTCACTGTATTCACTCAGAATAGTTGAAAACCTATCTAAAGCAGTTCCAGAATAATGTGTAAAGTTAATTCACGTGCCTGTATGTTTCAGATTCAGAATAACTGGTCATACGGTGAGGCGCTGGATGAAAATGCAAAAACCCATCCAATGCTCAGGCCCTACAAAACCTTTTCAGAGAAGGTCGGTACAAAGACAAGCTTTGCATTGAAACGCTTAACTGTACCTTATTTGTTTCAGCTTCTGATCACTCTCACCTTTTCTCCAGGACAAAGAAATCTACCGCTGGCCAATCAAAGAGTCCATCAAAGCCATGCTTGCCTGGGAATGGAACATAGAAAAAGCCAGAGAGGAAGAGGAGTCAGAGAAGAAGAAGGCAGCGTCACGAAAGATCTCCCAGACTGCTCAGGTACGAGCAGTTGATTGACATTATTATTACAATGTTGCGTAGGCATAGCACTCATGTTTATAATCTCTTTGGTTTAGGCAACCTATGACCCGAGCCATGGCTACAGTCCGCAGCCCATCGATATCTCACACATGGCTCTTTCAAGAGACCTGCAGGTATGGCAGCAAAATCTGAAAATTGAATTTCCAAAACCTGAGTGTTCGATCAACATTTATAGCTGCTATCTGTTCGTAGTCTATGGCTGAGCAATTAGCAGAGAATTACCACAACACCTGGGGACGGAAGAAGAAGTTGGAGCTGCAAGCCAAAGGTTGGATTTGAGCTGTAGAGGTGGAATTATTTGAGAATGAGAGCTTTGGCCTTTTCTTACCATTCTGGTTGTCTTCTGTTTGTGCAGGAGGTGGAACTCATCCTCTGCTGGTGCCCTATGACACCCTGACTGCAAAAGAAAAGGCACGAGACAGAGAGAAGGCGTACGAGCTGCTCAAGTTCCTGCAACTTAACGGCTATGCAGTCACACGGTAAGTTCCACAAAAGATTTTGCACAATTTTTAAATTTCGTTTGCAGGTTTTCACTTAATTTATTTTAAATTGCTCATTCTGTGTTTGTGTAAAGAACACTGTGTCAGTTCAGATCACTTATGTGTTTAGATGGTTCAAATATCATTAGCACACAGCAGATTTTATTTACACAGATCAAACCAAAAGCAGTTAAAAAGGTCACAATACAGACCGTGTGGCTGCATGCACCAACTGGTAAAAAAGCTAAGCTTTAGGATTTTCATGTTTACAGGAATTACTCTGACTTTCCTGTGAAGTTTGACAATGCGGTATTCAAGATGGATGGAAGAATCAATGTGAGCAAAGTAAATGTTAAACAAATTTCCTCTGATTGAGTTTAGGGGCCTTAAAGACATGGAGTCTGACATCTCGTCCATCGAGAAGAGATTCGCTTACGGCTTCCTTCAGAAGCTGCTGAAGTGGATGGAGATCGCGCAGGAGTTCATTGCTCATCTTGGTACTGCGGCCTCCAGATGAAAAACAGATGTCTGAACATTGTCTTTGTGTCACGATTTGTTTCCAGTCTCTCTCTTCTGAAGTCTTTCACAATATTTTCCACAGAGGCTGTGGTAAGCAGTGGGAGAGTGGAAAAATCTCCTCATGAGCAGGAAATCAAATTTTTTGCCAAGGTGAGGCCAGGATGTTAATAGTATTGAATATCAAATCTAATCTGGTAGTTCACTAACTCCATGAACCTCTGACATACCCTTCCTTAGATCTTGATGCCTCTGATCAACCAATACTTCAAAAATCACTGCCTGTACTTCTTATCGACTCCTGCAAAAGTTCTGGGCAGTGGTGGTCACTCTTCCAATAAGGAGAAGGAGATGATTGCAAGGTGATTTCTCACTTCTGGACACATAAGATTTTACTTGTTTTACTGTGTGTACTTTTTATTGGTCTTGCTTCCCCTCCTTTAAGTGTTTTTCCTTGCTTTTTTTCCTTCACACCTTTCCTTCTCACTCTAGTATCTTCTGTAAAATGTCTGCTTTGGTGAGACACAGAGTTTCTCTCTTTGGTAAGATGGTCTTTACACTCTTTTCTTTTTTTTTCCACGCTGTAATCTCTGTCATTTCTTTTTTTTTTCCACGCTGTAATCTCTGTCATGTGTTTTCATCTTTCTGCTTAAAGATATCTTCTGTACTTCTATATCCAAACACATTTCAGTGATCTTTGATTTTAAAACCATTCCAGTAAATCTGTTGTAATCCATGCAGGAACTGATGCTTCGGCGATCGTTAACTGCCTCCATATTCTGGCACGGTCACTGGATGCAAGGTCGAACACTGCTGATGACACTTCAAAACCTGTTTTTTTTTTTTTTAAATGTAAATGACATTATAAATGATGTAATTTACTCTGGTAGGACGGTGATGAAGTCAGGCCCTGAGATCGTGAAAGCAGGGCTGCGCTCGTTCTTTGAAAGTGCTGCGGATGACATAGAGAAGATGGTGGAAAACCTCAAACTGGGGAAAGTATCCAAAGGCAATCAGGTGCTTCGTGTTTGAAAAGGCCTTCTTTATCACGATACCAATATGCTGGATTTGAAGTATCTCTAACCATTTGTCGTGTCTTTCCTCTTAAAGCAAGTGAAAGGTGTGTCTCAGAACATTAACTACACCACCATCGCCCTGCTGCCGGTGCTCACCTCCCTTTTTGATCACATCGCACAGCACCAGTTTGGAGACGATGTCATCTGTGAGTTCCTCCTCATCATCATCTACATTTGCGCTGTTTTTCTGGTATCAGACTGACAATATTGTGTCTTCTTATGCTCGTTGTGTTGCTTGAACACAGTGGATGATCTACAGATGTCGTGCTATCGCATCATGTGCAGCATTTACTCCCTCGGCACTGTCAAAAACCCACATGTGGAGAGGTAACTCCACACTCACACACCTGAGGAGAATCAAGTTTCTGAAGACGTGGGTTCTTTGGAGCATTTGTTGAGTATTAATTGTACCTTTTTAAATTTACAGACAGAGACCTGCTCTTGGAGAGTGTTTGGCACATCTTGCTGCAGCTATGCCGGTTGCTTACTTAGAACCTCATTTGAATGAATTCAATGCTTTTTCCGTCTACACCACAAAGACACCGAGGGAGCGAGCCAGTGAGTCCAGCACATTTCTTCATATTTGTGAAAAAAAAAATCTTGTTTGACTTTCCTTTAACATTTGCTCTTGGAAATCTTTAAGTCTTGGGCCTTCCCAACGAGGTCCAGGAGTTGTGTCCAGATATTCCTGAGCTGGACATCCTGCTGAAGGAGATCGGAGACTTGGCGGAGTCCGGGGCTCGTTACACTGAGATGCCTCATGTGATTGAAATCACCCTGCCCATGCTGTGTAACTATCTGCCACGCTGGTGGGAGAGGGGACCCGAAAACTTCCCTGAGATGGAGGGCCGAGTCTGCACCGACGTGACGTCCGAACACCTCAACCAGCTCCTGGGCAGCATCATGAAAATTGTCGTCAACAACCTGGGCATCGATGAGGCCTCCTGGATGAAGAGGCTGGCTGGTGAGCCGTGTTTTAAACTCGTGTGTGATTCACCTGTCATCTTATATTCGAGTGATCTTTTTTATTATTTTTTTTCCCACCAGTGTTTTCACAGCCCATCGTCAGCCGGGCAAAGCCAGAAATGCTGAAGTCACACTTCATCCCAACCATGGAGAAGCTGAAGAAACGCACTTCGAAGGTGGTTGCCGAGGAAGACCACTTGCGGATGGAGGGGAAATCAGAGGGAGACGAGGAAGACGGGACCATACGCGATGAGTTTGCCGTCCTCTGCCGAGACCTCTATGCCCTTTACCCTCTGCTCATCCGCTATGTGGACAACAACAGGTGAACTCTATTAACTGACTTCAGCAATATTAAAGATGTGTACCTGACTCACATCATTAGTCAAACTCTTGTGCAGTCTCCGGAGCCTTAAGGTCAGTTGTTTTTGCTCTAGGGCACGTTGGCTGACCTGCCCTGACCCAGATGCAGAAGAGCTTTTCCGAATGGTTGGAGAGGTCTTCATTTTCTGGTCCAAGTCCCATGTAAGTTTCTTCTTTTGGCATTTAACTGCAACCATTCGGCAAAAGTTAAACATTTTTACTCCTAAGGTTATTGTCTTTTTCAGAACTTCAAGCGAGAGGAGCAGAACTTTGTGGTGTTGAATGAGATCAATAACATGTCGTTCCTCACTGCTGACAGCAAGAGCAAAATGAGCAAGGTGAGTGTGTGAAGGGCAGAGCCAGTAATGCTGGGATAGCGTCAAGCCTCCTATCAGGCTCTTTTAGGATTCTTGCAGGTGTTTGTTACCACCTGCACCTGTATGTGGGTGTTTTTTCCACAGCTTTTTGGAATAGATTTATTTATTTTAAAAATGATCTCTCACTTCAGCTACCTCAAAATGATCTTTTATAAACAATAATGCAATAATCCCAAAAAGAATAACTGATGGTCTTGTGAAGCAGTTAAGTCATGAAGACACTTGCTCACAATTTTCAACAGGAACAGCATTACAAGTCTTTTTTCACTAAGTGAATTATTATTGTTATTCTAAAAAATTCATTTAGATTTAGTACTTTTCTTCTTTTTTACAAAATATTTGCCCGGTCAAGCATACTGAATCCAGTAATAACTTTCCCAGATGTAATTTTGCTTCACATATTGAACATCAACAGCGGATCTGTTAACATTATTCTCTCTTTGGTTGTCCATTGTCCTCTTCTTTTGGGTTGCGGCTGGGTTTCCAGGGCGGGGACACAGAGGTTAGATTTTGTTTCTGCACGACCGCTGTGCTGACCGCATGGCACCTCACTGTGGGGGAGCTTTTCATCAACCTCTCCAGCACACTGGCACATCTGATCCACGTAGTCACAGCACATCGACAGACGCAACCTTTACACACAGTGACACTCACAGACATAACGACCCACACACCTTTTATTGAGTGATACAAAAAAAAATGTATTTATTCATCTGTATATACATAATTGTATTACTTCTAACAGCATACATGAGGAAATACAGTCATAGTTCTCACATTGTTCTCATATAGGATCACCGGACAAATGGGCAAGCCCCGTCTGGGGGGGGACCATCCTCAGTCCTGCCAGTGTGTGAGGGGGGGAGTCTGGAGGCGCTTGATGAAAGTACTCAGCTGTAGAGTTGGGCTCATGGCACTGGGCTTTACACAAGGCCCGGGGCGGCGGTGAGAGCGCAGTGCCATCATCCTGCCGCTGAGTTTGCTCTTCTTTGATCATAGCTGAGTTGGAGTCTTTTAGTATGCCTTTTGTCTCTTTTCATGGAAAGACTGTTGACTCGTAGGTCTCTGTAATGTAGCTTTTTGCCACTAGGTGATGATGTTAGTCTTCTCTGTGCTCTTTCTTCTCTCCTCCCTCAAAAATACTTGACGGTACTTCATGGTGCACCTCTCTTTATACTTCCTAGGATCCACACTAACACATGGCTTGATGCTTAATGTCACTGAAGCAGACCTCCTAAATCACTTGTTGGGTTCTTTCTTTAGAAGTGATCAAAAAGGACCACGAACCTAACCGGCACATTAATTTGCACTTAATGTCTAAAATATTTCCCAGAAATGCTTTGCACCCTCTAAACTCCCTTTCCATAACAGACATTTAAGGATTCAGATTGTTTTATTCTGTCTTCTGGGCTTCTGGGAGTGACTTGTATATGACAGCTGATAAGTGATGGCCTGTTAAATATATTTATTACTGAGTTATAATCATTGTTTTTACTCAACTTTCTTTGCATTTCCAACATAATGCATAGATGAGATTTTCTACTTTAAGACAATCAATAAACAGACCTACCTGTGAAATATAGTCATTATTTTTACAATGCAAAATGAAGATATGAACAATTTAAGTCACTGTAAACAGCATCGTAATAACTATTTTAAAAATAATTATGGCACATTAGCACCGTTTAGTTATAAACTTGTCAATCGCTGAACATAATTTTACTAGATGCCTCAGGTATATTTTTAGATGCATTCACTGGATAAACTGTATTCTTCCACACTGACATATTTATACAATTTGGAGGACTCTAGAAAGAGCAGATAACAGAAGGACTGAACTCTGACAACAGCAGGAGTTCAGGAAGCGAGTGCAGGGATGTTTCCCGTAGATGGTTGTTTTTACTGCAGATGTGTGATTTTAACAGCCTGCTACTAATAAACCTAACTCTAAATTGAGCAGTTTCATTCTCAAACTTCATCTAACAGATCAGATTTTTAGCTGCTATGAAAATGAATTCACAATTAGTCGGAAAAAAAAAGCTTGTTTTAGGTGATTTTCATGTTCATGGAATGCTTTTGCTCACTTGAATGAAATATTTCCCGTCGCATGTTTGTAAAAAGCCATTCCACTGACGCACTTTGTTTTAAGATTTGCTCCCTTTCCCCAAGGCAGCTATATCACCACTTTTCCCTCACATTTCCACTGTACCCTCTACTGACCAGTCTGAGCTCAGAGAAACAGTGATTTTAAGTTTTGGGAAATAACCAGAAAGTCCAGGTACTTTTATTCTCCGCAACATATTTAACAAGAGTCAGCAGTAAAGGTAGAAAGTAGAGCTTTGCTCTGTTTTTCGTATAAAAGACAGTTGCAGCTCTGTGTAATGCTCGGCTG
This sequence comes from Salarias fasciatus, assembly GCF_902148845.1. Taxonomy (NCBI): domain Eukaryota; kingdom Metazoa; phylum Chordata; class Actinopteri; order Blenniiformes; family Blenniidae; genus Salarias; species Salarias fasciatus. The sequence goes on from NC_043754.1 coordinate 19,150,249, forward strand.
TTACTACAGTACGATAATATTCAGGAGTTAGAAATGGACCAATCAAATCCTGAATTTATTGAAAGCTGGCTGTGTTGATATACTTGTATTTAAATATGATTTTTTTTTAATGTTTAATAGTAGTATAGATAAAATGACCGTATCTTCAGAGTTTCTTTTCTCGTGCAATGGGATAAAGAGAACATTACTAATGACAGCTCGCGTCTGCAAGCTGTATTTCTACTTCTTTCATGGGATACTGCGAATGCTTTTTGGTGTATTGTGTCTTGTTACAGGGCGGAGGGTCAGACGCCGAGCGCACCAAGAAGAAGAAACGGGGAGACCGTTACTCTGTCCAGACGTCTCTCATTGTGGCGGCCTTGAAAAAGATGCTTCCGATCGGCCTCAACATGTGTTCTCCTGCTGATCAGGAGCTCATCAACTTGGCCAAGATCAGATACTCCTTGGTAGTTGTTTTTGCTGGTTTCTACATCCCCGATACGATTTGGAACTATTAGGAAGAGAATGATTAAACACATCTGATTTACAGAGAGACACTGATGAAGAAGTTAGAGAGTTCCTGCAAAATAACCTGCATCTGCAGGGCAAGGTATAGTTTAAGGACTGTTCTTGCACGATCGATTACTAGATTTGTGATAATAGAGAATGAGTTAGGACGTGTCTCAGAAGTCTTTGCATCTTTGTGCTGTTGAAAGGTGGACAACCCATCCATGCGCTGGCAGATGGCTCTGTACAAGGAGATGGCAGGGAAGGCTGAAGACGCTGACGCGCCGGTGAAAGTTGTCAAGCGAGTGCAGGAAGTTTCTGCCGTCCTGTATCACCTCGAAGTGGTGAGTACTGGTGATCGCTCTTGTAGGTCTGTTGATTCCTCAGCACAACCAAGGAGAAATAAAGTTTAGCAGAGATGATTGAATCTGGATAGATCAATAAAAAAATGCTAAGATTTGACTTTTTCCTTATTTTCTAATACACATGTCATGCTTTTTAGGAAGACAAAACAGTTGCAACATGTTGACCCACACTAATTAGTTTCATATGAAAGGGAGGACTCCTTAAAATTGGCCTTAAAACTCAACTGAACGGCTTTCAGGTGTCACTGTCACACTGTTATACCACACATCCACTCTAATAAATACATGTATCTATGTACATACTGGGACAGAACAATCTGTACTATAACTGTTTCTGTTTTGTAAACTGCCTGTTTGTTATAAGCTCTCACTAAGGTTGGACAGGTTAATGGTTCCTACCACTGAAATGTTTCACTCTGCGAATCTCTGCAGGAGGAAATCAGGCCGTTCTCCTTTAAATCTTTCTTATATACAGCTTTTTGCATTCTCTGCAATCTAATATATTCTTTCTTTTAGTTTGAATTGATTGATACAAATATTACTTATTATTAGAATAATAACTGCTCTATAGAGAAGTCTAGAAGGTAGTGTCTTTGGTGATGAGTTCTAATAGTTGAACAGACTTCAAATGGAAGGTGTGTGATACAGAAGAAGATGCTAAAATCAGAATTATATATTGAAAGTTGGAGACTCTTACAACCTCTGAAAAAAACAACAAAAGTTTAAAAATTCAACACACGTTCAGGTTTTTCTTGATACACTGTATGTAACGTTATTAATTTAAGGAGCTCTCTCACTTTTTCTTTGCACATCTTCTCTGTTAGACTGAGCATCCATTCAAGTCCAAGAAGATGGTTTGGCACAAGCTGCTGTCCAAGCAGAGACGCAGGGCTGTGGTCGCATGCTTCAGGATGACACCGCTGTACAATATTCCAAGGTTAGAGAGCACGGTGTTTGTCAGAAAGAGCACAATCAAAGAATCACAAATCATGTGTTTCAATACTTTTTTTGTGTTTGGTTTTGCAGGCACAGAGCTTCAAACATGTTCCTCGAAGGATACAAACGCAACTGGCTTCACACTGAGGGCTACTCGTTTGAAGATCGGATGATAGATGACCTGTCTGTGAGTGATCTGTGAAATCTGTTTAATTTAAATCCGCTCTTCTATTGTCGTGACTCGCTGCTTTTTATTTCTGCGCATTCCAGAAAGCAATGGAGCAAGAGGAGGGAGACGAGGAAGAGGAAAAGGAAACCAAGCCGGATCCCCTCCACCAGCTCATTCTGCATTTCAGTCGCACTGCTCTAACAGAAAAGAGGTCAGATAAATAAACGGTGAAATGCAGGAATGTTCCTTTGGAAAGCCATTATAATTCACTCTGTGTCTGTTTTCCTTCTGCATTCCAGTAAACTTGACACAGATCACCTTTATATGGCATATGCAGATATTATGGCAAAGGTGAGGGATCTTCACTGACTTTCTTCTGTCTGTGCAGCATTGAGAAGCTCTCTGTGATTTGAGAAACACTCATAATAACCCTTTTTCTACTGTGTGTTTTAGAGTTGCCATATTGGTGAGGAAGAAGAAGGGGGAGAGGAAATGGGTGAAAATGCCGAGGATGAGATGTCCTTTGAGGTGCGACAGTCAGAACTGGTAATGGGCGGCCAGGGGATAGGGACCAGGAACACAGTGGAGCGGTAGCTCTCGACGCATCGAGTGAACCCATCATCAGAGCATCACTTCACACCCACATCTCTGTCTCTCTCTCTCTATCTCTGTGTCTTTGTTTCGTCTTGTACGTTGTGCTTTATTCATTGAGAGGAGTTCATTTAGAAACTCAAAGGTCCAATCCAGACATTGTAAAATGCCCAGTTGATGTAAAATGTGACTGCTCTTCGACGATTTGATTTGTGATGAAGACTCTTTTCTCTTCTGACAGTTTACCTGTTCGGTCTGGATTGGGTCTTTCTAGATTAAATTAACCAAGAATTAACATCAATTATAAGAATAATATTAATAATCCAAATAATCTTCATGAAATTAACAAAATTCAGCTTTTGAAAGTTCATTATAATCTCAGTTTACTGGAAAGCGCAGATGGATTTTGATTATATACTATAAGCAAGCAATGTGTTACCATCCAAAGTTTTTCTTGTTTTACAGTGAATTTTATTGCACTAAACTCATCCTTAATCTTTGCAGCAAATAAATGAACAGTGGACGAGCAGAACCTTTATTATTTTAACTTGATTTCCTGTGCTGGAGGCCTTTACAGATTTCCCTGTAATTCAACATACAAGTCCTAGACACTGCACTTGATTCGCCCACAGCTGTCTGTATTGTTAAAAGCAGCTGGGACTCCCCTGTCGTATCGCAGTGTCCCAGTTAAGATGTCTGTTTGTTTGGCCATAGACGATTTATGTCCTGTGTCAACATGCATCATTGCTTTTAAACCACTAAAAATACTTTTAAATGCTTCAAAGCGCCTTCAAACATGCGTGAAGGCTTATATCAAACTGGGGAGTTGGACATACAAACAAAAAAAAATGTCTTAAAATTCCAATCTCCTCTGAAAATATGTTGTGTGATGGTGACTAAAACTGCTCAATGACGAGAGATGTCATTCCTCCCAGTTTGTATCGCTGTCCTGTTGGTCTCTTCTGTTTCTCTCCCCATCACCTCATGTAACCTCTCTCACCCTCATAACACGTCTTCAGTTAACTGCATCCTACTGATCAATGTTCCCCTCCCCCACTCACGTAGCGTACTGACAGACTACAGCGAAAGCCAGTGTAGAACATGCAGCATTAAACAAAAACCTTTACGAGCACGCACATAGTGTTGGTTTCAGGAGACAGTGCAGAGATCAGGTCGCGCTAGATGGTCAGCAGCCACAGAGTCGAGCTGAGGTCCCGCCGCACGACACATAGTGGGTAGAGACATGGCCAGGCATATGTGGGTGGGCGGGAGGGAGGGGGTGGGGGTGGGGGGGGCGGATGGAGGGAGGATGGGTGGAATGGGGAGGAGGGTGGTCGGGTTGTGGCATTATTTGTTTTGGGACTCGACAAGTTCATTTGTGATGTGGCTGAACAGAGCAATGCTATTGTTGCAAAAACTGACTGTATAAGAATAATTTAAAGCTTTTGTAAAATTCTATCCCTGAAACGGAAGAATCGCAGCTTTTGTCTCAAAGTGTCTCTATTGCAACAGTAACTGCTGCAGTAAAGACACTTTGATCGGCAGGTGAACAGGTGAGGCCAATTGGACTGTTTCCTGTAGTCTAACGCTTGCTCCAGCCAGCAAACGTGAGGAAGTAGCATAACAACCCTACAACTAATGAAAGTGAGATGACGGAGTGTGTGGATTGAAATTGACAAACAGTAGATGAAAGAGAAAATAAAGAGTTACAGCAAGTGTTGCAATATTTTATCATAAAAACAGGAAAAATACCTCAAGTACATGAAGTCTGAATGCCAGTCAGTTAATAGAGAGCTCCTATTTTTCCTTTAATGTAATCACTATGTGTGTAATGTTACGGTTATGAATCATATGAGCAAAATGGTGCTCAGTAATGCATGATGATGAAGAGGCTGGAGTGAAAGGTGTGTGAATGATGATTAAAACTGAGAATATGCGTAGATGGGATGGATCAGCCAGGTGGATTTTCCCCCCTGCTGGAGTCCATACTGTCTGGTTATATTCTCTACGTGCGGAGCAGGAATACCAGCTGCTTATGAAGTTTGTGTTCGTCTCAGGAAAAAGAAATGGAGAAGCAAAGACTCCTGTACCAGCAGTCCAGACTTCACAATCGTGGCGCTGCGGAGATGGTTCTCCAGATGATCAGCGCCTGCAAAGGTGCCTTTGCTTTCTCATTTGTTTAACTTCATAGTTTTTGTCAACAAATATGTAACATAACCAATGTTTATGGTTTCCTGGCTTTTACAGGTGAAACTGGCCCAATGGTATCTACAACCCTGAAGCTGGGCATTTCTATCCTGAATGGTGGAAACAGTGAGGTTCAGCGGGTATGTGTTTTAAAAGCTCACCCTCTCAACCCTGTTTTGAATTGAAACGACACTTTATGTGGCTCAATCCCTCTTTGTTTGTCAGAAAATGCTGGAATACTTAAAGGACAAGAAGGATGTGGGCTTCTTTTTGAGTGTCCAAGCACTGATGCAAACATGCTGGTCAGTCATTGATCACTGAAAACCAGCTTGGTTTGAATAGTGGCATTAATGTTATCGGAGTGCATGTCTGAAGCAAATGTGTGTCGTCACCAGTGTCCTGGATCTCAATGCCTTTGAGAGGCAGAACAAGGCGGAGGGGCTGGGCATGGTCTCAGAGGAAGGCACCAGTAAGTCTCCTTTCTCCTCTTGTCCAGCATCACCTTTATGCTGCTCTGAATGTTTCCAGGGATCTTCCAACAGATTATCTGCGTCATTTAAAGTCGCACAAGAGAAAAAAGAGAAAAACCTCACATGTTTTATGAACCAATATGATTCATCTTCCGCCCGTGACATTAGTTGAGAAATTGTTATATGATTGAATGTTTAGTTTCCTAACATAAAGTATCATTATTAACACTTGTATACCTAGATTAGATTGTAGCAGTTTTAATGTGACTTAAATGGAGTTATGTTTTCTCCCCCCTTTGAATGTCCATTTTTCCATCTAATTCTGGAGGTTAATTTGAATTTCTTCCTGAATTAAGTTGCCATGGAATGTTGTTAATCTCCCCCTCCTCATCTCTTAGTCATCTACTGTTGTCAACACACTGATCCTCTCTCCCTTCCCCACGATCACTGCCACCTCTCCCTTGTCCCTCCTTTCATGGTCCTCAGACTTGAACCTAGAGCGGGGTAAATCATGTTTCTGTCCATCTGCCTCTCTGCTCTATTATTCCTCTCTCTCTCTTTCTCTCGCTCTCCTGTCCATCTTGCTTCATCACCTCCTTATTTAACTGAGCTGAGATTCTACCGAGAGAGGATTGGACGCCCTCTGTCCATCTTTCATCATCATCGCTTCTGCCTTTGGCCATGTGTCCCTTTTCATTTTGGAAAAAAAAAAACAAAACAAAAAGATGAATGGAATCTAGTCTTCAGCTGGTGAAAAACTACTAAAACTGAGAGAGATGAAGAATATTTGCTATGAACTGTGATAGAGCTCTTCATTTCCCCACGCTAACAACTTTCTCGCACATTTTTTAGTCGGTTAAATGTCGTAATTGCAACATAACCTCAAAAGCCAAAAGTTTTGAAACATTTGAGAAAATTTTATTTGTATCATTGGCTTAGCTTCAAAACATAAACGTTATGAAGAATACAGAATAAATCAGAAACTGTAAAATAGTGTTTTTCAGTAGCTTAACTCTCCTCAAACCAGAGCCTGAGCTCCAATTCCGTGTTGTTTGTCATCAATAGTTAGAATAACTTTTTACTTACGATTATTATGAAGTTTATGGAACTACAATGCTGCCACAACAAGAATGTGGACTGGTATAAAATACTACAGTGTAAAATACAGCTCATGCAAATCATCACTCTATAATAGAGATCACTCTGTAATAACAAAAGTTTCATTTTTTACTGTGAAACTTGAAAACAAGTTGTTACTTGTCTGTATTAAATTATACCCAATATCTTATTTATTTTGTAACTGATCTATTTTTTATTTTTCTTGGTGGTAGCAATGGCCTGACAAATTATTGGATGTTTTATGCTATAATATGTTTTTTTATCTTGAATAATCTGTGCAGAACTCTGAAGATCTGCACAGATTATTGAATATAAATTTGTTCAAACTGGTCTGATGAAAACTGTGGACGTTCAGACTTCTGCGTCAAACAATAATCTCTCTTGACTAAAGGATGTGTGAACCCTTTCCCAGATGTACTCTATCATGTACTGGATTCCCTTCTCCGTGTTGATGGACAACACCCCCAACCACTCTGACCTTTAACCCTTCTTTAACACAGCTGCTATGAGCTGCATGATCCATTGTGTTCATTGTGTTCATTGGTGGACTGTGAACTGAGAGAAACACATGACAAGTCACATCATTCGTGAGTGATAAATTCCACTGTACAGCCTTGTGTACGCTGGTGTATGAAATGTAAATACACCGTGAATAAGGGTCAGTTCACCTCTGAATACTGCAGAGCTTTAACTGTATTGCTGTCCTTCTGTCTGTACAGCAGTGCCCTTTTTTTTATCTGTCGTAATGTGACTGCACGTCTGCTACTGTGTCTGTTTTCACACGCACGTATGCTGTTTGGCATGTGATCACAGTCTTTTGTAATGCTCATATTATTAAGACTCATTCTTTAATTCACCGGAATAAGACTCACTCTATCGGCGGTGGTTATAGCGGCGTCTGATACCAAAATCTGTTTAAAGCAGATGGTACGTTGAACAATTTCTAAATTACCCAAACACTCAGTGTATTCAGACAGTATTTATCAGTAAAACTGTTTGCCTTCCTGTGTCGTTTGAAGTGGCTAAAAATCCGTCACATTGAATATTAAAAGTTGAATTTGTTTTGTTTTTGTAGATGAGAAAGTGATGGCCGATGACGAGTTCACATGTGACCTCTTCCGCTTCCTGCAGCTTCTTTGTGAGGGCCACAATAACGGTGAGAAACATCCATGCCTTTCAGATAGAATCTCACAGATCATTTCTCCTTTAAATGCTGTTAATTTTGCTCTTTGCTCTGCTGCAGATTTTCAGAACTACTTGCGGACACAGACAGGCAGCACCACGACCATCAACATCATCATATGCACTGTAGATTATCTCCTGCGGCTCCAGGTGCTCTTTGAAAGCTGCAGATGATGCAGTTTGAATTCTGTGTCATAAAATTGAATGTATCATATAAATAGATGTCTGTGGGTCAGATGGTGGAACAGATCGCTCAGCTTCAGTAGTGCAGTTTTATTTAATAGTTACTGAATGCGTAGAGTGTGACAGTTGAATTAATGTGATCAGAATTAGAGATCAAGTGAAGAAACAAATAATACTGAATTTTAAGTTTGGCCGTTAGACTCTAGTGACAACTGTATTATGGGAGATGACCCTGATGATATGTGAGCCTAATACAGACATTTCTAGAAAGTTCACAGGGTTTTTATAACATGGGAAATTTGGCAACGTAACAGGAAAAGTTTTTAATTTCTACACAAATATCTTCAATATTCGCCTTGTGCTTCAAATAGTGCACAAGTTTTTGTATGTTGCGTACTCATTTTATGTGAAAGATGTGTTTAATTGTTATTTTTGTTTTAAATTACCTCATGTTTTTCTAATCCAGGAGTCGATCAGTGATTTCTACTGGTATTACTCCGGCAAGGATGTGATTGATGAGCCGGGCAAAAAGAATTTCTCCAAAGCCATGACAGTAGCAAAACAGATTTTCAACAGTCTGACTGAATATATTCAGGTAAAAATCACAACAGATCAGCTGAGTATGTTGTCTTGTTTGTTTCATCTGTTGACGCCCCCAGTCTCTGCCCTCAGGGTCCGTGCACTGGAAACCAGCAGTCCCTGGCTCACAGCAGGCTGTGGGACGCCATCGTCGGCTTCCTTCATGTTTTTGCTCACATGATGATGAAGTTGGCGCAGGTATGGTCACATGATACGTTTTATGACTCAAACTGAAATGAAACATGTACGTATAGGTTTAGCGATGTTTTGGTTCTGCACGCTCATCAAATCCACACTCCTCTAATCAATATTGACACATCAAACCTGATCCCGTTTCACATTTTATCTTAAGTTACCGCAACAGAAGTTAGAGTTAACGATACTGTTATACACTATGAAGACTTCCTCCACTGTGCTCTCCTGTTCATGTCATGTTTCATTCTCTTTCTTCATGTTTATCATTGAAGACACTCTGTCTTAGTCTGACACCCTATCATTAGAGATCCTTCAGGACCGTCTCGCTGCAGCTTTTCGGTGGAGTTTACCTCCACCTCATACTTCCCATACAGTTACATGTCACAGGTGCATGTAAATGAAATGTTTTCATAAGCCTGGTGGTAGCTACACTCATATAGTTTGCCTGCACATCATCTGAGGCGTAAAGTCACTCTGGATTTCTTGGTTCTAAAAGTATTTTTACCATTTATTTGCAACTTTTGCACAGGCTGAAGTCATTAGATAAGCATTACATCTGCATGTCCAATTTTCCAATGGGACATGCATAGTTGTATTAAAGGTGCTGTATACAGGATTCCGCATCTCTGCCATCTTGCTTAGGGCTACCTAAGCAAGATGGCGATTTGACCCATCTAAGATGGCGATTTGAAACCCAGCACAGCCAATCCTGTCCTGTTTTCTCTGACATTGCGCCCTTACGCAAGTTAAGCCCCTCCCACAAGAACGCCCCTCGACCAATCACGCTTAGAGCCTCAGGGGCTCTTCTGATTGGTCAAAGATACCTGGAGCTGTCGAGATTCCTTTTCAGCTCAGAACAGAGACAGATGGAAACGCTGCGCCCTCGTGGTAGTGCAATTATGCTACACTCCTAAAGGATTATCAATGGATACTCTAACATTTAATCCAAAGAAAACACAGAAAAATTAGCATTGACTAGCAAAATCCTGCCTACAGCACCTTTAAGTATAAGTAATGAAATTCAGTGAAGCAGTTTTTTACTAAAATTTGAAGCAGTTTTTTACCGAAGTGACCATAGTGAGGCTATTTGTTACAGCTTGTGTAGAAATGCCCTAAATAAGTGGTCAAAATACTTCTTGAGAAATCACATGACTTTTCCTCTCTATGCAGTGCAATCATCCAATGTGGATGGCTGAGGCTAATAACACACCATCTTTATGAGCAACAAGCATGCATGCATAACCCACATGATCATACGCTCCACTTAGACAAACCATACCTCATCCATAAACGTCCTGCTCAACATGTCTAACAGAAGTTATGCATTTAGTACAAGTTACATTCTGGTGATCTGGCCTGGATCTTTTTTTTTTTTTTTTTTTTCTTTTTAATGACATTTGATCGACTGTGGGGCATCAGTGAATGGAGGATATTTTTAATGACTTGTTACAAAAAGTAACCTCTAAATGTTGAAAAGTATGTCAAAGATGAAAAATTCATGGATGTACAGAAATGCTTGTTGTTGTTTTTCACAGTGTTGTTGGATCTGTAAGACGAGCGAGCAATTATAAAACCATTAAAACATAAAGACCTGCTAAATTATTAAGCAGGAATATGTTTGAGTTCTGTGGTGTTATTATTCCAGGTGAAGTTGTGAACATGTTAAGCCCATCACTGTACATATGTGAAAATTAAATATCTAGATATCAAGCAAAAATAGCTTTATTATTGAAAAGGTAATAGTTTCATTTTTTCTTTTAATTCTGCCCTTAAAAGCTTTAAGAATTTTTTACTTTTTTTTTTTTTTTTTTTTTTTTTTTTTTTTTGGTTGTTGTGATAATTTTGGCCTCAGGACTATTAAAAGGTGACTGATCTTAAAGTATAAAACAAAAACTGCTTAAAAATACAAAAAATTATCTGAAACAATTCTGAAAGAAATTGGAATTTCACATTTTTTAAATGAATTATGGGATTAACATTCCCATTGTATTAGATATTTTTGAGCACACTAATATATTTAGGGTGTCTGAGCTTAAAGGTTGATAGATTACGAACAAACTGGCACACTTAAATAACTTAGATTCTTTATAATGGAAGACTGTCAATGCAAAAACAGAGGTATTTCTTTATGTCTGTGAATTTTCCAGCGGATGTTATGTGTACCGTAAATTTATACATTGTTTTATGACAAAGTGTAAGAAAATATCTGTCAAGAGTAACTGAAAGTGTAATAATGTTCTTGATAACTGAATAATTAATTTATTATCTAAACTGTCTCCCACATGGTCAATGCAGGGTAAAGTATGTATCTGTTTTGTTTATTCATTGATGTGATATTGTGTTTTTGATGGGTTTCTCTCATCAGGCTGTTTTATAGTCACCTGTTTAGACCTGAACAGAAACATGAATGAATCTACCACATTAAACATATTTCTCTATTTCAGCTGAGCATGAAATACATGTATTTATATGAGCCACTACAGTGAGATTGCAGTTAGACAACACAGACATATTTCAAGTATTTTCATAAAATACAAAAATTGGCTATGAGCAGCGTTGTTGGTTTTGGAGTTGTTACTCGAGAACATTTTATATAAGTCATTGTATTTTCGACAAACGCTGATGGTTTGTGAGGGTAAAATACAATGTGTGAAATGATTCTCAAATGCAAAATTTGATAATGAGCATAAATACAATTCATTTGTCTATAAAATCATTATTTTGACTGTAAGACATTTTTATAGCCTTGTTTTTTGCTGATCAGTACACACAATGTTTCATTTTTTTAAAAACTATATTATATATATTTAGCCGTTACTAATTAATTTGATTTAAAAAGTCCTATTTTCTCTAAATCCCCTTAGTTGTTTACAAAGAAGCACGTGACTACAAAACGTCCTGCGCGAGAGAGATTGACCCTTAACCTCCACTATTGGAGTATACACTTTAATATGAAATTATTGGGTGTTGGAAGATACATTTTAATGTGACATCTACTTTGTGTGAACAATTTTAACAGAGACTTTGTTTCTGTTTCCATTCTTCATTCATTTGTGGTGTGTTGCTTTGAGGCTTTCCAGTTGCTTTGAAAACCTAACAATAATAATAACACACATAAATGCAGGTTTAGTATCTACTTGATATCTATTGTATGTAGGATATCTACAATATGTACACTGTATGCATATATGTCATAATTTATTAATATATGCATACTTTATATATATGTATATACATAGTAAAAAGATCTACAGATGTATATACAATATATATATATAATATATTGAACATATTGTACATGCAATGTAGAAGATTTAGCTCATAAATCTAGTTCCAACTATCATGACAATTTAATCAATTATTCTCACATGGAAAACTGAGGAATTTGTAGTGTTTTTTTGTTCCTAGAAATAATGAAATAACAAAAGAAGAATGTATGTAATGTATAGAAAGATAGAAAGCATTCAGTTTACACAGTGAAATTCACATTTTTAAATCCAAAGATTAAGTGTTGGTGAGTTTTATCAGCATGCAGGTTTGGTCAATTAACACCTTTTTGCAGCACTCTCTTTGTTTTGAATGTGAGTGGACGTAGAATGTACACCTCAGATCATAACACATATTTTTTGTGTTAAATTCTGTTGAAATGTGCGTGCGTGTGAGATTCTTGCCACTTTCCTCCCGTGTTCCCAAAATTCACTGATAATTGCTGCACCTCCACATTTCCCCGTGAATCCCTCCTAAAAAGAGAGAGATCTGTTGCCTTTACTGTGAGATCTTGTGCGTCTCTCGTGCTCACAGGACTCCAGTCAGATCGGCTTGCTGAAGGAGCTTCTCGACCTGCAGAAAGACATGGTGGTGATGCTGCTCTCGCTCCTGGAGGGTAAAATCCTAAATCTAATATCTTGTTTGATGTTCATCGTCTTTCCCGTCTTCATTTGAACTTCCTCTTCTCTTTTCGTCATTCAGGGAACGTGGTGAACGGCACCATCGCCCGGCAGATGGTAGACATGCTGGTGGAGTCCTCCAGCAACGTGGAGATGATCCTCAAGTTCTTTGACATGTTCCTGAAACTGAAAGACATTGTGGCTTCGGACGCGTTCCGGGATTACGTCACAGACCCCCGGGGGCTCATCTCCAAGAAGGACTTCCAGAAAGCCATGGACAGCCAGAAACAGTACTCCCCCTCTGAAATCCAGTTCCTTCTGTCCTGCTCCGAGGCAGACGAGAATGACATGATCAACTACGAGGAGTTCGCCAACCGCTTCCAGGAGCCGGCCAAGGACATCGGCTTCAACATCGCGGTGCTGCTCACCAACCTGTCCGAGCACGTCCCCCATGACACCCGGCTGCAGAACTTCCTGGAGCAGGCGGAGAGCGTGCTGAATTACTTCCGCCCGTTCCTGGGACGCATCGAGATCATGGGCGCCAGCAGGAAGATCGAGCGCATCTACTTTGAGATCAGCGAGGTGAACCGCCGACAGTGGGAGATGCCTCAGGTCAGGGAGTCCAAGCGGCAGTTCATCTTCGACGTGGTCAACGAGGGCGGAGAGTCGGAGAAGATGGAGATGTTCGTCAACTTCTGCGAGGACACCATCTTTGAGATGAACATCGCCTCACAGATCTCGGAGCAGGAGGAGGAGGAAAAGGGGGAGGAGGACGACGAACTAGAGGAAGGCGGAGGCGAGGGAGCACAGGGTGGGGGTGCGGGCGGAGGAGGGGACGAGGAGACCAACGGAGAGGAAGGGCAGCCCGAATCGACCTCCGCCTTTGCGGACTTTATCAACAGCATGTTCAGCTTCTTCAGCATTTTCACCTTCCGTAACCTCCGCAGGCAGTACCGCCGAGTCAGGAAAATGACGTTCAAGGAAATTATCGTGGCGCTGTCGACATTTTTCTGGACCATTCTGATGAGCATACTGCACTTCATTTACAATGTGTGCAAGGGCTTCTTCATGATCATCTGGCAGACGCTGTTTGGGGGTGGCTTGGTGGAGGGAGCTAAAAATATCACCGTGACGGAGATTCTGGCCAGCATGCCAGATCCCACACAGGACGATGTGCATGGGGAGGGACCGGGGGAGATCAGGACCGGGGAGGAGCAAGACACCGGAGGGGTGATGGACACCGGGGAGACCGGGAGTGGAGAGGAGGAAGAGGAGGACACTCAGGAAAAAGAAGGTGGGAGGATACCAGGCATCGACGCCCCGGGCGGACTTGGTGACATGGGTGTTGAGGCACCAGTCGAACCTCCGACGCCTGAAGGGACTCCCATAACAAAGCGAAAAATGGCAAGTTCTATGCATTCTATCTTTCTATACTATATCCAAATATCTTTCAATTTCACAGGTGTTGTGTAAGATCCAGAATGGAATTAACATTATTAAAAAAAAAATGTTTTATTTGCTGTTGCAGGCTCCAGAAGAGGCCGATGCAAGTCAGAAACCACCTGAACCTGTTCCTGTGGAGGAACCTCCCCCAGAGCCCGAGAAGGCAGAGTAAGAGTCCAAAGCAAAAATCTCTGCTTGAAATTACTGAAGCATGTCTATGGGTGTGAATGTGATACGACATCCATAGCGCACCACAAGTTTGAAGCTGATAGAACAGAAATCCAATAACCACACGCCGTTTTATTTTTCAGCGTTGAAAATGGAGAGAAAGCAGAGAAAGAGGAAGAGGTGAAAGAAGAAAAAGAGCCAGAAAAGCCAAAGAAAAAAGCAACCATAAAGGAAAAGAAGCCGAAGAAAGAAGGTGGCTTTCAAATCTGGACTGAACTGGAAACCCAAAGAAATAAATTCATGGTGACTTATTTGCTTCCTGTTTGTTTCTAAGTGACCTGAAAGATTATTTATTTCTCACTGTTCACTTCAGAAAAGAGCTGAAATAATGACTCAACCTGTTTTCCAGAATTACCTCTCGAGGAACTTCTACAACCTCCGTTTCCTGGCTCTGTTTCTTGCATTTGCCCTGAACTTTATTCTGCTGTTCTATAAGGTAAGGATCAAAGAAATGTGCCTTTCGTAGACCAGCAGCAAGTTCTCTGAGCTGAAGTTCTCCCCTGACACGTGGTCACGGTTCTGTTTAGGTGTCGGACACCCCTCCCGAAGGTGACGAGTTCGAAGGATCCGGGATGTCGGAGGGAAGCGGGATGTTCGAGGGCTCTGGGTTGTTCGAAGGCTCGGCCGAAGATGCCGAGGGGTCCGGAATGGGCGAGGGAGGAGATGAGGACGAGGAAGATGTCCCAGTTTATTTCTATCTGGAGGAAAGCACTGGGTATATGCAGCCGACGCTGTCCTTCCTGGCCATCCTGCATACAGTCATTTCCTTCATCTGTATCATCGGCTACAACTGCCTCAAGGTATGATGGTCACACAGCAGGGAAAATGGATTTCATGTCATGTATCTACTACAATATCAAGAGGAAGTGACGTGTGTCAACTCTTTTAAAACATCACATTTGTCAGATTCCACTGGTGATCTTTAAAAGGGAGAAGGAACTTGCTAGAAAGCTGGAGTTTGATGGCCTTTACATCACCGAGCAGCCTGAAGATGATGATATCAAGGGCCAGTGGGACCGACTCGTCCTCAACACACCGTACGTGAAGAAATGTGGAGAAATCATTTCTCTTTTGAGATGATTTTTAGGGTGAAGTTTGCTTTTCTTCTGATGCAGTCAGTAAATTTCACCTTTCTCTTCGCAGCTCCTTTCCCAATAACTACTGGGATAAATTTGTCAAACGAAAGGTGAGTGTTGTCCTGCTGGAACGGTCGGTGTGATAAGAACAGCAGTGTTTGTGAATGTGTGATATCTGGTGTCCAGGTCCTTGATAAGTATGGAGACATTTACGGAAGGGAGAGGATTGCTGAGCTGCTGGGGGTTGATTTAGCCTCCCTGGACGTGAGTCAGCAACACGAGAAGAAACAAGAGGAACCGGACAACTCTGTGTTCGCTTGGTACGATACACATTCAACCCTATAAGCTGTACAATCCTTTTCATTAAGTGTCTTAGTTTTGATGTATGAAATTTGCACAAACTGATTGTTTCTTTTAGGGTGACATCCATCGACATCAAGTACCAGATCTGGAAATTTGGTGTTGTATTCACAGACGGTGTAAGCAATCTCATATTTTATGTAAATATTGCACACTGAATGATGCAACAGCATGCCATGAAATAATTAAAATCTGTATTTGTTTGTAGACTTTCCTTTACCTCTGTTGGTACCTGGTGATGTCTTTGCTCGGGCATTACAACAACTTCTTCTTCGCCTGTCACCTGCTGGATATTGCCATGGGCGTCAAGACTCTTCGCACTATCTTGTCTTCAGTCACACACAACGGCAAGCAGGTGAGGAGAGAAAACACAAACCCAGCAGCTCTGGTTGGCCTGTTTATTCCAAACCTGCTCACTCCGTGTCGTCGTTCTTGTGTTTGGCAGCTGATGATGACGGTGGGCTTGTTAGCCGTGGTGGTGTACCTCTACACTGTTGTCGCCTTCAACTTCTTCCGAAAGTTCTACAACAAGAGCGAGGATGAAGATGAGCCCGATATGAAATGTGATGACATGATGACTGTACGTCACCGCGGCTCAAAATAAGAAAATGCAAACTTTGACAGTTTTTTGTGCATGCTTCTTTTCAAAATGTGTTTCTGTTTATGCTGCAGTGCTACCTCTTCCACATGTACGTGGGAGTGCGCGCCGGCGGAGGCATTGGAGATGAGATCGAGGATCCGGCCGGAGATGAATACGAACTTTATCGAGTGGTCTTCGATATCACCTTCTTCTTCTTCGTCATCGTCATTCTGCTGGCCATCATTCAGGGTAAAACAGTCCTTTAGAAAATGTCAAGTTATCTGTGTAATAGAGTGTGATATAATCAGGAACAAATTCATTTACTGCAGGATAATCAGGTGACTCGCGAGCAGAGAGGATTATTACGTAAATATTAAAGGCATTGTGGATGTAATCAAATCAGAAAGAGAGAAACCTTCTCTGAGAAAACACATAATGTCAAATTAAGAGCTTACTAATAAATCAAAATGGAATACATGTCTTGTTGTATTTCTGTTAAAGGTAGAAAAATGTTGTGATCACTGATTTGGATTCTACAAATCCTGGAAGAAGCTTCCTTCTCTTTGTTTGCCACAGCTATTTCATCGTATTTTCTGGGGCTGCGATTTACTTTGGATCACGACATGTGTGGAACATGAAAGACTTTGTAAACATGAGCTCTGACATTATTGCACAAACTTTGTAGGTCTGATCATCGATGCCTTCGGAGAACTCAGGGACCAACAGGAGCAGGTCAAGGAAGACATGGAGGTATGAAACGTACATTTGCATTTATGGCATTTAAGAGAGATAATAAATGCAAAGCTGCTTCGTAAATCTGTCTCATGTATCTACAGTAATGCATCTAACAGCATTTTATGGCTTTAATCCTCATCCGTGCAGACAAAGTGCTTCATATGTGGCATCGGAAGTGACTACTTTGATACGACGCCACACGGCTTTGAGACCCACACGTTTGATGAACACAATCTGGCCAACTACATGTAAGAGCATCTCCCCTGTGTTTCAGTGCATCCAGAAAATCAATCATGTATTAACAGGGTAATGTCTTACAGGTTCTTCCTGATGTATCTCATCAATAAAGATGAAACGGAACACACAGGGCAGGTCGGTCTGAATGGTTTTTAATATACGTAGCTTTATTTATTTTAATAAAATAACATTCTCCTACATCTTTGTCTTCCTCCCTTTGTTTCAGGAGTCGTATGTTTGGAAGATGTACCAGGAGCGCTGCTGGGACTTCTTCCCTGCTGGAGACTGTTTCAGAAAGCAATATGAAGACCAGCTTTCATAGCCAGCAAGTGCCGCAAAAATCCACATCGTTTCAATTTTTCTCATGAAAAATGAAATGTCAGCTGAATGAAAAACCGCCATCCTGGGTTTTTTTTTTTTTTTTTTTTTTTTTTTCTGGACAGTGAGGGATTTATTGTGTGTTTAGGAGGAGCGGATAAAACTGCTTTTTGTGTGAGAGTGTAAACAATGGTTTACCAGGTAAAGTGCCTACACGCCTAAACAAGCACACAGAGTAGTTAGTAATAAGTTGACTTTCTACATTGTTTTTGAATGGTTTTGTTCAGATTTATTATACTTTTTTTTTTTTAAATATGTCATTTTAGCTCTAGCACAGTTATTTGTCAGTTTGTTTCATTTCCTTCACATACTCCAGCGCACAGTGTTTGATTTTAATTTATTTTATTTATTGTGTTTCCAATGCACCTCATTGTCTGTGGTGGGGAAGAAAATCAACTATGGACCTGACTGTAAAATGACTCTGAGCTGATCCTCAGCATGACGCTGTGTGTGTGATGCTGCCTGTATGTGACGAGCAGTGGCGTCGCTCTTTTAAAAAAAAAAAGTCTCTTCAAACATAATGAACACCAAAAAGGCCGCGAGCTAAAGCAGCTACGCATGCTATCAAAAAACAGCAAACGTACAAAATAAAGATGATTTGAAAAAAAAAAAAAGTTTGAGATTCATTTAATTTGCTCAAGTAGAGATAATAAACGACACATTTTTACCATCTCTGGTCATGATTTGGTCTTTTTCAGTTTTAGGATGCTCACACAGACTCTTTTCAGTTCTGATCATATAAGAATATACAATAGAAAATAAGAGCGTTCAAATGAAGGTGTGTGTGCTTTAGAGGCTGTTAATTTGCTTGAAATGACACTTAGGAGAACTGCAAGTTCCATTTTAATGAAACTCCATTTACACCTGACTTATGTTTAATGGAAGTGTACTTTTTTGAGTAATTTATATTCTCATGGAAGAGGTGCAGCGTTGTGTTCCAGACTGTACAGTGGTGTAATGATCAGTTTATGAACCAGGTGTGGCTGCTGCAGGTGATGGATAAAGTGATGGAGTGGATCAGTGGATGGAGTATTCCATTATCAGTCAGTAAAAATTACAATTCCCCAAAAGGAAATGACAGTTTGGAGCCGCCGAATAAAGGACTGTGGTGGATTTCCGGCAGCTGTGCACATGTTTTGACAGATGAAAACAAGTACGTTTGCTAAAACCGATTTCAGAATGCTTTGCGTAAGTAAAACTGAGTTAATATTAAAGGAAAAAAAAAATCAAATTAAAACAACAAGCCCTGTTGCATCATGCACATAAGTCTGTTTTACTGCACACACAGCAGTTTGTGTGTAACATCTCATCACAACCCATTTTCATAGCAAACTGATGACCTGTGGCTCTGGAGCGTCCCAGCTGACTGCGGATTAGGGCAGAGCATTAAAACTCACATTGAGCCTCATGTGCTTTTCACTCAGACATCTCTTTCAGAGTGCGGTGGTCTGCGATACGGCGCCGACATGAACGTGTCAGACATACACCACGGCACGCTCAGGATGTACGGTGAGTCCATCATTCAGGTACAGATTGCTTCCTCAATATGTGTAACTTCTGTAGTTCACAGTAGATTTTTTTGATGAAATGATCTGTTTGTATGATGAGACCTTTATGCCTGCTGATTCTGCATGAATATTTCTCTATTTTGTTAAAATGTTGGTTAAAATGTTTTGTTTTGTTTTTTAAATCAGTGATTAAGATTGATGATACAAGTCTGGCATCCTCTAGTTTGTTTTAGATCAAACTATGCTGATAGTTCCCTGCTCTGTGCTGTTTTCATTTTTTTCCCTCTACCAGGCTATTGGGTCAGTACCTTTAATTCTGTTATGTTGCTGACATATGGATGGATGTACATAGTGAGTGAATCCAGATGTGTACATGGCATTATGGCGAGGATGCAGCGCTTTGTTGTCAACATGGTCTGATTGGTGCAGCCTCCTGATCCTCCAACCATCTGACCACCTCTAATCTGTCGGATGATGGAACGACAGTGTTCATGCTTTAATCCACATGTACGCTGCTGCCGCTGTCATGATCACAGAGGCCGCGCCTCACGCCGTCAACACGCTCTGACCCGCCTGGCGGCGTGTTTCTTGTCATCCCCACCAGGTGGGTTTCTTTTCAAACAGTGGAAGAAAAGGTTCCTGCTCCTGACGGCAGAAGGCAGTCTCCTGGTGTGCCACGACGCCTCGTCTCCCCCGGACCAGCTGGTGCAGCTGCCCAGCAGCTGTGAGGCCATCGTGGAGGGCAACGAGATCCTGGACCTGCCCAGGCTGCCCTCGGGCGGATGCAGGGACTGCTGCTTTGCTCTGATCCTGCCACAGAATAAATACCTGCTGCTGCTGGCTGAAACCACCGCGGACTGCAGGTCCCATCACTTCTACACCTACAAACAGAGTGATTCAGTTCAGCTTTTTAACAGGGGTCAAGGAATTTAACACGTACGTCTTGTTATTCTCATTATTTTGCAGTCAGTGGCTGAATGTTCTGAGGAAAGTCAAAAAGGTGAGTTATAATGACGACTAGTTTGTACATTGGCTGAAAGCAACACACGTGCATGTGCACATGCACACATACACACACATACACAGAGGCATGCATGTACGTTTTTGCTCATTTTAGAGTCACATAATTACCTAACAGGCATCAGGTGACATCGTGGCACTTTGTAAGATTTAGAAGAAGCACACTCCTGACAGAAAAGAATCAAAGCGGAGGCGACGGTGCTAACAACCACGACACTAACTATCATAACATCTCACACCAAAGTCTTTCAAGTGGCTTTTGAGATGCGTATGAAGGCATATTATTGATTGTGAGGTGTTTAGGCAGCTTTAAAATGTTAATATGTTCGTATTCGATCAATACATGTGTTTTCCTTTGATTCCACAGAGCCTGTCGTCGCCGCTCAGCCCCTGTAAGCGTCATCACGTGCCGCCGCACATCGCCCTGCGTGACTTGGTGCCTGAGCAAATCCTGGACAAAGACCCGACGACTCCCCCCGTCAGCGACACAGAGTCCTCGTCCCCAGGGCCCAGAACCTGCGCCTCCCCAAGGGAGAAAGGTCAGCTCAGAAAGGTCGTATTGTTTTAGTGTGAAATCCTTTAGGAAACGCAGAAACAACAAAACTCTTTTTTTCCCCAACAGGCAGGAATTCTCCCCGTTCTAAGTATTACCCAGGGGCCGCGCACTCGGTGGGATGTCTGCGTCACGGCACCATCAACAACGCCCAGGCCATGAAGGCGGTCTATCTGCTGATGGGAGGGGCGGCAGCCTCCTCGGCGATGGGCTATCTGGGGGCGTGCTCGCCCTCTAACCTGGAGGTCAAAGCCCCCGACCTGCCCATCAACACCGATTTCTCTGGCATGGGGCCAGCGGGGGCCTACCACACCGGGGGGCCCTCGCTCGACTCCCCGCACTTCAACAGTTTTGACTTTGAGGTGGCAGACTCTGATTTTGATGCTTTCGATTGTGGCGGATTTACTTTCTAATGCCGTTTGCATTTATTATTGATTATTGGTTATTGATGTTGAGCTGTCGTTTGTCCGTGTTTTGTAAAAACAGCAGCACCATGTGAACCCTTTCAACTCGGAATGCTTTTTCATACGAACACATTTGCAGTGTAATCTTTGTTTTGACTTATTGTGCTTTATCGTTAACTAATTGTTGGTTCTTCTTACCTGTTTTAAAGCTTTTAAAGTGAATGAGAAACTCGTCCTTGTAACTACAGACATTGCAGTGTATAGAATATGCTGCTGCGCATTCCATGGACCGATAACGCCTCGCAGCTGGGAACCTTCTTATGCATCTGTGGAGGTGTGTGTAGCCCACCTACAACGAATAAGCCGTTCATGAGTCCATTGATATAATCAGTTCGATATGCAACCCGACATCAGACTGTAAATTCAAGCATAAGAACTTCTCATATTCAGTGTGTTTATAAAACAGCATAGAAAATGTTGTCAAAAGTCAAATTTCCATCTTGTCTTTTAATAAAACTCTCCCTTTAAATGTCTGGCTTTCTTTTTCAAAGGTGTGTATATATATATATATATATATATATATATATATATATATATATATATATATATATATATATATATATATATATACACACACACACACATATCATCAGCGGTAGTGATTTTCTCAACAGCTGGTGTCAACAGTGACCCGAATGTTTTTATTGGTCTTAACTTCATCTTTCCTGCCTGACTGAGTGGACTGAAAGGCCGCCTTGTCTCCTCAGTTTGAAAACACTTTAAACCTAAAAATAGAAAAAAAACCCCACAGAAATGTGGATATTATTACAAACATTTCATGAATATATAAGCAGAACGAAAACTTTAAATCAGGGTTACCTTCATACTATCAAAAGTATTTAAATGTTTAAAGTATAAAAGCCAACAAAATTCACTGTTTGTTTGCTCTCGGAAGTCCAATTGATGTGTTTATTTTTACGTAAGAGTTAATTTAAAATCAAATGTAAAAACATCACCTCTAATTGTATGTGTGTGTGTGTGTGTGTGTGTGTGTGTGTGTGTGTTCTTGTATTTCTATCCTTGTTGGGGCCAAATGTCCCCACAAGGATAGCAAAACGTGAAACGACGTGCCTTGTGGGGACCTTTTTCCGGTCCTAAGTAGGAGAAACAGTGTTTTCTTGACCATGTTGTTGTTACTGAAAAAAGTAAAAGTGCAAAAACATTTCTTTAGGGTTAGGCTTTGTTGTGGTGTGGGTTAGCATTAGGGTAAGGGTCAGGGTTAGGGGCTAGACATGAATGGGAGTCAATGGACGGTCCCCACAAGGATAGAAATACAAGACTGTGCGTGTGTGTGTGTGTGTGTGTGTGTGTGTGTGTGTGTGTGTGTGTGCTTGTGTGAGTGCAATCAGTCTCAATTTACAGATGAATTTAGTCTGTTTTGTTCATGGAAGGGTGGGATTATGTAATTATGTAATATTTGTTATTTAACATGTCTTGTTGAGGATGTTTCAAATCTTGATTTCAACCAAAAACCAGCAGCCGTTTCTGGCAGGAGATGGTCACAGATATTTACATTATGTGTACGATGTTATGTTTGGGTTTCCATCAGCTGCATGTGACTGAATGCTTCCCTGCAAAGCAAATAAAAATCAAAGATGGAGATGTAAAAAATGCACCTGTGCTTTCATTGTGTTTGCATCACTGTGGCAACAGGTGGCAGTGGCTCATACACAACATCCACAGAACCGCTGGCCTCCACCACACATCCAGGAATGAACAATACACTCACTTCCGGTTGAATTTGAAAATAAAACTCTTCAGTTGCTTAATACTTTTGGAATTTCTGTTTAAAAACCAATACATTCTGCAAACATTTGGCAATTAATTTATAAATATAGGAAAATTATTTTCTTCCTCCCAACATTGTACCTCATATGTTGAACATTTTGGACCTCAGGGAAATCACTAAAATATTTATTAAGATGTTGAAGGCTGCTCTCAACGGTCAGGTAAGATACACCATAGCATTTTTACAATCAAGGGGTCGTAACTACTGGCAAAATCATTTATACTTCACCATGTACTGCAGTTAATATACTCTTTAACTTTAGTCCTTCATTACAAAGTTATTTTTTCACATCAATGAATGTTGCTGGTATACAACACGGTGTTATTGAGGAAAAATGCTACACAATAGTGTGTTTGTTTTAAAATCTCATTCATGCGATAACGCCCCTATTTTTTTACATTTTGTCATCTATTAAACAGAAATGTGAGATGCTATCTTGATAATTTAAACAAACATTTTCCACGTAAATTTAAGTAATTCTTTCATTTTATGTTGAAACTCAAATGTCCACTTGTAAGATAAATTCTTGAAATGTATAAAAGCCCATGCATTGTCCCAAAACTCTCCTACGCCCTCGTAGGTCTGTTCGTGTGATTTAGCTGATCACTAAAACCCGTTATATTTTTGTAGGAAGCGCGTGTGTTCTTACCGGCGCTCGCGACACTAAGCGCGTGTGGCTTCACACCGCCGGGAGGCCACCTGCTCCGGAGGATCGCCGAGGACGAGCTGCGCACTGCGGCGGCTGCTGCTGCGCCGTTCATCGGTAGGGAGAACCGGCCTGGAGGTAGGATGTCTCCCGCTACATGACGAGCGGTTTATGATCAGAGTCATTAAATGAAAATAGAACGTGACAAAAGCTGCTCTTCGATGGATGTCTCGTGAGCGAAACACGCAGCCGCGCGAGCCAGCTTCTTTGTTGTGTGGACATTGTTATACCAGACTGCATTACAATAACAGTCAATTTAAGATGATCCTCATTCCTAATCAGAGCTCTGTATTGATTTTGAATTATTAAATAGGTTTTGCAAATTAATGGCCGCCAGACTTTAATTCGGGATTGTTATAATGTTATAATGAGAGTGTAAACCGCAGAGTAGGACTATAATTAAAAGTTTATCATCATGATTTATGATATATGAACATATTAATGCCAATAACAAAACGATAATTTGTCAGTATCTTGAGAGGAAATAAATAAATAAATGGCGGAATTAGAAAATCTTCAGTAGGCCGGACAATGGGGGAACCAAAAATTGCATCTGGCAAAAGTGAACATGAATTCTGACTCCGCATCTCAAATATTTAGAATTCCTCAAAATGTCAAGATTGTGTGCTCGAGTCTGGGTCAATGTGGAAATTCCAGCGTGGGTTTTCTCCTGATTTCTTCCCACAAAGCCCCAGAAATATGTTTGTGAGACCAAAGGATGATTCTAAATTGTGAATGTGGGAGTGTGAGTGATTATAGGGCCTTGAGACTGGTGACAGAGGTTAAATGAGTTTCACCTCTCAAACATAGAATTCTCTGAGGGAAAATGGACTCGGATCATGTGTGCTTATCATATAAACAGTCAATCTCACAATGTGAAATATTAGCAAACTGATCCAGTGACAAAACCAGATCAAATTTCTTTGTCGATGTAAGGCTCCACATCGAGCTGATCACTACATTCACTTTATATAGGAACAGAACAATCTGATCTTGCAATAAGTAAAAAAGTCAACTGATTGTTTGTCTGATGAATGTTCTTAGTTAAATGATATGAATAATGGGAAACAAATTAGGTTTTCTATAAATAATAATACCTGTAATACAATAAGTGTTGGAGAATGTTTAATTTTTGCGTATGATATGCAAAAACCAACCCCAAGAAAATGTTTTGGTATGAATTTGAAGCGCTGACTGTTCTCCAAAGAATATAAATAAGCAAAATAAGTCAGAAAATCCTGACAGCAGCTGACTCCACTTCTCTGTGTGTCTGGAAAAACAACAAAAAACACAAAAACATATCACAAAGAAACTCAGAAAAAACATACTTTGAAATCTGTTGCTGAAATCTTCATGTGTCAAGGTAGTTATGGGGGATAGTTTTGACTTCAGATGAAAGGAAATAATTAAATTGGCAACGAATAATCAAATAAACTAATTTAGTACAGGCCCACTCATCTACTATGGGTAAATGTATAATGTAATAATGTGAACGTATAGGCTGTGTGTTTTGCAATATACGTGGCCAGTGGCTTACACTTACAGTCTGTGTATTATCTGGATTTGTTGTATTCTTATTGTATTGTTTCTTTTTCTTTTTAATCAGATACGTGTGTTGGCACTAAAGTCAGTAAATGATAAAGAGACATTCGAATGTGTCTTATCTTCAGAAATCCATTGTTATATTTAAGCAGCGTATGATGAGAAGTGGTGTCAGAAGTTTCTGTGTCTCAGGAGCAGGATGGAGTCTCCGTGAGCCACATGGCTTCCGCACTTCCCCGGAGGCTGCAGGGGCTTCGTGCTAAACTCCTGCGGCGGCATGAGCACCAGCCTCTGGTGTGGTGCCTGCTCGGCCTGTACGGCTGCAGGTGGAGGCGTCAGGAGAGGAGCGGCGGCACTCAGCCGGGAGACTGCTGCTGCAACAAGGTCAGCAACAAACCCAGATAACGGCCACATTCTCAACTGGAAGGGCCGATCACAACCTGACGTCCAGGATCGCAGAACATGGACCAAAACACTGAACCAGACACCAGAAACACACACACGCACTTTAGTAAACACATGGTGTGCACTTGAAAAACTATAATACAGAACATGTTGAGAAACAATGACCTGATCTTGATTGTTTTGAAAGTTTTGAACTCTTATTTCACAAGTGCAAGGCCTGCAGTTTATATCTACATTTTAACTCAACATTTAATGAGTTTTCATTATGCAGACCAAACTGAAACAACCTTAATGAGCCCACGAGGGAGAATTTAAATCAATGCTGCCGGACTAAGGAAGACAAGTAAATCAATTAGTAATGTAGAATATGATGGAAAATTCAATAAACTGTTTCTATTGAATTGACATTTTTTTCACCTCAGTTCCCAAGATTTAAGATCCCTGGTGTGGGATCAAGTATTTCATTAAATGTTCACTTAACCTGAATGGTTTTCAAAACAGTTAGATAGTTAAAAAAGTTTGTATCAGAGTTTTTCTTTTACAGTCACACTTCAGCTAGAGCCACAACAAAGGTCAATGATCATTCTCTTCTCCAAGGAAAAAAAAAAAACAGCAGTAAATTGATAGAAAATCTGCTGACTGTGCGCTAAAAAGCACACGTGTCGCTGTGTCTTCTGCTTCCCGCAGCTGGAGGGCGTCAGCTTTGCCGTGCTCGTGGCGGCCTTCTGCTTAACGCTGCTGTTTCTTTACTTCTGGGGACAAGCCAAGAACGACTACAATGACTTTGATTGGTGGGTGGAATGCAAATACAGGTGGCATGCATAATCGCTTCCAACATGCATAAAACTGTCACACATTAACCTGCTGTGGAGGGGGAGAAAAAAAACGAGCAGATTAGTGTGTTTCACTGGAATGCTTCCCTCTTACCCTCTACTTTATGCACAGTGGACTTTATCCTTTTATGTAACTCTTTTGGAGATCTGCTTTAAAATTGACATTCTCATTCATAAATGTCTGGACTGATTGGATTTTTTTTTTTTTTTTTTTTTTTTTTTTGTATTTTGGCTCAGTTGATATAAAAAAAAATCAAGATGAGCTTCATGTCAACAGCATTATCCATCCCATTCAGCAACATTATTAAGAGGATAATGTACAAATACTTGATGGGAATATCCCTGGTTTGTAGTGGTTTACATGTTCTCCCTGTGCATGAAAGGCTTTCTCACATTATTCTGCTCTGGATAACACAATATAGAAGTAAATGGGCGAACCATGTTTGGTACCGTTTACTTTGGTAATGTAGCTATTGAATTATTGTATCACTGTAATTACTGTGCAGGGAAGATGGGTTTGATCTCACGCTCTGGTCTTGTCCTCCCTCCTGTCCCCGGCCTCCTCTCTGGGTGGAAAGGTTTAACTTTGGGAACCTGGGCTTCTGGTTCCCGTGGTCTGTGGTGCTGCTGGTCATCGCTATAGCCTTCTTCACCTACGTCACAGTCCTCATGGTGAGCCCCCAAAACGCAACGACTCCGGCGGCCTTCACAGTTCACAAAGCAACCAGAGCAGCTGTTTTCCAGTACAGCATGACGAAAAATAATGAAACTGAATTTATATTTATTGTTTTTGACGCAACATCCTCCCTAACTCGTATAATTTATCTGAAACAGTGTGAGTAAACCACAAGAAATGCTACAAGAGGACAAAGTTGAATCATTTGTCGCAACTTTTAGCTGCAACAAAATTTATAGCGAAAATAAACAAGTAGACTTCATGTTTTTTTCATAATTTCAGTTTATTTATTGCATAAATTTAAAATTTCGCCATTGTATTTCTTTTTCCTTCCTAAATGTCACTTTCATATACCCTGATTTCTGCTGGCTGAGCCACCTTTTTCTTATGTTTATTTTTGTCATTTTATGAGCTCTAACTTGACTTTCTTGTGTCTTTGCAGCTGCTAGCTGTGTGTTTGTTGTCTGAGGGCCAGAAGCTTTATTTACACTGGAGTCACAAGGTAACTCAGAAAGGTTTTCTTTTTTTTTAACAAACATCTTGAAGTCAAGATAAACATGTGAAGCTTTGCTCTCTGTTGTCAGCTGCCCTGGCTTGCATGTTGAGTGATGAAATTGCAGAGAAAATGACCTTTATAGCAGATGATTACTGTGTGAACACAGAAAGAGCTTTGTGGTGGTGAGAAATGATCTCTGTATCGTCTCCTCCTGCTGCTCAGACCTCGCCCACGCAGCTTTGTTTGCATTGCAAAAGTAATCTCAACACAAATAGTAACTCACTCGAATGTTTAGTTTTCAATTCTAGTATTTCTTCACATGATTTTTTTTTTCATTTCTTTGTTTTTTTATCACGACGATGCTGAATTTTAACAACTTAATGAAAAAAAAAAAAAAAAATCTGAAGTCTTGATGTAAATGTTCCACCGAGGTTTTCCACCTCAGTGTGTTTCCTCATGTGTTCCACTTTGCTGAGACCGGGATTCGTTCCACTTCTCGTCAGATCGGGATCGTGGTGAGCTTGACGTTTGCCGTGGCGGCCACCGCCGTCCTGTCGGACCTGTGGAGTAAAGAGTGGACCACCCTGCTGCTCTCCTTCCAGGTGACGCTTCCCCTCCGCTCCGCCGGCCCTCCTCTGCGCTCGGTTTCCTCTCCTGACGTCTGATGTCCCCGGTCTTGTTTTCCGTCCCGACCAGGTGACGGCACCTTATTTGCACGTGGGCGGAGTCTTACTGATGACGTCGCTGTCTTGGCCCATAGCTTTGCATTTCTTCCGTATGAGAAGTAAAGGTGAAGAACATTTTTCAAACTGTCTTACTTTAATTTTAAAAGGAGCTCTAGATCCAATATTAAGGTTACATTACATTAAGTTAAATTTTTTGACAATTAAACATCCATAAAATTAAATAAATTCAGTTTAGTGGTAACAATTGCAGCTGTTCCTGGTCTTTGATGGATGGCTGCCCTGTGTGTGTTTCAGTCAGGCGTGGCCTCATCGTCGGGGTGTACCTGGTCATCCTGTCCGCCCTCTACTTGGTGCCCCTCGGCTTGTATTCGCCGTGTATAAAGAAAGATGGCGCCCTGGGCTCGGCGCCGGCTCTCATTGGCCACAGAGGAGCGCCGATGGTGAGCACAGGGCACTGCAGAAACAGTTTTCTCAAAAATGAGTTACACTTCTGATGAAAACACATTTTGCTTTAAGATGCAGGCTCCTTACAACAAGCACATTCTCACATCTGATAATCCAGAATGACATAATCTGCGTGTTGAACTTCCATTTTGTTTTTGCTCCAAACAAAAGACAAAATCTCACAATCTGATTTATTTCCATGAGTACAGTACCTCCTGAATGATCTCTGCTAACACCCTTCCTGTCAGTCCTATTTGGAGCCACAGGACAATTCCCTCTATTCTCTGCAGTGTTTGGAAGACTCGAAAATATTAACATGTGTTTTCCATAAAAGGGGACTGATGCCCCGAGCATGAACCCTCTGCAGCTGCATCCACACTGTGCTCGTGTCTTCACAGTGTTTATCATTTCACTGCAGCTTGCTCCAGAAAACACTCTGATGTCTTTTGAGAGGGCGGTGGAAGCCGGGAGTGACGGACTGGAGACGGACGTCACCATCAGGTCAGTCGGCAGGAAAACAAAGGAAAAGTATTTTAAAGGTAAATAAACAATAAACAGAAAGATGATTGTACTGTTGCAGTCTGGATGGCGTGCCCTTCCTGATGCACGACTACACCCTGCGCCGCACCACCAATGTCGACCAGGTTTTCCCCAACCGCAGCGATACCCCGGCCGCCATGTTCACCTGGACCGAGCTGGAGAGCCTGAACGCCGGATCCTGGTTCCTTGCTGTGAGTCCGCCTTGGTTCCCACAGCACCACACGACAGTGACAGCTGGTGACAGTTTGTGTTTTCTGCTTGTGGTTTGGTGATAATATTCACCTCCCTGAGTTCCGAATGTTCCATGCTGTGATACGATTCATTCATTCAGAGTTTGCTGATGCGTGGATCAACTCCTGCAGCTGACTTTAATGTTAAATCTGCATTACTGAGTCAGTTTCTCTTCACAGCTGTGCATTAGCCCGTTCCATTCAGCATGAGCGTCACATCAAGCCTGCAGGTTTCATCACAGCATTAATGAGGTGTTGACGTTCGCTTCTTCCAGCACGATCCGTTCGGCACGGCCGGCTCTCTGAGCGAGGGGGACAAGCAGCAGGCCGGAAACCAGTCGGTCTGCAGCCTGCAGGAATTCCTGCAGCTGGCAGCTCACACACACAAGCTGGTGATCTTTGACCTCTACCGGCCGCCCAGGGGTCACCCGTACAGAGACACCTGGATCCACCGCACGCTGGAGGTCATCCAGAACGAGTCGTCCATTCACTCCTCACAGGTGAGGAAGGAGTCAGAGGAGTTCGCTTCAGGAGAACTTCCACTTGTGTCTCATCGTTTCCGCAGCTAAATAAACCAGGATGATTGGGTTGATTAAAAAAAAGAAAATCCAGGATACATTAATTTGTAATGGTATTTCACTAATTAATTCTCAAAATAGTTTAATTTTCTGGCAACATTTTCCATTTGAAATATGATTAAACATTCATTCTACATGTTTTTAATGTATCTTCTTTCTTGTTACAACTATATGTAATACCTGATCTCAATTCAAGTTGAATCACAACAGCAGGACAACCCAGTCCTAAGTAATATGTATATTTTTACTTTTTGTTTCAGAAACTTAAAACGTGATTTTTATATATTTATTTAGTTAAATACATCAATACATTTTACATCACTGCTAAATTATTACCATTTTTCTTAATTTTTGGTTAAAAAACAAAGAAAGTACAAATAGGTACCGAGTAAATGTATCTAATTTCTGCTTACTTTTGAATTAACTACATTTCCCTAAACTGTCTCTTTGTTTGAAGCCTTGCTCAGCTGTTTGTGTCCTCTCATCAGGTGCTGTGGCTGCCTCCAGACCTCCGGTCTCTGGTCCAGGAGCTGGATCCTGAGCTCCAGCAGACTTCAGGGGGCCGGCTCCCCCTAGAGGAGCTCCAGAGTAACCACATCGTCAAACTGAACCTGCACTACAGCTCCATGTCC
This sequence comes from Salarias fasciatus, assembly GCF_902148845.1. Classification (NCBI taxonomy): domain Eukaryota; kingdom Metazoa; phylum Chordata; class Actinopteri; order Blenniiformes; family Blenniidae; genus Salarias; species Salarias fasciatus. The sequence goes on from NC_043754.1 coordinate 19,180,737, forward strand.
ACAGAGCTGGTCAGGTGTGTGGAAACCTTTTGCTTTACTGATCCAGAAACATCGTGATCACGTGAAGCACTGAGTGTCAGACCTGAGCGGATGTTCCCGGTTTCTCCTCGCGTGTGCAGGGAGTATGCTGCCGTGAATATCACCACCAACCTGTACGTGATCAGCCAGCCGTGGCTCTACTCGCTGGCCTGGTGCACTGGAGTCCACTCGGTCACCACCAACGCGCCTCAGCTCCTCGCCAGCATGCGCTCCCCCCACTTCCTCATGGTATCATCAGCAAGAGAGCGTCTTTTGTTGTCATGTTTTGGGACTGCGGGATCAAATTTGAGTATAAGTTGGGAAAAAGTCTGACATTTAACATTTGAAAAACAATTTTCTTTCTTCTCAGACTCCAGATGAATATAAGCTGATGTGGATCCTCACCGATGTCTTGTCCTTTGTGCTGATCCTCATCATCTTTTTATTTCACTGGTAAATCACACACTGAAGGAGCATTTCACAAACCAAACCTACTCCAGCTTTAAACTGTGGGAAACTTAATACTCAAATCACTAAAGAGAGAAACTGGAGAGGGTAACATTCCCTGAGAATGGAAATGGACGTCATCTCACCTCCACAGATTAAATTTATTTGCATTTGCGTGTTGCTCAGGTGGCGGGAGCGAGGACTGGCCTTCTGCTCGGGCAGCAAAATCCTGCTGGAAAACGGGACTTACAGTAAATTCAGAACAGGTAACTTAAGCAGTGCATGTGTATCTGCACAATACTCTGACAATTCATCTAAAAATATAGATATTTTATTGTAAGCGGACAAAGAAATTTGCATCCCTGAAGCTGCATTATAAGCAAATTAATCATCCATAATGAATAAATCAAGGGTGGATAAGATTTATTGCACATTGTGTCCATGGCTTTCACGTGTTTTATCCTGTATTTCGTCCCTCACAGAGATGAGTGACATCTGGTCCGTCTCCAGCGCCAACTCGCCTACGGAGACGGCGCCCAACCTGGCGACCGTGAGCGAGCACTGACAACACAACGCCTCCCACCTCCGCCCAACACTGCCAACTCGCGAGACCTCAGTGAAACACTTTCTGCACCTTTATGAAATAAAGCGAGTCGAACAGCTGCTTGCTTGTTTTCGTCTGGATCCCGATTTCCCCGTTTGACACAGAACTCAGAGATTTATTGATGCTTATCTAAAAACATAAGATTTTCTGTTTCTATTTCTACTTTTTGTACATTATTTTAAATATAGATGTTTAGGTAGCAGTTTTTTTTCTGAATTTTTTTCAAATGTGACTAATTCCATGATTTACACACAAAAGTGTCACAAAGAAAAGACAAAGATTAGATTTATGGGTTTTTTTGTTTCGGCATCCTGCTTTTACACTTAAAAGAAAAAAACAAACCGTAAACAAACAAACAAACAGTATTCTTTGCAAAATGTCATTTATTCACCTCTACACAGAAGATCACGTCATGGATGAAACAACCCTTCACAAACATGCCAGAAAAAAAAAAAAAAAAGTATTGTGATTACGACTTGACGCTGAAAGATTAACGCTAGCTTTTTGTATACTTAGAAAAGAACGACCACGAACGAGGGGGATAAAGCGATTCACCAGCTACGTCACATAAACAGAGCTACAACTCAAAACAAATGCAATGCTTGAACGCTGTGGCACACATATGGGCTGTTGGCTCGCGCGTGCACGGCTCAGTGCAACAGTAGAAAAAAAAAAAAGAGAAATCCGTTATTGGCATTTCAAATCCAGATTTTCCCCGTCAGCATCACCGCAGAGCCTTCGCCATGAGTCCAAGTATCACTGGGTAAATTGGCAAATGCTAACCAACTGATAAAGCGGATGGGTCATTCCACGTTTGTTCTGTGCGATTTAAAAAAAAAAAAAGGTCATGCAGGTTGGTCAAACCTGGAGGAAGAGAGAACTTAAATAATGAAGCTTCAGCTACTTACAAATAAGAACAAACATGCACAAGGAAACAAAAAAGTGAGTCCTAAAAGTTAAAACAGCACAGAGATGATAAACTGATAATAAAGAAATGATACACGTCTTGATTTTTTTGGGGGGGGGGGGGGGGGAAATGTCTCTTAAAGGCAAAAGGTGAGTTTTAAGACAGGGCCGACAAACAGTAACAGTAACATGAGTGCACGTGGTTTCAGGATGGAGCCGGGACGGTCGGCGAGCTTCCAGCTGTCCGTCACTTGCTGTTGCCCCGGGAGCTTCGCTGTTTGGTCATCGTGGTCAGCATCTGGCTGATGTAAGAGGTCAGGAGGTCGTCCATTTTATAGCCCTGAGGGACGAGCACAGCTTGACTGTTTTAGGTGTTTTTTTAATGATGCACATGCAAAGGTATTTTAAAGTTTCTCTGTGACTATTAAAGTGTTGTTTCATATGTGAAAGCTTCAAATATGCCACTAAACTGCTGATGTGTCACTCTTAATAAGGTATTAATGAACAGAATGATTTGAAAGATACAACTAATTAGTGGTTTGTGAGATGGTGATTACTAGTTGATTTTTAGATTCTGTCATCTCAAAACCCGTAAAATAAGGACAACAAAAGCTTCATTACGTCAGAAACAACATGCTGTAATCAGACTCTGCAGATTTCTGGTGTCTGCGATCGCAGCTGTAGAACAGAACTGAACTGCTGTATCTGATTCTACGCTGTGCAAATGTGTCATTTTCTCTACTGAAATCGTATGTTGATGTACTTAAGCTGTGTCGAGGCTTCAGTCACTCACCAGGGCGGTCTCGCAGAGCAGCTTGCTGCCTCGGACCAGGTTCCCGATGGTGATGTGGAAGTAGGTGTTGCCGCTGCTCCAGTTGGAGATTTTGGTGAAGGGGTGAGTGGTGAGGATGTCCTGCGGAGAGTTTCCCCATATACACCTTAACGCTAAGTCACTTCTTGGTTAAACAAGTGTTTTCACGGAGCGGCCGTAAACCCACCTTGGTCTTGGGATCAATCAGACTGACTCCATGTTTGTTGATGGCGATCAGAAGGGTTTCTGGGTAATTTGGATCAGTTGTTTGCTGGAAACAGAAACAGACCAGAATGTTAAGATGATTTTTATTGAACTGCTTTATGAAGTTTGAAAAGTAAATAGTTTTAGTTAGAAACTACATTTTAACTGTAATGTTTTCCAAACATGGTTTGCTAAATTGCGTGCTCACACAGCAGATTGTGAATGTATGTTAGTTTTATAAAAACTCCTCACCTTGACTTCAAAGAAGGCCGAGCCGAACGTGGGCCATTTGTTAATGATTTTCAGGAAGGAGAGTTTGGCTTCTTCACGAGTTTTTCCTGAGTGCTTATTGAACAGCGTCATGATGGACTGAGAGGGAAAAACATGCTTCACACAACTCGTAACATCACAAAATACAGTTTTTGAGCAACTGAGACTTTTTTTTTTTCATACACAGGCTTAAAAATGGATTCTCACCCTTTTCCAGTCGTCGGGCGACAGATGTCTGATCTGGTCCTGAGGAACGAGCTCCTTCAGGACCTTAGAAATATTGTGGAAGTGAGATTTGTCCTCCTCGAACTTCACCCTGTAGATCAGCGCCGCCAGCTGGTGCACCTCCTCCTTGGAACACTTGTGGTAGCCACGAAGATATTTAGGCAGCTCCTGCGAGGAGACGGAGACCATCACACACCTGTGTATTCCCTTCGGTTTGAAGCTGCTAAGACAAACACTCACTTGGTAGTAGTGAAAAATGGAGTCAGCCATCGAGTCCTTTCCCGGCACAGTATTCGTCCACAGCTTCTTCATGAAGAAAACCTGGTAAGTCAGCGAAGGCACTACACCTACACACACACACACACACACACACACACACACACACACACACACATTACAACGCATTACTTTTATAGTAAAACAACAAAAAGAGAAAAAAAAAACAGCTTCAACTTCATAAACGACCTGACTGCCCACCGTCTTTTACATGTCTGGCTTTCTTAATCCAGTCGGTCAGGTGCCTCACAAAGTCGAAGAAGAAGTCACCATCTGGCACGCTGATAACCTGAAAACAGAATTTATTTCACTATGAAGCATGTCGCGTGGCTTTTCGTAGCTTCACACAATCAAGATCCACATCGGTATAAATAATGACGACGGCACAGAGGATCAACTCCCTCAATGGGTGATTACAAAACAGAAACCAACAGATGCAGATCAGAAACATTACCAAAACTAACACAGATAGTTACCAAGTAGCTGTGAAGACGAATAAAAATCTACAACCATGTGTGAAGGATAGCACAGAAATATGAACATGTACACTCAGAATGAATAAACAAATTAAAAAATTGCAAAGTTTTTGCTCCAGAAAGTAGAAAAATTAATTAGAATATACCAGAAAAAGATTCAAATCAACAGGAAAAAGGGACAAATGAGAGCAAACCATTTGATTTGATGCAAAAAACACTGCATTTCGACTGCATCCAAAACAACCACAAAGAGACTCAAATATAATGAGACTCAAAAGAGGAACAAAACACTACAACCCATGCCATACTGCACGAATAATGAAGGGCGAATTATACAAATCAAGAAAAATATTGATGCAAAATGGCAACAAACAGGTAATGCAGAAAAAGTTAAAGGATTTCCACCATAAAGAGCCCACAGGATGACAATAACAGAAATGATGTGTTAACAGAAGAAAAAGGACTTGATGTGTTTCATGTCTTCTCGCGTGTGGCTCTGTGTGGGAGAGGTGAGGGGCATCTGTCATCTCCTCCTCTCGAGAAGAATTCTCTTTTCTTATCGTCACCTTATCAGTGATCTTGACAAAGAGGCTGAAGCCCTCGGAGGATTTCAGCATGAGACGCCCGGAGATGTTGTGGCAAAAGTCTTTGGCCTTTGTGCTGGACTCCACCTCGAAGACCTGACAGGACGAGCACAGCGGCGTCAATCAAACAGATGATGCTCAAAATACTAAACACAAGAAAAGGTGAGGACAAAAAGGAAAAAAGAGATCCTGGAGCTGTGATGTGACTGACCTCGTCAGAGTCATCAGGGAAATACACTTTATGGAAGATCTGTGTGGTTTTGTGCTGGATGGCCTCGACCTCCACCAGGTGAGGAGGATACTTCCTCGATCCGTTTCTGCCACAAAGAACAGAGAGGAGGAATGAAAGAGTGGCTCACGAAGGGAAATGTCGTAGTGAAATGGGAGTAGGTTTTACCGTAAGGCTTTCTGCAGCCGCTGCATGCAGTCCGGAGCCAGCGGATAGTGTTTCTTGGCCTGGAGGAACTTCTGGACGTGAGGCAGCAGGATGTTACTGGGAGGGAACAAACCGGTGCAGAGCCACAGCAGCTCCCAGCCTTTCTCCTCACTGTACCTGGTGGAGTCGATAGGGCTGTCACTGGAAAGCATCGTGTCAGTGTTTGGGCCGTGCACACCACGCTGTGTAGACATCTGATTGTTTGTATATTTTCAAAATTCTCTGTTTGCAGGATCCAAAAACGATGGAGCTATAACAGTAACAGTGTGGCTATGAAATGCATTACGTTAATGTGAAAGCTGCACAAAGATAGAGCCTCTCTATATATGTGTGTGTCTGAGTGTGTGTGTGTGTGTGTGTGGGGGGGGACATACTTAATGTGATTATCTGTGAGCTGTTTGAGAATCTGACAGAAGATTTCGTCTTTGAGTGGCTCAGCCTTCAGCGCTCCTTCAAAAATCTGATCGGTGAGCTCGTTGACAGACCGGACTCGTTTGGACGGATAGTCGCCCATGTACTTCATCACGGGTAGACGGGCGCGGTTAAGGAAAACAACCAATGGCATGACAACAGAAACGTTCTGTGCTGTGAGTTCCAGTTCAGAGCAGTGATTCAAAGAATGTCTTTATATAATGCAAGGATGAACCAGATTGTATTCATTTAACATCTATTGTGACTGTTGCAATTGATAAAATCCAGATGTCAGACATTTTTCAAGTTGTTGAAAAGACAACAGTAAGACAGTAAGGCGCTCCTCCTCCAGTAAACAGGAGTTAAGTGAAAAAGTAACAGATTAAACGACAGCTTCTTTGAATATTCTATTATCTTGAATAACATTTACATATTACAGTCTTTACTCTCTAAAGTAGAGGCGTGACAGTTATGAATTACTTTCTAATTTCAATTTATTAAAGCAACACTGAGGAACTTTCAGTTTTCGTTGATTTTGGCGGCGCCAGTGGACAAAAGCGGTAGTGTTTTGCCTGACCGAATACTACAGTTCCCATGAGGACTGGCGCGTGGTGTTGTAAATTGCTGCTCCCTGTGGGCATGCTGTCGGACTGAACTCGCCTTCATTTGTTTCCAGTGGCTGTGTGAAGGATGGATAGCGACGAGGTAATGAATCTAAATGAATCTAATGGTGGCTAAGCAATGTTATATTGTGATGTGACGCATACCGTAAAGCAGTTGGAGCTTTGGAGCTTTTTAGTGCGCAGGGTTCCTACCACCCTCCTCACAGCTGCTCAGTCCAAGTGAAAGCAATACTGACGCCCTCAGGCTGTGACAGAGGGGTCATTCAACTAGTTGTAAGTCAAAGTATCATCACAAAAGATATTAAAATGTTTTATTAAGGTTGAAAAGTTCCTTAGTGTAGGTTTAAATGAACAAACCATAATTATGAAAACAGTTCACAAACAAAGACCTTCCATTTATTCCTACTGTGGACTTAAACAACCAGAAATAGTCATGTTAATAAGTTTCAGGTAAAAGTTACATCAAATAATTATTCAAAGAATTGACATATTTTGCAATTAATTTCTGTCCATCTGATTATTGTAGCTCTGTTAACCCTTTCCTCAGCCTTTCCTCAGACTCCTGCAACCACAGAACATGTGAGAATTTCTAAAATGCTTCACAATGCATTCAAGTCCTGATGTAATTGGCTCTAAAAGCACAAAAATAGTACAGCGTTATTATGATCAGTAACAAATTAAGGTGACACACGAAGCACGGTTCACCTCCGTCACATCTTCCAGTAAAGGATATCGATGAAGGCCAGGCAGGCCTCCTGGGAGAGCTCCTCGTGAGCCAGCACTTTCTTCAGCAGCGGCTGTTTGAGGGGCTCCCTGGTGCAGCTCCACAGACGCTCCTTTCCTCTGGATTTAGAGATCATCACCCGGCTCAGAGTGCTCTTGGGAGGAGGCCTGGGAGCATACATTGCTTACATTCACTTAAAATAATTCAGCCTCAAATCGCTGTCAACGACATTTTAAAATCCCCTCTTTCTTTGCTGCTGTGTAAATTAAAGATGTTGAACCTGAAGTAGTCGTAAGAGAATTCCTCCAGTGTGTAGGCTTTGGATTTGTCCTCCTGGTCGGACACGTTCATGTTGGACAAACCGATGGACTCTCGCCGTTGATCGGGAGTCATAGTGACAAGAGCCTGAGAGAAGAGTGGAAAAACGGCGTCAGATGTAAGTGAATAGGTACAAGGATATGACGCATATGTACTTGAAACACAATAATGAGCCTATAACATTTTAAAGATTGACTCACACATGCTTACTGCTCTGCTGTCACTCACCACGATATCGTACTGCGGCCTGGTGATGGTGGGCAGGACGTAGACGCAGTCAGCAGGGAAGTCTCCCCTCTGCTTGGTCCTGTCGTTGATGCCGTGAGCCCAGCCGGAGTTCATCACGTGCTCGCCGTTGTGCTCATCCAAGATGATCAGGTCTCCTTTGGAGAAACTCAGGAAGGTGGAATCGACCCCCGCTGACAGGTTGAGATTGAAAAACAAAAATTTCTCAGTTTGGTTAAGGAATGCTAAATTTCTACTGAAGCTTTAATCGGATCTCACCAGGGGTCGAACAATCCAGCAGTCCCACCACATACTTGGACCTCTTCCTCAGACCTTCAAGGAAGGAGACGACCAGGTCTCGAATGTCCTCTGCGTTGTTAGAGGTAAACGTGTACTCATCTCCTTTCATAGTTGCCAGGGTGAAACTCTGACCCTGGAGTTTCCCCCCTCTGGAAAACACATTTGCATTTCAACCACATGCATTTTCAAAACAAACACCATGGAGGAAATGTGGCTGAGGGAAGACATGCTATGTATTCATACACATATTGTTTCCAATCCAAAGTTGAAAGAATGTGCAGAATATTAACAAAAAGACAACTCAATAATAATCTGCTGACGCACCTGCTGCTGGACACAGCTGTGATCTCTGGGAACGAAAGCTCGAGAAGAACCTGCTCCTGTTCGTCCACAAAGTAAACGCCCGTCCAGTTCACTGCCACGATCACGTCGTTCTTGGGTAGACTCGGTCCTACGAACATGGCAGTGAAAAAAAGTGGTTCTTAAAGCGCAGACTGCTTTTCTAAAAGGGTTTTGACCCGATCTGTTCATCCAGATTTACCAAAGCAATAGATAAAGAAAAACACAATCATTTTTGCAACTGTAGCAAGGGTGAAAAAAACACACTTTTTTTTTTTTTTTGCTTTTTGCAGTTTTGCTTGTTTGTATTGCCAACCTGAGAATTTGAAGGCCTCATAGAAGCGTGAGAAGAGTAAAGGCCACTTTAAACGAGCAAAATCCACCACGTCCTCCTTCACCCTCTGAGTGTTCTGCCTCCTTTTGGTGTGGAGTCCCTGCACGGAGGCTTAGCGTCAGTTTATGCAGATCAAAACCCCAAAATAGGTTGTTTACAGTCGTTCCAGCGGCCGCGGAAAACCTTTTTATGGGCGCTGACGATGAGCTGGAGCCACTTCTCTGCCGTCTTAGTGGAGGTGATTTCTCGGTCGGGGATGTAAGACGGGATGAGGCTGAGCAGACGCTCCTGGAGGATCTCGGCGCCATAATCCACGTAGTACTGCTGAGAGGCCAGCTCTGCCAGATCCTCCTCCTTCAACACAAGCACAAGAAAAATTGCATGGATGAGAAAACAAAAAAGACAGGAGAGCCTTTTTACTGGCATCATCGAGTAAGACGATCAGCACTGCATCCTGGAGCTGGTCTGTCAACAGGAGTGGAAACAACCTGATTTTACTGTCTGTTATGCATTTATGAATTAGTTTGGTTCACAAAACATGTTTACTATTGACCTGTTTCTTTTTTATTTAAGTCTGATATGATCATCACCTTCAATCCTAAATTTTTTATTTAAAACAAACCTAATTTTTACTGTTGATTTATTGTGGTAAAGAGATCGAAGCTGCTCACCCTCTCACATCGATACTCTCCGAATTTCACCCCTCGGACGATCTGCTGGTAGATGAGGTTCGTGGCAACGTAGTCCTCGGCGGGGTTGTGCCAGGGGTGGAAGATCTCCTTCCTGAAGAACAGCCTCCAGGGGGCGTTCCTCTCCTGGGCGCCCTGCTCCTTTGCGTACTGCTCACACTGCGAGACGGCGTCCATGACGTGGTCGCTGCCACTGCCCAACGACGACACCTGACCACACACGACCTTTAGGACACTCGTCGATTCGCTGAGGGGTGAAGTTTTGTCAGGCGGAAAGACGAAAACGCTTTGACTTCACCTTGTCAAACAGAGCGATGTACAGCGAGAAGCCGAAGCGATCTCTCAGGTTGATCTTGTCTGCGAGTGCGTTGCAGAGCTCGCTGGCTGTGGTGGCGGAGTCCGCCAGGAGGGTCTTTGTGGTGCCGTCCATGAACGTGACAGGGAGCATGATGGGCTTCTTGGATTTTGTAGCCTAACAGAAAAAGAAAAAAAAAACAACAAAAAAAACACCCCAGTAAAAGCTCACACTTTGGAAGCCATTGGATAAATATTTAAAAGGGACTATTTCATTCAGGTTTTTGTTTTAAAGGACACAACAGATTGGGAAATGTACCTGCAGTTCCAACCAAGAGGGCGGCTGTGTTCGGGTGCGGTTGACAAATGTCCTCCGTAAACGCTCCTCGCAGTACGGAGCGTAACCCGGAGGGCCGTTGTTCAAGAATGTCCGCAAGTACTGAGGTTAGAGCAAAGAGAAGAACTCAGGACGAAAACACAGAAAGACGAAGCTTTGACTTCTGAGAAAAAACAATGTTGTTCCAGAAAAACATCTGGATTGAACCTCATGAGATGGAAATTCAATGAATTTTCTCCGTTGAGTAAAGACAAATTAATTCATGATGATTGGTGTTCAAAGAAAAATTAAATGCCTCTTAAAACTCAAGAAAACATTTTCAAATAATTTATAAACTTTGAACAAAAAACAAGAATATGAGACAATTTGGTTAATACAAAAAAAAAATAAAAAATAAGATCAAGTAGAGGAAACTAGAAAAACTTTATTGTTATATCATTTTTAATGAACTAATTATTAGGATAAGTTGTGTAGTTGTGTAGGTAGTTATGTTTCAATATGCAAACGGTGAGGAACCAATGTTTCAGCATGTAAACAACATTTAGATAAATTAATGAAATAGTTCTCCTCTATTCGAATAAAATGAGCCAAAAACATAAACAAAATGCCTGTTCAAATGTATCTTCAAAATCACTTAATCTTCAGAAGTACTGTGAAGCTAATAGCTGATAAAATGAATAACCAGACTGACTAATCAGGTAGTGAAATAAAGCATAAAATGAAACGAAACAAAATTAAATAAAATGAAACAAAACAAAAACAAGGAAACAAGAGTCACAGCTTGGTGCTAAGTGCACCACACTTCCAACATTTATGGCATCTAGTTTGTGCTATTATAAATGAAATAGTTTTTTCATTGCCGATTTATTTATTTACAATTTTAACAGTAAATACAAACAGAGTGGACTAAGAAGATGAAGTGTTTAGAAGGTGTTCCTCACCTTGACGAACTTTTCCGACGGGGCAAAGCAGCCGAGGCACAGAGACAGCAGGATCCAGCCGCGGGCGTGGCTGCTCTTCGATGGGTTCTGTGTGAGCTGTTTGCAGATCTGGCAGTAGATCTCATCCCTAAAAAGAGAGTACAAAATCAGTCCTTCACACACCAACATAAATCCTCCTTTATTTAAATAATCGGTCAAATCAAACTAAAATATGTCAAATCCTTATGATTTGTTTTAGAAATGTACTTTTAGAAAATCAAACCAATGTCAAAGCATCCATCTGAAGATGCAGGTTAGAGACCAACCAACACACACACACACACACACACACACACACACACACACACACACACACACACACACAAAAAACCAAAAACTCTGAAATCTAGACGAACCTACTGACTGTAGTGAGACGAGTCGACCACCTGATTTCAACAAATTTACAGTTTTTTCTTGTGGAAAATTCTATTGCGATCCTACGACAGTCTTGGTTCTGAGTTTCTCTGTGGCCTAAAATCGAATCTCCATGCGGATGGGTCACCTGAGCGCTGGCCGCAGGATGCCATTGCCAATGATGAAGTGAAGCTTTTCCAGGTTTGAGGTGGGCCGGTCCTCCAGCATGCTGTTACCCTGAAGACTGTAGTCCACGTCCGTCAGCCGCCTGGTGACCTGCAGCAGACAGCAGATTAATATCGTCTTAGAGACTGCAAGACCATAAAAAAGATAATATTCAAATGATTCGACTGCAGCTAAATGTTGAAATAAACTGCTGATTTCAGCCTGACCTCCTCTGTGATCTTTGATTTCCTCTTCAAAGTGAGAGAAACCAGTTTATGCCGGACACTGTTCCTCTTCTGGCTGTCGATGGAGCTGTTCTGTAGACATGAGCACACACCATAACGTTTGGTTATCGTCTCATAGATACTCCTGTTCAGACAAACACCAAGACCAGCTGACCTCTCCTTCCACTTGCAGCTCCTGAAGCTCCCTCTTGTACGTCCTCTTGCCAAGCGTCTCGTAGATCTTGGTCATGACGGGGATCTTCTCGCTGCCGTCGTTGATAACCATCTGACATTTTGGCTCTGGGAGATCGCCCATAAACCTCAGGACTGTTATCCACACCGCTAGCGCTGCCTGCAGGACAGGATGAGGACATTCAGACGGCAATAAGCAATTTCCATTTTCCTCAAACACATCTCCCCACATTCTTTATCCAGCGGAGGGTCTGAAACAAAAACAACCTTCTCGTGGATCAGGACAGAGTTGATTTGCCGAACGAAGGATGCAGAAGGATACAGACAGAACTGAAGCGATACGAGGGTAACTTCAGGTAAAGCTAGTGTATTTATAGAAAGGTCAAAACCCATTGACCCTGATCACAACAGACTCCAGCTTCTCACACAAATCATATTGATAATTGGCTCAACAGTCATTATGTGTCCAAATCTGTTGAGTCTATTAACACGCCGAGGTTTTACGATGGACTGTGGGACTCACCAGCTGGTCCCCCTCGTCCTCGTGGAAGAGCAGCGGCTGTTTGAGAGGCCGTCTGATGTAGGTGTGAGTGGAAACACCCTGGAAGTAGGTGGCGGCGAACTTGGAGAATTTGTAGTCAGACAAATCCTCCTCTTCGTCGTCGGGTAAGGGCGGAGCCTCGTTCACCAGTTCCGCTTCAACTTCTTCCCCCTGAGGTTTATTTTCCAAGTCCTGGAGAAACACAACAACACTCCGGATTATCGTACATACGTAAATCAGGCAAAAATTTTGGAATTCAAACAAAAATAGTTCCACAATAAATTCCTGATCGCTCATCGTACCTTGACAATGAGTGCTCACCTCAAAGCCAGCCGGCCCCTGTCCGTCCTGGTTGGGTAGCGGCCCAGAATTCCCCAGGAACCCGAACATGCGGTCGACCATGTCGGAGTGATCGACGGGCTGCTCCTTCTCCCTCTCCATCTGCTCCAGCAGCTCCTTCTTCCTCCTGGCCTCCTCCTTCTCCTCCCGGTCCCGCTCCTCCTGCTGCTGGGCCAGCTGGACCAGCCGCTCCTGGTGCTTCCTCTCGGCCTCGGCCTTGGCCCGCCGAGCCGTCATCTGGTTTCGCAGCCGCTCCTCCTCGGCCAGGCGCTGGCGTTCGGCTTCCAGGCGGTGCTGCAGCTGCGAGTGGAGGAGACGGAGGGGACAGCGGGTTTACGGAGGCAGGCAGGGTGTTAGCGCAGCGAGCGCCGGAATCATCATCTTACTGGCTCTTTCTTTTGACTGAGATGAACCTGCAGATCTGATTAAACTGGAGAAGGTAAGCGTGAAGCAAATCAATATATGAGGAGTTAAAGAATGTAAATATTCTGAAAACAGTAAAACTTTACTTTGACCTGCTCAATCTAGACTGCGACCCAACCACATTAAACACTGACCCTGATCGGCACACACACACACACACACACACACAAAGGCAGCAGATGTCTAACTGCATATTTCTCCCAAAAACTACATGAAATAACAAGCTGACATTAAACAACCATTTAAAAAAGTGGTGTGATTTATTCAGCAGCTTTTCAGGACAAGAAAATAGAAAAAAACAAAAATTACAATCATTCATACAAAAATACAAGAGTAAACAACATGAGGTGAAACCATATAGTAAAAACTTTTCAGTTTTGACATATTTCAGGCCCAAAGCGTTCAAAATGAAACACACGACAAAACATTTGAATGAAACAACTTGTAAAATAAATTTTAGCTCAAGATTAAGATAATGTGGCTTCATAAAAGAGAGGCATTTTGTAAGGCAACTGCGTTCACATTTCCTGATATTTATGGCAACATTTTCCAAAGAGATTAAGTTTATGGCAGGCACTGATTCAATTCTGGATCTAGAAACTTTCACTGGTCATATTAATCCTGAAAATGCATGAGAATCCTTCATCAGCCATTGATGTGTGGTTATGCGTGACTTAATTTCTTACACTGATTCAACACAAATGGAAAGAATACATGAGCATGATGCTCTTATAAGATAATGACTATGCTGCAATGGAAAGTGGAATACTATTATACTCAACAAGCTTCTAAGTCATTTAATTGATTTATCTAAAGAAGATTTGGCTGTACACTTGTTGCAATTAAAAACTTCCCAAAAATAATGCTGCTCCCATGAGAAAAAAAAAGCCTAACTTTACTTGACACTGAATGAAACATTAATCTGGGCAAAAACACAACGAATTAGACAAACAAAGTTGCTTTATGTGGCTCAGAGACTGGTAAACTAGTTTCAGACAATGCATGCAAATCAGTAGTTCCCCTTTTCAAGTATTTATGCATAACTTCAACCCACTGCTATGTATTTTTTGTTTAAAGCTGAAAATGGCTTAAAACAAAAATACAACTTTAGATATAAAACATCATAAATGCAGCTTACAATATAGCTTTGGTTTGTTCAGGAAAACTGCATATAGCTTCACAATAAACTGTGCCTCAAGCCAATGTGTTAAAAATTAGTCAATTAATAATAATAATAATAATAAAATTGTACAGTTGTATTATTCTCCCATACCCTGCTGAAGCTGCAAAGTCTGTAATCTTCGTCCAGCAGCTGTTCCAAAACCTCCTGTGAATACGTTCCTCCAGCTCCGGACATTGTGCTTTTAGCTGCCTTTGTTTTCTTCATCACGGTAAAAGTCTCTATGCTTTCTTCCAGTCAATCACAAGTTTCTCTGACACCATGAATTCTCGTTTTTGCTGCTGTTTCTGTTTTAGAATTATATTTTTGCTTGTGTTGATGTACAAGTGACTTGTTAATATAGGAAGCTAAAGAAGTAAAATTAACAAAAAAAAAAAAAAAAAGTGATTTTATTCCAGAAAATACTGTAGGCATCTTTATAAAGTGTATTATATAATTCTTTTTCAGCACCAGAGAGATTTCATTGAGTGTAAACTAGTAATAAAAACATCAGTTTAGGTTAAGAAGTTTGCAGACCTCTTTGTTAGGCTAAACACACTGAGATCCTCATGTTTGAATCTTTCCTTCATCTATATTTCATTGCAAAAATCACACCAACTTCAACTTACTGGTGGTGATAGAAAGCTATTAGGTGGCATCTGATCGAGGCATCAGACAGGAAAACGTAAGGCGCCACCGTTTGCTTCCTCAGCACCAGTAGCCGTCTCTGTCGGACATTACAATGTGATAGAAGTAGCAGAAGTAAATGCAATGACTCTTTACCTCTGCCCTGAGCCTCTGGCAGAGTCGTCTGGCTATCATGCCTCTGGTGTGGGCCTGGATGGTCAGCACGGCCCGGAGACGCCGCCAGAACGTCTGCCGGACGAGGAAGCCGCGGCAGCGGGCTTGGATGAGAGTGACGCGGAGGCGGGTCAGTCGGTAGCTCCTGTAGAACTTCCTGGATCTGTAGACTGCCTGGAGACGCAGGAAGCCCGACTGCATCTGGAGGAGGGAAACAGACTCCACAGGTCACACAGTTGCTGTTTCACTTGGTTTTGGTTTGTAACATTTGAACAGTTGTTCCAGTTTTTAACGTACCAAACACGGCAAAACTATGGAATAAAATACTCACAATTTGGTAGTTTTTCTTGCATCGATAACCCCTCCAGACCTTCTGAAGAAAAATCACTGCGCTCCTCAGCCTAAGGAAGTTCGTCCTGCAAAGAGTGATGGAAGAGGGTGTTTCTTCTAATCCTAAAGTATTTGATGCACCATTACTTGACGTGTCCTGTGAAAAAGACGCTCACCTCTCTTTAAGTCCTCGCACAGCTTTCTGTATGAGGATGACCTTGTCGGTGATGGCTTTGTCCCTCTCGATCTCCAGCTGCATGTCGTGGTGGTCCTGATGGACAAACAGATCCAACAATAAAACAAAGTGGATGTTGAAGTTCAGCTTGGTTACCAATTAAAGTGTCAAGACTCTTGTGTCAAATCCACATCAAACAGTATGCAGTGATTGTAAATTTGATGGAACCAATGACTGCTTTATTGAAATCATGGTGGAGGGGAGTTGAGCTGATCTCTGCAGAACTGAGTAGGTGAAGGCAGATAAACCCCGAGTAGGTTATCAGTCCATCAAGGGACAAACATAAAGAGACAGTCACACACACT
Source organism: Salarias fasciatus (assembly GCF_902148845.1). Classification (NCBI taxonomy): domain Eukaryota; kingdom Metazoa; phylum Chordata; class Actinopteri; order Blenniiformes; family Blenniidae; genus Salarias; species Salarias fasciatus. The sequence goes on from NC_043754.1 coordinate 19,196,636, forward strand.
CACGCACATTTATCCACTTAAAATGCATGATTTTGTCTTCTGAGAGTACCCAGAGCAAACATGCAGACTCCACGCTAAGACGCCATGTTGCTCATTACTATCCTACTGGGAGCTCAATATCGTCTAACCTTCAGGAATATCTTCGTCTTTCCAATCTGCCAGTCGTCGTGTTTCCCGAGTCGGGCCAAGACGATCTGCTGGCAGGTCCCTCTTAAGTCCTCCTGGAAGCAACGACGGCAGAGTGAGCTTAATGACGGCTGCACATCATCAATTAAAGATGTAACACATTTCAACTGTGCTTTGTCCTCAGATTGCAACATCAGATTGAACTTTTCAGAAGTGTTCCAGTTTATGTGTCACATTAGCGATCCAAAACCTATCCATTAAAAACAGACCTTACAGGGAGAGCTAGAAATGCATAATTCTAACAAATACCTGTTGTTTTCAGAGACTTTTCATAGTAAATATAATAATACAAATATTAGGCTTCCAGACACATGACTGTGTGACACATCATCTTATTTTAAACACTTTATGGTGTAAAAATTTACATCTTCATCTGAACTTTCTCACGAGGTGGACCATCTTCCTCCAACAACCTGTCTCCTCCTTCCTCACTGCCTCGACCAGGTCTGACAGCTGAAAGAGACGACAGCGGTGGTGCCGCTCACCTGTATGTGAGCAGGTTTGACTCCCGGCATCAGGACTCGGTAACGATCGACGAATTCGCCGAAGGTGTATCTGATGGGATAACCTGCCCGCCTGATCCGGATCGTCTCCATCATGCCGGAGTATCGCAGCTGACGGATACACAGCTCTCTGTCAAATAACTGAAAAACAGCAGAAGCCACGCGTCACAACATTGGAGATTTTTAGTACAAGTCTGAGTAAGATTCTATAGGAAAATGTTCCTCCTGTGCCACCAATAGGTGTCCCACAGTCCCAAAATATGCATGTGAAGTTAATTTGTGACAGTCTGTCTCTGTGTTTGTAGTGTGAGGGATTCTAACCCTCCCTTCTCTCACAGTCAGCTGAGATCTGCTCCAGCCTCCCCCGCCACCAGAACTTCCAACAAAGCGCGCTCACCATGGGCTTCTTGAACTCGTTAGGTTTAATGCATCGGACGAAGAACGGCTGGCACACGCTGAGCGTCCTCATCAGCATCTCCAGGGAGCGTTTGAACTGGCTGCTCAGAGTCGGGGAGCGTTTCCTCGTCTCGACGCCCTGCAAACACACAAACACACGCATACACGCACACATGCACACACTGTTTCAGACAGACTTGCATAAAAACTATCAGCCACAAATTTGGTTTTTACAATCAGATTAAGAGGTATTAGTTATACTGTGAAACGTCAGGTATCCCAGGCCGTTATCTGCTAACCTAAACTTGTAAAGGCTTTTATTTTGTTCTTTAAAACAGCACCTGAAGATCAGAGGGAGAGTATATTCTTGTTATCCTTTCCAACAAATCACGCTTTGCTTCCAATTACTATAAAAAGGACAAAATTGATTTTTCATTATTAATCTCCAACATGTGTAGATGTTTGAAATATTTCTTCATCCTCTTCAGTTCTTGCTGCTGCTCTGTTTGTTCTGTTTTCTCTGCTTTGTTTGCTTTTTCACAATCACATTGTATTTATTTATAACTGTATTTTCTAAATGTAATTTCCCTTGTGCATGTGAATGCGGTGGAAAAATACTGTATTACAAACAGTTCATTCAAAAACTGCATACATTTGACCTCATAGCTTCAGGAGAACAAAATCTTCTCTGAAATTACACACATTTAAATCTTGCAATTACTCTTACTGATGCTCACATCTGCAGGAAACAATGGCAGCTTTGTCACAAACTTCAGGCATGAATAAACACTTCTAACACGACGTGCACGACGCAGACAGAGGGCACACGCACATGATAGCTACTGCATGTCACACACAAATGAAACAGTTGAAAATCTCTGACAGCTCTCCTCACAGTGATCCTCAGAGGGAAACCAAAGCCCAAATTGCTCTGCCAAAAAGCAATTATCCCTTCCTTTCTTCAAACCACAAGAGAGTTTCCCCGCACGGAGGAAGACTGCGGGCACGCGTCAGAGATTTGTAAGTTCACTTTTCATTAACTTCATGCTAAAAATCCTAAAATGCTCCCTCTGGCTTTCTGCTACAACAACCTGTGGAGGGAAAAGAGTTGCTTGAGGAGGCAGAGAGATGCTGCTGTGGACATCTGGATTCAGTTTTTAAGGAAACAATCACGCACGCGCGCGCACACACACACACACACACACACACACACACACGTACACAGAGGTGCAGTGACCACATGTTGCTGAAGGCTGTTGATTACCTTGGGAGTGGGGGTGCTGGGCTGCTGATAGCCACACAGAAACTGATGTCAGAGAGAAAAAGACGGAGGAAACAGAGAAGAGACAGCAGAACGAGAGGGGGAGTGTGCAATTAAAAAAAAAAACATTATGAGGAGAAAAACTGAAGGGAGGCAAAAGTCGTTATCACCCCGGAGACAGCAACACCTTAAACGGCATAAGAAGAGAGCAACATGATAACAATAATCAGATTAACAGATTTGTCGGGCTCACCATGGCCACGTCAGCCTGGAAGATCTGCTTGATGAACTTGTTTTTCGACGAGTGGACGAGCTGGATGATGTCGGTGTGGAGGCTGTCTCGGTTTTTCTCCAGAAAGCCTGCAGGAACAACGTGGGAGTAAATACCCTGAGAGCGTAGCTGGTCCAGTGTGACATGTGACAACGAGTATATAGACTGAAGTTAAAGATAAGGAGGATAACACAGTGTCCCCGATCTCGCCCTGCTCTATTACCTTGTAATGTTCAATGATCAGTAAAAGAGAACGCACCTCTGGTTTCGTAATGCACCACTCCAGCAAAGTGCTGGATGCCAAACTGGGTTTCGTAGCTGTTTTTAGGAGGGATGTAGTTGGAGTTGAGCTTGTGTTGCGAGTTGAGCTTGTAAAGCATCGTAGCGTCAGTTCCCTGGCGAAAGACAAAGAGCCACACGTCAAATCGCTTCAAGGCTGTAAACGTTAAAGCGCAATTAATAGTAGTTTAAAAAATAATAAAAATTGAATAAGTGACATTCAATATTCGTATGTACAAGCATTAAATGAATAAAATTAAATATTAATATATACAGTAGCACTTTAAAAGAGATCATTTGTGCAAATTTTCATGCAATATTCAGGAAATCTATTCAAAATTTAACTGAATCACAGTTAGAATAAAAAAAACCCGATTCTGGTCCTATGGTGAGTAATCTCCATATCGGTACCTTTGGGAACTTGCTCTCCTCATCAATTAGAGAGATGATGTTCATGGGTTTGTTTGCGATCATGTCCAGGGCGTCCTGGTTGTCGGTGAACTCGATGTGCTGCCAGCTGATGTCCTCCAGGTTGTACTCCTCCTGCTCCAGCTTGAAGACGTGCCGCACGAAGAACTGCTGCAGGTTCTCGTTGGCAAAGTTGATGCACAGCTGCTCGAAACTGCAGCAAAACAAAGGAGCGAGGAAAAGGACTTAAAGAGCTGAAACATTCGAAATGACCTCATTTAAAAGAGACATCGATGAGTTATGGAAACAGGTTTTCTTCACGATAACAGATATAAATGACCTGTTGACGATGAAGTTTTCAAAGCCGAAGATGTCCAGGAGCCCGATTGACCTTCGCAGGATGTTGCCCTCGCAGAAAGGAGGGCGGTATATGGCGGCATTGATCTTGTCCACTATCCAGACAAAAAGCCTCCCATAAATCCCCTGGATGGATTAAAAAAAAAAAAAAAAAAAAAAACAGACACACACAAAATGATGTTAAACTCTCCAGAGTGAGTCACCATTTAAAAAAGAAATCCTGTATCTTGATGGCTTCATATTTCATTTGAAAAACATTTCAGTGGCATTTAAAAAAAAAAAAAAAATAATGCAATTTATGAGTTTTTGTTAACCCTTTTAAATTGAACCTATCAGGCTGACAGGAATTGACATAGAGTAACCTCATATTCATAACTAAAAGGTTTTTGTTGTCTTTGTAATTAAAAAAATTACCACGAAGCAGAGTAATCGAGCTTTGGAGACCACAGACAAGGTTCAAGTTTCAACTGCTTGTCACACTGAGCTTCCCAGTCAAAAGCACTCGCCAACATTAAAGTACTGGCAGATAAAGGATGAGAACATCCTGGCAAAATAAGCAAAAGCATTCTCTCATTTCAGGACAATTTCACATTCACAATCATAAAATAAAAAATAAATAAATGCAACAGAGTCATAAGAATATTATAAGATCTCTCATATGCCTGAGCCTGTTTGAGTTTTTACAATTGCAGCTTTTGAAGAGCAACAACTTGTGCATCCTCTGTACGCAGGAGGCCGTTTACCTTAACGAAAGCGTCCCTGACATCCAGGCCTTGTCCCACGCTGAGAGGTGTGGCGACGCTTTCACCGCGCGTGATCAGAGTCCGGGTGGTCAAACACACCATGACGTCTTTGGGCTCCACCTGAAGGGCACAGCAAGCAACACGGAGGTCAGAGACGGACTGTGAAGGAGTGAAAACTTCAGTGGAGAGACGCTGCATTCAGCATCATCAGTTAATGTCCATCCATCCATCTATTATACCTGAAAGAGAAGGAGGATACGATGCTGTCTGATGAATTCAAACAGGCAACTATTAATTGGTATTAGATATTTTTCTTTTTTCCCGAAGCATTGCTACACACCTCCATGAGTGCGGCAGCCGTCACCAGGTCCGGAGATCTCACCACCACACAGGCATCCAAGTTATCATAAGTTCGAGCTGAAGGAAACAAGAGGAGTGTGGTTTTTTTTTTTTCTTTTTTGTAATTTTAAAACTCAGGCAATGTCCGTGACGAACGTCCCTTCAGCTCACCCTCGAATCGCAGGTTTCCCATGTGCAGGATGGCAGCCAGCAGCTTGGAAATCTCCCAGTTCTCTGTCTCGGTGAACATGAGAACCTTCATGGCCGACAGGATGCTGGAGTAATCACTCAGGTCGTCCCGACCGTCACACTCAGTGCAGTTACCCTGTACAGTGTGAAAGACACATGATTGCGCTTATCTTCTTCCATTAAGTCAGATAAGCCAGGGTATCTCTCCATCTCAGGAACTTCTTAAAACCCCTGGAAGCAAAACTAAAATCAATCATCACAAAGAACGAGAGACGAATGTGTTATTCAGATCATGTCAGAATATCATCAATGTGCTCACTTTCAGAGAAACTATTCCTATGCCGTCAAAGGAATAAACTTCTAATCTTAAAACATTCATATTGCAGATATTTTGAGGTACTCTTTGAAATTGAATATGAATGTATAACAGAATTTGAGACACTTTAAAGCTTTTTGTGATCTTCTAGCATAATAGCTTAATGACAGCACTGAAAAGGTTCAACCTACTAACATTAATCACAGTATACTATTAATCACAGAATTTTTTTTCGCCTGCAGCAAATTCTTCTGTTCTAAAAATGCTTTAGAGACATGCTTTCTTGATTCTGACACCAAGATATTTAATTATTTGACACACTGGAACATTTTGAGATCTTAAAGGCAAAGAGCACTACAATAAAAAAATATAGTAATTTTATTTTAAGAAACTTGCATAAAACATCAGTCGTGAGAGGGTTAACCAACAGAAAAAAGACTTTTTTTTAGCTCAATAAATACCTTTATTGATATGTAACTATTTATCAGTGCTAAGGGACAGATGGACACTCATCTCTGGTTGCAAAAAAAAAAAAAAAAACTGAAACGCACTAAATTTCAGATTATTTACATAACTGCATTGACATCCATAAACATCAATTTCAACATAGTATTCAAGTACTTAAGTAATGCTGTGAATCTGCAGTTTTATGATACAGAAAATAGTTGTTGCAGACAGAGAGCAGCAGACTCACCATGGTGAGGTAGCAGTAGTCTGTGGCCCGTCCCAGGCCCAGCTTCACCTTCATCTCAGGAGCCATGCCCTTCAACATACAGTAGAAAATATGGTAGTTCCTCTCATCCGGAGCCTGCAGGAGAGAAGAAAAAAAAAGTCAAGAATTAAGTGTTTTAATTTGAATTTTGGGTCCAAACCACTTAGAAATAATATCTCACAGTACGTTGGACAGTGTTTACTGTCTCACCTGTCGACACACACGGGACTTCTCCAGCAGGTACTGCTCTATTTTGGCCCCTTCGATGGCCCCTCGTTTGTTGAAGTGGATGTCAATGTACTTCCCAAAGCGACTGGAGTTGTCATTTCGGATGGTCTTGGCATTCCCAAAGGCTGAATAAACAAGGTGGCAGAGAGGAGCACAAACTCAGACACAGCTCAGCAGAGATCCTGAATCAATACCTAAAGAAACCAGTTGAAGGACTTGAGGTGCTTTTTAGTAACATGATTAATCCATCAAGTGTTAAATTACTGTTTAACTGTGGAAAAGCTCCTGGATATTAGCTATATGGGAGCTAATGAAGCTAAATCAGACAGATAAAAAGTTGATAAACAATGACCTCACAGGACGCCATGATTCCGTGACACCTGTATGAGAACAGGAAAGGTTTAGATGTTTTTCCTGAGTTAAGTTCTGACCTTCGAGGATAGGCGTGGCCTCAAGGACCTGCTGCTCGATCCAAGAGTGCTGACCACTGATTGCTGCCAGGAACTGCAGGATCAGCTTTGTGCTTTCAGTCTTTCCGGCTCCAGACTCACCGCTGCTGTCACCAAGAAAGAACGGTCACACACTCATGCAAGACACGACTGCCATCTGAGGGCACAGAATCATCAAAATAAGCCAAACTAAGTCAGGATATTGTGGGAAAAAAAAACAATTTACAATGCAGTTTCCACTATCAACTAGTACTCTGCACCTATTGCAGGTTAACAAGGCTATAAATGCTCAGAACCAATGTGTGCAGTGACGAACTGACCTGATGATGCAGCACTGGTCCTTGTTGTTCCGCTGCATGTTGAAGTAACAGTTGTCAGCTATGGCGAATATGTGCGGCGGCATCTCACCGATCTTCTTGTTGGTGTAGAGGCGGATCTGGTCAGCAGTGTAGATGGGGAGCAGCTGGTAGGGATTCACCGCTACCAGGATCGAACCTGTGTATGTCTGCACGGAGCCAAACACAGGGAGACAGGTTCACACAGAGAGAGGACATCTTCAATATACAAAAGTATAAGTATGTATGTGTTACCAATAGGTCTTGGCAATACAGTGTATACCACTGCAAAGTCTGATAAATGGTCTTTCAGTGAGAACAGCCAGCTGGTTGGCTGAAAAGCACTTGTGTAGGTCAGTGCTAATGTTAGAAAAACCTCACAAACAGCACAGGCTTCCCCCAGAAGGCACCAGAGAATAAATCTGAAGGTCTGATTAACGCATTTTCCTGAAATGATTTTCTTATTTCTAAGTTTATGAACAAAGATCATGAAGCAATTGGAGACTGAAACTAGTAATTCTTCAATTAAACACATTTTTAGAAGTATGATCAAAAGTAATTAATACGGCAAAATAAGCATAACAATGATGAAGAGTAGAATAGACACTGATCAGACATTTCAAATTAAAAGCATCAACCTCTGGTTCAGAATAGCCATTTACAATGATAAATTATAAGACTGAAGTTAAACCAAGGCATTAATAAAGCAGGAGACGTTAGCACAACAGATGAGTGAAAGTCAAGAGTATCCATGAATTTCAAAGAGATCCAAATGACAGGTTGTGTATTTTATTGTTATGATGACGAAGTTGTTTCAATTAAAAAATGTCACAAACATTACCTGACGGCCAAAGAATACCACTAGAAAACGTTTACAGGGACTGGCAGACAAAAATGTGGATCTCTGCTGATATTGCACATTAAGATGCTCTTGACTGGCATGTATTTACAGCTCAAACTAAAAGCGCTCACATGCGATAGTTGAGTTGTTCTATATATTATTTTACGTGCTTATATGTCTTCACCAGTTTCAAATCTTTTTCTATTTGAAAAGGGAAAATGAGATTCATGGCTACTATTCATGGTTTGTTAAGAGAAAGTGGAACTGCGCCGACGGCGTCAGGGAACGTCATTTTATCCAGTACTCACCCTTCCACCACAATTAGTCTACAAGGAGAGAGAACAAACAGCCAAATGGGTCAGATTAATACACACAGCTTTGTTTAACTGTGTTCCTTTACCTAAAAATTCTGTCAGTCAGAATCTTTTTTTTTTACCTGTGTAACAGTGAATGTGGAAAATAACATGTCTATAAATATCTTTAATTTTTTTTCTCCACATTTTTTAATAAAAGAGTCTACAAAAGTACTTTAATTAGAAAATCACACTGATCCTCATTCTAATTAGGACAAATTTATAGCTTATTTTTTTCATCTTACGGGCATTTTTACACATGAACATAAATTATCAAAGCTACTTAATCGACTAAAATTCAACAAAAAGTTAGGATTAAAATGTTATTTCTTTGTTTTTTATTATTCATTCAGTCTTTCTCCCCTCTGTGTCTGTTTACTATCAGTCGCCAGTCAAAAGAGCGAAGAGCAGACACGCTGCTTTATTTATAGCAACGACTAAACTCCGCCGCTGAAGGTACAAGTAAACAGCTTAACCTGTTTAAGACCTTCACTGGCAACCTCAGGAGCCTCCAGCGCTGGAAAAAGCCCGCAAATCACAAATAATTATGCTGCAGGTGAGTGTTTTCCGATCGGAGCTTAGGTGGGGGGGGGGGGGGGGGGGGGGGGGGGGGGGGGGCGGTCTGAAGGGTCACTGACGTAGATGACGCATTCGTTGTAGCGGATGAGCAGGTTGCGGAGGATGCCGGCCTCGTTGAGGTCGCCCAGCCGGATCATGTCCTCCACCCCGTGGATGGAGGTTGGGTGCATGGGTTTGATGTGGGTGGCATTCTGGGGGGAAATCCAGTGTTCCTGTGTGAGAGAGGAAAAGAGACAGACATCCGATTACATGAACAATCTTTGATCTGGACTTGGTTAGGAAGTGGTGGAGACGAGAGCGGACTGAATCCACATTTACATAAAAATGAACCTCACCTCGATGTGGTTTTGTGTTTTCTATTTTCTCTTTCTTTCTGCCTTTAGTTCATGCACATCAAGCCAAACAGAAACGCTGTGGACTCACCCGCTCTTCATCGTCCAGAACCTGGATCTGTCCGGAATCACACAGTTTGACCACGGCTCCGACTGGGACGTCGAACTCTCGCCCCGTTTTAAGGTCCAACCACACATAGTCCCCCTGAGTCAGGAAACACAGTTCCACTTAGACACAATGGCAGCTCACAGTGTGATGGCACAATTTGGCAATATGTGATGATGGATGAAGAATTAAAGTCATAAAATGAAGATTGATGGTGATAAAAGTTCGAATGAAGATTTTACACAATATAACTCACTACAAACACAAAGCTATGAAATATTAAAGGGTCACAATGAAAGTTTTGAATGATATTAGTAGTGATTTATAAACAAAGCAGCATAGCTTTAAACTGTTACTTTTCTTTTAGAATTTAAACTCAAATTATCTTCTGATCTATGTTAAAGTAAATTAGTAAACTGGTGAATCTATGCAGACCAACAGTTATATATGCAATATTCATATCAACTGATTCATCTTTTGTCCTCAAGTACATTTATTTTAGGGCTACAATGTAATTAGCCAGTTCTGCTATAGCTTGTTTTCATCTTTTAATAGCTTTTAAGTATTCTCGAATATGGACTAAACATTCTCTTTTTCTCCTGGCCTCATATGTAAAAAAATTTTGAGATATTTTGGCAGCTAAATACTCCTTGGATGTGGCCTGCATGATGCTAACAGTACCTGCTGTGTGCAGCTAAGAAGCAGAGGGATTATCTGAAGTAAAAAAAGGCTGAAAATCTTTGAATAGTTGCAGAATTTTTGGATCGTGGTTTGTAGTTTTTGTTTGTCTCTAAAAAGTCCACTGGACTAAAAACTAAATGATCATTAAATGTAGCATGTGTGAGAGAAACGGCTACCCTGCTGCCACTTTAATTGTGTCATTTGTTCTCATAAAACCTGTTATGTGCTCGTAATTTATTGTGAAAGCTGAAATACGACCTGAGTCGCCCACGTTTTGAGCTGCCAGCTCACTAAATAGGGGGATTTAGTTTGAGAAAAGCTCAAATCTGACTCCCTTCAGCCAACAAAGGCCATCAGGTACTGCCAGGGAGGGTAATTTCAGTGATTTCATTTAATCTACATTTAGATTAAAAGCAAGCTTAAATTGTTTGCTGCAACTGAACTAATGAATTTCAAATGATTCCCAGAAAAAAAAACAAAAACAAAAACAAAATTCCCCTCTGGATAACTAACTGCTTAAAAGCAGTGAAAATAAGACTGAGACAATCCAAAACTGTCTGCACATAAAAAAAGAACAAAAAAAAAAAAAAAAAAACAAATTTAAAAGAAGAATTTGTAGGATCAGACATGCACACCGCTGATACATTTCGAAAAGATATCCTCATTTAAATGCTGCTCTCATTTACATTCAACAAAACAACACTTCCAGTTCTTCCTGAAATGCGTCACTCTCTGAGAACTAGTGCATTGTTAGAGAAACAGCAGCCTGACGTCCAAATCTGGCTTTCAAAGACAAATATTTGGCTCCGACAGAAACTGAGCTGCTACAAAGCCGAGGAAGCCAACACCTGACATCAGTGACAAAGAACACGAATAACCCCTTCTCTTGTAAACTTGTTGTTTATCTAATAGTGAATTATGGGAGAAAACAGCAGCCTGCATGTTCTCCCTGTGCATGTACAGCCCAGGTCAAATGATTATTTTGACATTGCTCATGGTTTTGAATCTGAGTTTTGCGTGACTGTCTCTACTCTCCCAAATCCAAAGTCATAGTACTGTATGTAGGAGAAGGAAAAATGCCAAATCAGATAGTCGCAGAAAAATGCATGGCATTACGTGCGACCCCGGACGACCTCGTCCGATTCTGTACGTCATTTCACATTGTCTTCATAAGGGGTGACATTTCGGACCGAGTTCGAACAGTCTTGCAGCACCGCGCACGGCAGACTCAGTGTGAGAGGGGTATGAGACAGAACCATCACAACTAGAGACAATAAGAATATTAAAAAAAAATAGGAGAATATAAGATGTGTTTATAAACCAAACTGTCCTCGTGAAATACATGACCCAGTTGGTATAAACAGAAAACAAAGGGAAGTTTATATTCCAACAACCCTTCAGCAGGTCTATTTTTGAACATTTTGGAATAGAAATGTGGAGGATCTGACCTGCAACCTACTCTGAAGCACCCCAGGAAAACAGCTTTTCACAAAATCACTTAATCATGGTGAGAAATGTTGCAAAACTTCATGTAGATTTGGTCACGATCTCGGCATTTAATAAGAAATATGTGCTCTCGGCTGTTGCCCAGATGGTTTGATCTTTTTCTGGTTAATGAAACAATCCCAGAAGTCGTGTGTGGCGCCTCATACATTCTTAAAATAGCTGCAGACTTCAGATCCTGTTTGTTTAGATGCTAACCGTAAAGGAAAAGCCTCTGGCAAATCCTCACAAGAGAAAAGACCAAGACTGAAACCTCAAGTGCCCCCCTACACATATAAAAACAGCCCAGACCTCGACCTTAAAGATGCTATTTTCTGCTTCCATTTATCCACATCCAGATGTCTCTCTTCCAATGAGATTCATAGCGAGGCTCTGAGCGCAGATTGAGTGTCTGAGCCATGCCCTGCAGTAGTCTGGAGGGGGGAAAAAAAAGGCCCTGGGATCTGCTTATTGAAGAGAAACTATTGATGGCCTGATATGTGGCGACTGCAGCCGACTGGGTGAGGAGACACGCCGGCTTCTGCCCTGACTCAGGAACACGGGAGCATAAATCTCTCTGGTTTTCACTCCATTTTATGGCTTGTGTTTTATTTGTCCTCCTGGATATTTCAGGCCATTAATCATCCTTTTCGTTTCAATTTGTCTCCTTTAAACTGAAATCCAACCCGATAAATCTACTGACCGGTCTCTCGTGGGTTTTGTATGAAGCGATATAAACAGCGTGAAGAACATCTCTCACATCTTCTAATTCAACAGCTTCCTAATCTGACTTCTTTATCTTATCTTTCACTGATATTATAATTGCTCTCTGCTTATCTGCATTGTAAACCAGCTTCTATAAAATAACAGTGTCTCCTGCAAGGGTGATGTAGCGATTACTGCAGCTGAGCGAAGGGAAAAATAGATTTGAGAGAAATAAGTGAGTTCGTGAACCTTTTACCCTCCTTAAGCTGCCAGTTTTGAAATGCCCTTCAGCCAGGCTTCACCCCCATTAAATGCTGTTATATGAAGAACTTCACACACTCCAGCAACTTTTCTTTCAGTAAATCAGTATGGAAACATTGGAAAAGATGCATAATTTTGAAATAAAATATGGTATAAAGAGTAGTTTCAAAATTTTCCTTGTGATCAGCAATATAAGTATAATATTTAATTTAGTATAATATAACAGTAGTATAATATATTTTTAAGTGCTGCTGTAAGCATAAATTAAAAAAAAAGAAAAAAAAACATCTGAAATTTTGAAATATTAAAATAAAATCAGATATCATACTTTTAACTATCATAAATTTCTAAATCATAAAAAAAATGTTTGAAATACTTCAATTCATATGTAGGAAAGCTAAAATAAAATGAAGTTTCACTGTTGGCTGGGGCTAATTATTTTTGAGAAACAGTTTGTTGCCTAAAAAACACTCTTAAATAACTACATCTACTGTTAATAGTTAGGATTACCATTAACTAATAACTTTAAAGCTATGAATGAAGCATGAGCCGAGGCAAGCAGGAGGGAGGAATCAGCTCAGGACAGTTCACCCTGCTGTCCCTTCAATATCGCCACCATCAAAACATTATCTTTAAGAAAAAAAAAGAATGTCATTTAAAGCTTATTTTGGAAGAACTTTTATATTTGAAGCAAAAACAGAAAGTCTTGGAGTTCATGGATCTTCCTTCTTCTGTGCAGATAACAGCTGCCTTGATTTGTTTTTACATTTTTTAAATGTAACACTAAATCTTCCTTGTAGAGGTTAAAACAAAGAATGAGCCAAGTGTGTAAAAGCAAACATTCACCGCAAACTTAACTGGTTGAATTGAAACAAACACACTGATTTCCAACTGATAAATGTCACTGACCTGCTGCAGAATGACCATGATTCAGCTTCGAGTTGATTCACGGACATCAGAAGTCACCCTGTGTGGGCTCTGCAAATAAAACCAGCCACAAATATCACGTCAAGCACAGAGGGAAGAAGAAGAAAAAAGAACGGTGGGAACAGAAACTAGAGACACAAAGTTTTCAAGCCTGAAGCCACAGCAGATCCTGACCGAACGTTGTGATTATAAGATGATTATCAGGAGAGGAAATTAGAAATTGTTTTAAAAGTTTGGATTTTTTTTTTCTTTCTTTAACCGCTCATGTTCAAGATTTTTCAGCCGGAATATAAAATCTCACTTTTAAATTTCTGCTTTCAAGTTCAAGTTAGTAGCACCAGAGTTAAAGCAGGGCTAATCAGTGATGTGGTTACTCTGTAAACGTGAGGACAGAGGAGGAAAGGGGGGCGGGAAGGGGGCGGTCTGCAGAGTTTAAAGGGCCTGGTGGGGTCTGTCAAAGGCTTACTTAGATTCCTGGGGCTAATCCCATGCTTTAGGTATGAGGCAGAGTTGTTGCACTTACAAATGCTGAATCATTTTCTCCCCCACTGATCCGACTCTTTTGTTTTTTTGTTATCCTCATTCAAAACGACAGTGACGAGGCGCCGCGTACAGCAGACCCGGCAGGTTCCTTCACGTGGCACCATTCAGACACAAAACCAATCACAGTGCTTCACAAGAGCGTAGGAAATACATTAAAATAAAAAAACACTGGAAAAAAAAGTAAAAACAACCTGAAGCTGCATTTAAAAAGCCAACATAGATTGAACACAAATGATAAAAGCAGGACAACAATCTGCATCCATGAGGAAATGCCTGTGCAGCAAAAACATGGACCGTACGAGCGGTGGGGATAAAGCATGTCACGGGGGAGGGGCTAAATGTATTAATGACCCATTAGTGCTTCAATAAGTGGATTAACATTTAGTTGGATGTGACTCACCGCAAGCCAGCGAAGTCTGTATTAAAGATTCGTCCTGAGAACAATTCAGCGAGCAGCCGAGCTGCAGAAACACCTCTAAATTCCAGCCGTTCGTAGGAAGTGTGGCTCGCTGCAACAATCTGAACATATGCCGGGACAGAGCCTCTTAGTCTGACCCGCAGGGGGTCGGTCTGGCAGCTGTACCAAACACAGACATATAGATCTGCACTCAAATTTACCGTGAATGTCACTCCGTTCACAGCCCTGTTCAAAGAGCTGAACCACACAGATCTGGGAGTAATGCAACTCACCAGCATGCCGACAAAAAATAATCTCAAGTCGAATCATTTCGCTGTGCGTTAGTATAAGTTCTCACACATTTTACACAGGAAGAGTCTCAGTTATGGCTCCAGCTAAAGGAGCATCTCACTGTAGTTACACTGAAAATGTGGAAGAAATACTTTTATAATATTTTCAAATCTTCAATAATTGCATCTTTACAAACATAGATGAAAAAATGAGAAGTTGGTTAAAGTTAGTAAATCCGCTGCTATAAATGTAAATCATAGATATAGCTTTCAATTGAAGACAATTACTCGATCTTTTTTTTACTAATAAGAACTTAAACTATTATCATTTTCTCTCATTGCTCTTAGTGATTTGTGTGTGTTAAAATACAGTGAGAGCATTTCTGCAGCCCCATCAGAGAAAAGCACAGAGGAAAATGTGTAACAAGCTGTGGATGTCCACATTGTGTGAAGGTAACACTGTGATACATCTTTGTCAAATGTCTTTGGAATCGATTTGCTGCTTCTGACATGTTTTTGTTCAAAACTCTTTACTGTGTCTGGCTGAGTTTTGTCAGGTTTCAAACCTATTTTTGCTTCTGTGTATGCATCCCGTTCATCACTTGGATTGAAAGATCTCTCCCTGATATTATGAGCTGGACAGGTTGCCAGTACCGGTGAAGGGCATGCAATAGAGCTGACAGCCCTGTGTGATTTTAGGAGGACAAAAAGAAACCCTAAAACTGAATCGCTTGGAAAATAATGTGATAGTTGGCTGAGATGTTTTCCTCAAAGCCATGAGACCATATACTGTACTTATCCAATAGATTGTAGCAGTGTGTCAATATCATTGTCATATTTTAAGTTATATCGACAAATCGGGTTTTGGAAACTGTGATATGTTCCGTTTTCACTTACCTGAAGCACAAACAAAGGTTTCATTCGTGATTCTAATCTCTTCCCTGCTTGTTGCCTTCGTGATAATTTATGCACCAAACACTGTTAGAAAACTGAGCATGACGGCAAGTCAAAGAGACGCTTTGTTACACCTCAGGGCTCAAAACCTTTACGTTTCATCATCACAGCTCGCAGACCCCGACTCGACCTGGTCATGCAAAGTCGCACAACACTCCTGCTAAAGCCTTCGCTTTCTAATCTGCATGTGTGGCCCATAATGCTGCTCTAATCAGTATTTGGACCACAGGTGTGACTCACATGGCAGGGACTCAGAGACGCGGGCTCAGAGGGGCGTGAAACTCTCATCATTGGTCAAGGAAGGTGAAGACGTGTGCTTCCATGAGCTCGGTGGTTCATCATCTGCTGAAAATGAAAGTGGAATAAAGTAGTTTAGTTGTAGTGATTGTCACTCATGAAAAGTAAACCTGCTCAAATCCACCTAAGAACAGCGACTATATATGTTCTCAACAAGACGGCAGCAAAAAAAATTGAACCAGTATTGCAGGTTTGAATGAAATACAGTAAAATAACTTAGCTCTGCCTTGGCCAAGTGTAATTTAATAGTTCTCTGGGCTAAGGGGCTTTACTCCCTGATCCCCAAAAAGGCTTATATGCCGTATGTCTGCCTATAAAATTTATGTAGCAATTTATAAGCTTTGACTTGTATTTTGGGGAAATCTCCATCTAAAAGTGAAAGATACGTTCACACATCAGCCAAAGTGTGACCCCCAAGTTGTGAAACAGATTCTTTCAATGTAAACCCTTTAATTTATTGAATATAAACTTGCGATGAAAAGTAAGGACATTTTCAAAGCTTGTTCATTTAGTATTATTTTTGTTTATTCCTTTTTTACGCAGTGATATTTGTGAGGAATGTGCATCTCTGTGAGCTGAGTAGAGAAGAAGGATGAACCTATTCTGCCAGCGTCACAACAGCTTACTCTTGGTGGATCGAATGAGTGAAGTCTGTAGAGGAGTTAAATAATATCTTGTTTAGCAGTTCTCATGATCATGTGGACGAACTATATGCAGCTGCAATAGCCTGAAAACCCCTCTTAATGTGGCCGCCAGCGTTCAAACACAGCCTGCTGGGGGATTTTGTCTTCTATCAGCATTTGTCCAAGGTCAGCCACCGTAGCTATGTTGGCCCCCTCTGACCCCAGATACTACAAACTCAAGTCAACTACAGAAAAAGATGTTAAGCAAGTACATAAGCAGGAAAAAAATATAGTTTCATCCTGTTACTGTTTGTAAGCGAAAGCTTAACAGTCATCATAATCAAGACAAATTACAAAAGTAAAAACAAACAAACATGGTTACCCATTTAAACATGTTTTTAACTGCAGCTGAAAGGAGAGACCAGGTCAAAATGGGCTCAAAATACTCATTCTTTCTCTAACTTGAACTCAACTAACAAAAGTAAGAAGAGAAAAACACCGAGCAGAGCAATGTGTAGTCAGAAACATTGTTAAATGTTTAAATATATGGTATTTTAAGTGCACATTACATCCAGATAGGGAGCAGCTGTTCAGCTACATTTACAGGAAACAAAAACAACAACAACAACAACAGAGAATTGCAGTGCAACAGGTGGAACTCATGGTGACAAACATGTGGTCAATAGTCCTGTAAAAAGTTAGTAATCAGATTTTGAGCTTAGAACTGAAATGATCATTTACAAAGTAGTCAGTTTCCATTTTGTCTAATTAAATTAAATGGAAAAGACACAAAACTGCTTTAGTCTCTCAGCCAGACGTCGTCCTTCCTTTGTATATCATGATGGAGCTTAAGAAACTTTGAAGGGCTTAGGTTGCATTTACTGGTTATTATTTCATATTCCATGTCTTGTAGGAATGTTGTGGACCAAAAACCTCCTTCATATGTCATCACAAAGACGTGCACTTTTGTTCACTCTTGTTATATGTGTGTGAGAAGAGGGGACTTCTCATGGACAATAAGACACAAATAAACAGTGCATCTCCTTGAAGGGAACATAATGGCTGCTGTAAGCGCTGGCACAAGTCGCAGCGAGCGGTAAGAGGCTTTGGCCTAAAGCTAGAGTGGAGCAGCAGCAGTGTGGCCTGGCTGCGGAGCAATAAGCCCTCAGCTCCGGCCCATGTTCACCTGCCACACTTACCCCTCCGCACAGCTCCCTTCTTCCTCCTCCTGCTTTGTTTCCCTTCTTTGTTTATTCTTCTATCAGGCAGCAAAGGCTTGACAAAAAAAAAAAAAAAGGATGAAAAACTAAAGAGGATGAAGTATTTTGCTCTGTTTCTGTCTTTTGTCTGGTACTCCACTTCTTCTTCTTAAAGTCATCCCCACGGGCTTCACCTGCCCAGGTGCATTGTGGTCCCCGGGGTCCCTGCAGGTGTTGTGGTGTTGACGGTCCAGCTATAGCTTAATGTCTGGGTCAGTAACGGTGCCCTCCAGACTCTCTCGCTGCGTCTCATTCATGGCTGCTGATCCTGATTAGCTGGGAGGTGGAGCCTGTTGGTGGCAGATACAGGGACCAGCTGGGAGGTGGAGCTGAGGGGGGGGTGACCCAGGTCATGATTTCCAAGTTGTTGCTCTGGCGCTAATTTGAAAGAGAGTGAAAGCATGAACCACAAAAATTTGGGTAAGCAGCCAGGAGATGCTCGGATCCTCACAGAGCTCTCCACATCATGCATGACGTCTGTAAGCATGAAGGCAGAAAGACTGCGAGACGCATGAAGAAAACCAGAGAGAAAGTGTAGGATCTTCTCTACGATGCTGCTATAAACCCTCTGTGGAGCGTTACAGAGCAAACATGTTATCTTTCCTTGCACTGACTTTGTTTAATCATATGTTTCATAAACTTTTAGATCATGTTATAACAATCAAACCTTTTACGGATTAGACGTACCGTGCAGTCGTTAAGATGTGTTACAGCAACATTTATAGTAAGCCATAAATGTTGCTGTAACACATCTTAACGACTGATTCACACACCAGCTGGTTGGAGGAAGTCGCTTCTTCATCTGAATGTTAGTTGGCATTGGACAAAATTGATTGCTGCTATGTACGGTTGGAATTTGCTTTTAATTACTTCACCAGAGGGGAAAAACATGCTTTATTATGATGACCATCTAAACCATCTAAACTAGTGCTTCAAAGTATTTTACAGGAGCCTATTATGAGTGTGTAATGCTGCAAATTTACACAACAGTGAGTAATGTCATGCAGTCTAATATATTTTATTTAAAATGTATCTAAAGTCTGTTTGACGACCAAGTTTGCCATCAAAATATGCAACAAATTTAAGGTGTTTACATCCTCTATAACCATGTTTCAGAGGATGTAAATAAAGTGAAACTACTAGAGAGGCAGCTTTGATTTTGATTAAGTTTGAAATATTAACTCCTCTCCTGTGGAATTAGTTTTGCCTCAAAAGTCTCAAAAGGATAAATACGTTCGGTTATTGGAGGCTGAAAGATGCGAGGAAGCGACAGAGGAATGTGTAAGACTGCAGCATTGTTTACTAATTTACATAACTTTCCATTAATATTTTATGATTAGTGTTTTTCAACCTAAAACCTTCACAATTAATCCAATTAAATCTGTTCTACTATTTGTCCAATGACGACAAACTCAATTAGATTTTTCTCTTTTATTTCAAAGTCATGCCACAAGTTGACATTAAATACAAAAGAAAAAAAAAATTATAATTTCAGATTGTAGCTATAAAATAACCACAGTGTAACCGAGAACCGAATCTGACGAGCGACGTCTCGAAAGAGAAGAAGAAAAAAAAGAAGGTAAAGCTCACGCTGAAAAGAACACATGGACTAGCACACAGTACAGAACATACAGCACAGCTCTCTGATGCCTAGCTATCAGTAAACATACCGGTCTGGAACGCAAAGTAGAGTGGATATATAAAATTAACAAGGTTATAAAATACTGATAAAAGATACTTGTTATAAAGACGGTAGCATCTTCTAGAAGAGTCACCATGCAGTAGGTATTCCAGTCTCCAGTTAATAAACATCAGCAGAAAAATACAAGAAGAATCACAAGCTCATTCCTTGAGAGGACAAGACTCTACCCCGGGTAAAAACGTCAGAAATTCCCTACGGTCTGCATGATGCCGTCACTGAGGTGAACCTGGTGTAGCTCCCATCTTAGACACATGCAGCGGAGCGCGAGTCGGCGAGGCTAAAGCGTCAGCGCGCAAGCAGCCGCTCCGTCTGCAGGCGATTCATGAAAACCCACAAAAATAGAAATGCTTTCTCGCTTGTCTTCAGTTTCATCTGCCCACTTGATTCCTACGCCCATTAGACCTCACTGGAACTGCGAGAGCGACCTTTGAGAGTTAAGGTTTTTCAATTTCGATAAAAGTTTGAAGGTAATAATGTAAGAAAAACCTGAAGAAGAGGCTTCGGATGACACACCAGTCAGTCTGGGATCTGCACTCTGAATGATCTATGTTCTCTATGTTAATGACACTTTGATTTCTTTACCATCTACATAATTTTACAGTCCTGAAGTCTCTCTATCCAACAAATTAATCTACAAATTCTGCTGACCTTGCAAAGCACATTAAACAAGAACTCTCACTAGGACTCAATAATTTGAGCAAATAATTGTGTTTGTGCTGTCAATTAAACAAACATGCAGGGCTCTATAACAAAGGCAAGTAGGGAGTTTACTCCTAAGGTGTTTCCTCTGGACTTGGCCAGGTCAAAACTGACCCATTTGAGAAAGCATGAATGATTTGGCGCACATCAAACAAGTGGATCACCCAAAGATGTCTTTTAACCAAACCTTCAAGAGCTTCAACTGAAGTCTTTTAACACAACTTCAAAACTGCTGTGTCATCCAAGAAGATTGCAAATAACATGGACAAAAGACTAGTTCCGACTTATGTTTTGATATAAGGTGCTATTCCTGTCTTAGCTGGGACAAATAAAGCCAAAATTATCCAGAATGCATCGCCTTGCATGCAGCCCAGCACACAGTGTTGGTTGTGGACGTTGTCCTGCAGAATAGAGCTGTCCACCCATCATGTGTTCTGTCTGCAGCCTTTGTTCTGCTGCAAAAAAAACCTAAGACGTACCAGAACAAACTGGAAGGCAAGCTTTTGTTTCTCACTTTGACCGGGAAAAGCATGAAAATTGCTTCAAACTATCAGCAATTTCCAGTATATATCAGAAGACTTAATATACAAAATGAAAATGAACATACATGAAAATCATATAACTATCTAGCATGAAAGTCGAAAATGTTCATATCTTAATAGAATTGTTAATTAGCATCTCTCATGTGTCATTGATCTCTCAACAATAAAGTCGTCCAGTGAGTGTTATCCAAGGCCTCTTCTTTCATTTGTTCCCTGTTACCCAGTGTAGAGGAAGGTAAGTGAGATCCCATTCTACGATTTAAAAAAAAACTTTGATGACTTGAAAGATTTAAATATGGTAACAACATTTTGAAAGTCACTATCCAGCATATAAAACAGCCTGAACCTACATAAATCCTACCAACTGTATTTGTGTCTTCCATAAAAATCATATGAAACTCAACTTACCCGTGAAACTAATGGGAAAAAAAAATGAGATAAATGCTTCCGTTTGAAAGTCATGAAACACAATTTATTCAACAAAATGAATTTGTCCTAAGTCAGTGAATTATTTTGAGTCCACGCTCCTCTTAATTCACCCGAGGTCTAATGGGAATAGAAATAAGGTGGCTTGGTTCCTCTCAGTACTGCTGCTGATCGGTCCAGAGGTAGCGGGCATGAACGGCTTCCTCTTAAAAGCTCTGTTTTGAACACCCATCAAAACATGGATCCCATAACAATAACTGATAAAGTCAGAGTTGCTGCTACTTTTATATACATACTGTTCACTGCAGGATACTGGATACAAAATATTAGAAAAACTGGATACTGTTTCAATGCATGCAAGTGTGCAACATAAGCCTTTTTCTTTTTTTTTTCTTTTTTTACTTCACACAGTATGTCTATCAAAGTAGCAACAAGCGGATTATGTTTCTGCGACACTCCGAGAACTGAAAAGGTTTACTCTGTGATCCGTGATGGTGCGAGCAGATTTGAAGCTTCTCTTCTCTCTCTTTTTTTTTTTTTTCTTTTGCTACATGCACTGGCATTTTTTTGGATTGGTACAAAAGGAGTCACCACCGTCGTGAGCAGTTCAGCGTTGTCCGAATGGTTTTTGTCGAGCCCGGTGTGCTCGACACCACCATGCGGGAAGTATGTACAGACGACCGAGAAGCTCCTGTAGGGACTATCAAAATAAACCAGCCAAGGTCCGGACGATCCAACCAAGCCTGGCTGGTCTGAAAGGCTGGATTCTGTGTGTGTTTAACAGTGAAAGCCTGAACACTTTTGGCAACATGTGCAACAATTACCATGAGCAGAAACAAAAGTAAGCCGAGATGGAACATAAGAGCTGAAAGGATAACGCCCCGCCAAAGGTGTCTTCAACTCCCACTTCGTTTACCCACAATGCATCCTTTCACAATAGACCGTTTGTCTTTTTGGCACTGCTGTGGCACACGAGTCGAGACCTCGAGGAGGAACGCCTCCTTGGAATTTTCATGCGGAGCTTTGTTATTTCAGCTGAGTGAAGCTCCCGTAACTCGTGCTCGCCAGTCAGAGCTGTCGTTTTGTGCTGTTGGATTTCCGTCTCACATCCATACAAATCATTCCCAAAAAAAAAAAAAAAAAAAAGCACTGAGGGAGCTGTATAAAAAAATAAAAGGTGGCTGATGATATTAAATATCACCGTACAGCCAAAAAAAAAAAAAAAAAAACACAAAATATGAGCAGAAGGAAGCCGACATTGTCAAATACGCAACAAAACCATGAACACTAAACACACTCCTCATCTGACTTAACCAGCAAACATCTCATTTACTGCCATTTCTTGATTTTATAAAACATACATATCATTATATTAGTATAAAGTTTCCTTTCAAGTTTGGGTGTAGAAATGAATTAAATGTTTGACTTGAGGGATTCAAATTACTGTATTATTCACGCACAATAGTACATATACAGCATGTTCAACCTTCTTCGTATAACTTTATCCTGTTACTCTAAATGAACATTTCAGTGTGAGATAAACAATGCATATTTGTGTTCTGTTAAAGCCCTGAGCATTACAGGATTGCATTTGTCTCACAGGTTTTGGAGACTTTATTTTTGTTTTTTCTTCCAAGAAGATGAAATTAAAGTCCTGCACAAATTCACCTGATATTATAATTACATTAGTTTCAATTTAGTTTTAGATGTTACATTAATGTATATTAATTTTTAACTGAAGCTCAGCGGAATTTTACAAAATCACATTAACTTTGCAGGCAAGTAACTGAAATAAACTTTTTCAATTAATTTTTTTCACACAACTAATGCATAAAAAAAATCATAATTTTAGACTCCTTTTTTACTTTATTATGCCGATTGAATGTAATTTAACATAGTTTGAGATATTAAATCAGCAATGCATTCTAATGTTTGATGAACTCTTATACAACTCAACACTGACTGGATTTTAAAAGTATTAAAAGCACAATTTTAGTGTCAGACTGACAATTTTCCCGAGATAATCCAATTATTTTTTCAAAGTTACATTGCTATTGTATGGAAACCAAAAAACTGAGTTATAATTAAATGTAAATGATGAATACCAATTAGTTTTCAATTTAAAACACTGTCCGAACAGAGAAGCATACTATAGACACATAATGACATAAAAGAGAATTAGATTTTTAGTTCATGAATGAACAAATAACCTAAAGTTTTCTTTAATTATCATAATATAAATAGGCTTTTAATAATTTCTACATTTGTGGTTACATACAGACAGAAGAGACTACACACTCTGATACAGTCAAATGTGTCAACAATAACAACATTTGAGCAAAATGGATGTTTTAAAAGAGATATATCCTTTTCTTCTTTTTATTTTATCTGAATGGATCCCAGATAAAGGGCTATCTTGAACAGAAAGTTGCTCTTAATGTTGATTATGAGCTCATATACAGTTAGATAAGTATTTAAAAACATGCTGCTTATATTCATGTAATTTTTATATCGAACTCTGGTTTAAATTGGAGAATTATGGTGTCAGTGAGAGACGACATGGCCAGATTGTGGTTCTTTTATTTGTTAGCGCAGGAGTCAAATCGGGTTTGAGGACAAAAATTTGGCATAACTTTAAATTTGGGATTGTACTTACTGTTTTACAGATGATGAGATGTTTGATTCTGCAACTTGTAGCAACACCCAATCCCAGCAACCTCCAACTTTGGCACTGATAACCTTTAAAACAATAAACCAATCTGTTATACTAATTCAAGCAAATTTTGAACATATTCACAGTATTTAAGGATCAAGAACATTTTATAAGCGGAGTTACACAGATAGGACTTCAGTGTCTTGCAAAAGGACACTTTAACTCTACGGGAAGGAGACAGCCTCTGTTTTTTTTTTTTTTGTTTTGTTTTGTTTTTTCTTGAAGGGGTCTGTAAATAAAATCTAACGTTATTTCACTTGGCACTACAGTTTCTTACACCGGCTGTAACTTCTTGTTTAACTTTCCCCATCTGCCAGACCGAAAAACAACGAAAAGAGCACTAAGAGGATAAATAGCACCTAAATATTCGTCGACAACTGCTGCTAATGTCCACATACGCTAGAGGCATTATGAATGCATCACTGTAATACAAGACGTAACTGTTTCAAACCGATTGATATGATCAGACCGACATGAGGTGCATTAGTGCAGACATGCTGACTGCTCAGAAACTAGCATTTCCAAGACTGTTGAGATAGAAAGAATAAATATATATATATAGTAACAATTGAACAGTACAATACAAGGCCATGAACATATTGAAAAATAACCCATGCAAGACACATTTAGAAAGATGCTGTACACAGAGATGGGTGACCGATTAAATGCCATGTGTGACAGTTCAAGTAATGGAGAAAAAGGCTTAAAAAAAAAAGAAAAAAAATACAGGAGAACAGACTCGATAATTTGAGAGATTAGTCCATGAATGGTTGTTGTCTTACATTCAAAGAAAACGTCTCAATAATGACAGAAAGTTACATTTCTACTCATCATAAAATGCGAGGAAAAAAAAAGAAAAAAAGAAGACAAAGTCAGAACCGAAAGTCTATAAAACTTGGATTGCACTTCCGAAGAAACAAAATAACACAGGTTGTGATTTTACGTCCGGGCCTCTGTCACAAAAAAGCCCGGTGAAGAACTGACTGGATGGTCGCGTGGTCGACGCAGAAAAGAGAGTCATGGTTCATCAGAGAGAGATTACATTGTACCAGTGATGGTTCGACAAGCAAAAACCCTTCCAAACTCAACAGTTCGTCCATGTTGTTCTCCTGCTGCGGAGGCAAAGCCGGGACCAAGGCGATGGCACGGGTTATTTGGCAGGACGTCTCCTCCTCACAACATCCTCCAGGGTCTTTTTCTTCAGAGCCAGTCAAAACTAAGTAAAGTGCAAGGTGTGTGTGTGTGTGTGTGTGTGTGTGTGTGTGTGTGTGTGTGTGTGTGTGTGTTTATCCCGTAAAGGGCTCGTTTCTGTTCGGTTCCACACCTTTCTTTAAGAAATCGTTTCTTTCTCCCAGGTTTGACGAGGATTAAGTGACACGCCCAAACACTCGCATTCACACACGCACACACAAAAAGTCTCACTCTCGCAGACACACTCACGCCTGTTCTGTGCCAACAGCAGAAAACACGGCTGCTGTTCTTGGGGATCACGTGGCGTGAGTCTTTGGCCCGGGCCAGCAGACTCAAGTCAGAGGAAGCGTCAGGCAGTGGTGTTGCCGATTAAGAGATGATGTGGCACAGGGGGTGGTGGTTTGTCGCTAGGCTTGGGCCGGGACGGGCCAGGCCGGTCCGAAAGGGACGAAAAAAGAGAGCGGAGGGCCCAGCTCGTCTTTGGTCCCATAAAGCACTTGATTTATGACGGGGTGAATATCTTCGCACTCCTCCGGACCGGGTGTGGGTGCACGCATGGAAAGGGGAGCACTACCAGAAACACCGGCTGCTGAGCTACGACCACACACGTGTGCACCACAGGCAGAGAGGTTTTTCTTTTTCATTTTTTTTTTTTTCTTCCTTTCTATTTTTAAGCCATGCAGTTTAGAGATCGTCCAAAGCAACCGGCGGAAAGCGTCTCGGGGAGTTTTCTACTGGTGGTGATGGAAGACGGGAGGCAAGACTCGTCACACAGGAGCGCGCTCACAGGACAACACAGAAAAGCTCTCAGTAGAGGGAGAAAAATAGCTGCTGTTGGCTTTCTGTTTGTAAAGTCCACAGTAAAAAGTGACAGACAGTGCTGCATGCTCTCTGAAGCACCGGCAAACTGCTTGAAGACTTGAGGTGTCAGAGTGGGCCGACTGGGTGGGAGGATTATCCACAGATAGAAAGAGGGCATAAATATGTCCAGGTACAGGAGACAGAAGGCGACATGGAAGTAAAGAAAAAAAAAATAGGGGAAGAAGATGTGATGCAGATGTTGAGAAACAGAAAAGGAGGCTGTGCTAACACGGAGAACAGCTGATTCAGATGATAAACCCAAGTGGTGATTAGCATAACCCCCCCGTCTCCTCAAGGTGGAGAGACAGACTCAGCCTTAAGGCAATGCATAGCCCTTGGAATCATTGGCACATGCATGGAGAGTGCAGAAATGTCTGCATATGTATCGTATGTGCATGTATACGTTGGTGTGCATGTGTCCGATAAGAACAACACACAGAAAGTAAAGGAGAAATCTGCTGATTGTGGAGTCACAAACAACAGCGGCAGGGAAAAATAGTCATTTTCTAGCTACAAAACCTGTAATAACACCTAATTTAGGAGAAAATCTGAGAAGCAAACACTAAATGATGGACAATTTCGGCAGGAATGTGTTCAAAGATTTTCGAACCCCCCCCTCCCCCGTGTCGTCAGTGGACACCTTGTGGGTGTGGAAACATCGCTGCAGACGTCAAAGCTGAATCGAATGCTGAAGCAAATAATCACAAACTCATGAGAGACGCAGAGCGAGTGCAAGCGACAGGAAGAGACACGGCGAGACTCTGCATCGGCTGGAAAAAAATGGGAGAGTGAAGGAGAGCGGCGGCCACAAGCGGGGAGCCGATGGCGCGAATGATCCGGTCAGATGTTGGTGAGCGTGGTGGAGGTGATGAGGCGCACAGTGAGCGTGCCCGGCAGGTCGTTGTCCTGGCGGCTGCCCTTGTCGCGGAGGTGGAGCGTGTGCTGCTCCTGCCGCTCGTTGGGGTCGCTGAACAGGATCACCTGACCCAGGAAGGTGTCCACGATCATGTTCTTGTTGTAGATCTGTTGGCCGCTCGCGGGAAGGTAAGGAGGCGGTCCGAAAGCCGGGGAGGAAAGCGAGGAAAAGAGAGGAGAGAGAAGACAAAAGGCAGTAAGCACAAAAGAGGAGGCTCAGCAGGGGGGGGGGGGGGGGGGGGGGGGGGGGAACGACACAGCAGCGAGTGAAACTAAAAAGATGACAGAATGTCTCAGAAGAAGACAGGGAAACGCCAAGGATGAAATAAAGTGTAGGAGTACATGAGTCTGGTAGGAGAAAGAGGAATAAATCTGAAAACTAAACCTGGTTGATCAGTTTTTCTAATAAAAATGACTTTCAGAGGGAAGTGACCTCCTGTGTCAAGTTTGCAGGTAAAAGTCGTTTCGCACTGATTTTTTTACCTCGGAGAAAAAATGAGTGATAGTCAAAAATATCTTTGATGGTAGCTTCACAGAGCTTTGTCTTTGTGAAGATTAAATAACAAGTCTGCTTTGCCATAATCTCCAGAGAGGGTGAGAAATATCACCATCACCACTTCACTGCAGTCAGCAGTTACTGATCAAAGCAACAGCAGAACAACACAAACACATCACCCACCATTTCTGTTCAATCATACTTTTAGCACACTATGCAAGACATATATACCCTCGCTATCATTTAATTTAAGTGCAGCTTTTTCATTTTAATTTTACATATTTTATAAGGAAATATTTCAGCAGATTCAGCTGAAGAACAAAGATATATTTTACTGGAGCAACAAGCAAAAAAAAAAAAACCCCAAAAAAAGTATAAAATACTGAAGTACTAAAAAATGCAGTCTCTGTTAAAATTAAGTGCATGAATATTTGATCCTATTTCATTTGACTATTAATTATGACATTAAGAGATTTTTAGGTAGAACTCCCAGGAGAGACATAAGCCGTTGAAGTTCCAATCCACTGTGGATTGAAATTCTCTCATATATATGCTGCAATGAATCCCTTTTCAGTTGTTTTCTTTTTAATTTCATTTCACTGCTTTAAAGCTGTGTGTGTTTTTGTGTCTTGTCTTAATGTTTTTTTCTAATTTCTTCATGTGGACCACGTTGAATTGAGTCGGTACAGAATGAGCCGTACAAATCAATGTCTCCCGCTGCTTTGTACGAATAAAACAATTACTGCGAGCGTGAGTTCCTGTTGAAAGCAACTAAAGCTGTGTATTCATTGTTAAGTTATTGAATTGTCCCAACACAATTTTTGGTGTGTTTGTAACTACTGGGTGAGAACAATGCTGAACGATTTCTTTCTCACTCACTCTGTCCGCCCACCGGGCCTCCTCCATTTATTTTAAATAAAACAATTTCACAGCTCTGATAGAGTAAACGCAGCATCGATATTACCACAGAAAATCCCTCTAACAAGTACAAGGACCTACAAATACTGCCTGATATTGGGCCTGTAAGTGATTGGTCATGGACATTCAGCTAAATTATGTGGGACTAAATGAGAAAAGGATTTGTTACTGTCTTGATGATCACCTGAGAGAGAAACTGTGTGTTCACTGATCTTCACAGGCTTTATAACATTTTTTTTTTATGCAAATTCACATTTGTCCAGGCAGAAAGCATTTCAAAGCAACTGGATCGGGGGAAAAAGTCTTCTGAGACAGGTGGTGGCTGTGGCAGTGTTCTCGTTCACCTGGGATTTGTTGGGTTTTTTGGTCTTTCAGCTTCACTAAAGGTCAAGGTCTTATCAATTTCTTGCATGAATGGACCTGTGCATTGTGACAACTCTTATCCAAATGTAAAGAGAGGAAAAGGGAAGAACGACGACGGCTCTTTTAACCTTATTGATGTGGAACATTTGTAAACAGATCATTTTAAAAAGACAGCATGCTGACAGCAGAACAAAGAAGAAAATAACTAGTGCCTAGTTCAGATGTAGTTTGGAAAACTTCACTGCATCCTTCATTCAGTGTGTGATTAACAAGTCCCTGCACCCTCTGTGTGCATCATTACTTAATTATCCAGCTCTGCACTGTAAACAGTGACTCAGCTAAAGAGGAAGAAGAAGAAGAAGAAAAAAAAAAAAGCTCCTCTCAGCTGATATGAATCA
Organism: Salarias fasciatus; assembly: GCF_902148845.1. Lineage (NCBI taxonomy): Eukaryota > Metazoa > Chordata > Actinopteri > Blenniiformes > Blenniidae > Salarias > Salarias fasciatus. The sequence continues at coordinate 19,225,462 of NC_043754.1, forward strand.
ACTTGACATCGCCTGAGGGAAGAAAAAAAAAGTACTTCTGCTTCGTCTTCTCAAAGATATTTCAAAGTGCCCTTCAAATGAAAAATTGTTTCTTCTTGTTTTTAATATATTATGTCTCTGAACCAACATTTATCTCATGACATGCACTTTTCAAGATATTGATATTTTCCCACATCAAGCATCTGACAGTCATCCTGCGCTCGGGGGCGTTTCCTAAGCCCCGCCCCCTTCTATTGTGACACATATTTAGCTTCATGAAGGGTCTCTGCAGCAGCTCAAACTGACTCATATTCAGCATGATTGACAACTGGAGACGTCAATGAAATGTAGAAATGTATCCTTTTAGAAGTGTTTTGACTTAAATACCTATAAACGTGAAAATACGGCTCCTTTAAAGTTATTTTCTATTGAAGTTTCCATTTAAATAATTGAAAGAAAATATGTTCTTTTCTATGCATTTCTTAATCTTTCGATCATCTCTGGAGCATTTAGAATTGTACACACTTGCACAAAAAGCTCTTGATCAACCACAACATTATGAACACTGACAGTCAGCTGTGAAAAACACTGATCATCTGGTTGGTTGATCGTGTCAAAACTGAATGCACACGGCGGGGTAAACACTGGTTACACGGTCCGAGCCAACAGATAAACTGCTGTAACTCAAACTGTAGCAGTGGTTGATGCTGGTTCAGAAAGAAAGGACTGACAATATCAAAAACTAACGTGGTTATGATATCTTGGCCGGTGTTAAAGAAATTTGTTCTTAAATTGATCTAGTGAACTGTAGAGGGGATCAGGAGTGTTCAGTTTGTGATCTCAAATGCACACTAAGAGAATCGACGATGTTATTGTCTCCCAAATCAGCGGTACAGCAGCCGGACGGACGGTGCAGAGGGACAGCTCACCTCGATGTGGATGCCGTCCTTGGGTTTCTTGCGGTAGAACAGGCCTTTGATGTCAAAGTTTGGGCACCGTGTGTCCTTTTGAACTGACGAGCGAACCCTCTCTCCTTCACAGGTGATGATTACATAGGGATCCACCGCTGAGCCAAAGATAAAAAAAAAGAGGTCATTTAATTAACAGTGTGCAAAGTGGACTCAAGGCTTTCGTGAAATCTGATTATCTTCTTGATACATGTTGGAAAATGGCAAGAAAGGCTCGTCACGCACTCCCACAGCCCAGACTGATAGTACGCTGATATTCAGTGTACTATAATGTGTGATACAGGAAAGCAGCAAATCCACACTGCAAACTGCTCTCTCAATGAGAACCAAACAGTTTTAAAGCCACTGTGTGAAAGGTATGCACATTCTCAACTTTACTGCCATCTTGTGGAAGAAAACATAAAGAAAAAAGGGCATTCTAGACAGATTTCCATAGAAATGCTTATTTTTTTTATACAACCTCCTGAAAATAAAGGCTATATTCCTGGAAATCTTTGCACACAGTGGCTTTAAAGGTGAGTGACTGGTAAGAGTTACAGCAGTTAGTGCACACACAGTGACTACAGTGTACTGCAGGCTGGTGCTACAATATTAATTCAACAGGTGGTGCTGTGGTACCTCTTGCTTTGCGCAGAAGCCTTTTCTTTTCGGGATAGAGGCAGTGCAGCTCTGTGGGTTTTTACAGGAGTTTATAGAATTTCTTGTAACACATGAATCAGACATGATCTTTAACATGCTGGCCGCACCACGGCCATACTCCCACCTCCATTGGAGTCCTGTCCCTGCAGACCCTCAGCGTTCAGTACATGGACCTGAGTGACCAGCTGAGGGTAGCCACACATCCCCGTCCAGCACGTCTGAGGAGGCTCGTCCAGAGTCAGTTCTCTGGAGACCAGACGGAGAAACATCAACACCGCCGACCTCTTCTTTTCGTTCTGTGTACTCCACTAACATCCAACTTGTTGAGGAAATGCATTTTGAAAGGCTTTCAATTGAAATGTTACTTTTAATAGCCTTTTCCCTTCATATATCACTGACCTGTTAACAAAAGAAAAATCTCCCTGCGGAGGTGACGTCAACTGAGTGAGTAATCTCCTTCCAATCTCTTCACGAAACACACATATTGACTAGTTTTTACTGTCTTTTCTTTATCTATTTATTGTCCTCATCTGTCCAATGTTACCTGTTCAGCACTTGCATGTTTTATAATGTGCTTTACATACATATACATATACATATACATATGCATATACATATACATATACATATACATATACATATACATATACATATACATATACATATGGAAAGGGAAAGAAGCACTAGAACACAGAATTAAAAGGTGTATTCATCATAAGAGGGAAAAAAATAGTGTGGCAGGTGTTTTGCCTCTACTGTAGATTTTGTTTCTTTTGAATGGGGTTTTTTATCTGCAACTCCTACAATTTGTAAGTGAAGTTTCTTGGAGTACACAAATAATTGGGTTTTTCTTGTATGTAGAAATGTGTGTAGGCAGCTGCAGGGTGTTTGGATCAACATCATTATTCTTGATTTTACTGTTTTGTGGCTCAGTGTACATGCTTGGAATAAATTAAATCTAATAAATGTCTCTGAGTTATGACTCTTTTTTTTAAAGAATGGAAAATGCACTGATGGGTGGATTTGATTCAGGTTGATGCTACTTCAGGTTTGGAATTTCAATCTGAAATGATCACAAACAGATGAAATGTTCAGCTGTGATTATGTGATTTAGTTTATTTTTATTGAATTGCTGATTTAATAAATCAATTTCTGACATATAAACTGGCTTCAAGCATTTAAAAATCTTTCTTTGGACAGTTTTGTCCTCTATTTAAAAAAAGGAAGAAAAAAAATTCTGATCCTCATTGTCTAATTTTGGATTATTACTTAAAAGCTCCGATGACGAGCACTAAAGCCAAATGAAATTTGAATAATTCTGTCTGTGTGTCATAAATGTAAAATCCAGTGACATTTTTTATTCCTTGAATTGTATTATGGGTCACATATTTACTTGCAGTCAGAAGGCACATCAGTGAAGACTCGGAGCAGAAAGTCGCCCTGCTGCCCGGGGTCGAAGGTCGTGGGAATGATGACGTATCGGCCTTCCTTCAGCTCTTTCCTGAGGAAGACGCAGCGCGAGTTGATGTAGATGGAGCCCGCTACTTTCTGCTGGGCTGAGTGCATACGGTACTTCCGATTCAGCTCCACCTGCAGCACGACGAGACGTGACAGCTGAGATTTGCCAGGCCGGGAACGCGCGCACGAGCCCGTGCTCACGTGCACGCTCCTACCCGGTGTATGTCGAAGCCTATGGCCAGGTTCTCCCCTTTGCCTTCTTTGGGTGTAGCTCTCTTCTCTTTTTGCTGTAAGCAGATCAGCACCTCGTCCTCCACCTTCTTCACGTCAAACACATACTGCGGAGAGCCGGTGAGGACATCAGGTCACGCCCCAGCGCCGCTCCTCTGCTCGGCTAACAACAGAAGCGCGTGGACTCACCTGAGGGTTCTGCAGGAAGGTGGCCTTGTGGTTGATGCAGCCGCCCGATCGGTTGCGGAGGGGATCCTGGCGGTGGACCCAGGAGCCCCTCATCACCTCCTCCTCCCAGGTCTTGTGGATGCTCAGGTAGGAGGTGTTGATGAGGCGGCACAGGATCAGGTCAGTGAAGTACTGGCAGAAATCGTCGAACGTCATCCTGCGGGAGGGCGGGAGAAGAAGGAGAAGAGAGACCGGAGAGAGAGTGGATACCAACTAGAGGGAAGAAGCTTGAAGAAGAAGAAGAAAAAAAAAAAAAAAACAAAACCTTGAACAGGTGCAAAAAGAGAGGAAGCGAGAGCAGGAACAGGGCAAACGGGTAGATGAGGAGACATGGTGCTGACGTGCAGTGAGCTCAAACTTAAACTGTTTTTGCGTCAGCACATTGATGGCGCTTACCAGAACTCGCCGTCATCCTGTACAGTGACGCCCAGCTTTTCTCTCTCACTCTTGCTCACTTTGTTCCACTCCTCTGAACTGAAATCGACAATAAAAAAGCAAAATACACCACATTTAAATGCCTCTTCTTGAAATCACGAAGACAATCTGTGAATCTTTTAAAGAAGTCTATGCTCTCCTCTTGAACTGGAATTGAATTGTTGCTGTTCTTGCGGCGGCTGTTTTAAATGTAAATTGAGAAAGAAGCTGTTCCATTCTGATGATTTCCTTGACATCGTGTGGTTTTCTGAGGAACACCTGGTACCAAGATATTATTCTGGGAACAAAACCAAACCAGATAATGCAGGATAAACCAGGATAACGCATCCTGTCACAAAGCACAAATGATTTAAAAATTGTTCCAGGACTTCCTTAGATCCGAATCCATTTGAACATCATATCTGAACTTCTTCCCAGATGTTCCCACCTCCTCCTCTGCCTGAGTGAATCTTCTCCTCTGACCAGGCAGATGCATTTTAAACTCCGTTTGTCAAGAATATGGGAGACCACACCCTTCGGCTTGTGGCACTTGAAGGATCTGCTCCCATCTGGGTGCTACATACACACCTTGAGAGATCCAGCGGAGTCCCACACCTCGATAGATCAGGGCTGTCATCATCACGCATGTGAGACTGAATTCTAACAAACTGCATCAGGTGTATAAATCATGGATGGATGTGTCTCTCATGGGCACCATTCTGTTATTGCCTCAGCTGGAAAATAAACAGTATGTAGTATTTGCCGCTGTGAATCATACCTAAACATCGAGGTCCATTCTGTATTCACTGCTCAGGGGAGGATCTGACATTTACAGGCTGCATTAGCTCCGTGTTTATGTCTCTGTCTGTTTGTGATTCACTGACAAACGTCCACATCTCAACAGTCTGTCGGCCCCCATTTACAGTAACGGGTTTTATCAAACCATGAATAAATTATTCAGCGACAGTGAGTGAATGATGGCGAAAGGAGAGAGATGACTCACGTCTTTTTAATAACATCTGTCTGTCTTTGAGCCTCATCAATAATTCAGACTCCATTATTATCCGGCTTTACCACCTCCGTGTTTGTTTCACAGAGTCTGGCAGCCAACAAGTCGGGGACGGAGACGCGGAGGGAGCGGCTCAATCTCAGTTTTATCTGTCGCTGGGAGAAGTGTGGGGAAGCATAATGAAGGAGAAGAGCAGGCAAGACTCTTCTCTACAAAGAGCTGAATTTGGTTACCCTTGTTTGCTCTGTTGGCCCATTAGCTTGATTGCATTTCCATTTTTCATGACATTTCTCTTTGTGCTGCTCTCGGGTTTACGTCATGAAGCTCATCTGGAGCGGTCTCTGTCCGGCTCCCGCTTGCTCATTCATCACATGGAGCCTTTTAGAAGGGAGTGTTTTTACAGACCAAGGGGAATCGGTTATATTGGTGTAGGTCAAAGCAAGGTAACATATTACTGAGTGAATTTATTGCTTCTGTCTGTGATTCATAGATGCATTTGTGGATTGACGGATGAGCCGCGGAGCCGAGGGGCTTCAGCCGTCCCGCCTGTAGGTGGCAGCGCTGCGGTTACCTGTCGCTCCAGGGGCCGCTCCACTCCTTCTCTCCCCAGGGGTTCCTCATGCGGATCATGTGGAGCTTCTCCGACTTGAAGAACGCGAGCAGCCCGTGACCCAGCCGCACTTTCCGGACGTCCGTCACGGCGTAGGCATGGCCTTTGACCAGACCGCAGTCCAGCCGCGCCTCCATGTCCTCCACCGTGGTCGCCTACAACACACCACGACAAATGGGGCTTAGAAATGTAACAACTGACAATGTAATACCTGCCAATCAGGGAACAACTTGTCCATAATGTAACAGGACATCTGAGCCGACTGCCGTCAATATTGTACAGAAACATCAAAAGCAATGCATTTTTTGGAAATAAAAACTTTTTAGCTGTTGTAAAATAAATGTGAGTCTGTCTATCTTCCCTTTTGTTTAAGTATTTACATTGAGAATGGGAATAAATCTGTTCCTGATTCAAAGTGATGACTCGTTTTTCACAAGCGGACCTGAATAAAAGTCTTTAAAATTTAGGTTTTGTGAAATGTACTGTATGTGCTCATCAGCTTTTGCTCTTCTGCAGTAATATTCAAAAAAATTAAACTCTCAGTCATACCACACATGCTTTATATGGTGTCTTTTATAAAATGATATATTAATCTATTACATTTTTACCTGGATATTTTGTGGAACACTCTGTTCCAAAACCCTATATTTATATTTTTTATGGTTTCCTCTCAGAAATTGAAAAAAACTGCACACTGATGTGCAGCACATATAGTTCTGTAGTTTTGTGTTTTCTTGAAGCAGAAAGAAAAAGAAAAAAAATAGTTTGACAGCAGCAGAGGAGCAAAACACAATAGATTCTATTTGTTCTTTGTACAAACAGTATCTCAATCCATAACCTCCTCTCTCTGTCAAACTGTTACGTTATGTAACACGGCTGCCGCTGGAATTATCTGAATTCACATTGTTTTGTCTTCACTGTTAGTTTTTTTTTAAAATGAGCCGCATAAGAGTTGCCAGATTTAACATTTATCAATGTTGTTGAATGAAAACTGGCAGAATCAATGGAGGTGAATTCCCAGAGAAACATGGCTATTAAATGATCCTGCAGTTTCCAGCATCATCATATAATAAAAACCAGTTAAAATGCATTTTTTTTCCCTTCTAGTGGGAAACTCAACATGCTGTCCTGATATCAAGATGTAAGACTGATCACTGATGTGAAGCAGTTGCGGCATGAAATATTACTGAATAGAAAGGATTTGGAACATGGTGTTGTTGACATGCTGAATGTGAATTCAATTCCTCCATGAAACAAAACAAATAAAATATATATACATTTAACTAACAATGAATGATGTAGAAATTACTATCATTATTATCATCAATATTGTTATTATTCAGTCAAATATCTCAAAAAAGTCACAATATGAATGAAGTTAAAAGTTAACTCTAGTTTGTCCGCAGGATTGAAAACACATAAATCAACAACCTTAACGCCGAGAGTGTAAGAGTCTCTTGCACTCCGATCGGTTCTAATGAAGGGGAGCCTCACTGGGACAGTAACATAACAGGATCGCTTCCTCAGGCAAATGCACAGAAATGTCAAGGAGCTCCTCGCCATCTCTGACATAAGTGAAGAAGACTCACCAGTCCCTTAGTAACTGGTAATACTACGGGCCAATCAGATTGCAGGAGGCTCGGCCAATCAGAATTCAGACTGCGGTTTGTGATTGGCCGGCGGTGGCGAGACAGGCGAGCTGGAGCAGAGAGGAAGCAGCGAACACAGAGCTGACTGAGGCAGGAGAGGGGAAACCAGGGAACCCGGGGGAAACTCAGGCCGAGACACTTCGCTGATAGATAATTCTTAAAAAAAAAAAATTTCTATCTTAGTGCAAGAAAAGAAAAATGAGCTTTCAGAACAAAGAAAATTCCCTTTTAATCTTTAATTAGTATTTGAGCTTTTTGTGTTACTTTTGTGGTTATTTAATGCTAATTTATGCAGCCGAAGTTGAGAAAAATCTTGCAGCCGTTAATTGTTTGATGGAAATTTTATGAATCTACAGCCACATTTTAAAAGCAGTGGGATTATTTTAGAAGTACTTTGAACAAAGTGTTGCTGAAACAACATCCTAATCTGGTATAAGACAAATTAGCTGCTTTTTGAATTACAAATTAGACTTTATAGACACTGGATAAATGGTCAACTGTAAAGATGAGGCAGTTCAGGCCACATGAGGCCATGACATTTTCCACGGATCAATGAATTATGGGTTTTCACAGGTTAGGGAGAGAACAGCCATTTAAACCATGCTAAAATGAAAAAGAATCGATTGCATGTTCACTCATTAGTCAAATAATCAACTAATAAATCAATGAATCAGATCATTCATACAGCACTTCTCATATAATTGAAAGCGCTTCGGGGTAGTAGGCATTAATTAAATATATCTTCCTGGTTGACATGCTCAGTGATACAGTAATAAAGTATGTTTTTTTTTGTTTTTTTTAAATCTGTCAGTTGATGGCTCTGTAGCAGACAGACATTTCCTGTTGGCTCGCAGTCCGTTCAATAAATTATTGGTGTCTTGTGATGGAAGATCAATTAAAACACATTTAATCTGAAAATCAATTGTAATTACTGTTTAAATCTTATGTAGTTAAAAGGTTTTAAAGTGAAAAATATTGAATGTGAGCGTGATAACTTCATATTCCTCATAGTCCTTCTGTAGGAAGTGTTCAGTTACATCTACAGTGGACAGGATTAAAGCGAGATCGCTGAGTCCTTCAGGACAGTTCATAACAACATTACTTTGTTCCAGAAAGGGTCTTATTTCTAGAAATGTCATCCCGACAGGTTGGAGTGAGTTTCTTAGAGTCATCATGACAGCAACAAGGCACATCAATTTCTAAAAAAACATTGAAATCCTGTCAAGTCAAAAAAAAAAAAAAACCCAAAACTTTTTTTTTGGCATTACATGACTTCTTCCTTAGCTTTCCGAGTGTTTCCATTAAGTTTTTCATTCCTGGATTTTCAATCAGAGCAGAAAATGCTCTAATTATAAAAACTTGCTTTGAGGGACCAAAGGTCAGCTTCGGTCAATTACACAATTTTCAGAGCTTTTTTAATTTCTTTTTCTTAAGCAGCCAATATGCTGAGTAGAAGGAACATTGTGCCTCAGTTACAATAATAAGATACTGAAATATGACTTTAAGCCAGAGGTGGAAAAAGATCTCACATTTTGTTGTAGAAGTGGTCGAGTAAAAAGAGACTTTGGTAAATATAATGTGCTGTATGCAGTGAGGGGTGAGTGAAGTTAGATTGGAACGCTGGGATTGCGCCTCAGGCATTTTTCAAGAAAAAAAAAGTTTAATAATTTGGTCAAAGGTCAATCAGCTGCTCTGCGGGAGATTGACATATCGTTAAAAAGAAAAAAAAAAAGATAATCATCATGACTAGATGCTGCTGCAGGCGAAGTTTTCCCAACGCGAGACGGTGAAGACTGATTCTCATTGTGAGCACGTCACCATGCAGGAATTAGCATTTAGCCTGAAGCGACACTCTGCCTAATTACAGCCTCTCAAAGCAGTTAACGCAGCTGTGGACTCCTGGATGTGTTTTTGTTGAGTGTGACCAAGAAGCTTCTGTTCACCTGAATAAAAGCTTCCAATTTGAAAAGTCACATGAAAACAGGACTTCTGAAGGGAAACACAAGCGGTTAAACCCATTGATGCTTATTCTTTAATAAATACAGAATTGAGAGGCCGGCGATTCCCTCTGAGGGAGGAGCGTGGCGTCCGAGCTTACCCTGATGGAGCAGCTGATCAGGCCGTCCCTGTTGTGGACTTTCAGGACTCGTTCGAACAGCTGGTTACGAGCCGCCTCGTCCGTCGCCATCTGACCCTCCAGCAGGTCCACGGGCTCAGACACCCCGCCCGTGAAGTCCACCAGGGCGTCGGCCGTGTTCCCCCCGTCCAGCGCCTCGTAACAGCCATAAACTCTGCAGAACGAGACGATCTGCTCAGGCATTGTAGTGAGGTGGAGTTCAACATGGGGGTACGTCTGGGACTAAATGTCAGTGTGTTTGACTAAACACGTTTAATATCCTCCTGCACTGAAGCCTGCAATGCTGTAGTGATCAATACATTTAATTCAAATTTGCACTACTTTGTTTTGACCAAGTTCACATGTGGCAACTTGTGAAACATAATTTTACTTCTCTGTCTGTGTTGTGCATTGATAAAAAGGTTGGGTTGAGGAGACCAGACACTCCAGCTTTTCTGGCTTTGGCAGCCGATGAACATATTGTGATTTGGCATGTAGCATTAAGCTAGCTTATTTAGCACCTGTTTTTGAGTAGTTTTGGCAGACACTAGTGGCATTAGAAAAGTAGCTCTGAGGAAACCAGAGATCCACAATATGATTCCAGAGATGTTTTATATTAATTAGGTTAATATTTGTTTTATGCTTCATTAAGTGTAAATCTTTTTTTAAAGAGTACAAGTTTTTTGTGCCTAATCAGTTTAAGCTCCAAAACTCCTCCAATAGAGAAGCTGAGATCTATGCTAACAGAGAGCAAACAGTCATGAATGGACATATGATCAATACATGGAACATTAAGAACTGTTAGTTCATGTTGTCAAACAGTCAAATGAGCAGGGATTCACTGGATTTATCAGCCAGTTTGCGTCACACAAGTTTTTTGCAAGCAGAAAACCACTTGTCCTGGCAGTAACACTGACTTGGCGTAGGCCTTCTCCACCAGGGCGCTCCAGAACTCATTGCTGTCATTGGAGTGACAATAGACCAGCTGGTTGTCCACCGTCGGTAGCCGGTCGTCGATCACCACGTCCACCCACTCCCCGAAGCGCCAGAAGCGGAAGTGGAAGATTCCAGCATAGGATTCTGGCTTTTCTGTATCCCACTCCTGCTCTTTCCAGTCGGGAATCACCTGGAGGAGGAAGAAGGGGTGGAAGAAGAGGAGGAGGAGGAGGAGGTAAGCCAAACAAACAGCCGCTGGTCCGTGGAGCGTAAATAATATCAAGGTGGAGTGGGCAGCCAGGGCGAGTCCCCCACATCCCCCTCGTGTCTGCTGATGCATTTAGGATTAGGGGACAAATTTATAACCTTGGCTCCCTCAGTCATAAATCCAGCTGTAATAGGACATGGGTGAGGGGTAATAACTTTTTGACTGCAGTCTGTGTGTGTGTGTGTGTGTGTGTGTTTCAGCTGCTTGCACTTGCCGTGGTCCAGTGAAACTCCTAAAACCCAGCCTCCATTTTGTGCAATGTAGTTATTATTTTTAATAAAAGAGTGAGAAAAAAAAATCTCCAACATGTTCGCATAAAAACCCAAAGGAAGCACAGGTAAATTAGACTACTGAGATATATTCAGTGGAAAACACTGAAAATAGGTAATTAATCATGTACCTTATTCAAAACAGTGAAAAGCTAAATGTTTTGACATGTTTAAAATTGTCATAATTGAAATAACACTTCTCCGTGCATGGACATTTGTTGATGGATTACTCTAACATTGGCAAACGTGGGGATTGTAAAAGATTATCAATTGATTAGAAATTAGTTTCTTGTTTAAAAAGTATCAGAGTTACTTTACTAGTTAGTTACTGCGAGACTGAAATAAAAGGTACCTTTTTGCTGAACAGTAAATGAACTGCCAGCACTGTGTCTGACTCACGGATTAAATTCAGTGAGAGGGGGAAGATGCTCCATAATCTGAATGTTTGCACTTCTTTATTCTTATTGACATGTGATGCAGCGACAACATAGCAGCATGCACACATTGTAGACAGGTGTTATGAAGAAAAGGCATGTAATTTTGACCTGATTCAGATAAAACCTTAAAATCTATTCATTTAAACACAAGTTTCGGATCACAATGCAGGCCATGCTGAATTGTGTGAACCAAGGACAATTGACAGAGGAAGTACCTGATCTTCGGGGTAAAAATAACAGGTCAAAACCTCACCGTGACCCCGTGTGGATTGAACCAGGGAAGAGATGGATGAATGGAGGTTGCAGCCTTGACTGGTGGTGTTATATTTCTGGACTGTACTGCACTGTAACTGCTGCCTCTCCTACTCCTGCGATGCAAACAGCGCTGCCAAACAGATCTGCCAGGTTTCCTCCACGATTTAATGAATACAAAACATGTCCACTTGGGAAAGTGATCAACGGCAACACATTAACAACGAGCACCAAGTGAACTGAAGTGCAGATATTGATAGTAGCTATATATCACGTCAATATCTATATTTATCCAAAATATCTATGGTATCGATCTACAGTGTCGATGCCATCTACCTATGAAGTTAGAACCGGAACGTGTCCAGTACTTCCTGAAACCTTGCTTTTGAGACCTTGCTTTTATTTTCACTGGCGTGTTATTCTCACATGATGCTGCCACACCCCCGCATGGATAACAGGGCATGCAGTAGATGTAGAAGCAACTTGTCAAGGGGCACCTGTTAAACCTTTATTTGGGTATATATGGCACCCAATAAAACCTGCAAACGACGCGATGAGGGACGCCGCTAACTGACAGTGTTCCCGTGGGCGTCCTTGCAGATGTCAAGGTGCGCTAGCTGAACAGCAGTTCCTGTCAAACCTCTCCGCAGGAGGTGACACTTTGCTGATGGAGAGAATCTGGCCTCCCCAGAGGAACAACTCTGCGAGGCAGCTTCTTTAAGAAAAGAAAAAAAAAGGAAGAAAGAGAAGGGTGAGGGCGAGAGAGGAAAAAAACAAAGCACTGCACCACAGAGTCATTTTGTAATCCTCTGGGAGACAATCTCTGGTGCACTCCACCTCGCTCTTGCTTACTCTGCCTCGGTCTCTACGCTCTGTGGATTGCGAGGGAGGCTCCATCGATCTCAGCTCTCATCTGGGCTCAGTGTCACTATGCAGCAACTGGACTCTGGTAAGCAGGCGACCTGCTAACTGACCAGGAACACAAGCAGAGGTGCCGCGGCTCTCCCTGCTGTCTGTCAGCGTGCAACCCCTTCACGCACAAACCGAGTCCCACATCCACAAACACCAGAGTGCTGTAGAGAACAACTCTGGCACATTTGCAGGCTGCACTAAATGCAGGAATTGTGCTAAATGCAGGGATCAGTTACTAAGTAAACACAAAGAGGAGATAAACATTACCAAGCCCAAATCCCTCAAGGAAACCGCGCATCCTGCTCGCAAATAATTTTAGAGCATGTTTTGTCCCTGATCATTCCATGTAAGTCCCGCCCTCTCCTATGGATGCTTCACAGACATGCTCACAAAGCAGCAGGTCTGAAGAGAGGAGCAGAGAGTTGCAGGACAGAGAAAACACGAAGCTGTTTTGCATAGACAGAGCTGCTGATCCAACTCGACCCTGCAGGCAGTATCTACCGCTCAGTCCGCTGAGGCGCGCCGCCGTCCGAGCATGTCTACAGAGTTGGAGCTGCCCTTCCGGCTGGACACCCAGCTGACGGAGGTGATGCGCCTGCGGGTTCAGTCTCTGCAGCAGCGAGGCCAGAAGAGGCAGGAGGGCGAGCGCCTGCTGCAGGCCAACGAAGTGGTGTACCGGCTCGACTTCACCAAGCAGTCCCTCCAGTTCTCGCACTGGATGGTGCAGCTCGCTCGGCCGGGACGCCTCATCATCACCGCCACCTCGCAACTGTGGACGCCCGACCTCACCAACCTGATGACGCGTCAGCTGCTGGAGCCCGCCGGGGTTTTCTGGAGGGAGCCGACCGACGGCCCCGACGCTCCCGTCCAGTGCTACGACGCCGACGCCACCGAGTTCGGTGAGAGGATCGCAGAGCTGGCGAAGGTAAGGAAGGTGATGTACTTTCTGTTCGAGTTCGCAGAAGGCTGCAGCCCCGAGACTGTTGACTGCTCCATCAACTTCAACGTGGACAACTGAGACTTTAAAATGATTGAAAAGCTGCAAACTCCTGCTTTGTGAATATGTGCTGCTAGCTGAGAACGCAGCATTGCTCCCATGTCTCCTGATGTCAACCACGGATTCAAAACACCTGTTGATCACACAAAAGATGTTGTTGCTTTTTTATCCTTGCACTCTGATGTAGCACTCTGAAGCAACCTGAAAAATCATAATAAACCTCAGGAAATGTATCGACATTCTTCTCAAGCATAGCTTTGTGTTTGGATTGTTGTGCAAAAAACTTCACTCGCCTGCAACCTCCCGTCTGACAAACAGCCAACCCTGAAGGGTTTCATGTAGCGGCGTCCCGCGAGATAACGCATAGAGACGGAGTGTATTTGTGTGTGTGGGTGCTGAGTGTTCCCCGGTGCACGAGCCAACAGGTTCCTGCTGCCTCATCTATCCCTGTCTTACAAACAAGGGGAGGGCGGAGCATGTGGAGATCATCCGTCCTCCTCCCTCTTCTCTTCTTTCTGTCTCTTGCATGCTCTCCTTCACTGCTTTTCCACAGGGGACCGAACACCAAGAGTAGCTGTGATGAAGAAGATGAGGATGAAGTGTGAAAGAAAAGAAAATAACTTTGGGAGAAATCGCACTTGTTCCTTATTGGTACGAAGAGGTATAAACTATTTAAGGCTCAATCTCTGTATTCCCTGTTTAATAAAATTTACCTCTGCACATTTTCTGGATTCTTAATTAAGTCGATCTCACCCTCAGTCTCTAATGCATGAATACAAATCTGCATTTGTGTCCCGATTAGTTGTCCTCTGACTCACACTTGCACAGCCACCACATGATCAAGAGTTATTTTACAGATTTGGGTTGTAAGAGAAGCCAGATTAAAAAAAAAGAATATCTCTAAGGCTAACACAATGCAGTCTGAGCCTTTTTTGTGGAAGTTAGCTTGTCTGAGAGCGATATAAAAATGTTTTGAAGTACCAGCACACGGTTCAGTGGGGAAAAGGATTTCCTTTGAGACTCGGGGGAGCATTACTTGTTTTGCTTTCATAAGAAATGAAGCTAGTGGCTAATGAGACTCTGAAAAGACAATCATCCCAGTGAAAAGGCTGTTTTAACCACATCAACCTTCCTGCCTCACAAAGGCAGACAGCGCGATGAAAGCGAGGTAAGATGGTCGAAAGCTACTTAGCAAGATGGATAGAAGTTACAAAGCCTTTATTTCATGCATCTTTAGGATTCAATGCAGAAAAAAAGGGAAAAAAGTGAAAGTCAGACAAAATTAGAAACTGTGATTTATGCCCATGTTTCCACTCTAAAGTAGCACAATGTCAGTGTGACACACACGCACACACACAAACACAAGAAGAATGAAGGACGGTCATAAGATGCTGGCTCTCATGTGTGATATGCATCTGTGGGTAACAACGCGGAAACAGCAGAGGAAAAAGACAAAAAAAAAAAAACAGAATTTTTGCACCACACGATTTTGGAAACAAAAATTTAAAAATGTTGAAATGAAATAGTTTAACAGTAAGTTTTCTTTATTTCTATATTTTAAGCTTTTTCTTGCTGTGTGCTTTGACACATTATATCATCAGTCACTCTCAATCTTTAATGAAAAATGTTATTTGATTCCAGGCACTGGTTGTGAATGTAGCAGATAAAAGATGGTGGAGTTACTTTGTCAGATAGCCTACTGCAAATAAAGACTAAGAAGTTAGTAAGATGAGTAGAGCTTACAAAACTTCTCCTTTTGGCTTGTGTTTTTAATCTGCACGTATCTCCATTATTTTAGCATTGCTGTGGTGCAGCCAACACTGTGTGGGCGAGTCTCACGACTGATTCAAGTTACTTTGATAAAGTTGCATCAGTTAGCTGGGGAAAGATATTATAGAATAGAATAGAATAGAATAGAATAGAATAGAATAGAATAGAATAGAATAGAATAGAATTATTAATTCCCTTTCCCTTTGGGAATAAAGGGAAATTCTTTAAATCTGCCTGTATGAAAGAAACAGATACAATGAAACAGCAGCAAGAAAATAGTAAAAGATGAACCGCCAACAAGCACAAACGTGGAGACAAATGTTAAACATTAAATAAATGTTAGCTAGCTTCCTAACTATAGAAGAGTTTATGGAAGTTTATAGTTTTTCTTAAAGTTTCACCTGAAAGAGGGTCTTCTTGCCATGAGTGGACATGAGGACTCCTTTGGTCATGTTGTATTTCAACTTGGTCGTACAGAGACTCAGTGACAGCCAAGCCGATGCAGTCATTCACCCCAACTATCTGAGTAAAAGTTTGTTTTTTTTTTCTCCTTATGAACACGAGAGATATCAACAGTATGAGCACTGCTGCAAGAATAAAGAGGCCGGCAATAACCACTGCCGTGAACTTTCCAAGACTGATGGCATTCTTACAGTCGACCAGAGATTCAAGAATGCTGAAGGCAGCCATGGATACCACTTCAACTGGCTTCATCCTCACGGGGTTGTATCCAGCAAAAAATAAGCTCAACGCTGTTTTGCCATGTGTCAAACTCCCCCTCACGTCTAGGACATGGAGTTGTCCCAGAACCCACTTTGAACATGAAGGATGCTCCACGTCACACCGTGTTCTTCTGCCGTTCTTTGCACCTCAAGGGAATCAACGCAGCTTCTAAAAACACAAGGTTTAGCATCCTATAAGGACAACTACACTAAAGCTAACAGCTCTTTCATCAGAACTAATAAAGATAAATATCTGTTATTTGTTGTGTCATACATCCATGATGATAAAAATAATAATCCCACAAGTAAAAGAACTTCAGCCCAGCGAAGGTATGACAATGAAGCAAGTCTTTTTTCACGTTGTGAAAGTGTGAAATCTGTCATATTTTCACACTGAAATGCCGGTATGAACAAACCATAAAAAAATTCTAAATACACATTGGATGCAATAAAAGACGATGTAATGAAATGAGAAAGAAGCATCACACACTCCATTCAACACAGATGGATGATCATGAGAGAACGAGGGTGGAATCAAACAAATCTGGAGCAAATAGAGGGAGGAACACTATGTAAGCGGGGCCATATGAAAACGGGCTCTCTGAGCCGTCTGCCACAACTCGACGCCTCGCTGCAACAGGCCGAGGCATCTTCTTTCAAATCCCATTAAACCTCAGTAATCACTTTGTTTCCTCTGTCAAAATGGATGCCAGAGAACATTTGAGAATAATCCTGACAGCTGAAACTCCACACCAGCTGAAGCACGGCTCAAACACAGTGATTTCTTTTATTGGAATAACGTTGCAGGTTTTAGGTTGGAGCAGGCTGACAAGCGCGTATCTGAGTTGCCAATCTGGATTGCGCAAGCTTTACTCACATCTTACATGAGTTTAAACTGCATTTTTATTGCACAATCTGGAGAAGTGAGGGCAGATAATGGAACTTTTCAGGAACAACTTAAGAGTCTCTAATTGACTGTCCACTCAGCAGATGCGATGAGTGAAACTGAGTAAAACACTGTTGCATCTTCCTACTAAAGCACTGAAATCCACACTGCACACTAACTTCAAATACTGAAAAGGCTGTCGTTGCATGTTCAAAATAGCATTTTTATTTCACAAACTGATTTGCATGTGCTTTTTAAACATGGTAAAAACAGAGGCAATAAAAACACCACAGTAGCAATTGCCACACAGAGGTAGTAAAAATCACATTCTGCATTGTACATTCATCTATTAGCTAAACTCCTACCATATTGTATTTTACAGGCTCTGGGGAACATGAAATTCCATATTCATGAAGGCAAATGGGCTAAATGGATAGTGTGTGTGACTTTCCACGATAAATCAGCTTCCAGATGCTATATAGTAGATCCATACTGGACATGAGGGAGCTCCTGGTAATCCGAGTGGAAGAGGAAATCTGTCGGCAGGTTAGAGTCACCATCAGAGACGGTAGTGCCAGATGGAAGACGAAGCAAGGTGATCACAACGTGAGGAGATCAGGAGTTGTGCTGAAGGAGGATAGGGAGGGAATGCTGCTCTTTGCATGTGATTTAAAATACGAGTTTAGGGGGTCAGTTTCAGTGTGAAATCGGCTCCTGGGTTAGTATGTTGTGCACAGAAGGTGTGTACAGCAGCTTCAATTTACTAAATGATAGATTGACGAACCTATCGGCAGGCTTGTTCACAGTCCGCTGGGCTAAAGAGAAAACGGGTTGAGAACCACGGCTCTACCTTATCCGCTATGCCTGCACACATTGCAAGAGGAGACCCTCTCTTTCTGGTTATCCATGTAAAATAACAGTAATTTAAAAAAAAAAAAAAAAAACACTATTAAAAACACATTCCCAGGATTTGATGCAGTCTTAGTGCCTCCTCAGTGGTCCTCAGAGACTCAACATTAGTCTCCACCAATCAGACTTCCACTGGCTGAGGGAGCCTGCTGAGAGCAGGAGGTGCAGCGCTCTCCTAATGAGCACTTTGGTGTTTACTCCTCATCATGATGGCTCCTAATGGACACTTAAACTCAAAATACGGAATAATTACAATTGCGCGCCTGCAGCGTCCTGTTTCCAAAACGTATTATTCCTATTTTTGTGCAGAGATCCCTTCATCTTCAATTATCTCCCAATTAGGTCGTCATTGCTTTGCTGACCCTGATCCAAACTTTTTAGTTGTTTTTTTTTTTTTTTTTTTTAATTGTTATTTTTGGCGAGTATGTACGTATTCAGCACAGCTGGAAATGATTTCTTCTAGAGACCATTCAGCCGACTGGGCTCTCTGAAACAGCAGCAGGGGGCGTTAGTGAGAGGATGATGTGCTTGTTTTAATCAGTCAACAAGGACTTGAAACCTTTTTCCTTTTCCACATGTAGGGTTTGAACTGGACATCTGCCTCTTGTCGCATTATTTTGAAAGAGGAAGTAGGTGAAATCAAGAAGACCATGCTTGTGCACTCTCGCCTCACAGTGATAATGACCCCAGTTGGAGTCCAGGTTTGTGGAGTTTGCATGTGCTGGCGTAATTGCAGATATTTGAAAAGAAATATTACACCTAAATAAATGCATATTTGAATTTTAAGAAATCAAGAAATGTAAAAAAAAAAAAAAAAAAAAAAAAAAAAAAAAAAAACTTTGTAAAATTGCTCATGTAGAAAAGGTAACATGACTGGAAGAGATTTATTGTTCAGTTCACATTCACGTCAGTGAATCTTAAAAATCGGCATACTCAAAAACACAAATGAAAAGAACTACTTACTTTCTGCCACAAAGACTCTCTGGAGGCGAGGCTGGAGCATGCCGCCACGAACCAGCAGTTACCCAGCTGCCCCTGGTGCAGATCGTGTGCACTGATGCCATCGACAAACAGGTGAGGATCCTCACACAGCTCCTACACACAGAGACGGAAGAAAAAAACGGTTACTGAAGACAGACAGCGGGCTTTTACATTTAATCACTCTAATAATTCATTAATCTGAGTAATGAAGGTTGAACTCCAGGCAAGAACGTGGATCTTGGGCCTGTGGATTTGGGGCAGGTGGATGGATAAATCAACATGATGGGTCAAATACAGAGGAATAATTACCTCAATGGGATCAATAAGGCAACTCAAACAGCACTGATCCATTTAGGTGTGTAGCCTATTCTTAATTGATTATAGGGAACTCACTGAAGTCATTTCTGTGCATATTTTAAAGAAAACAAAGTGTGAAACTGAATAAACGTTACACACATTTGACCATTTTAGCATCAAACATAGAGTTTAAAATATTTTTTATATTCCATTTAAAACTCCCACTGTCCGATGCGTCTTTCACAGTAAAATATAAGTATGACTTACTTAACATGCTGAGCATGGAAACTGACATACATTCACTGTTGTGTTTTTATGAGAAGTGAAAAGAAGAGGTGTTGTGCATTGTGTTCCTATCTTACCAGTCCCAGAAAGCCTGTCTTACAAAAGAAACAAACTTAACTTTTTTTTTCTGTGTTCATTCTGTGACTGTCTAATTTTTGCATGAGACATCAGTAGAGTCTGAACAGAATCACCTGCACAAAAACAAGTTCCAGTTTGAGCCGATATCTGTATTCTGTACCCTTTTCTCGGGACTGTCAAAATGTTACATATTCTTATAAGTTTACTACACAAGTCACAAATGGGTTACTTGGGCCACTTCATGACTCAGGGGGAGACCATCTGTCCTCGAGCACCCACGTATCACATTCATGAACCTCTGCTCGGGAGTGGGCGCGCCAAGTGCATTTGTGAAAACACATTTCCAGAGTGTGCTGAGTCGAGGCGCATTTTCTGCCACGGCGTGGACGGACAGACCTCCATTACTGCGAACGGCGAGTTCAACGAGCTGATCTGTTTTTCTCTCTCTCGCACAGACACCACACTCTCACACCCACCGGCCTGCACACGTGTGAAACACACACACACACACACACACACACACACACACACACACACACACACACACACACACACACGAACACACAAATACAAAATGAGATGTCCTGTGATTCCTGTGATAATGCACGGGATGATTACTTCTGGCTGCAAACCGACAGCGGCCACTTCCAGAGAGACACACTGTCCTTCAGTCTTTTGTCTGCACACAATGGGCCTACTGCAACGTAGTTGTGTTATAAATGAGGGGAAAATGTGCTAAATAAACCCTAAATGTAAAAACAATGACCGATCTTTAAGTAAAATCCAGTTTGTTGACATGGGAAATGAAAATCGACACTCCAATCTAAAGGACGTTTAATCCAAACATGAGGTAAATGAAGCGCTCTTGGTAGTGCTGCAGTTCATGATAGCATCACAGACTTGCATCCATTAGGAGTATGTGAGGGTGTTGTGTTCTTGTTGTGGTTTTTGCACATGAAAAGTGACTCGTGCACTTTTGTTCTGGCTTCTGCAGATTGTGCTTTTATGATTACATTTACAATATATTGCAGCTTTTGTACGTGGGCTGCGGCTTTTGCATTTGTTTTACAACTTTCTGTTGTAACTTTCCTTGGATACCTTGGATATGACATCCAGCGACACAAACTGTAACAACTCTCAAGTTCAAATCACTTATTCTCAACAAGCGACTTGCACATTCAGCACAAAAGTAAAGCTATAAGAAACAATTTCTAAATCACGACTCATTGCTTTATTAGTTACATATATCAGACCACGCACACATACTTTATATTCTCAGCCTGGTGTCACATTGATTTTACAGTAGGAGGTAGGATAACTAACTGCATCGCATCCATCTTCTCAGAGACTCTCAGAGGTTAACAACGGACCAGAATAAAAACACTCTGGACAACTTAATATTTTACTGCATCCTGCAGAGCTCCGCTCGCAGTGATCTGGGTGTGAACGCTCTGTCTGTTTTCTGCTCTCTGCTTTATGGGCCCGGCGGGTCGATGGGCACATCCGCCATTACTCAACAGACAACGGAACAGCGCAGCATCGCTTAGCAGCTCTTTATCTTTACACACTCGTACCACTCAACTAGGGTTAGAAAAGTAAAAGAGGAGCCATACCGTGTGGGCATTTACTCATGGTATCAACACACAGGAGGGAAACTGGGCCTTTTATTGGGACGTTCAACCTCAGAACCTTTGAACACTCGGACGTGAAAGGCTTTAAATGTGTAATATATCAGGTTATTCTTGCAATCTTGATTTTAAAAGACTTTTAAAAAAACATCCCTACATTCAGTTACTTGCTCTAAAAATCACTGGTTATTTGAAATTTGCGTTGAAACCGACAACTCCAATTTAAAGAGAAAAAGCTCAATTATTCAGTCGTTCCTCTTAATGAAACCATAAACGGCCGATCTGTGGGGTTTCAGGAGCTGACAATTTTACATTTCCAGTCTCTCTGTAATTTACCAGGTTAAATTACTGTTAAGATACTTAAAACGTGCATGAAAATAAATAAAATATCACCTCAATTAGACACCCAGGCTGGTTTTCAATGAAATTTACATGAATTGCTGTGAGGGAGAACGGCACTCAAAATGTAAGAACCTTGTCAGCAGACAGGAAAAGGCAAAGAAAAGGCAGCAGCCTTCAGTTATCGTCATTTCTAAGGCAGGATAATGGTATTTTGATACGAGGCGCTCCGTCTTCTCTACGCGCTGTGACCTGAAGCTCAATCAAAGGAATGATTCATAATTTATGTTTTTTTATGTTCTGCTAATTTTTACACAAAGATTATTCCTACTATTAAACAACCGTTTTGATTACTTTCGTGTTTTTTCTTTCCGAAGCAAGAACTTCACGACACCAGTAAAGAATTACAGGAGCCCATTTAACAAAGTCTGAATCACTGACTGGAAGTCCACCTGAAAAATCAATACAATAATATGAAGTTCTTTATACATCGTTATAGGTGCGTCTGCAAAAATGACAAATATCTGGGAAAAATCAACTTTCACTATATTCAAACAGCAACACTGCTATATTTAATTCTTATTGAATTGAAATATTTAAAGCAGTATTTGGTTTTGGTCATTGTGAATTTGTATAAAAAAAATTAACAAACAACAAAATCTTACAAATCACAAGTGCTTCTCTGCACCATCAAACAGTGTGTGTTGGCCATTTCCCCCAGTTGCACATCATACAGAAGATGGATCAATGTATTAAATTGACAATAAATAGATGTTATAAAAAAAAATGCTTTTTCATTTTAAGTTTTGGATCTATACATTGACATCCTGCATAAGACACTTAATTGACACCTTCTAAAAATAGATGCTCGAGAAATAAATATCTGCTTTTTTGGACAGATTTTATTAGTTGTGATCGATAAATTCAAACTGGTTGAACGTGCTGGCTGGAGCTGCGGCACTTCGGCGTAAAGTCTGCACATTGTTTTGGCTCTGAGGGCTCTGGTTTCTTTTCCACGAGCCAAACGCTGCATCTGAGGAGAACCAGAGACGGAGGAGTTTTCCAATATATACGAGTTCGCCCTGTGATAGCTAAAGCCCGCTCAACTAAATTAGGACCATCAGTGCATGTATTGGCCTTTACCAGTCATGTGCATGAGATGGAAGATCATAGCCTATACACACACACAGGATGGCCTACGCACACACACACACACACACACACACACACACACACCAGGGACGCCACCAAGGTCAGCCATTTGCTGACTCGGCAATGCTCAGTGCTGCAAAAGCAAACTTTCAATCAGAAGCCGAGGCCACTGCAGTGCTCCCCAGAGACCGGTCCCCCTTCCGCCAGCGGCAGCAGGCTCATCTTTCCCCACACTGACCATCCGAAACATGCATCGGCGCGAGCAAGCGGGCACGCCAGCGTGAGGCAGTGTTTAGATGTCGCTCAGTGGGACTTTGTCTGAGTTAAGATATCTAATCACGTTCCTTCTCCTCAGCCGCAGCTGCATTGATTGGTGGGGTCTGAGCAGCGGCGGGGGCTCCCAGTGGTGGCCTGCCGTCCAGGGATTGGCTCAGGTGGAAGAGTAATAGAGTATCGATCAGCGCCGGGCCCCGCAGACACTGAAGTAATGTGAATATTGTGGCTGAGCACAGACTAATCATTTACCCTGCTACTGAGAACCTTTCAACCAGCTTCATAGCCCCCCGCTCAGCACCATTCATCAAGTTAGCGAGGACAACTGTCAGCCACACATACAAACACACAACCAGCCACAGGTCCAAACACCAAGGAGATTCAAGTCGGAAATCAGAGCTACAAATCCAAAATATATCACAAATTTTAGATTTTCTTGCAATATGTCTTCTTTTCATGCACAGGCTAGAGAGAACAGGAGTAAATGATCAAAAATATCATCCAATTTTTTTTTATTTTTTTTTTTTTACTTTGATGGACTCAAAAATTGCTCAATTTGGGGATGAATGGGTCAGGGTTGTTCATGGTTTATTTTGTTGTGAAATGATCAATATTCCTACTTTAAGGTTTCCTTGAATTTCTGTAAAAGTAACATAAACGCATTTAATAACCAGTATTTGTGTATTGGGTGGCAGTAGTGAGTCACTGTAGCTGTGTTTTGTTTTGTTTTGTTTTGTTTTTTTGAAAATACCAAGAGCTCCAGCTTTTGTAGTGTTTACAAATTCAATTTGCCTTCTTTTAATGACACCACACAATTGGTTAAGTCTTGATATTGAGAGTGAGGAAATAACACTGGCTGTTAAAAGGTGAAATAATTTCCTGTGGTGACCCATGTTAAGAGGGAATCGGTGAAAAAACACAAAGAACTGCAAATGTAATTAAAAACAGACTGATAGAAAGATGATGCTGAATGATGGGAGGATATTCTCTTATATTCAATGACAGTATTTTTACAAACTGTCCTTCAATTAGCAACTGACTGCCTCATTCACAGATTAAATCAATAAATGTTGACACAGCCAAATAAATTAAAGGAAATGCCATAAAAAGGAAATAAGGAACTACAGCTTGAACTCAAAGCAAGGCAAAAAGAACAAAAAATCTAACACACCTTCAGGTCTAAATCTGGCTGTTACCTCGACTTTTTTGCTTTCCTGAACGTCAGTTTGGGGTTTAATCATGTGAAAAAGAATATTTTTCTCTTAAAATATCACGGTTGTGTCTTTCCTGGACACTGTAGATTCGGAAATTGGATGAGATAAAGATGAAGTCCCTCAGGATGCCGGAGAACATCCGTGGTGGTGATTTACCAGTGTGGATGATTGTGTTTTTTTAATGGTGTCTACTTGCTGCTGCACATCAAGCTGCAGCCGACAGGCTTTTAAAGAAACCCACTTTTTTTTCCTGAGGCTTTTGATGTTGTTAGGGACACTGAAATTTATGACTATATTTAGATATTTACAGAAAAATGCAGCACTGCACATCATTACTGACGGTGCAGAGCTCAAACAGCACTACCTTTGTAGGCATTGAAGAACAACCTGCAGTGAGCCTCGGGACACCCGTCCAGCCATGCTTCCATCCTCCAGATCTGTTTTATCTGAGTTAGGATGATGGAAATCAGGGTAGACCTGAGTCAGGGAGCCAGTGTGTGACAGGGTGCACGCAGGTCGGCTGCACATACACACTCATGCAGTTGTGTAGAGCTACAAATCAACCTCACATGGATGGTTTTCGGATTATGGATTACTAGAGCAGAGATTTCCAACCTGGCCTTAAACAATAAATACATTTTAAAAAAATCTTCCACACTTGGTGAATATTTGAATGTCAGATTGTTCATGGCTATATACTAAAGAAATAGACCTCATGTACTGAGACCCTGCACACGGTGTGCTAAATCACACGCTTACACAAATAAATTGCACCTTATTTGTGCACATATTGAAGGTGATTTACTCAGAATAACACCATGAGTAACACCAAATCACGAGTATTCAAATGAGGGCTTTAGGTGCATTAGTGTGCTTACATGGCAATGATCTGCTGGGAACTGCATCATGATTGTTTGCTTTCGTTCACCATGGAGGGATCGGACGGATCACTGACTGCCCACAAGTGCAAAAAACGTGTGCAAATCATTCAATATGTATTGTGCATGTTGATATAATGACAAAAGTGACTTTGAAAAACCACACTGCGGCACTTCATTGGGTTTGAAGCAAACCCAATGAACTGCCAACTGCTTTCATATTTAAGGTTCCTGGTCATACAAGTTGCTGAGAGCAGATGTGCCTGCCGGTGTTTGGCTTCACTATAATGTTTTTAGCAAATCAGACAACGGAGAGGAGGTCCATAACCTTTGTTCGGAGCAGTCTGGGAGGGATCCAAGGCCACAAAGAACGCCCACGGAAATTTAATTCTAACTACCAGAAGGTCAAATTGGGACAAATCTACCATAAAATGATGTCAGAAATATAAGGAGATGATTTCATAAAAAAAAAAAAAAAAAAAAAAAAAAAAGATGCATGTTTGAAACACATAAATACAGAATGGTTAGAATTAAAATGAGGTTCAGAAGTGGTTAAAATGATGTTTGTGTGCTCACAATACATAAAACCAACAATGTGATTATTTTAGCGGGGGAGTTGGTTCAGGGACCACATGCAGCCCGGGGGCTGACTGTTGCCTCTGTATGCTGGAGGTGAACGTAAAAGGCTTGATGCTTGTGTTTCTGAATCAAGGACATCAGACTGTAACAGCGTTCAGTGTAATGCAAACTCAAATTGAGACTAAATAAGATCAGAAATTCTTAGAAATAATTATGACTGGAGGTCAGTTTAGGCCCTGCAGCCCACTGGCAGAGCAATAAACCAAGGGAAACTGTGAAGAATATGTAAATGTCATACTAATTTATGGTCAAATGTAACCAAATGAGATTCATGAAAAATTCACATCCATTTCTTTTAAAGAGGAAATGAGCAAAAATGTTTCAAATAACAGTGAATTTGTCAAAATCCTTTGAGATTTAGGGCACTTAAAACACCGAAATGTTTGACCTGGACTGTGCAAAAGAAAAGTCCTGCTGAAATGAGAATGTGCATGTTAAGTGTGACACAGTATAAATGATCTTTTGTCAGGAACATCATTAAATTTTGATTGTTCGGAACATTTCATTCTCTCAAAGCCACTCTGGCCCTAAGTAGTGTGATGTTTAACCTCATTATCATGCGCTCTGCCCTGAATGAAATAATGCATAGGGAATGAGCTTTCAAAAAAGACAGAACAAATGTGGGAACAATAACAAAACGATTGGTCAGTTTGAACTCAGCAACCCCAGACTTAAAAGTTTACCTTTCACAAAGTGTTTCACTGCGAGGCTGCAAAGTTAGAGTACAACGCACTAAAAACATAACTGATTATGTTTGGGTCCCTCAAGATTAAATCTACTCAGTACAGTAAGAACTCATTTTTGAAAGGGATTCTCAAGTTTTTGTAGAATAAGTTTAATATAATTTCACTTGATTATTATTAATAAAAGGTTCATTGGAAAACGTGTTGAGTTCATGTAACATTTAAAAACTTCTTGAAATAAATGCAAAAAACAGTCTGTCTTTTAAGAGAAAGTGTAATCCATCTAAAGCAATTCTACTGGGAGGAATCTGTTTTAGCATGAAACTTTCTGTTTGTACATAAACTTTAACATAACAGTTGGCTTTGGGGCATGACCGAAAGGACAAAGTCCCGGATACAAGCGGCTGAAATGAGTTTCCGCCGTAGGGTGGCTGGGCGCTCCCTTAGAGACAGGGTGAGGAGCTCGGAGTAGAGCCGCTACTCCCCCACATCGAGAGGAGCCAGCTGAGGTGGCTCGGGCACCTCTTTAGGATGCCTCCTGGACGCCTCCCTGGGGTCCCACCGGGAGGAGACCCCGGGGAAGACCTAGGACACTCTGGAGAGACTATGTCTCTTAACCGCGCCTGGGAACGCTTCGGGATCTTCCCAGATGAGCTGGAGGAAGAGTCCGGGGACAGGGAGGTCTGGGCATCCCTACTTAGACTGCTGACCCCGCGACCCGGTCCCGGATAAGCGGTAGAAGATGGATGGATGGAATTAAACACACAAAAATTTAGACAGTTACAAGAGAAAGTCTACAAACTGATGGAAATTCATGGAAAGAAATTCTATCCCAGTTTGATCACTAAATTTCACCCCATTGTGATGTTTGCTAAAAGTTGTAAAAGGTAAGTAGTGCAAAGCAAGAACTTTCATCCTTCCTTTGAGACAAAATTGAATCACTACAATTCTACTTTAGAGACTAAGTTTTACTCTGCTCAAACACAAAGTTCAGCGTATTTTATTAGCTTGCCATCAGTGGAAGCAGGAATAGCTAAGAATAGCCAAAGTGAATGCCAACAGCTAAGAAAAGTGAATTACGCCATTCTGTGCATTAATTGCAACAATTCTACTGGAAAGAACCCATTATTGCACCAGTCCTCTGTTTTTATCACAAACTTGTTTGCTATAAGTCAAAGCTTTAAAAGTACACATTATTTTCTAATCACCTTTGAATAATATTTTGTATTTGTCAAATATAAAACCACAAATGCTGACAACAAAGCACCGTGCTATAAACCTAACCTGAACTTCAAAATTAGACATATTTACTCACATATGTTGCTATCTATAAAATCTCGTCTATCCAACTGTAACATTTATTTTTGCTATTTCACAAAATTTATATAAAATCAAATACAAGGCCACATTATTATTCATGTACGTGTGCTTAAGAATAAATAATGCAAAAAAAGTGGAGAGAAATTTGCTGATAGCAAAGTGGCTGTGCAAATGCAAATGAGGTTCAGCTTTTACTTATTTACTTCCTGTCACTGCCTGCCTTGCATTTCCCATCTAACCCAGCAACAGCAAAAAAAAAAAAAAAAAAAAAAAAAGGCGTCCTGAAATGTGTGTGTTTAGGATTCCCAGCCTTCTGACATAAATCACTGTCAGTGACGACGCAAATCACGTCCTGCTGAGAATGAAAAGGATGCTCCTCCTGCTTTTCCACCTCCTGACTTCCTCCAGTTTTCACTCTGCATGACTGACATCACAGACCAAAACATATAATCTGTGTGACCCAGTTTCCATGGCAATGCACGCTGGCTGTCGCTGCAGCGGCACACAGGCAGAAGGAGGTTACACCATCCAGAACCACAGCCTGCTGAGTGAGTGCGTGTGGCGAGTGTGTGTGTGTGTGTGTGTGTGTGTCTAAATCCTGAGGCCTGCATCTGATATCATCCGCCACCAAAACATACGTACAGCGCCGGCTTACACGAGGAGACTGAGGAGTGCAGCTGAGGAATGACTCACTACTACTGATGTTCGTGGTAAATTATAGATGATTAGTTCTACTGTACATCATCAAACTCTTTGGCAGAGACGGTCTGCTCGTGTGAATTTTTCTAAGGTGCGAATACAGCTCAGCGCTCCTGCTCGGCTACATAAAGTGACATATTTCCACGCAGAATCCCCTTCATCGGCTCGCCAGGGGAGGGAGAGTCTGTTTATGGGTGCATGCTCAGGATCAAATGATCCCACAGACCTAAATATAGATTTGTGCAGTCAGAGGTAAAAAGTCAGGTATCAAGATAAAATCCAGATCACACAGCAGTTTTCAGTTAATATGTGAAGAAGAAAAAAATCGATGTGCAACACAGCCTGCATAACATGCCTTCAATCAAATTCAATTTCTCTGGAAAAAACAAAGGCGAATCTAAACAACAACTCCAACCATAGATTATTTGCTTCAAGATGCATTTAAACTCAGTCCATCCAACTTATGAGCTACACTAAGTGTAAAACAGACTTTGATTTATCGTTGACTGGGTGTGATACAAATCTGACTCGACTCTGCACCAGTACAGACAACAATGTGAATGCGACCGAAGCTGCCAAAAACAGCCCAAGAACAATAACGGCAGCCATTAGAAACAATTACACTTTAATTATGTAGCTAATGCCATCTAAAACACACATCTAAAAACAACGCTGGAGGTTTTTTCACACACTTTAAGTAATGCTTACTTACCTCCAGTTGTGTTTAATCATCAACAAATCAAGCCAGTTTATCAAACCCACTAGGTTTAATGTCAGTCTCAAGTGTTTTAAGCTAATCACTGCTTGGTACACACTCAACATTTTGTAAGTCGGGACAAAGTGGGTTAATGCAACACAGCAGCGCGCAGATAAAGAAATTAAACTACACACATGCTGTCCCACAGTGCAAGAAACAGTGACTTTAATAATAACGACTTAAAATATCTTAATCAGATGATCATAGATTGTGCAAAACATTTTCAGGATATACTCATATTTCAGATTTAGGCATTCACAGACGTTCTTGAGATAACAGGAACAAAAAAAAGGTGTATCGTACTAGTGAAACTTGGTTAGTTTCTACCGCCTGTTCGTCTGATTGGATGAGCTTCACCAGAGGTTTAGTGAAGTACAGTCCAATCATCTTTGCAATAATTGGATTTGAAATGCGAAAAAAACCAAAGTATCTGTACTCATTAAAGCGCGATCCTTCTGATAATGGCGTCCCAGAGCAGCTTACCCGAGGCCTCTTCCAGACGACACGTCCAATCCTGTTGCCCTGATAGAAGAGCGAGTCGTCAATGGCGGGGAAACGGGGGTCCTCGAAAAGCAGGCCACTCTGCAAACACTGCCTCTTCAGGGTGGAGTACTGCTGCCCCTCGAAGGCCTTCACTGAAGTGAACATGCTGCAGCCCTGGAGGAGGCAAGCCACACGACATCAGGGACACCAGTCAGACCACGGAGCAGTGGAGTACACATCCTCCACACGCATTGATTCACATCATATCTCGCTGATCCCATTGGTTTCTCACCAAACTTTCCACTTTTCCCTCCTGCATTTCTACCCCACACACACACACACACTTACAGGAGACTGACAGCAGAATCCAGCAGACTGTAATACCTGAACAGTGAAAGCTCTCAGTGGAAACAGAAAGTCGATGTGTCCTGCTGCCTCCGGCACAGCCTGGATTCACTGGGTCAAAATGATTAATCTGTCAATTCGCTGATATCCTCCAGGGTCTAATTATCACCGCTATGCGTTGAAGGAGCAATGCACACATTGATCAGCTCTGGGCATGCAGAGGTACCGGTGAGCCGGGGCGGAGGCGAACTAAGATGGAGCTATTCAAGGGATAATCAATGCTGAGGCAGTGGATAAATGACAAAGCCATCAACATTGCACTGAGTGTGTCTCACCTTTTACATGATACTTACTGTAATGACTGAAATTACACTGTGATAACGCCACTAATAGGATTCGTCATAATAATGTAACTGTATATATCTAACAAGTTATTATAGAGAGTGATTAAAAAGGTTTTTGGCATCTCAAGCTTACAGTTGATTGAACAATGATTAAATATGAACAAACATTTGAATTCATTTGCCGTATGTTCCCATGACACACAGTGTATTCGTGGTTATCACTGTGTACCTGGCTTTATTGCAGGAGAGAAAGTTGAGTTTGCATGTTTTCCCTGTGTATGTGTGGGTTTTCTCCAAGGTTTCCACCCACAGTCAAAAAAACACACGTTTGAGGTCGGTCGGTGACTCTAAATAGCCCATTTTCCTTTCTCAGTGCTTTCACTGCGATGGACTGGAAACCTGTCTGAGCTTTTAGAAAATGAATGCATGAGGACAGTAATCACCTTTTCAGTTCTGTTTTCAATTGAATTCAATGCTATTTGTACTTGTAAAAACGCCAAATACAACACAGTCATTTCAAGGTACTTTCACAGGAAAAGCCCAACAACTGCACATGAGCAAGCGTAAGAGATGACGGAAAGGAGAAACTCCCTTTTAACAGGAGGAAACCTTCGCAGAACCAGGTTCAGAAATGGAGAGTTTCTGCTGTTCTGGTTGAGGTAACAGGATTAAAGAACTGTCTAATATTTTTAAGGATTTCCTCCACCAACAGATCCATCGTCCCATTGTGGAGCTTGGTAGTCCAAACAAACACTCCATGTTAAGAGTGCTCCAATATGCAGAAGTCACCATTTCAGGTGATTGTTTTCATTCAAACAAAATCTAAAGCGTACCAACCCTAATTCAAATACTCTTATTCACATCTGATGCCACACATGGCGCGGTCCTCGGTAAATCACCTGCAAAATGGATGCAAAGGAAAAGCTTGATCTGTTTGTATAAGCATGCAGCTTAGCAAATTGTTCTATTTCTTCATCAGTTTTCACTAAATTATTATTGGAGTCACATTTATTCACGTTGCACAATTCAGTCAAACCTATAAGGGAAAACATAAAATATTAGAATTTTATACAATAAAGCTAATTAAAGTTACGAAATGAATAAATACTGTATCTGATACCAACCCACCTGTAACATCGTTGAGATGTTGCATAATTCTGTCTGCAATACAGCATTTATTATCAGAATTTTTAGAAATTCACGCAGTAATAATGAAGGTTTGGAGCTTAGTATTTCTATATTTGTATTATTTGAAGACTGTTATTGTGGCTACTACATTTTTGTCTTTTTTTTTTTTTTTTTTGCAGAGGAAGTTCAGCATTCAACCAAAAATGACTCGCCTCGAGAAAGAAAATGCATCAAAATTGCAAATGGATATTTCCTGTAAGCTTGTGATGCAGTGCGCACATATGTTTAGATTTTTTATTTGTGATATAAATGTAAAGAAACATACCACCACATGCAAATGTTTCATTTTTTTTTTTGCATTTATCAAAAATAAACAGAAGGCATTTCTTCATTTGGCCACTTGGTGTCAGTGTTGTGGTCTGTCCTTAGCCACTCTACCAAAAAAGAAGCCAAACTAAGCTACTCTTGTATATTAGCGTAAATTACTAACAATCAACAAAAAAGGTAAATCCAAATATGAAAAAAAACATGTTGTTCAAATATCAATGAAATGAAGCCAAATGTGACTAATTTTGTGATATTTAAAGATATTTTTTTTTATTTTTTCCTACTTTCACAAATATTGGTCAACAATTCACTAAATCACTTGGCACATCAGCAGCCTCAAAACACCAAATTTCTTGTGATTGTAATTTTGAGAATATCTTGATCGAAGACAAGTCTTACTTTTTCTGATCAGTTGCGAAAAAAAATCACTAACTTGATCAAAATTTTGCTGTTTATCAAACACTTTCCACTAAATCTAGAAAAACAGGCTATAAAATTTTACTCACTGAAGTCATGCACTGTTTGAATTTTCTCACTGACATAAAAACTGTTTGAAGCACTGCAATGACTTCTGAAAGTTAGTTTTAACAAAAAAGCCACGACGACACAGAGATTTATCTGCACAGTCATCATCATCATTAAACTGAAAATTTCATTAGAAAACTCAATGTGTGGATGATCAATATCCAGACCAATTCATGCTGAAACCTCTCATAGTCATCTATTTGCATATTTCCTATTCAATCAGTGACAGTTAATTTATCTGAATGTAGAACTATTGACAATTAAACAAGATTTATTACAGGAAATCCCAGTTTCTCAGGTCAGTGAAAGCCTCAATCCATTTAAAATATGGACAAACTTTGTGTAGACAGAATTAAAAGATATATAATTGACATTATATAGGATATTGTATGTTGATAGTAATCTGTTTTTATTACCAATACTATTTGTCATTGAACTTGATGTCATCTGATGTTATTGAACTTGGTAGTTTTCCCACCAGCACTGTATCTCAAATCCCATTTCTGACTAAAACTGAAGTTTGTTTGTTTTTTTTAACCCATAAACACCGCCTTTTCCCAGACTTTTAACCTTGAAGCATTAGTCACTCACTTTTCAAAAGCACACAGGCAGAAAGAGCCACGAACCTCTCTGGTTCGCACCATGCTGTTTTAAAGTTAACACACCCTGAATGCTAAAAAGACACCAAAGTATAATCCATCTGCTTGAGGCGCTCGCATCTTTGTAGCACTCAGCTTCGAACTGACGCCAAGGGAGCTATGGGAGCCGTGCTCAGATGATGTGGGAGGGATCGCTCCTCCACAGCTCTTCGAACTCGTCTTAAAGTCGGAGATGAAATGTTCCTGTGATGTTGTTTGTGTCAACCGTGTTAAGAACGGGAGTGTGTCGGGAGGAAACGGCACACAGATGGACCCGTGCAGATGCATCCCATTTACACCTGCATCTGAATATTTTATCTGGATGCAGAAAAGTGATGTGGGCTTGGATGCATGCGGACTGCAGTGCAACCAGATCGACCGGGACACATCTGTAAGATGATCTGACTGGCGCTGTGACCGGACTCCAGCCAAGTGTAAAGGACGTCTGCACAGGGTGGCGTCATCCTTAAAATAAAGACTCAGCATTGCGTTTGGCAAAACAAGTTCAAAGTGGCTGCAGCGGCAGTACCAAACACATGGTTGTCTCAATGTGTGGAGGATTTAAACCGACAGAATAAAGGCCTTCCTGCGCCGTATGATAGAGGTGATGAACTAAATCAGCTTGGACCAAGGATTCCATTGTTATATTTCGATATGTACCGACACTGCATGGAAGACCTCATTACTGAAACAACTGTGAGTGATCAATAGCTTCATCAATAATGAAAATACTCATTAGAGACCAGCATATTAAGAAGTTTGAGTTTAAATTGAGCACATTAGGGAGAAAGGCCACTCTGATCTAATTAGCTGGCAATTAAACAAAGAGTGAAATGAAGCCATAAAGCATGCAACAACATGAAGGGGAAGAAAAATGCTCCCATTTATGTGCATGTTATTCATGGTATTACTGCATGAAACATCATTTCTCATCAATGTGCGCACCAAATTAAATCGGGGTAATAAAACTAAACTACGTTCGAGTCCTTTCATGTCACATAATCACCAAGCAGCATTTATTTCATGAAGTATTTTTGTAAATGGGCTGAACTGACCTTGAATGGCAGTTCATACCTCGGGAAAACTGAACAGACGATAGCGAGAAGCCACATCAAAAGGACGTCAGAAGCAACACGAAACCTGGAAACTGCACCTTTCAAACACCGTTAACCTGAAGGGTGCAGCAGACTAACTTTTTCTGACATTCACAGAAATCCAATTCTGTCAGGAGACCTGTGATATGCCGTTCCCAAACAGACACAGAAACTGGCTTTGAAGCAGCACCTGTGGACCTGACTCAAGTCAGGCCATTTTTGAAAAACCAGGTTTATGTCTCTGGCTGTGTGGTTGTTCCTGTCAGAATGATTTTGAGATCGCTGATAGTGGATACCTTCCAAGAGTTTGTACAGGACTGTCAAAATGGTACCGCTGGCCTGAATAGCTGAGCCTTTGTTTGGTTTTTCTTTTAATTTGTGCCACCCCTTTGCTGTTATGGTTGCTTAAAACTAAAATCTTGTCCGATCTTAAAGACACATTACTGAACATATCAACATGACAAACAGAGAGCTTAGAGACACCAATTAGTCTCATATGCATGTTTCTGAACTCTGAGGGCTCAAACTGGACTGGAATACAGAAAAGAAAATCCTAGTACATGGAGAACATGATGCAACTACAACAAAGAGCAGACACTAAATTGTTGTTTTTTTTTTCCCACCAACATTATCTGGTCTAATGTCGCTTCCCTCCTCTTTAACTTGCTGAGTCGTAACAAAAATAAAGACTGCTGCGATGGAACAGTAGATCCATTTTCAAAGAAACCTATTAAGTCCAGTAAATCCTATCTCTTAGCAAATGGTACATTATATATCATTATGGACTAGGCAATCTTTCTTTAAATGTAGAAATTTTGAAAAACATAATGGCATATGTTACGATCAACCAAAAAAATGGTGAAACTTTCACTAAGAGGACAAGTTCAAGTATTTCGGATTCTTATTGAAGAGTGATGGAGGAGGGATCGTGAGATCATCTACATATCCAGGCAAGCTGCCGTGGTAATGCAGTCGCTGGCCCGGACTGTGGTGAAAAGAGATGTGAAGCTGCAATGCAAAAAACTACAGGTCAGTCGACATCCTCACCCTCATTTACGGTCATGACCTTTGAGTCACGACTGAAGGAAAAAGATCCAAGTAGCTACAATGAGTTTCAGCTGGCGGTGGCGGGCGTCACTCTTCGTGACAGAGTGAGGAGCTCAACGCGTCTGGAGACACTCAAAGTCAAGTCACTGCTCCTACACACTGATGTGAGGTTTACCAGGCACTTCAGACTGTCAGAGTCCTGGGATTGGCCCAGAATCTGCCATACAGTTCAGGTCTTGTGTTCAGTCTGGAAGCAGCTTGGGCTTCCCTTTACAGAAAAGGCAGAAGCTGAGAGATGCTGGGAGGTCTGGGCTTCTTCACTGTTCACACAACCACTGTAATGCCATATGGGCTAAACCGGAATGAAAATGGATGGACTGAATCTTAGTAGCATCCATTTACACTGCCTTTGAAGTCTTGAATTTATTCTTCAACAATGCTCCAGGGTTGAAGAATGCAATGTTAGGGTTTAAAAAATCCCAGTCTGTGTTCTACCATTAACTAGAGCTCGGTTTTTGACCCTAATTAAAGAAAATATCCAGTAAATTGAGCCCAGAGAAATTAACAAGCTTGCCGACTCTTGAGCGAGTGATAAAGTAAATTCCTCAGGGAACGAGGAGGTCGCATTTGGAAGCTAAATCTGACAGATGGCCTGGTGTCTTGGCTCGTGACTACGATGGGGAAAACCATGCTGTCATCTGGCCTCTGTGGACTGCCAACAGCACTACCTGCAGAGACTGAATCCCGCGAAGCTGCTGGGCACTGTACCGTTACGACTGCGGCCACTGCTTCAAATTCAAGCAGAAAGGTTCTGATCAACTGTCAAAAAATGACTCAATTTCGCTTTAAACGCCCATTGATTTCCCACCAGATCTCATGACTGACCAAGACAAGACATAAATGAAATGTCCAACACATTGTATAAACATTTAACACTTATAAACAGGAATATAAAAGCCATTTTTAACATTCCACAAACACAACTTCAACAACAACCAGACCAATTACCAAATACCGACATCCGTGGACTATCATTCCATCAAGCCACTTACCACATTTTAGACGCTCTGCCATTTAATGCCACACTTAAAATATGCAACAACAAAAAAGCAGAGATTCTGCAGATCAAGGGAATTTAAGCCATGTTACTCCACCTCAAAGCATCAGTGTGATATCAGCCAGAGAGGAGCAGCAGCAGAAGTGGCTCCATACAACACAGCTGCAGTAGCATGCATGTACTATTTTCATTGTGAGCTTCTGGTTTAGAAATCTAAAAATACAGGCTTGGTTTTAAAGAGTGAAGGCATTTGTACAAGTTATGAGAGAGGAGGACACTGTTAGTAGGAAAAAAAAAGGAGAAATTGAATGGAGAAACTATAGAGACTCATATTTTCCTGAAAGATTACTTCCTTTTCAATTCTTTCAGAAAAAAAATTATGGTAAATAGGTCATGAATGGATGGGAGAACAAAATACAAGTCTGTTCAGCTCTTCAGCAGGGTTGCCACAGCAAGTCATTGTTACTTGAACAACAGATTTGGTTCCTTTTTATTAAAGCAAGTTCAAAAATATATACAGTGCAATTGGAATGGATTCAACATTTTGATTTTCTTTCCCGACATAAAAATATAATCTACCGACAACCCTCACAGAACAACAGACCTGATAGTTCAATGGCAGATTGAAATGCAAGAATAGAAAAAAAAGTAGATTAACTAAAAGAGGCAAAGGGAATGACGTTTTCCTGAGCGATAGAGGTGGTTAGATTATCAGGTGGAAAAACGAAAACAGCTACAGGAGGCGATGGATTGACGCTTAAACCTAACATGTCAGAAATTGCCAGAAGTTAGCTAATTCTGAACAGGACCTGTGAGTCAGGTTTCACAGTTTTCATCAACTGTGTCTGGAAATACTCTGGAGAGTTTCTGTTTGCTGTAATGAAGTCTGTGGAGCATATTAAACTGGATGAGAGACAACCTTACAAAGAAGTTTGTATCTATCCATCCATCTATCTAGGGATGCACGATATTGGATTTTTGCCGATATGCCGATATATCGAAACCCCCTTTTGGCCGATATCGATAATCACAAGGTTTTTTTTTTTTTTTTTTTTTTTTTACTGTAAAGAAAGCTAGGTCTCTCCTGTACTGGAATTTAAATGTTACTCTTATTGTGACAGTCTTATTTGTTTAAGAAACTCACATAAAACAAGACAAAAAACATTTGATTTTACCATAAATAAGAAACGTATTATTTTTTCAAACTCAAGACATTCAGTGTTGAAATACAGAAAATTTTTTTCTTTAGATCACATGAACTTTAAATGTACAATGCATATTTAAATATAACAAAGTTGCATTTGACTATAGAGCTACTGAAACAACCTGGTGGCAGACACAGAGCTCTGCAGTGCAAATAAATGAAGTGCTACATTTTACTTAAGGAGCTTTTTCAGATGGAAAACAATAATAATCCTAGCTGAACAGCCGACTTGCAGGGTGCTTCCCTGAAATAATACTAACAGAGTGCTTTAACAAAAAACAAGCAGTGCAAAAATTTTATCTCGCTAGCTCAGACCTAAAATGCCAGTCCATTTCAGTATAAGGAATGAGGATAAAGGACAAAACCATTTCAATTAAAAATGTTTTTTTTTTTTTTTGGTGCACTATGGATGTCACCGCGCGCGCCCAATTACTACATCACCTTATCGGCTGTGAATATCGGCAGAAATTTTCATATCTGCCGATACCGATAAACGTGTTTTTTATCACCGATATTGCCGATACCGATATTGTGCCGATAATATCGTGCATCCCTGTATCTATCAAATAATGCTGCAAAATTAGCTTGTCTTTTCTGATGTCTTTATTTTGGGTTACATATTAAATAGGGGATTTTTTTTCTTTTCTTTTGTCTACATGTTTGAAAAATAAATCCAAATATCAAAAAGCCTCCCTCTCCATTTGTTAGTTCTCATGCCCAATGTATTCATCCATCCATTTGTAACCAATTAGCTATATATTCATCTGACTGGGAATCTACATACCTTCTCATCTGGCACACATGACATTATAAAGCTTTGCAATACAACTACTTCTACCTCTACACTTGGCTCCTCAAAAAAACTACGTCCTAAAAAAAACCCCAAAACCTAGTAAGACACACGATGTTCAGTGACAGAAGTTAGAAGAAGTTCGAGGACAAATGAAGACTCCAGTTCTGCCACAAGTGGGGAAACAAAACAGATGGGTGAATATTTAATGGAAACCCGATAAAAAACTGGCCACATTACAGGACTAATGGCGCTGCAGCAAACCAATGGAGAGAGGACGGATTCAATTAGTCAGGAAGTGGCTAAAAGCAGTTCTGTATTTTTTTTTTTTCTTTTTTGTCTTTTCTGAGATGATAAATATAGCAGGGAAACACGATGGCTTGGAAAGTGTGGATGCCGGCAAAGCGGATTTCCTGTCATTCAGTGTAAACTGTACGTCGGGAGAATGACAACTCTACATTTAGGATGTCAGTCGCAGATTGTAACCCACTGCGGCAGGTTGTGTTTAAATAAAAGAACGACTGGAAGAGTGAGGAAACAAGCCAGAAACGCAAGGAGAGATATGGAGGGAGATGGAGGAGGAGGAGGAGGAGGAGGAAGACCTCTGCTGAGGACATCATGACAGTTTAGGAATTCATGGCTGACAGATGATGCCATCTCCACCCCACAAACAATGGAGTCATGATTCAGAAGAGGACGCCTCCTGCACTGGATTGAGGTGAAAAGCGGGAGGCAAAAGTCTCTTAAATCAATGGTCGATGCTCTTAGGAGGGAGCAGCAGGAAACAGAGTGCCCCGTCCAACCGATAGGAACACTGTGGGTACAATATTACGGCCTCTAATGCAGTGTTTCAGGCCGAGTATATTAATCATCAGTGACACTGCGACTCCAAAGTGTTGATCTAGGACGACAAATAATTCATAATGCTTGCTTTCTCCTCGTTTCTGACTGTGAGCAAAGCGCGTCGACTCGCACTCGCTGGCTTGTTTACTCTACAGTATTAGAAGCCTGTCATCTTGTGAGGCTGGAGATTTTGGAGGGGAGGCCACGGCAGTGCTAATAAACCAATCGCGGACGGGTCTTCTGCGATCTTCTTCGCTGCAGCTGAACGGCACATACGAGCGATCGGCAGAGTGCGAGTATCGGTTCAAGGCTGCAAATTGCACTGGCGTCACCCGGGCTATGCCCGCCTTGCTGAGCCAGGAGGAGCTGCTGGTCAGCACATGTCAACATTCATCTCATCCAACCAGTGTGGCCTGGTACCGGTGGATGTATCAGGGAGTATTGAAAATGGCACAGTGGCATAATTTTGTAATATACGGGTGCTAAACTAATCCAGTGCTGACACTTTTCTTTTTATGATGAATGCATTCAGGAGTAATAAGATAGAGGCGTCTGCATGCCTACAACAAGCAGACGTAGCAACACAACAAGCAGCCTCAAAAAATACAGCAAAGACAACATTTCACATGGTAGACACAGGCAGACATGGTGGTGAAACATATTTCAAAGCACTATAGCTTGAATCGAGCTCTGCAGAGCAGTGGTTAGAACTCTATAGGCAACAGACTGGGAATGGAAATGTTATTTAAAAAAAGCAAATCATCAACAAGCTATAGTGAAGAACTCATTTGTGGATTGTATATCAGGATCTGCCTACCTGACTCCCACGTTTAAAAGAAAAGCTTTTAACCAGCATGACTCCGATAATGATTTTCATCACCTATGAATCCCAAAAGCTGTTCACAACCATGTACTTTCCTGCCTAGCATGAGGCTGTGCGTGCAGACGTGTGATCTAGAGTTAATAGTGTGACTTCCACTGTCAACGTGTGAGAGTTGGCAGCTTTGCTTCACTTGTTAAAATGCATTCATCTCAGGTGTTTTTTACTCGTCTGCTGGGGAAGCTGCTTTAATGATGAGAGAGATGTGAGGGCATGGGGAGAAAGTGTTGTCTCCAGTTCAAAGTACTGAACACACAGTGGTGTGTTCTGCCAACTATCTTCTTAATTATGTAACTGATTGCTCAGATAAAGGAAAAACACTCAAAAAATGTTTGATTTTTTTTTCTATATCGCTAATGCAAAGCATGGAAAAATGGCAAATTAATACGTTGGATGACCATCAAATTGCATATTTTACCAACTGTAGCTTGAAAGTTGTTATGGAAGATTGAAACAAATCCATCTTCTCTCAGTTTCTTCTCCACAAAGACTAGAAAAACAAACCCACACAACTCTGGGTGTGTTGTCCAGAGATACCGCCTACTAGCATCACTTGAAGCTGCAGCGGATTCGTTTGCATTCTGAAGACAAGAAGATTTTTGCATTAATTTCTCTCTGATCATCCACTGTGCTTTGTCCTCATTTTAAGTTAATGTCGCTGCAGCTCTGATTCTCTCATTTCAGTTTTTTATTACACTGTCTTCCTCTTCCCATCTGGCTTATGTCATGAAATTACAAAAAAATGGTTGTATTGATTGTACACTTCGTGTCAGACAGATTTAAAGTGCAGGAATAGCTGATCTACCAACACCATCACACAAGAGAGCATTTACAGTTTGCTGATAGCATGCAGCATTTGTGATTGAGTAA
This sequence comes from Salarias fasciatus, assembly GCF_902148845.1. Classification (NCBI taxonomy): domain Eukaryota; kingdom Metazoa; phylum Chordata; class Actinopteri; order Blenniiformes; family Blenniidae; genus Salarias; species Salarias fasciatus. Next base: position 19,265,919 of record NC_043754.1, read on the forward strand.
AACCCCAATTACATATGGGAGGAGCCCATTAAAGATTTGGCAAAGAATGATTTCACTAACAGCTGCAGTCACTGTTGCAGCGATGATCAGACGACACCTCAGTCGTTTCAGAAAAGCTTGGTGTTTACACCGCAACGTTCTGAAAAAGATCTACATGTACACGGCAACAATAGAAATACTGAAAACAACATAGTTGTCATGCCAAACCACAAGGTGGCGCTGTTGTTTCTGTAAGGAAACCACATAAAAACGCATGCAGAGAATAAAGTGCTATAAACTTTAACAACTGAGAGTACCTGACATTGGACATAATGATTTGGATGCCATTAAGGGTGAACCTCAATGTAAAATCACCAATATAGACTTGGAAACTAGAATACTGGGAACTTTTGGGGTGTTCTGATATCCATTAAATATAACAATATTCATGCCTCTAAACTATAAATAGCATTTCTAACATACCACAATATACACATCGTGACCTCGAGGCTACTCCTCCTTGTCATGTGAATGCTTCCAATAGAGAAATGGAGAGTTCTACAACTGATAACTTACAAAGTTCTAGTGTGTATGTGCACCACCACAGGCTCCCAGCTGGGAAATAGGAGTTTCTCCAACTCATAACTTTCCAAATTCCCATTTGCATGAATGCACCATTATTCAGCTCGATTTTGCTCCCCAGTGTCAGTGTTTTCTATTGTCTGGGATCTATTACTGTTAAATGATGGCATGTCTCTTTACATTCATGAGTATCTGCAGAAAGTTGTGTGAGCAAAACATACTTGATGCCGTCAAACTGGGAGAGTGACATGTTTTGGATGCATCATATTATTATTAACTATAACAATTTAGCTCCTAATGATCCTGAAATGAAATTTGCATACAGTTACAGCTCTAATTTGAAACATGGAAAAGACGAGCCGGAGGCTTCCGGGATCACAATGGAGCCACTTTGTTAGCATCATGGAAGGCATTAATCCTCGCGCCACAGACAGCTCCCATGGTACAACACTAAATGAGACCCTGAGTGGGTAGCCCTGAGCTACCACATTTCTTTTAGAGCAATAAACTGATTTAAACAGAGGAAAAAAAAAACGCTCTATGTGCTTACAAACAAGATGGAGGTACCACTGGATTTATGTGCGTGTCTACACTTAATGCAATTTCCTCCCCACACACACACACACACACACACACACACACACACGGGCCATTATAGCAACAGCCTGTTACTTTCTGGGTATATTACAACCATGTTGTTGCAGGCGACTCCTGGCAACTTTATGGATTAACGATTTCGACTCTTATGTACCGTGTGGATGCAGCACTGGAGAGGAAAGATGCAAATAAAAAGCTCATATTCTGTAGGAGCTTCTTTCTGTATCACAGCTAAACAGTGCAGTCAGGCCACTGTGTCTGACTATTAAACACTAAAGTGATGCTGGCAAAAGATATTGGCTCTTCAATCTGACTCACCCAAAAGACTTTGAGTGACTTTATGATCAAAACAAACATATTTTTCATATGTGAGAAGCATTCAGATGACTGATGCACCCAGCTGTGGTGGTGTTCTGGTCAGAGTTTGGGGCATCGGTGGTGCTGGTGGTGCTCGGGCAGTGACTGATTGAGTCTGCTTCTGCTGACAGACTCATTGCCCAGAAGTGAACAGGGAGCTGTAATGCACCAGTATACCAGAGACAGAGAGAGAGATAGAGATGGAGTGGGAGAAAGAAAAGAGAGAGAAAGAAGGAGGGAGGGAGGGGTGCACCAGACCATCCTTCATCCACCCACCCCACCCCACCCCACCCCACCCCTTTTCTCTCTCCTGCATCAGGGAGGAGGGCTATCCCAGCTTCCCATCCTCCCAGCATCGTGATCTCCTCTCTGCAGTATCTCCTCCTGACGCCAGCTACTAGGCTGGGTCATAACAGACAACACTTACTCCCAAAGTCCAGTTAGGATGACTCTCAGAAAACAATCAGAGATGCTACATGCACTTCAATAGCAGAAAAATCTTATGAGTTTTCAAAAAAAATATCCAAGTACAAAGTTACACCCTATTCTGCTTGCTTTATAAGACATTATAAGCTTTGGTAACATTTAAAATAAGCAACAGTTAAGCTGTTGTTCATTCATGCAAGACATCATTTTTTCTCTCTAATGAACAATGAAGCCAATTAGACACACATCAAGTCCTGAATAATGGCTTCAAACATTTCTATCTATGAAATAAAGCAGACTGATCAGTGCGTTTAGATTGTTCTTCTAAGTTTGAGAGGAGATTTTGTCTTTTCAGCTCCAATGCAACCTGCTTAAAGTCTGCATTTCTGGAGTCTTATATCTGGTGAGTATAGCTCAAATCCATGCAGGCATAAACTATTAATGTGCATTCATTCCCCCCTTGGTACTCTGCAGAACAATATACCTCTGAAATTATTAATTTATTGCTCCCCTTGCAGAAGAAAACAGGCTCCACAGCATCACGCAGAAAGACCCTGCTTGATAACAGCTGAGAGGCGAAACTTGCAAAGCTTTTCATTTCTGCAAATTGAAACAATATTGATGACTGATAGTGGAATTTTGCGAGTGGTCTTCTTGTGCTAGTCGCAGATTTGGATCAGCCACAGACTCAAGGCAACTGTGGCTTTGTCTCAGCTGTGCACTTTAATAATAAAAGCCAAATCTGAAATATTTAGAGCTGTTTTTTCTTCTTTCTTGTGTTTTCTAAAGCTCCACCTTGCCATACCCAATTAACGCCCGTGCATTGAGGCGAAAACAGATCCAGCTGCATGCAAACGCAAAAAAAAAAAAAGAAAGTGAAGCCCGAAGAGCGGCTCCGGCGTCTGTTAAGATGTGCCGCGATTTTTTGCGCAAAGTAAAACGCACGGCTTGGTGTTTGCACCGGTGCAGCACGGCACTTCCACAGACCGGCTCATGCAGAGGCCGACCGAGCCGCACCGCTACGGTAAGTAAGTAAGAGGATCTCGGGTCTGCTGAGATTTCACGAGCCCGTGCTCTTCGTGCGTCTGTGCGGGCGCGCCGCCGCCGCCGCCTCTCCATCTCCGGCAGCCCTGCGATAAAGAAAAAAAAAAAAAAAACAGCACCTGCCCGCCCGGAGGACGCGGCGTGAACCGGATTCACGGCACGGTTACCTGAACCGAGGCCTCTCCCGTGGCAACGTGGGTCTCTCTCGGGTCCTCCTCCGGGGGTGGGGGTGGGGGGGCTCCAGCCGGTCCGGCTCTGGCTCTCCGGGGGGAGGGAGGGGGGGGAGGCTGCTGGGATTCCTCACCACGCTGTCCCTGGTCCGCTGGTGGAGCTCCTCTCGCCTCCTCTCTCCTCCTCTCCTCTCCTCCTCTCTCCACCACAGCAGCGTCAAGCTGCGCAGAGAGGGAGGCGCGCGGCAGCCTGCGCGCTTCACAGTAAAACCACGGCGCGCGCTCAGTCCAGGGACGTGTGCAACATCTCTGGGGAGAAATGACACAGATGCAACATTAAGTCAAAAAATATATATATGAGATGAGCAAAGCAAAACCAGTCATGTCTAAATGCAGTCACGTTCCAACAGAAGGAAAAATTACTAAAAAAAACAAAAAAAAAAAAAACAGAACAAAAAAAACTCAAGACTTCAGCTATTGTGAGGAAAAAAATTCAAAATGAACAAAAACAAGAATGTAGTTGGCATAAAAAGATATGAAATATGATTTTTTTGAAGTTACAGCTACAACAAAATACATAATTGAGGTGTTACTTAAGACAAAAAAAAATACATCAACCAATATCAAACACTTCTGCTCCACAAAGAAGTACAAAATGGCAACCAACATTAGTGTAAAATATCCCAAGGTAACCAAATAAAAAGCGCCAACGTTTAACGAGGAATGTATGGCAATACCAATGAAATAAAAACACTGCATGAAAAAATGCAAACTATAACTAGAGAAAACACAAAGATGGACACTCCAAAATGGAAGTAATACATTTTACACTCAGTTACGGTACTTGAAAATTAACCAAACTGAGATGCAAAACAGCAAATAGATTTAATGCCGTAAGATACAAAATACAATATATTTCACAAAAATGTACACAAATTGGATTTGAGAAAAAAAGAGAGATGTAAAACAGGTAAAAAGAACCAAGAAAAAAAAGCATGAAAAGCTAAAATATTGAAAATATTGCTGTTCTTTATCAGTTTGTTTTATTTCCTTGTAAAGCACTGTGAATTGCCTTTTGTCTCAATGGTGAAATAACCTTGCTTAGCATATAAAAACCCCTCAAAATATCAATTAACTGGACACAGGACAAAAGACGCAAAGGTGCATAATAATGACAAAAAGTAATCTGAAGTCTGTATTCAGCATCAAAGGTAAACAAAAGTTGCAAGAAATTAAAAGTTGAAGTTGAAAACGACAGATAGACACTTATGAAATTGTTATAAGAGTTTGCATTAATTGAAGTGGCCTGCAAATAGATGACATGCAAATTAATAAATACAACTGATGCACTGTACACTAAATGATCACACCTTTTTGATTGAGCGCCCGTCAACACACAAGACTTTGATTGTGAAGGGGCGATCAGGCAGACTTCCGGTGTCTTTTCAGTACGCATGACAGTGGTCCTCAGCTCAACTGAGATGGGTTGTGTGTATGCGTGCGCGTGTTGGTGGTGGTTGGGAGGGTTGCCACTGCGCATGCGCCGATCTGACAGGCCTGCTGTAATCCCCTTTGTCACAAATAACAAGAGGAGGCAATATGCTGTAATTAAGAAAAACTATCCGAGTAATTACAGCTTTCCCACGCGAGTCACGTGACTGCACGTGTATCACCTCGAAATACAAAACACAGACTTTATTTCATGTGTCATCTGAAAAATAAGAATACAAATACATATAAAACAGAAGAAAAGTGTTTTTTTTTTTTGTGTAATCTCCATATCGTTCATCGACTGACTGATTCCAATAAACATAAACAAATAAACACATAGATAAATAAAATATCCATTTCTGTCCCAAATTTCACCAGCTAATAAAAATGGAAAAATGAACATTCCCATTATTTCATCCTATGTCCAGAGTGGAGCCATGGTGGATTGAGTATGTAGAAACCATCCATTCATCTTCTGTCCAACCAGGGCTGATCTGGTCACTATGGGAAAAAGTCACAGTCCACTGAAAAGGTCAGCTGTCCATCACAGGGTTAACGCAGAGAGATAGACCATTATTTACCCTTCAGAGGCACCAGTGAACCTAAAATGCTTCAGAGAACTTGGAGGAAACATGCACACTCAGGGAGAACATGCAAAGTTGGACTTGGACTGGGGACTTCCTGGTAAGGAGGAAGCGTGTTTAACAGTGACCAATAAAATACACCGGAGGTTTTTGAATGATTTTTGATTGATGAGTAATTGGGGCTGTTAAGCTGTAAGGTTGAGCATACAGAGAATAAACTAACAAAACTGGAAAAAACAATCTGTTTACTTGCGTTGAATGGAACCAGTATGAGTTTGATTTTCATCAGGATTTCATGAATATTCAACTCAGCAATGAGTAAATTTCTATGGATGTACTCAGTCACACTGCAAATCCATCACATCCATCAGATGCTGCTAATAATGTTATTTGACTGAACATGTTTTATTCATAGAAACGGCAAAGAAATGTCGTGATCTAGTTTTGTGTTGTTAAACAGGAAAGGCATCAAATACAGTATATCCATAATAAACATTCTCACCTTATTTCTTTCAGTCCAATTAAAAGTGGAAAATCCTTTATTCAAGTTGGATTTATACAGTTTGAAGCATTTGCAACACATAAAAACAGAAACATTGTTCAGTCACATTAATTTTACTTACCGTTGGTTAGATTTGCTTCGACCACAACAACGCATAATTTTGATTTTTTTTTTTTAAATAAAAACTTTGCATGCATCATGCAATGTATCAGTTTTGTGTATGATCTTGGGAGTAACAGAATAGAAATGTTAATAAGCATGAAATAAATCCAAAAGTATATGTACATTAAAACAATACTAACCTACAGCTCAGAGAAAGAGAACAAACAGAGCTGGAAATAGAGATGAAATATTCATGCGAAGGTGATCGATTCATTTATTTAGACTTAATGCTTCTCGTACATTAACTTGTTGAAGCTCTGGCACCATCTACTGTTCAGGCACGTTTGTTTAACTGCTGAGGGATGTTCGGGTTTGGCTCAGGATACAGTGCTGCTGCTGTTCCACACTAAAAAAGAAAACAGTTTTGCACATATTTGTGTTAGTCTACTAATTAATGCTCTTGTTCTCTTTCCAGTCAGGACCACTGATTCTTCCTCACTTGGGTAATATAAATGGTATAAATTACTATCATTGGAAAATTCATTCAGGAGCACAACCACCGTGAGAGCTGAAACGTCAAAACAAATGTGCTCACAGTCAATCTGTTGGGACCCGAACGTGTGTGAATGACGAGACGAGGTGCACTTTTCTGTATATAGATTTATATACAGATAATTTACTCAATCACAAAGCTTTCAAAAACCATGAAAACACAATGCAGCTATAATCTCAAGAAAAATGATCACCAATGCGGAAGGAAAACATCTGAAGCCCTCATCAGTGCAGGAACCTGTGAGTTTATCCTGATTGCCCTTTGACACAACAGTACACCCAATAAACACTTGTGATGTGACGAATGAACAGCCTGCATGTGGTTTTATAATAAGGTGCTGTTTATTTAATCATTTCATTATTCACATCTCACGGTACACTCTCTTCTCGCTTCCAACTGTAGTATTTACCAGGTGTAATACTGACCTCGGCCTCCACTCCCAGGCTTCCTGCTCCAAGCATGAGCAGAGCTCCCAGTCCTACTTCGGTACCACCTCTATCATCCCTGGGTGCTTTTTGTAGAGGGAGTCTGAATCATGATTAGAGCAACACGCTAATTGCCCCCCACACCGTGATGTCTGCCGGGAGAAAGAGGCTTGACGGGGTCCGGAGTCGGCTCTGTGGTGCTGCCTGGTTCAGTCTTGTGAAGTGCTTATCTGGTTGCCTTTTTTTATTCCTCTCTCTCTCTACACTTTGAATGTCCGGATTAAGTGTTTGATCACTTTAGCTGTGACTGCTGAGAGTCACGACAGCGTCGGGCAGCCCGCGCTATGAACCGGTGAGCTGGGTTATAGCGGCGTCGAGAGGAGAGGGCAGCGTTTTTTTGTTCAGATGGTTCTGGATTTGACATGGGTTAAAACTGGACTGCAGATATTTTGAGTTCCTCAGCATTTTTCCTGTCGGCATGCCATTAGACTTGTGCAAGCAGTGAGCAGGAGTGTTGTCGCGGCTGCCCAGATGACACACCATGGCATCAAAAATGGACCATTCAACAATTAAACAGTCTCATCTGGACAGCAAAAGAAACTCCCATCAACTAAAAACAGATATGACCACTTGGTGCAGACTCCCACTGCATCTTTTTTTTTTTCTTTGTACAACTTTAAGGCAGGAAGTTCCACTTTTTTCTTTTTTTTTTTTTTTTAAATAGGTCTCAGTCTTAAATTCATGCCTCCCTGCGCAAGAATTGATTTTTTTTTCCTTTTTTATTTTTTAAATAGAGGACGGGGAGCCTGGAAGTATTCTAGTGTCCATCAGGCCTGATCCACTGAAACCAGTCAACACCAGTCGTCCTAATGTGCTGTGCTATGCCATGTAGATGAAGGTGTTTATATCCGTCTCATCCCGCTTTATGTACTTGTGATCTATCAGCCACTCGATCTGCTCCTTGATCATCTTTTTCTGTGGTAAAAACATGTTCTTTAGGATCTCCACCAGCTCCGTCTGTAGCTGGGCGTTGTTGATGCGCTTCCTCATTTTCATTATCTGGATTATGGCCTCCTGGATGTGGGAAAAGAAGAGGGATGCGGAGGAAAAAACAAACAAAAAATTGCGTCAAGTACATTGTGAAAAAAATGAATGTTTATGAAAAAGAAAGCCAAGAACGTAAGCATATCTGTTGAACCTCTGCTATGGGAAAGCATCGATTCACAGTGGGTAGGGTTATGTAACGGTGCAGAGAGCAGCTGTAGGTGCAGCTGCATGCTGGGAGCTCTTCTCCGTACCTGTGTTCTTAGTATCCTGAGCTGGACGATGCCCTCGTTCTCCTCTTCCCTCATTCGCTCTGTGGTGAGCTGCAGCCGACCAATCAGATTGATCTTCCCCCTTTTCTGAACCTTTGAGTTTTTTCTGCAATGTTGAATTCCGCAAAACAAACTTTAAATCACTCGGACGCACCCTTACCTAAACAATCTACGTGAAGTATTTTCTTGCAATGCTGTCTCACTGTAAATTTAGCTAACAGGTTACTTTTTCGTGTGTTTTCATTTACCGATTTATATCCACTTTGTCAAAAACTAATGGAAAAAAATGTTCCTTTTTAGATGGTGCACATGATGCAAGAGCACTTCTGCTTATTCTCAGCCTTTAAACGGGGAAGATATATTTGAACATGTGTAAAATGAAGTTGCCATGGTAACACATGGCGAGTTGCCAAAGCTTCTTACATGAGAGAAAACTCCTGGTTGACGTAGAATAGTGTTCCTTCTGCAAAGTCTTTGGGTGAAGACACCACCGGGTCGTACAACAACACCTGCCTCTTGAGTTTGGGAAACGCCACCAGAGACTGAAAGGATGATCAGACGATCTCAGCAAAGTCGAACAACCGAACACACCCTTCGGCATCTGATTAATGACACACACTCCAACTCGCTGACAGGAATCTCATATTCATGGCTTTTACCCAGAGAGTGCGCCGCAGCTCTGCGTCGGGCAGCTCGGTGGCCAACTTGAGGTTTTCAAAGCTGATCCGCTCTCTCGGCCTCTGGTTCCACGCAAAGAGCACGGCCAGCTGGAAGGTGGTCACTTCCAGGTCATACTGACCCACCTCATTTTTGAAGGTTATCTGGGGAAAAGAACGATATTCCTTTTAGGTTTTGAAACAAGACTTTTAAGATGAAGTGCTGCTGTTTCACACAGATACGGAGACAAAGTGGAAGGAAATATTCAGAGGTTTTTCCTGAGCAGATTAATTGGGACTCACGATGCCGTTGGACATGAGGTGGTGCCAGTGCAGCTTCCTGCCACTGTGGTTCTTCTTATAGAAGTCTTCTACCTCAGGTATCAAATCCTCCAGCTCTGTAGGAAGAGAGACGAAAACCTTCTCGCTGCTCCTCGACCATGCCCCAGCGTTCAGGATCTTTATGTTGACGGAGTCGGCTGCAGAGAGAATACACACACACACACACACGTATATCTCAGTTAACTGTGAGCTCACCTGAAACTGGTCCCAAACTGAAAGAGGCATCAGGCGAGATGAGGAAGACTTTACCTGGCAGCGCCAGCTTATTATGTTTATGCATTTCTTTGAAAGACTGGTTGAGGTCCTCTGACACTTTGATGTCTTGAAACATTCGGGCGAGCTTGTTGACGTAGTCAGCCGGCATTCCAACTTCCTGTTTCAACGAAAAGCATCACAGCGTTACTGGATGACGGATAAGACTAAATATTGTAAATATATTGATTTTATAAACAGCGCATGTAGCATTTTAAATGAAATTTGACACGCTACACTAAAGAAGTGAAGCAGTGATGAAATCCGTACCCTGAGCCACTCCACCATGTTCTCCTCGATCTCGCTGTCTGCCGAGATGTCGAGGATGAGCCGGCGGGTCAGGTGGGCTTTGTGGTAGCGCATGAAGACGTCTTTGTTCTGGACGTACTTTAGAACCAGAAGCTGTGAAAAGACAATAATCATCAGTTTTAAAGAAGGATGAGTGACTCTTGTGCCAGTGTGGACTCAGATCAGAGAACACCGACAGCATCAGGAAAACACATCCGCCAAATCAGTTTGGTCCTGGAGCAGCTCAATCATGAAGAATTTAATGGATGTGCCAACAAGAACGAACCTGTGACCTGGTGTTGAACAGAAAAAAGCCTCTGAAAACTGTTTAATTACAGATTAAGTCAAGAGTTAATGTTGTGTATGTAATGGCGTCTTTAGCTGTTTTTTTGTATTAATTGAGGTTAAAACACTCAAGAAATCCAGATGACCTGCATATGTTTTAGATTAAAATGAGTCAAGAAATCAAATTAAAATGTGCTTTTTGTGTTTCTGTAAATAATAACAAAAATGGACTTTATTTAAAGTGTATTTAATAAAGTGACAGAAACTTATAATTAAGACAATAATCACAGTCCCCTGTTTTATGTTCAAGTAATTAAAAATAAAAGTCAATTATAAATGCTGTGCCTTCATTATTACACTAAATTAAAAAAATGCCGAATATAAAATCTAAAATCTCAGGACAGTGTGATCAATGACAATACATGACTGCGAACTAACCACTTCCTTGAGCTTGGCCTCAATCTCTTCAGAGGTGAGCTTCTTGCTCAGTGGGGTCTTCCTCAGCAGCATGTCACAGTAGTTGGCGAGCAGCTCTGGACACTTGGACTCTGGCTGAGTTTTCAATCCCACCCTGGAAATGCAAAACGACAAGTGTAGTCAGACATGGCTCCGTTTATCATTTACAGCAAAAGCTGAACTTCATTTCATCTTTTTTTTTTTCTTACCCTTTCTGTTTCATCGGAAGCTCTAACTTAAATATGGTAGCGTCATTCACAACTGCTTTGTACGCCTGAGAAGGACATTTAAAAACGGCTGAGAACAAGCTCTGGTGGGTCACACTTTACGTTTCAGCAGTGAGGGTTAGCGGAGTCAGACTGACTTTGTCTCTGGCTGTGAGGAAGCGCGGGTCGTCCTGAAAGGCCTCTTTCACCAGCCGGCTGAAGCGGTTGAACAAGGTGAGCAGCTGCTCCACGTATTTCTCCGAGTCCTGCAAAAAGAAAAAAAAAGAAAAACAGAAGGTGTGACCCCTCAATGTGATATCAGTTCAGAATCAATAGCTGAACGGGGCGCTTGAGTCAATGTGTGTTTCGGACACTCACAGAGGTGATCGTCTCTGCTGAGGCCACCATATCGGCCAGACCGGCACTCATGATGTGCTCCTCCAGGTCCTTCAGCATGGGTTCGATGCCGCTGGGAACTTTGTCCATCAGAGAGAACATCAGATGCAGCTCTGTGACGGAGGGAGAAGCCACATTGAGGCTTTATAAAGGGACTGTTAATCCAGAGTTAAGCAACAGTCGATCAAGCTGCTGTGAATGGACCTATTAGACACCAATTAAGATAATGCTGTCTGATCAGGACCTGTAGGCAAGAATGTATCTAAAAACATAAGTGTGGTGTATTCAGATTTTCAGATGCGGTGATTCGGGGAGAAGCATCGCCTTCTGGACAAATCACAGCAGGAAAACACCTTTTAAGTGGCTCAATTGGCTCCACATGCTGAGTAATAACACCGCTGCAGCTCTCACTGCTGTCCTTTTAACCTCACTCTGTAGCTCTTGTCCCTGTTGTCTCCCCTCTGTTTAACCTCAGAGGGACGAGCGCCGTTCTCCTCATCCCAGTGGCGCCGTGGTTAACACACATGGATGTTCTACAGGGAGGCCTGGTCTGGGCTATTTCCTGGTGCAAACCTGAGCCGGCTGAGCCTCTGGCGGGAGCTGTCCTGCCGTACTCACTCTCTGTCTCATTTCGTTTGATCATGCCCGGGCACTCGGCTAAGATGGTCTCCTTGAATGACGTTACTAGCGCGTTGACGCAGCACTCCATTAGCTGGAAAGATGAACAGAGAGAAATTGTGAGTAGAAATTCTCAATAGGTGGATAATTATCCCAGTTTAACCCCATCTTCTTTCAGCCAGTGAGATGGGAAGATTGGCATAAACAGGTAAATTTTAAAAAAGTAAAAGAAAAGTTATTTGTTTTGGAGGCTATTTCTACCAAAAATTATAATACTTAAAAAAATAAAATACATTTTAAACCTAAATCATAAACACCCAAAACCCTGGTTAAATAAACTGAAAAAAAAATCTGATTTAATGAATTTTATGAAAATCCCAGTATATATTTTTATGACTTGTGAACTGAAATGAGAAGTAACTGAAATGTTTTTGAGCATTTTTTTCATCATGTGTAATAAATTTGAAACATATAGACGTTTCAGAGAAAAAAATAGCTTTACATTACATTTCCCCAACAGAAAACAAAAACAAAAAAGGGAATATTTTTGTTCAAGAGTGAAAATATGAGTGCAAAAGTATAAAAGGAAAAAAAATCAGCAGTAAATGCACCAAATCAATATAAATAAGCTTATAAAATTGACCAAATATAGTTAAAAAATACATTTCGTGACAGAGGAATGTGTATTTCAATTTTAGGAATGGGGAAACTCCACAACAAAATACAAAAAATCACATTTTGTTGAGAACTCACAGCTTGTACAGAATTACAGTCGCGTCTTGTCTCCAGATATCGCAGCGCACGTTTCTCCTCTTCCCTCAGCTTGGAGTCGGCCTGGTGAAAAATGGAATTTTACAGTTAGCACGCAATAAGAAGAAACAAGATACACATGAAAACAAACCACAGTGTCAGCATCCTTGCACAAAGCGATGAGAAACAAAAGATAGCAAAATGCAACCTCTGTCTTTTTCGTGCCTGTAACCGAAAGTTTAGCAATGAAGCGTCTATGACGGAGACAGGAAACAGGAAGAGCATCAAGAACTAAAAATATTGTGACTGATTCTGAAAGTTGATAAAATGAACTCAATTTCCACTGTCCTCTGACATTTTTTTTATAGTAGATTTTTTTTCTTTCTTTCGAAAAATGACTTTCAAAAAGGAGCTGAACTTCTCTGAGGGAATGGAAACAAATCAATGCCGCCACTCTAAGTAAATATTAACGTTACAGCAAGCTGTGAGTGTTACTCAACAGTGTCGCAATGTTTTTGCCCCGTGTTATGCTTCTGTTCTGCTGGAATCGGAGAGGTGGTGGTGGTGTGAAGAGGCGTCTACGCTCTGGCTCATTGTCTGTTTTCTCTCCTGATTCACCCAGTTGGCCTTTTTCCCAACATCATCAAAACAACGAATCAAGTTCCCAAACCTCAAATTTCTGCTTAAAGTGCAAGAGAGGGTCCTTTAGAGCTATGGTAAACTCATTTGTGGACAGAAAAAGAAACTCAGAGAGTGGATTTTCTGACTCATACGTACATATTTCATGTAGTTTTGAACCCCGTTCTGCTGGAGGTAGGCCGGCGCCTGTGTTCTGTAAAACCGCTCAGTGGAGTCCATGTACGCCTTCTCAAAGTTGTCCCTGTAGATCTGCAGCTTGTCGTCAGGGTTGGAGCACAAGTTCACTGTGGATAGAAAAACAAATCACATTTTATTAAACCTACTGGATGCACAGGAAGCAGCTGAAGACATGATGTATTCTCATGCAGGATGTAGCCAATCAGAGAAGGTGAACAATAACAACGCTGTTTCAGCCATTTGAACAACATCTGGCTGGTCTTCACGGATTTCAAATGTGGCAGGAAAATATTGCATGGAACCATCATGTTTTGTGTATTGATTTTCAGTACATTTCTCCAGTTTTCCCCTGTCCAGTTTTGGTAGAAAAGCGAATTTCTATTCTCAGATTTCCGTTGCTGGCTGACATAAATGGTCTTTAACATGATCTTCTGCTGTTGTCGCAAAATATTTTGGCTTTGGCAATGTTTCCCAGACCTCTCATTAGCAAGATGGATCTGTTGGTAAAAACTCCCTTTCATACGGGAGGATTTCAATGTTTTGTTTTTTTTGGCAACATAACAAAATAACTCATGTTAAAAATATTTTAAAACAGTAGTTGTAGAAATACACAAACAAGCCTGTGCTACACCCAAAGGCTTAATCTCTTGCTCTTCGGAAGCTGACTGGAAAAACTGATGCCACAAGATGGGTTGAGAAATAATAGAAAATTCAATTGACAGCCACGGTCTCGAAGAGGACATGTTGTCCAAAGAGCAAAGGCAAATACGAAATTGGTTCAAATCATTACTTACTGTCGATTCATTCAATTTCTGACTTGTTAGATAGTAACCAGTGCGACTGTGTTTCTCACCGTAAGACTCTCGCACTCCAATAACCAGCTGGGAGTCGAAAGCCTCTCCCAGCCTCTCAGCATGCACGAGCTTCATGGCACTGTCTTGTAGCCTGTTTTTGATATTGGAGAAGATGGACTCGTTCCATGTGTCCAGCATGAGCTGCAGTGAACAGAAAACAAGGACAGAATGTGGACCGACGATATTACAGCGTGCAGTTATGCATCTTTGCAACTGAACGCAACTGGTGACGGCTCAGTTCTGCAGGTTTCTTTATTGTACGCGAGCCAGCAGTGGCAGTACTGATATGCCTGTGCCGATAGGAGCCTGCAAAATGTCAAATGAGTGCATAAAGAAGACTTTAAAAGAGTTGGCTTCACGATAGAGGAAGAGAAGCTTCAGTGTGTTGTGTACGAGGAGGTGCAGTTATGGAAATGTTTCTCCCCATGTAATAATTGATACTGTAACATGTTAAATCTACGTAACGCACCGCCAAACAACTTTTAAACTTAAGGTTAAACAGACAGTCAAAGATCTCTCCACTCCTCTCACACTAAAACCACTAGCGTCCACATAATTAAAGATTTTGGAGGAAAAAAAAAACATATTGGATGAGCTGTGACTTGAATATTGCAGCACTGGCTGTGTGGGATTACATGTAAAACTACAGACAAATGTGGAGTCAGTGTGTCTGGAAAAACTGCTAATCAAACGTTTTAAAGGTCAACCCAGGAAAACAGGTCAAAAACATGTTTAAAAAAAAAAACCTTGAAAATATCTTAATGTTTGCATTGCATGAAAACGATAAAGAAATCAGTCGTTGACTGGGGAGCTTTTGTGAAGGTTTCATGCAAAAGACTGGCTCTGTAACACACAGCTGGACATTTCACCTCTCATCTAAAAGGCTTCATCAGTTCTAACTTCAGAAAAATCTTTCAGCTGCCTTCCAAGACATGAAGCAGGATCGTGTATTGAGACACTGCAGCAGTCAAAAAAGTCAGCACTCCTGCTTCTCCTCACCTTGCGCACAATGCTGTCCTCCACATTGGACTTCTTGTTGCTTCCTTGTTTGCCCATCAGAGTGATTTCTAGCTGGCAGAAAGGTTTGGGCAAGATGTCACACTGCGTGAAGAACTTCCTCCATTCCACAATGTAGGCTTTCAGCAACGCTGTGTCATCCTGGTGACTCAGCACCCGCTTGAGAAAAGGCGAGAAACACAAGATAGGGTCGATTAGCACCTGCAAAATCACACCGGCGAAAAAAGAAAACTCCTTAAAAGAAGGTCACAGATGGGATGTTGAAAGGTTAAATGTGTTGAAAGAGCTGATGGGGAAGTAAAAACTTACCACCAGCTGCCACAGTGGTCAAATAACTTCACTTATATCACGTTATGCTGCAAATGGGTGAAAGCAGTCGGACTGTGCGTGGCAGCCTTCGTTGTTAGTATGAGAGTAGGTGTGAGTGAATGTGACAGTGTACAGCCGTGTCTTGTCTATATGTTGTTTTTGTATAGCCTACTCTTCTTCATGTAGGTAAAGTGGCTGAAATGATCATTGCATAACACACAATGAATAAAAACAGAAATTTAACGTCTCATTTTTTCCGTCACAAAACCTTGCTGATCAAGTTTAATGTGGAAAAACAACAAGAATAATAATATACTTTAAATTGTCCTGTGTGAAATTCTTGCATCTACTATATTATTCTTTGAGGAGTGATGCAGCTGTATTTACTGAAAATATCACAAAACATAACTCTTTTCTTCCTATCTGATGCCTCTAATATTCCCAAAATGTTCAACTGAGTGCCTGACTGAATACGTTGCTACAGTTTTCTGATCAGTTCATTAGCTCCTTTATTAATCCATTCTCACCTGTCAACATTAATATTGCATTCTGGCATTCTCCCCTCGGGGAGAGTCTGCAGAAAAGCATCACAGAAGAGACACTCGACAAACCGATCAGAAAGTATTTCAATAACCAGATGTTTGTTTTTCTATCCTGCTGTCCAGTTAAATGTAATCGCTAGTTCCTGCGGCCTTACATGCCACTCTGGGTGTTACTTCTGGTAATTCAATAATGAGACTGAACCGAGTGAAGGCATCCTGGACTTATTTTTAGTGTGGATCGTGGGGAGGGGGGGGACCTTACCGCTTGTGCTTGTTTAATGAAATCTAGGATGTCCTCTTTAAGGGCCTGGTGGATCTTCGCTGGACCTTTATCATCCCACAGGCAAACAGCATGGACGTCTCTGTGGGAGCAGGAGGAGATGCAGGGTTACGCTACCACTACCACCTCAGGCCAAGATGGCTTCAGAGGAACAAGAAAACTTACGAAAACAGGTCAAACCACTGTTGCTTTGTGACGGACTCCTGCCGCAGGAGCTTCAACACTATGGGACGCATCAGGTCCCATTTATCCTCAAACTGAAGAGAGCCTTTGTTCTAGAGACAGGCAGCAGAAAAGAAAAGATTTAAAGTCTTCTAATACTGACAGAATGACAGAGTTAAAGATAAGGTAAATAAAAGTTCAACATCACATGCTTCCAGTTCCAAATGTGGCACAACTTATAAACATTATTCACTCCATACATACAATAAAATACAATCTACCAAATCATCCAGTTCCAAAAAACATTTTAAGCCGGTTAATGAGAACAGAAACCTCTTAACACAATATTCCATCTATATAATATTTTCAAAATCTGCCCCTAAATCTAATCTCTGTTGGAAAATATATTAAAATATTACATAGCTATATTAAACTAAAACATCTGCATTGATGAGGGTGCAAGCATAATAGCTGTAGCTTTTCACGTGTAAAGAATAGCTCAATGAATGATGAATTAAAAAAGGTGTGACTTGATGGTCACAGATGAATTGAACAGCAGTATTAAAGTCGGTGGAAACTGGTGTCCAACCAAATGCAGAACATCGCTTTTAACAAATTGTGTTAGTCTCTAATGTAATGATTTAGAGAGTTATGGAGTGCTCTTGCAGTGTCTACTGCCAAATAACAGCGACAATTACAACTTAAATAGTCACTTATCAAGTAGAAGAAGAAATTAATGAGCAGTTATTTTGGGCATTTAAGAAACACTCAGGATTTTTCAAGCAAAACTGCTTTCTAAAGGGGATGATTTGGCTTGTCATTAGAGGAAGACAGCAGGGTCAGTTTTGTTCATGATCGCTCAATTACATTAAAATTAAATTAAACAGACTGAATTAACAAACCCAGCCAAGTGACCCTCTGAGAACCACAAAGCCAATTTTTAATGCAGAGGTTTATTGCAGGTTTTCAGAATCACTGACTTGAGCACCATTGTAACATCTGCATATTTACCTTTGTTCCAGAGCATGTTAACTTCTAGATACCAGTATGAAAGCACTGCCTAGTGAACAATTGTCCCTCTCACAAAATTGTGACACCATTCATAGAAACCCCTGCAGAGTCTGATGTGAAAAGGTCTCATAAAGGATTTAAAGGAAAAACATATACATGCACCTATTAGACTGCTGGTGCTTCAAGTAATAGATCTAAAGTCCTGCAGACTGTAAGAAACCCTGACCACGCGAAAGTACAAATATCTGCTGCTCTCGTTCTAGTAGCCTTGAAAACGTTTGTGTCTGTTCATCTTCATTTAACAAAGGACGCTGATATTACAATACATAAAGGAGGAGTTTTTGTAAGAATAAAAAATTCAACATTTTGATATTTCCCACAATTTTTCAAGTCTGAAAATCCAGTTCTATACTCTCTTCTCTTCCTGTAAGGAAAAAAAAATCTATCTGTATGACATAACATTACATTTCTGCTAAGGGCTCCTACATTCAATATTTATCATCTGACAAGACAATAAGATAATAGAGATAAATCCTAAGTTTATTTTGGACATTTCTACTAAGCTACTAAGCTATTTTCATTCTTATCACCTGGTCCTGCCTATTTATCCCCGTTTATTTTGACCTGGCTGTTCAGGCACCCACATTTACCTACATGTATTTCTGTTTGTTTTCAGGTTATTTAAAGACCTCTATGGTCTGTCTGAGCTGCATTTATTTCACACTGTGACTTGTTTACAACGAGAAGCACACAGCCTGGCAAACAAATGCTGGGTTAACAAATGATGTTAACGAGTTTCATGACTGAAGATTTCAGGGTTTCGGGGAAAGCCTGGTCATGCTGAACCTGTTTGAGATCACACCCCTCGGGTTTGGCAGCTTGGATTGTTATAAACATGTCATTGACACCAGTGAAACATCAACGAAGACTGAAGTCAGGGGAGCAATATTTACTGCATCTGGAATAAATACGACCATTATCGTGGATGCACACAGGCCTTTAATGAAACTAATATGATAAAATAAACATTTTAAGCACATAACTCGAAACCTATAGCTGCACTGTAAACACGAGTGTTTGGACTGCACGGTCCTTTTGCTCTGTCCCTGTGACTACTAGCATGGCCTCTTAATGTATCCACGATTCACAACAAGAGGAAAAATAAACTCATGTGTGCAAAAGCTGTCTGGATAGGCCAGCTTCGTTATCATCATGAGGGGATTAAGTGCAAAGAAACGTTTTGCAGCCTTTCGGGAGTCTTCACTGGGGCTGGTCAGCTGCAGACTCCACAGCTTCTCACTGACAGATGACAAGAGATTTTCACAACCCACGGCCAAATACTGACACGGATCGATCCAACTTGACGTCTTCTGTCCGTTATGTGTCTCAGTTGCTCTCCGATTCCCCCGTGTCGATCTATGCCCGTCATATTTAGCACTGTTGTGGCTATTCTGTTTAGCCAGCTAAATCAGTGATAAGTAGCTAATGTTAGCCAGATGTAACTTAACAGCTCCCTGTTCGAGTCAGCAGTGACGCCGCGGCCGTGCGCGGGTACGGCGGACAGCTGCCGGAGGCGAGGGCTAAACGCCGACACCGCACCACGCAGGTGACAAGCGCTCCGGCGAGCATTAAATGGAAAAAATTGAATCGAAGTGGCTCCTACCTTTAGCAAATTAGACGTCGCCATGTTCCCTCAACTTATCCTCTCGTGAAATCTCGCGCGAGCTGCGGCATGGCTGAAGATTTAACCTCATCGCGTCATCTTCAAACCTCTTCAAAGGGATCAAAATAAAACAAATACAAATCTTTAATTTAAGGAAAAGAGAGACTCTGCGAACGTATTACCATAGAAAACAAGTGTTTCAGTTTACGATCGTATCTGGATTGTATATCTTGTGCCTAATTAACAGACTTGTTAGAGAAGATGTTTTTTTCTGTCATTTTGTTTTACTTTACACTATTATTTTTTCTAGAGATGTTTCCATGTTAACAACCTTTCGTTGTAGTCACTTTTCTCCTTTACAGTTTTGCTCTTTTTTGAAGGCATCTATTTGTTTATTGAGAAATTTTATGTTGTTTCAATTCCTACATTTCAGAATCAGAATAGTCTTTTTTTGTCATTGTTTTAAAACAACGATATTGTAAGTGCCATTATCACCTTAAATAACTCATTACAACTGAAAAGTGCCATACCTGAATGTTATTTTATGCCGTCAAAACGTACACGCCATCTTCCACATTTAATTAATTTATTCTTCCCTGCACCATGAGTCAGAATTATTATTATTATTATTATTATTATTATTATTATTATTATTATTATTATTATTATTATTATTATTTTAAACTTTCTAAAGAACCATACAGATTAAGAGTCAGAATTATTTCTGAAGTAGTAGCGCATGAGTTGCGTTTCAGAATGAACTCAACTAAAGTATTTAGTTACTTGCTACTCATTAGTTCTGTAAACTGTAATGATATTACTTTATTAGTTATTGCATTTGAAAAGTAGTTCCACTACTCATGAATTTGTCGTTTCTTACATGGATAAACATCATAGCCATATCATCACTTAGCCTGTCTGTCTAAATAGTGTTCATTGTATAATGTAATCAAAAATGGACGTAAAACTATAGGAAAGATCAATATCCCTTTCTGTGTGGAAAATAGGTACTCAAATCTCATAACACAGGCTTGGGTGAGTGAAAAGAGGTCATTTTAATGAGCTAAAGATCATGGTCAAGGAGGGTGGGCACGAAATGAAACGATCGTGGTCACGTGGTCAAGTCACGCAGAAGAGCGCGTTACTATAGTCCTGTAAAGTAATCTCGTGACAGATACTTCAAGTGTAATATGTCACTTTTCTTAGGTTATATGTTAACGCCAGCACAGGTCATGTCCCATAATTTCATTGAATTCATTATTCTTCCCTGCACTCCACAAGGGGGCGACAAGACACCAAATTGTAACTTTTTATTTCCTCCTTTGAGTGCCAGGTGTACGTGCCCCTCTACAGATTTTTTCCTGGATGCGTGCCCACTGCCCACATCGCTCATAGCAAAATCCGCCCCTGCATAGTGAGCTTGACCTACCAGTACATTTTCAAAGATGTTTGTCTCAGTTTGAGAAACAAAGAAAGAAACAGGAGACCTTTAGCACCGGTGGCGCACCACACGGGACAACCCAGTCAATTCGTGCTATTTGTTCTTCCTCAAGGACAGTTAATGCTGCAGATTAGGCGCTGTTTGTTATCGTTCTTTCCTCTGTGTCACGAACTCGGTCAAGTGCTTTCTCACACAGACAGGCGAGTTTTAACCTTCACAAAAGAATAACATGAGCTGTTATGATATCAGGGCTGATTTCATGGAATGCAAGATATTTTCGACCCTGAAATGTGAAAGTTCACAAGACTGAAAAGATTGGATGGGTTTCAGTGATGGAATTAATTGAGCTTCTTTGTATTTTCACAGTCTTTCTTAGACTTTTTAAAAATGTATTCTAATTTTTGCTTTGTGACTGTTTTCTGTTGAATAAATGGACTTCAGTGAAAGGGTGGTACGCAAACATGGTTCTGTCTCTACTTTTTTTTCTTCAAGAAGCTGCAACAATCAAGTTAAAATCATTATTTTTTTTCATCCAACACATGACATATAGTTTATGCACTGCTTTGAATAAAATGTGTTTTTGCACACTATTACATCTTGTTTTAACAAGGCACTCTGCCCCAATCTTTTTTATTATAGTTTTTGGATTAAAATTGTATTTCTGTTCATGAGTATACATGCAGCTTATTATCTTTTGTTTGCTTTTAGGCTCACATTAAAGCAGACAGAGTTCCCTGGTCGTTCGACTGCTATACAGTCTAACTCAAACGTCCAACTTGAAACGCATAATGAGTCTCATTATTTTAAACTTTTGGAAAATGTCATTGCATGACAACCTTTTTCTTATGTATAAAATGACAGGAAACAAAAATGTATGCAGGTTATGATGTAGAACTTTCTCCCACATCGTTGTCACCATACAAGTTTGACTGCATTGCACTCATGGTTTTCGGCTTTCCTTCAACCAATCAGAACAAAGGAGGCGGGTCTCCATGACATAAGTTAGGTTGATTCACTTCAGTTGGGAAGTATCCCCTCGTGGATGTTGAATTTCAGCGGATTTCTGAAGAATACGCCGTTTTCTCATTGACGGAATTTATCTAGACAGCTGTTATGACATGACCGAAGAGCAACGCACATGTACAGGTATGATGTTTCTTCACTGGAGACCGTGGAGGGTTTTTTTTTTAATTCATCTGTGACAGATGGACGTAGGACAGCACTGTAACCCGCGTGAGCTACACTAAACTCAATTAAACATATATTCTGCTTTGAAAAACAGACCGTATTTACAATGATTTAGGGTTTTTTGTAAGTAATATGAAATAATTTGACATTCGTACGGACTGAAATTAAAATGTGGAATATATCTACAGTAATGATTTGGCTTGTATTGTTGAAATAATTCAGAGTGACTTTAATATCGTTTTCCGTGACAGACTGTAGATGGACCTTGCACTGTCTGTGGGGATAGGTCAAAGGAAAAATCATTTATCCTTTTGCCACCACAGAGGAGTATGAGTGAAGATGACATTTTGAGGGCAAATCCACATTCCTGTGAGGATTTGATACCACGTGTAATAGAGATGTTAAGAGCAATAGACACTGAGACTTAATTATTCCTCCAAAGATTTAATCTTCTGTTTTCCCTCTTTCGTGTTTTTGAAGGTATAGATCTCGGAGAGATGGAGCTACCTGTGGAGGACAGATTATGTGGGAAGATGAGGACTGCCTGTGGTTTTCACTGTTACCTCAAGGACGTTTTCACATGGTAAGTCATCATTGAACTGGAACTGACAATTCAGATATTTCTTTACATTCATGTTTTATCTTTAATCAACCACTACAAATCTGCAAGCAATCTTTGTTCTGTTTGTTTTATGTTTTATTTGACTAGATGTTACTTTTCAGGAAGAGACTTAAACTAGTTTATTCTCAAGTCACCGGACTGTCTGTTAGTCCTCTCTGAGTGCAAGCTCTCTGTCCTGATTTAAAGAGGTAAACGAAGTCACGGCTGATGGTAGATGCAATGAAAGAGCCACATTGTGTTGTAAACCCATCTGAATAGGAACCATAGGTGAAGTTATTTCCCCTAATTGCCGTTTCCTGAAAAACATTCTCCAGCAAACAAAGTACATTTACTCATTATAACAACATACTGTGTCATCAGTAGATTTGAATTTGTACTTAAGTTACAAGTACTTACATCCATATTTTAACGCAGGTTGTTCAAAGTTTGGTTTCACAACAACGATAATTTGAAGTGGTTCATAAATATTATATTTGACTATTACCTGAGAACTGTGTTTCAGTGTCAGTATCTGCAGCCTGATGACAGCAAACAGTTAAAAAAGGGAGAGCTATTGCTTCCAAATTATGTGTTACTTTCCACAATGTTGTGAAATACGTATTTAATAAGGAGACAGTAAGCTGCATTAACTTTAAACTCTTGGACCCTTTTGTAAATCTTTGTTTTTTTTTTTGTTTTGTTTTTTTTACACAATATCCAGTAGCCTGAAAACATAAATACATGTTGTGCTTCTACTCTCCAGGCATCTGCTGAAAACCATAGCCATGGGTCAGGTCCTGTCCCTGCTGATCTGTGGGACTGCGGTGAGCTGTCAGTATCTGGCTGATGCCAAGGTGGAGACGCCCATGCTGCAGAGCTTCCTCAATTACGCTCTCCTGCTGCTCACATACACCTCAATCCTCAGCTTCCGCAAAGGTGAGGCTGTATGCTGTTTGTCATTTGTTATTGGTCCCAATAAGTCAATGATGATAATTAAGAGGCGCGACACAAGTAAGTTCAGGATTGAACTTTGTGAAAAGAACCAAACATACTTGATTCAAGCTTTGATGCCATGAGGAGAGTTGCAACTTAGAGGTTGTCCTCCGTCGAACAATGGCACAAAATCGGTGACAACAGTAACTGCTGCCCATACAACAGAAAGAATACAAGATGCATTTGTCTGAGCGACAAAGAAACACCAGCAAACAAGAGGCTTCGAAAGAAAAAGACCATAAATAACAGAGACCAATGAACCTGGCTAGAGCTAGCTCAAATGCTACCAGCAGCATGCGCCAACCAGAGCAGCTGGAGGAGCTGAAGAAACTTAGAAAAGAAAACCAAAAGGGGCATTACCACACTAATCCAAATTAGTGTTCTCATGATGATTTGCCGACAATGCCAGACTCACTAATGAGTCCACTGTTTAAATACTCGTCATACATCATAAAACATAAATGATACACGTGTTTGAGACCTCACCATATACTCACATCCAAGGCTCTTTCTGAATGTGGAAAATCACGCACCTGTCCTTCAACGACCACACTATACCCTGAAGATGTAGTGCAGCTGTTGTTAACTGAGTACAAAGCCAGACCGTGACACGCAAAATGATCCACATAAAAAACATCCCATAAAACACTGATAAATTGTCTGTGCACCAGTGGTCAAAGTTGTGTACTGGTAAAAGCTCTAATCTGTTTCTCCAGGTGACAGGAACATCCTGAAGATTTTAAAAACCAAGTGGTGGAAGTACTTGATAATGGGCCTGGCAGATGTGGAGGCAAACTATGCCGTAGTGAAGGCGTACCAGTTCACCACCCTGACAAGTATACAGGTATGATCAAGCTGCTGCGATTCACAGTTTTTATAGATAAAAGTGTCGCTTCTGTGATCTGACAGACATCACACACAACTCCCTGTCTTTTTTTTTTCCGCACAAGAAACACATTTTGGATTCATCCTCGTTGAGGACAGAGAAAAACAGCAAATACCCCCGCTGCGCCCGAGACCACAAAATACACTCTGTCATATGTTCATACGACGTATGTTGTGTGTTCCAGCTCCTGGACTGCTTTGTGATCCCGGTGCTCATGCTGCTGTCGTGGTTCTTCCTGAAGACTCGCTACAAGCTAGTCCACTATGTCGCTGTGGTTGTGTGTTTGTTGGGCGTGGGCGCCATGGTCGGAGCCGACATTGTGGCAGAAAGAGATCAGGGATCCAGTAAGGAGATTCTTTTTTATCTACATCAGTAAAGTTCTTTGTATTTTCTGTTCACCACAAACAAAAACGCCTGTAAATAACCACACAACAGTAACTAGAGATGTACTTGCAGAGCAGACTTTCGCCAAACAGAAAGTGAATATCAGTTTCTCTGTTTTTTCAGGCAGTGATGTTCTGCTGGGAGATGGTTTGGTTCTGCTCAGTGCCGTCCTCTATGCCGTTTCCAATGTGTGCCAGGAGCACACAGTGAAGAACCTGAGCCGAGTTGAATTCCTGGGCACCATGGGCCTCTTTGGGACCGTTATCAGTGGCATACAACTGTAAGTCATCTTTTTTTTTTTTTTCCTTTAAACTATACCAACCACACTGAGCAATGTTATTCAAGATCATGGACACAGATAAGAGCAGATAAAATTCTACTCTATAGAGGAGTCCAATAGAAGACTGGAACTATATTGTTAATTTTATTCAAAATGTAAAAAATAACTTCGTGAATCTTTGGATTCAGTAAACCTTTAACCTGATGGTTTTTGTATACAAAAAGGTGTATTTCATTGTGAACAAGGACCTCGGGGGTCTTGAACGGCACTCACGATTAAAATATAACCCCTCATCCCGTTTACTCGCACTTTCTACTGTGTTTAAGCAAGTGTTAGTTTGGTGAATCACATGTTTGAGCGTTCATTAACGAGACACACATGGAAAGTGTCTCCAGATCCAGACGAGACCCCCCCTACACACACACACACAGACACACATATCTGATCAGACGAGTTGCAGGGTCACATTTCAATGAAATCCTCGTGGTGACCTTCTCATCTACAAGTGTGAACATGTTGAGGAGACACAAGTCTTTCTCTGAGAGGTCCTAAGGTGTCTGAAGCACAAATAGGGTAAATAACCCTCAGACTGAAGGTTAGACTTTTACACATGAATAGAAATGTCAGTCAGCTGCATGCATTTTGCCCACAACTCCATTTTTTTTTGGTTGGCATAATAAAGTAGTGAATTACATTGTTCCATCTGGATTCTCTTTATAAGTTAATGCTAATTTTACTAGTTTAAATGCAGTTATTCAAATCCAAACAAATATCCAGTCATCCAATGAACTTGACAGAATCTCGTTTTGTCTGTTGTTGCAGTGCAGTGCTGGAAACTCAAGCAATTGCAGACATTAAGTGGGATCTTCACATTGGTGAGTCAGCCCTCTGTTTTTTTTAGTCTAATAGTATATAATAACTGTAACTGATTACCCTGTGATAGACTGGCAACCTGTCCTGGGTGTATCCTGCCTTTGTCCATAGTAAGCTGGGATTGGCTCCAGCAACCCTGAACAGGATGAGCGGTTTACAAGATGAACGAATAGGCTTTAATTAAATGTAATTGCTTGTGTGTTCACTTCACTGCATCTCACCCATTTTTGCTGTGCAGCCCTGCTGTTTGCGGTCTACGTGCTGTGCATGTACGCACTGTACAGCTTCATGCCCGTGGTGGTGAAGATGACCAGCGCGACGGCGGTCAACCTCTCTCTGCTCACCGCTGACCTCTTCAGCCTCTTCTGTGGCATGTTCCTCTTCCACTACTTGGTGAGCTTCGATTTTAGTCTGAACATCTTTTATGTTCTTTGCCTGTACCAACAGATCCAACCATGTCCGTAGGATTAGAGGGAAGATCAGTCTGAAATTATGAACAACAGTCAGACGTTTCATTTTTAGCTGCTGTGAAATATAAATGTAAATGTATAAATGTAAAACTGTTGTGAAAATTCCTTGAAATTTGCAGTTGGATTTAAAGCGACACTTGATAACTTTTCAACCTTAATAAAACATTTTAATATCTTTTGTGATGATACATCGACTTACAACTAGTTGAATGACCCCTCTGTCACGGCCTGAGGGCGTCAGTTTTGCTTTCACTTGGACTAAGCAGCTGTGAGGAGGGTGGTAGGAACCCTGCATACTAAAAAAACTCCAAATGTGCGGACTGCTTTACGGCATGCGACATGTCTGTGGTCTCCGAGGGGGAAAAGCGGTACAAAAACAAAGTTACGTTTGCCAAAGTTGAACGTTTATTTTCAGCGTCATGATATAACATTGTTTAGCCACCATTAGATTTATTACCCCGTCGCTATCCGTCCTTCACACAGCCGCTGGAAACAAATGTAGGCAAGTTCAGTCCGACAGCATGCGACTGGGAGCAGCATTTTACGACGCCACGCGCTAGTCCTCATGGGAACTGTGGTATTCGTTCAGGCAAAACACTACCGCTTTTGTTCACTGGTGCTGCCAAAATCAACGAAAACTGAAAGTTCCTTAGTGTCGCTTTCAGTACCAAATTACTTATTTGGATTAGTGATGATGCTTAAACATAAAAAATGAGGCGTAAATTCAAGTTTTGTTTAATTTCAATTTTTTATTTTTTCAGAATTGAATTGAATGTAGGTAGAATAATGACAAATTAAAAGCTGATAAATAACCTATACAGTAAAATTATGACTGTGATGGTTGGAACAGCGGCTGACAATGTGAAAAAGCATTCCGGAGGCAGTAACCCTTTAACTATTGACATGTCAAAACATCAGTAATTGTAACCACCTTAATAACTTCTAATAGTTCATATAAAAGCAAAAGACCCAAATATGCTTCCTTTGCACATGTAACTTGCTGCGTGTGTTTCCGGTGGTGTTCTGTGTCTCTTATGTTGATGTAGTGGTTAATCAGTAACTCCAGTAGAGGGCAGTGTAGGCAGTTGGTTTCATGGAGTATCTATCATCTTTGGGCGTGAAGACATTTCTGATCTGTTCACACAAGTCATCAGAAGCTTCTTAGTGTCGGTGTCTGGATGAGGGACTGTCATAGATCAGATCCACGCACACATTCACACAAGATTCCTGGAAAGGAACTTTATTTTTGTTGTCCTCCAAGTTGTATTGTCTTCTTTGTTCCTTTTGCTTATCTCACATGAGCTTTAATGCACAACAGCGCCCCCACAGGTCATCAGTGCTATTACTCTATTTGACACACCTGGAAATGGACTAAATTATGCACGTAATCAACACAGAGGACAAACAGAGGATCTGTGTATTTAGCATATCTGGGCCTTTAGTGGTACACACACACACACACACACACACACACACACACACGCACATACATTATAACACAAAGTGCACATAAAGACTCAACTGTAAAGCAAACTATTAACCCAAAGACATAAAGGGCATCTAATAAAATGTGTAGATCCTTCTTAAACCACATTCAATATGAAGCAGATGGAGTTACTGTGTCTGAACAAAAAAACCAAAGTGATGATTCTTCAACCCATCATCTTCAATACCGCTTTATTCAGCTAGAGGTCCCAGAGCGCTGGATCCTATCCCAGCTAAGGGCAAGGCAGAGTGTGTATAGTCTACACAGGACACACACAGACTTAAACAAGGGAAAACTTAAAATTATGTGGCCTCAATGTAACAATGTATCATCCAGTCCAACCTCAAACATATAAAGAAGTGTTCATGTTCAGCGTTTGAGTTCATGTTTCTGTCCTGTGCCTCGTCCTCAGTTCTCAGCCCTCTACATCGTCTCCTTCGTGGTCATCTCGGTGGGTTTCGTCATGTTCAACGCCGTCCCGACGTACTCGGCTCTACCCGAGGAGCCTGCTGAGGAGGCGGCTGACCACACGGCTCAGTCCTCGTCAGACTACCAGCAGGCCGCCTACGCAGGGTCGCTGACGTCCGAGACGTACACAGTGTTCGATGCTCTATGACGGAGTGTGAAGCGCCTCCAGGGCGGCTTTACTCTCTGGAGCAAAGCAACAAGTGATGGACAGTATGAAGTGGCCTGTTAGATTTACTGAAGACTGCTGTACCATTCGATTGCACCTCAATCTCCTCATTCCTGCCGTACATTAATCATTTCCTTTTACCTCCTGTTACTGCACTTGTACTGGTATGGACTTCTTTTTTTTAATGAAAACAATATATAAATGTGTTTTATTTAAATTGTTCCAAAACACCACAATGACTTCATTTCTTTTTTTAAAAGAATATTTACATTTTATCACAGTATTCAGCTGCTATTTTATTGCCTACTGAATCATCATCCAGACAAATCTTTTAGATTATATTTTATTTTAGTTGTCTCAGATTAGTGTTCATGTTTGTACTATTCTGTAATCCATCAGATTACTGCAAGTGACTTTGCTTTTTTGCTCCATATTGCCAAAAAACAGCATAAAATGTACTTTTTTTTACTAATAAATTCTTTTACATTAACTTTTCTGTGGTGTTTCTTAAAGTATCAAGGTGGTAACGATATTGTGTTATGAAAATATACACTGTATAGTCTAGGATGTCTAATCAGGACAGAATGGGATGTTTTTGACAGTTTTTAGAAATTACGATACTTCTGTTGACTTTAAATCATGATGATCTCATGATGTACAAGTTAACCAATCACTGTATTTTTCAGGAAATAGGTATGAATCTATGATAATTTCCTTGGTGCCTTTTCATTGATCAATCTGTTCAGACTGAGGTTGCAGAGGTGAAATGAAGTAAAAGGCTGGGTACATCTGAGAGAGGGACACTTTTATCTACATATAACTCTAAACTGTCAGAAGTATTGGACATGTGTAATGCTTAGTTTTCTTGTGTAATCTCACCTCAGCGATAAAACTGTGTCATGGCTAGGGTCCTTTTTGTGAGGGGTTTGCATGTTCTCTCTGTGCATTTATGGGTTTTGCACAGGGAGTCCAAAAAGATGCAAATATGGGACAACCTGAGCCATGAGTCCCATTATCAATTTGAATCCGCTTCAGAACTGTGCGAGATGATGGACAGATGCATTTTCATATACTAGTACGCGTGGTGCAAGCATAAGGCACAATCTGCCCATTAGAAGCTTGCTGCATCACCACCCAATGATCAAACATGGAGTAAATTCTTGTTCAAAAAAACAAGACAGCATAAAAAGCAAGGCGACCGTGTCAAAGGTCACAGCTTGCTCATGTTTTGATGAAAACGCCACTTCTCCAGTGATCTCTTTGAAGCGTCTCGCTTCATGGGGCTTGCGGGGGGGGGGGGGGGGGGGGGTTTACTGGATGTTGTGGTGTTTTCAAGTGTGAGGGCTTGTAAATCAGTCAAAACGTCGTGCAGGTAGATTACGTGTGTGCGTGCGCGTGCGCGCGAGCACGCACTGCGTTGCTGTGCTGTAGCTTTTAGACGGAGCCTCAGTCAGTGACTGTCATCATCATGGAGGAGAAGCAGCGGCTGTAGCCGAGCGAAGAGGACCGACCGCTGCAGCCCGCCTCCGTTTCGCCTGTCGCCATTCAGAATCGGTAAGAAAACCAATTGCACGGGTTATGTTTTCCTCAACTGCATGCTTACATCGTGCATTCGGCGATAAACCACACGCAGTGCTCGCAGGCGCGGATTAGTCCGTGTCTGTGCGTCGGATTGCTAATCAGACTAAATCGCCAGGTTTTTAACCGGGCTGCGCCTCGCCGCGGAACACGTCTTCGGGCACGTTTACAAAAGTGTTCCCGTGTCGCGGAGATTAATTTATCCCGTCTCACGCCGTAGGAATCGGGCTCGGTTGCGGCGGAAATCCGCGGATGATTGCGCGTTCATGCGTCAGCACCGCGGACAGCTCCGGAGCCGCGCGGGCCCGACCGGTGCGCGTCTGTCGGCCGCATCCATCCACAAACCCGCGTCTCCTCTGCTTGCAGGTGATCTCTGCAGGGAACACAGCGCCGGAGACATCTGACGGGGGACAGCGGCCAACATGAAGCATTTTCTGAGGTGAAGCGACGCTCCGTTATGAACATCGACGTAATTCGTAAACGGATTCGCGTTTTTTATATGGAAACGTGAAGGATTTCATTTCATCATCTGATTCCCCCCCTCAGCCTCTCCTCTCTTATTTATCCAACCCCGACTCTGATCGCAAACATACATCGCAGACCAATTAATCCCAGTTCTCCCATTTAAGGGCTGAAAATCGATGACAGTGCAGCGGAGAGTGGTTGTTGTGGTGTGGGTCGCTTTAGTGAGGAGGCCTCTTCATTATTCAGCACATGTAAACCAAAAGCTCTCCAGAGGTGTTTCTATTAATAGTGCAACAGCCTTATTTGGTTTTCTGAGAGATTCAGTATATTTCTATACGTATACTTGTTAAATTGATGCTGGAATCAATAAAACAATAAGAAGAGATTTTATATCAGTTGGATTTATGTCACATTTGTGTGTATCTGACTTATAAAAAATGAGGGCAAGTTGTGAAAGAAAAGCAATGTATAAAATGACAGAACTCTGTTTCTGTGAGGCTGGAATCAGGTTTATACATTTAAAATGCCAATAAACTAGTTTATTTTCTCATTTATGTGATGATTTTGGATTGGATTTGGTTTTAAACCAGCTCAATAGAGATTTTCGGATTGGTTTCAGACTTGGTTTCCAATAGTTTGGGCTGGTTTTCTGTGTGGTTTTGGTCTGGAGTTCATGTTGTTCTCAAATGTTATATAGAGGTTTTAGATTGGTCTTTAGAGTGGTTTGGATGAACTTCAGACCTTTTTTTTTGGTGGACTTTATCTGTTTTTAAATCACTTTGAAAACTAGGCTTTAGACAGATTTTGTTAAATGAAAGTATTGTTATATTCTTGAGGTGGTTTTTATTGATTTATGTTCTGGTTTTGGAGTGCATTCAGGTTATCTTTATGCAGGTTTAAAGTTTTTGTGGAAAAAAAAGAATATCAGACCTGTCCAAGACCACTGAAGCAGTAGGGAAGGTTTGTGATGTAAAACTGTTGCTAAAACATCTCTTGTACAAGTTATATAAACACTTATGGAAATCACTTAAATTGCATCAATGCTGCTTTCTTTTACTTTCTCTCTGTATTCATTTATAGATGTCTTCAACTTTGAATTGAGTTTTCTGTGCTTTCTCTTCAAGTCCAGACCTCTGTTTTGCATTTATCCCATCTCCTGGTTACGCACAGGGGAATAAATCCATTGCAGGACTTTTTGAGTTTCACTCCCTTTGTTGTGGTCCTGAAGATATTTATTTCCATTAACATTTAATGAACAGCCGAGCAGAGGCTGCCAATGATTTTTACTGCTGGCTGACTTTGTTTACAGTAATTATACTAATGTGTTACAGTGGTGGTGGTAATAGTTTACTGATGTAAAAATGATTCATGTAGAGCCTTTTAATGGTTTTTGGCTGATCAGAGTATGTAGACGCACTTAAAGAGGGACTCTACTGATTTAGTGGAGCACTTTGTACAGTCGGGCGAAATCAAAGCAGCCGAGGTGGAGAAACCCTCTGTTTTGTTCACCAGACTCCAAAAACATTAAATCCTAATGTAGCAGCATCTTTTCACCCTGCCTGACAAATGCTGAACCCAGTCCCACCTTTCAAGTCCACATGAAAAGATGGTTAAAAATGTCCATTTGATGTCAAATTAATTTCATTCAAAGAAAAAATGTTGTTTTAAGAATTTGCACAATCTTAGCAGGAAATTCTCCACAATTGTAAGTAGATTAACGTTTTTTTTTCCAGTAATGATGAACTGCACAGAGTTGTCACTACATTTCACAAAAAGAACACTTCTGGTTTGAGTTTTGCCTTTGAGTGTTTGTTTGTTGAGTTTGCATGTTATTGTTGTGTGCAGCGACCTGTCCAGAATTTACTCTTCATTTCAGCCTTTGTTTGCAGCTAACAATTGGCTTAATAACTTTGGATGAAGAGAAGACGGACAAAGATGATGGATGGCTGCTGCACACAGCTTGACTGCTGTGACAGTTTAGGAAGAATTGCAAAAGATTTGGAATCACCATTTAACCTCAAATGCTTGTTTTTGGACTGTGAGAGAAAATTATTCACACGAAAAGCCCTCTCACCTCACTGTGACAGCAATGATTTTTATGTTTTGATCTTTATTTTACAATTTTTACTGTGTAAAGCAGTATATTGCATTATGTAGTATTAAAACCTCTAGTAAATGAAGTCTGAATGATTTATGTTTAGCTCTAGAGCAATAATCCCCAGTTTGAATTTGACTTTGTTGGTTTTTCTGTGTGTGTTTTAAAAGTTCTCTCTTTTCATGCATGACTTTTTTTTTAATATAAATTCTGGTGGTTTGCTTTCCTCCCGCAACCCAAAAACATGCATGCGAGGTGTTTTTCTATGTGATGAACTCTCATTTACACGAAGAGGTGAATCGAAGCTAAATTGATGGATGCTGAACCTAGTAGGCTGAATTCACATCAGTTTTTGGACTTTGTGTCCCATAAAATTTGTTCATCGGCATATTCACTGAAAAAATTTTATAATTCTTAACTATTTCAAATTGAAAGTACTTGTATTATTGTTACAGATGAAATTAGTTTTTCCACTTGAAAAGACATATCTGCCTCCATTTCCCATATGCATCAGTGAAAGTGTGTCCGAATGGAGATGAATGATGGGTAGTCGACTGCTGCTTTATAAAGAATCATATTCTTGTGTCACACGCGCTTATTTATTTCTACTTTAACAAAGAATAAAACACATGAATGGCATACAGTAAGTTAAAAATCACCTTTTTCCAGAAAGACAGTTTGGTTCATGACAACTACCAGAAATTTAATTTAGACTTTATGCATCTTAATGTTAGTATATTTATCAACTGAATTTAACCACACGAGCAAAACCCTTAACTCGTTCATCTTTCAAATGTCTGTTGAAAATTACCAGTTAAAATGATAAACTGTATATTCAAATGCACATTTAGCACACACTCGAAGAAAATTGCTCTTGAGAAAACGTTCTGTTTATTGTGTCTCTGAACAATAAAATTGATTTTACATCCTTGCTGGTATTGATCCGCACCGCATCATTCAAGTGCGGAGTACAGTTTAAATCTTTACAACGGAACTTTTATGAGACAGCCTCAAGTGTTTCCGAGACGAAACCCTTGACTTTTAGAAGATGTATTTTTTTTTCATGGTTGTATTTTTATTACGTTCTGTGGGATCCGTGATGGAAAGGTCTTAGCTGTGTAAGAGGAGAAGGTCTAAAGGATGATGTGTGATTTGGAGGCAGTGGGTTTGAACTGAAACATCTTAGAACAGGAGCAGCACACTGTCAAACAGACATCCACACAATCCAACCTCTCCCAACTTTCTGTTTCAAAGAAAAAAAAAATCTATAAACAAAAACAGACAAAATGTAGGATGATTCCTCCAGTAGGTTGGTCATGTTTTTTACTGCATCGCTTCATCATTGAATCGAATCCTCATGGCCAACAGCAGGTTGAAACCTCTGCGAGGTGACAGTGGGAACTGCTGAGCCATCACTCTACTGTAAACAAACATCTGAGTGGTTTCCCTCAAACCTACAGAAAAGGCACAAGTTGCACTTTTAAACTTTATGGCCAAACCGAAAAGTAGTTTTATATTATTCAGTAGCCTTCACAGGAGTAAATCTTAGATACTGTGAAAAAACATGTTTTAGACGTGTTCATTAACATTTTGATCACCTGGATTTAGCAGCAGAGGAAGCAGCAGTTTTCAAACAGAAACTGATTTAAAAAAAAAAAAAAAAAAAGGGGGGGGAGAGAGAGGGGGCTCATTTGCTGTTGTAACTTTTTCCAGACCTCCTCGATCGGCCAGTGTTTCCACGACCGACCCTCACGTGGAAGACTGTAAAATGGATCAGCAGGGGGGCAGGTTCGGTGTCTCCTGGCATTTTATCAGACAGCTCTGGGTACCAAGCCTGTGATGGCTTGTGTGCGGCGCTCCCACCATCCCCCCCTTCGCTTTGTGCTCACTTGCTTGAAGGTTGAGAAAATGACTTCTCCAGGAGCTGTTTAACATGCCAGTCCCATCCACAGGCCTAGAAACAGGAATTAATGCCTCTGGACTGTTCTCGCCTCCTTTTTGTTTACACAGAAGATGATGTTCTGCAGTAATCCTTCAACATTGTCAGGATTTATTTCCTGCCTGGAAAGGTTGAAAACGCTATCCTAGAAAAACAAAGAGAAGGGTTCTGCTTGTGCGGCACATGCACGGCGAGTTTTTAGTCTTATTCAAAGTGAAGGCGCGTTTGTTCTCGCTTAAATAGAGAAGATACAATCTGGAAGTAAAAGCTGAACATTTGCAGGGAGTAGGCAGGTGAACAGTGGAAATCTTTTCAGCCTCCGCAGCTCCTTAATGGGTCGCGATGCATTTCCCAAGACGTCTTCATTTTCATTCTCGGCGTCACCTGCAAAAATAGCACGGTTTGATCTGCTGCAAGCCTCCCAAGGCAGACGAGAAGCGATGCACAATCCACCGACTCCCTCCTCTTTACATCTTCTGTCTGCTCCTCACTCATCCTTTACTGTCACCTTTTTTTTTTTCATTCTATTCCTGCCGCGAGGTACTTCCTCTGTTTTCTGATTAGAAAAAGCTCTTCAGAGCTTGATGGACTTTTATGACACAAATTGATCAGAAATACACTTATGAGACACTTTCAGTACAAGAGCTGTAACACACAGAGCTGTACAGAAAGAAGTTTAGAAAGAATGAGTGAAAATAAAACAAAAAATGTCTTTAAATTGTTGTGATTTAATTGAGGATTTTACCATTACATAATGTAATGATCGAAGAATGCTAATTTTTACTGTCGCATTTTATATTTCATGCTCAAGATCAGTATATTCCATAGCTATTTTATATATTAAATTGTGTTATAATTATTGTTTTTTTCTAGATAATCATGTATTTCTGATCTGTTTTATTTCATTTTATCTGAATATTTTGTATTTTGTTTTATAATACTTGATTGAGACAGGTATATATTATATTTTCCCTACTGTCATGCAAATCACATATATGATATATGAGAGGAAGCTCCTCACATTTTGTAGCTGGACAAACAGTTTCCTTTTGAAAATTGACTCATGTTACAATTTTTTTTTTCAAACCGAAGATCATCATCTACAGCGTACTGTTTATTTTTTTTGAGTTTTTAAGTCACTGTACGGTTCACTGGTACCAGAACTCAGTGTCACGATATTTTGCTTTTATACTGTACTGCGTATGTGTTTGTATTCCACATCTCGGCCTGTCTGATTCTGAAATCCCTCCGTCTTCTCCTCCCCAGAGTGGTGACCCAGTTCTTTGTCTTCCTCTACTGTAAATGTCTGTGGCGAGGCCTCAAGTTCGTTGTCAGGAAGTTTACGGGCCGCTGCGAACTGCAACGAATCTGCTACAACAACAAGCACGGAGCCCGCAGGACCCTCAAGATAGGTACCCTGCTGACTGCCTGCTTAGATAACCGATGTCGATTCACATCAGGGAACTAAAATCTGTTTTGAACTGATGGAGGGTTTTACTAAAACTCAGTCTAAGACGTGCACTCACTATTTTCTGCAAATTTTAACAATCAGGATAGTAAAGACTTCATTTAGAAATATAACAGTTTACATAGGGTAAATGTTTCAAATAATACTTCCAGGATTTTCAAGGTGTCTGTGTGCAGTTGTCTTACAGTTTGCAACTATTTCATTTCAGAGTCGTCTCTGCGATACTCCAAAAATGAGGTACAGTGTGTTAAATCTCTCGCTATAAACATAATGCATAATGTATGACTGGCGCTCAATTATCCTGAAGTTCCCTTCATGTTTCTGTTTGCTGTCCAGCTGCTGCAGTCTGCGCTCAGCGTCCATCCCGATAAAGTGGAGAAAACCATTGACGACATCATGGCATTGAAGAAAATTAATCCCGACACCAACCCACAGTGAGACACCACATTTCTCTTATCGCTTTCTTTTTGCCGTTGCAGTAATCTGGAGGTGGGTTTGTCGTCGCGGGAGCTGCTCGGCCGTGACTGTCGGAGGGGGAGTTGGTACTTGTGGGGGCGAAGTTAACGTCTTTGAAACAGCTTCCCTTTGTGTTGCCGTGTGTCCCCAGGCTGGGCATCTCTCTGCAGGCCAGCCTGCTGCAGATTGTGGGCTACAGGAACCTGGTGGCAGAGGTGGAAAAGCTGCGCAGGGAGCCTTATGACTGTGAAAACTCGGAGCATGAGGACATGCTGATGAAGGTCCTGAAGTCTTTCTGACTGAATGTTAAACAAGAGTTGTGCGTTTACACAGTTCCAGGTTTTAATTCTCTGTGTTAAATTTAACCTGGACTTTCAGACTGCTACTGTACACCTCTTTTTACAGTAATAAGTCAAATATCTGTACTGAGCTTGTGTTTGCGCCTATGTGTTGCAGCTCTGGAAGGAGCTGCGTCCTGACACGCCTCTCAGCGGCCGCATCTCCAAACAGTGGTGTGAGATTGGGTTCCAGGGTAGCGACCCCAAGACTGATTTCAGGGGCATGGGCCTCCTGGGCCTGCACAATCTGTTGTAAGTCAGTCATACCTGAGACACTACAGCACATGTGTCAGTCAGTGCTAACATATGGACACATGCATACACACACACCGGTACAAAGTCCGTTAAGAAAGCAGGAAGTTAATGAATGCATAATTAATCTTTGAGTGGGGTATTTTCATTTGCATTCAAATGTTTTTCTCCAGGTATTTTGCAGAACATGACAAGGCCACCGCTCTGCAGATGCTCCACGACTCCCTGCAGCCGAAGCACAAGTAGGTTCGCTCCGACAGACTTTGCATGGCCAAACTGTGGATGAGATGAGAGCAGCTTCACAGTCTGCCTCTTTAAACGGCACTGAATCGCCCATAACTCTGCATTCAACCATTCTCTGCTGGATTGTATTCACTCTTGCAGCTCGATGTCATTCACTGCCTCATATTTTTCCGAACTGCCGCCGCTTGCATTGTTTTCTCATCGGCATCCCGGCGCCAGCCGTCTCATTCCTCCAATGAAGATTGTTCTTCTCATTTTTCTCCTCCACCTCCATTTCTGCCCACGCCCTCCTTTCTCTTTTTGTCTGTCACATGCACTGTAGGAGCACACTCAGAAAACCGAGGTACTCGACTTCACTTTCATCCGTTTGTTTGCTGTTTTTGCTGCATTCACAGCTTTCTGCCCTTCGCTTACAGCTGCAGTCAGTAGGATTTGTGCGCAAAGTAACGACAAAAAGACGTCCCTCACGAAGGCTTCAGGTTGATGTAGTGAATTTAAATATTACGAATGAAAATGTCCACTTAAATGCAAAATAATTTCAAATACCCATGAAAAGGAAAGCTTAATTCTATCAACATATAGCTTTTTTTGGGAGTAAGGGATTATAGTTCTTTTAACCTGAGCTCAAAAACAAATCCCCATAATGCTGTGTGATAAAAACTTATTTGTTATACTCAGGAAAACATTTTTTTTTTTAATATATATTCCCCAACTGAATGTAATATGCTTCTTTGTATTTGTGACCTTCAAAAGAAAAACAAGGCAAAATAAACGCCTGATATTTTTATATTTAGAGATGAAAATATACATTAATCATGGCATTTTATTGCAGTCATGTGAACAACTTTTCATAGAAAAACCTCAGGGAGCTGCATTTGTTTTATGGAATAAAACAGTTTAAAAAGCTATCTAATATAAAATAAATATAATATAAAGCTATCTAAATATAAAAAAAATCTATAAATTTATTTATAGATGAATGTTTACATTTCTGTGCAATCAAGAGGGCTTCATGTGGCTTCCTGCATGAGGTTCGAAGTCTTTGTAAAATGAAGTGACACATGTTGAGGTCTAAAAACTAATTTCTGATCTCAGACTGAAACTTCCGTTCTTTTAATCCGCAGTCAATTAACATTTCAGAGCTGCACTTTTGTGGCAAAGCAGAAACACCGAAAAGCATGTAGTTAGTTCGCAGCTTGTTTTTATTCCCACAAAAATGTCCTCAGCTTGTTTTGTCTCACAAACGATTGACACTGCTTCAGTGTGGGCGATGCATAACTCAGCTGTGTTTCCTTCATAGTGAGACAAGCAAGCCTGAATGGGAGCAGAAAAACCTCGACAAAGCGATCGGGTGAGTCTCTGGCCGTGCACTTCGTGTGTGGAGGAGGTGAAACTCGGCTTCTGCTTCAGTTGTCCTGTGATCTGCCTGGTGAATTCTGTCTTCCCAATGCCT
This sequence comes from Salarias fasciatus, assembly GCF_902148845.1. Lineage (NCBI taxonomy): Eukaryota > Metazoa > Chordata > Actinopteri > Blenniiformes > Blenniidae > Salarias > Salarias fasciatus. The sequence continues at coordinate 19,304,473 of NC_043754.1, forward strand.
CCGTCTCAACAGCTATTCATTTGCCATCGTGGGCATCAACATCACAGACCTGGCCTACTCTCTGCTGGTGAGCGGAGCGCTGAAGACCCATCTGTACAACGTGGCTCCAGAGATGCCCAGCCTGCTGCACTTCCAACAGACCTTCTGTGAGTTCACCTGATGAGCGTGGAGCTGTGGATTGTGAAGTATACATGACGCTTTTTTTTTTTTTTTTTTTTTGAAATTTTCTACAATGCAGGTTACTTGATGCAGGAGTTTCACCGCTTCTGGATCGAGGAAGACCCCAGCGACATCATGGAGTTCAACCGCGTTCGCTCCAAGTTCCACCGCAGGATCCTGCGGCAGCTGAAGAACCCGGACATGGCTCTGTGCCCCCACTTCTCCGCCTCCGACCTCCACCTGGTCAACCTCTAAACTCCACCCTCAACCAACCACCCTTCCCTCACTTAACCCTTCACCCCCCCCCCCGGCAGAGGTCTCTTGCCCGGATGTCCGGTACGCTGAGGAAATTAAAAAAAAAAAAAGAAAAAGAAAAATCGATTAATGAAAATCAGAAATCCTGGCACACTTACACTCAGTTCAAACTGCTGAAGACATTCAGGGAGATTCTCCTGGTTCTCAACCCGAATCGTCCCAGCTAACGTCATGTCGCGTCACTGCCAACAGCTCAGTCAACCACACACACACACACACACACACACACACACACACACACACACACACACACACACACACACACACACACTGCCTCTACGCCCTCACTGCAGCGTTAGACCACCAGCATCAGAGATGACCATAGCGATTGTAGCTGTGCACGAGGAGGCTGCACCACACCGTCACACACTCATCGTTACTTGTTGCTTTAATGATCCATGACGATTGTATCACAGCCGTTACGCCTCAGTTATCGAGCCTTTTGTTTTTGCTTCTTGGTGTGACAAAACCAAACTTACTCTCTCATCCAAAAACGAGTTTTAGATTGCAGCGCGGTGCTTTAAGCAGGCAGCCGGTCGGCCGTCAGACCTGAGCTTCATTTTTGTACTCAGATATAGAGAAATTAATATTTATGAGGTAAGTTTGAGAAAAACTCTGGTGAGTAGGGCCGCTTCACGTCTTTAGTTTGTCTGTATTAGCTAACTGCCAGAGATTTATTTAACGTGATTTACTTCTGACGTCAACGTGACGTTTATACCTAAGACTTCTCCTTGCCAAAATCTCGAATGTGGAGAACTTCAACAATCACAGCGGCGCTTTGTTCGAAGTTTTGTAAACTTGCTACTAAATAATGTTTGTAGATTTTGTTTAAAAAGCACTTATTGCAATCTGAAAACCCTTATCCTTGCGATGAAAACCTTGACAATTTTACCAGTTATGCCCAATTTCTTTTTTCACAGGTTTGCTAAAGTTGTTGCCTTTAGTTAGATCCATGCAGAAATTGTGTTATGAATGTTCATCACATCGCTCACCTTCACGATTGTGTTTGGATTCACTGAATGTGACACTGTGTCCACTGTTGTATCAGCCAAAGCAATAATTTACATTCAGTTCAACGCACATGTCTTTCAATGTGTTTTTATTTGCACCGTGTGTGCCTGAGTGTTTGTTTTGCTGTGCAACTCAGTGCTGTTATGCTAATCAAATTGTAGCTGCTACTTATAGCTCCTAATTCAGGTTAACTATTGCTAAAATTACGAGAAACTGATGTTTGTCTTGATCTTTTGAATCATGAATGGAGTTCGGTGAGCAGCTTAAATACAAACTTCTCAGAGTCGCTTCATTGAGAATAAAAGCTGGAAGCAGAAATGGAGTCAGTGCACCACCCAAAAAATTTACTGTCTCACAATCATCCAATTATTATAAACAATTATCTTATAATTTCTATCGAAAATCCCACATTTGCATACTTTTGAGTTTATTTATACTAATAGAAGAAAAAAAAAGACAATTACAAATTTGTCCTTTACTGTAAATCATTCTTTCAAAGCGCTATTTTCACACTTTTTCAGTTGCTTTTGGAAGGTTTCATGTTTACACCATCATAGCTTTGTGAAATCAAGTTATAAACATTCTCACAGCTTGTTTACAGACCGATTTGCCAACTATTATGCTCGCTTTAGCTAACTGTGTGTTTCCATACTTTGACAGACTTGCTTTGTGCCCCGAAAAAGAAAATGGAATCTAATAATCATAATACAAGGCAATAGCAAATGGAGTGTGTAAAAATTAAGGTTATTACAAACATCTTTATTTGATATTCAGCCTTCTGAATAAATCTTGCTAATTGTTCTTTAAGTATTTGTAATCCACCATATTTCCGGGGTAAGTTATCTCTTACTGTTTAAAACGAGGGTACATTTCTTAATATTAATTTGGACGTTCTCTTCAATATCTGCTTATTCTTCTGTCTAAACACTGGTCACAGCCGTTTCATTGCCTGTGGAGCAGCGGTTTGATTGCCATCTCAGCTCTGAGTCCCACTTTGAGTTCCCACTGAATGATAAAAGCTCACGCGTGACACCCGAGCACTTCTTCACCAAACTGCATCCCGCATTCATCCACGTCATGCTTTGACAAACGTTCTCGTCACACGACACCCAAAATGTACAGTACTGACGATATTTTACTGCCATGCTTGCACTGTTGATTGTGTTTGAATAGTATTGAAAACCTTTGTGTTCTTTTGAAGTGAATGTCGAAGCTCCTCGTCAGTATTACGCAGCTGTTTTCTTCAGTGAATGTCAGTGCTGATTTCATCTCCTGCTTGCAGTTTGCTTTGCTTCACTATGGTCAGCTTTGCACTATTATAAGAAAAAAAAGAAAAAGAATCATGCAGTTTCCTTTATGATAATCACTCAGTAATTTGTGGTGTAAGGGCCGACGTGCCCCTCGGTACTGTAGACGAGGTTAGATACACGCTGCTGTATATTCTGCTTCGAAACTGCCTTTAAGATTTGCATGAACTTTTCATTGTCACTGCTCTGACATTCAGTATTCTTCAGTAAAGTACTTATAGATGTTGTAACAGTGTGCTTCATTTGTCGGTGATGTACTTTTTGAGAACACAATAAAACTTAAATGTCAGTTAAATCACTGGATGACTTTGGTTGCTGGTGTTGTTGTGCTTCTTGGGAATTAAAATAGTATATTTCTCTGTTTGTTCATATATTTGTTTCAGACCCAAGCAGGGATTAAATAGAAGCCACATAAGAACATATTGGATTCATCTGGCACACTGTGATGTTCAGATTTGTTGTGTCGATGCTTTCTGGATGCAGGATGTCCAATAAGTGCATAGAGACAATGGTAATGCTGTAGTATTAAAATGAGCAATGCTTGGGTTTCAAAAAAGAAAAGGGATTTGTAATGCATCAGAATGAGGATAAACCTCATCTTTGCTTCAAAATAGCTGGGATATGTTGAACTGTGGTACAACTAAAGAACTGAAAATACAACGGCAGTAAATACAGTTTGATCTTAACTGGATGAGTATCCTTGACATTGTTTTATTGGAAAAAAGTATGAATAATCTGCATCATGATCTTTACATTGATGCAATTTTTCAAAACCTGCAATGTCTTCTTAAAGAGTGCAATCTGAAACGTCTTTACCACTGTGAGTCTTGTCATGCTGAAATAAGATTGATGCTTCTCACGCTGCTCAGATTCTACAGCCCCGTGCAGGATTTCCCACACTCATCTTCAGTGTTAATTGGATGCTAAGGAATATGAAGCAGTTCTCAAACTGTCTCATACTGCTTCAGTTGTAGGTCTGGTAGAAGAAAAAAAAAATTGTTTTTAACTCTACTGTAAAATGACATGATGCGTCTGGTTTAAGAACATTGTGACTTCTCATAATCATTACGGTTAAAAACAGCAGAGGGCAGTAAGATCACACTTCAAGAGAGACTGACACACTGACATGACAGAAGACAGAGTTGAAGGAGAGACAGAGCCTGTCTTCTTAAACATCGTCCAGTCCAGAAACGATCGTCACAACCATGCATGTTTGAGATACTGCCCTGAGATTAATGAAAAACTTGAAATCAGGTTTGCTGTAGAGCATGATCATGACCTCATGTAATTTGAATGGATGTGTTATTATCAGGGTCCCACAGCCGACAGCGGCAGAGCAGATGAGAGACACTTGTCAAAAAGGCGACTAACCTTGTGTCAGACATTGCAATAGAAAACACTTTCCCTCACGATGTCATTAGTTTAGCTTGGCAAACGGCTTCAGATGAAATGGAGCTCTAATCTGTCTTTTGCCTGTACGATCATGTTGGTAAAAGTCCAGGTGACTGGCATGCTTCCACCGCAGGCCTCAGCGGTAATGTAAATCCAGGATCCTGGGAACGAAGCAGGGAGGTTTGCCATCTGCTGGAGTGAGTTGGATTTCCTCAGTCGAATAAAACCTGACAGATTTAGCATGAAGTGCAGCTAATTAAGATGAAACAAGCACGTGTTGGGGGTCCGTAGCTGCTCCATCACATCTTCTCCACTGTCATCTCCAGACTGCTTCATGACAGCAGATGATTTAGTGCTAGTTACAGAGAACCACTCCTACTTCCACACAGTGCCTCATATTATACATTTACTCCTCCCACATGAAGTATATATAATAAAGAAAAATACTAACATTATCACAGGGGGTAGAGGAGAGCTGGACATTTGCACTGAATCCTCACTACTGTATGGTAAATAGAATTCAATAAGGAAGAAGCAATCACGTCTTGATCACATACAATTCTATTTCAGGCAGTGGTTCATGCTCAATGGATGGATGGATGAACGCCAAACGAAAAAGTTGGAACAACCAGAGGTGAAGAGAATTCCAGAAAATGTGCACTCAAGCCCAGTCAAGATGACTGACATGGCAGAGAACCCAATCACACAACTCTGACCCGGTTCAGGATTCATAGACACGAAGGGTTTGAGTTCACGAAAGAAGCAAAGGTCAAACAAGCAGAGCAAAACTATAAAGATACAGAGATGAGCTCAGGAAAGGCTGAGAGGAATACTAACACCGTACGACACATGCAATATGTGACAATGCTTAGCACTGAAATGATATCATAATATAAACACTTAACTGGATGATGTTAAGGTTATTCCACTTTAATATTTGTTTCCTCAAGTGACAGTGTTTCATCTCTTTCTGTGTGTTACACAAGCTTTTAAAAAATACATAATACAACATTTCTGGATTTCCCACCAGCAGTGTTTCAGAAGCGGAGCGGTTTGTTTAGTTTCTGGTCATTTTCTCTTAATGCATTTCATTCAAATGCATTTTCTTAGCGCATTTGATTTCTGCATCAGGCAAGAAATATTTAACAATTGATTTAAAATGTTTTGAATAGTTAAATAAACAGTTTCCGTGAATAAAACATACTTTTTTTTTCATATCTAAAAATTGCAACACTTCACTTAAAGGAGTTCAGGGTTCTGTGGTGGGGAGCTGATCCCAACTCATGAAAGACGAAGTGGATACAAACTCCTGAAGGAGGGGAAAACACATTTCACTTAAAAACAAACAGTCTTATGATCCTTCTAGTGTTATTATTCCTGATCATTTCTCTGTATATTTTCTTGGTTACAATAATTCCTGTTAAATGATGGTTAAGTGTTTGTTCTGTGACATCTGTGACATACGGCCTGTTGTTGCTGTGTACACCACAACTTTGTTTTGGTTGTTGATTGCTGTTTTTTTCTTCCATCTCCCCTCCTTCCTTCTCCTGATCTTCGCGGGTCTGCAGCCTGCAGACAGCTGGCGATCAGGAGGTAATAAAAGAGGTGTGGAGCTTTGGAGGGGGCTCTGTCTCTGGCATTATCTCCCTGCAAAGAATCGTTTGACACGGCATTTTTTTGTGCCTCTCACTAATCATTAAAGTTTGGAAGTATGAAACAATCCTAGACATACAGAACTTTGCATAACATCTGCTGTTGGACCATATGGAGTCACTCTTTCTCCGCTTTGTGACTTGATTCCCTGAATGTGTGCAAATACAACAAGACTGAAATAAAAAGCCTGTGATGAATGATTCAGCTGATGATGTTAATACTGATTTATTTTAATCATTTTAGTATCTCGGTGTGCACGGCTTCATATGTTCAGTGTACGGTAATTAAAAAACAACTCACTGTCTTTCGAGTAGGAATAAAAAGGAACATGGATATAACTTATATTTGCGGGTTGAAAACAGACCTCCGACAGAGTGTTAAATATTTGACTGTCTTGACAGTGTTAGTTTAAATATGCAGCGTGGAGCTGCATAAACCCTGGAAATTGGCTCTGTGGGAGTTGATTCAACACTGATACATTAACTCTTTAAGCGATGACCCCAATTCTGTTTGCAAAGCGGTAGAAAATACAGAAAGCGACAGCCTTTTTGGGGGTCGGAGACGTCTACAAGCAGAATCACACTCATCCACACAAACGTTTCCACACATTACACCTCCAATGATTTGGAGTCATTATCTGTTCAAGGACTTGCATTCCTCCAAGTTGCACCACTCAGTTTACTGAGCAACGGGCTGTGAAATAGATCGGAGCCACGCAGTTTTTTTATCACCATCTCGCAGACAAATCCAAGGTTTCTTCTCATGCTCGGGAATTTTAATTTCATCAGGTGATTACAGATCAAACACTAGTTCAAAGAGTAGGCTGGGATCCTTAGGACAAACTTGTTAAGGCGCTTACAACGGCGAAATCTGAAGCATGTTGTCTTTTCCCGAGCGTCCTCAGCCTCGTCAACAAGAGCCGACTTTTAGTCTTGTATCCGGGAAACTATAAAGGTTCTCGCCAGGATAGACGCGCACGAACACAAACGCTCTTCTGACAGCTTGTCAGAGGGATGTGTTTGCAAATTCAGGAGTGTTTCTAGTTTGTTTCCCAACATCAGAGAGACAGCAGAGGCTACAGTGCGGAATGATAATGCAAGAGGAGATACATGTACATCACATCAAAGCAGTGGATTAGCGCGGATCAGCTCCCAGACAAACTCTGGTGTAATGAGAGCTAAGTCAAAACTGCAGGGCAGCGCTGGAGCTCGACATATTAACGTGAGCCTGGCAATCCACACTTTAGTCAGCACTTCTTAAGCTTTTTGCCTGCAGAAAGCACATTTTACTGATTCCGACAACAAAAACAAAAACATGTTTGTGGCAAAAAATGCTTCCCAAATTCCACATTAAAGTCTTTGTTTATTCAGACTCTTTTGGTGGTGAGAAGTGATGCTAATCTAAATGACTTTAAAACTGTGATCAAAGGAGACTCAGCCAACCAAAACCCACGAGTCAGCTGCTGGTATCCACGCGTCGACCCTCTGCAGGCCGAGCCCATCCTGGAGACATGAGACAACGATGGTGGGACACATTCTGGAAAGAGACGTCTTCCATCGTCTGCTCAACCTCATCACAGTTTGATCAAAACCAGGTTTGCATGGAGCTTGAGGTGATCAAAACTGACCATGAACGCACCTTGGAAAGGTTGACATCTCAAGGCAAACACAGGGAGACAGAGAAATACTCACATTAACTCCTACAGGCATTTATACCACCAAATAATCTGAAATAGATGTTTTTTTTTAGCCGTGGTAGGAAATCAAAGAACAAGGAAATGTGCAAAACATGCACTGTAAGGTTCAGAAATGAACTCAAACCTGGAACATATATAAGAAGCCCAACCACTGCACAACCACGAGGGACCAGTCTGCCATGAGGAATCACAGAGAGGATGTTTTTGTTGCTCTGCTAGCTTCTTTATTGACACTGTGAAAAGTAATTCAACTCAACGCACCACAAAAAGTCCAGCTCTGATCACTGGCTTTGGGTTATATATATATTTTAGTTTCATCTTCCGCACTTAGTGTCTCCACTCTCTCTCTCCACTTTGAAATCTGATGTGATGTTCAATTTTGATATCTTCTCTGATTGTATTCGTCAACTGTGTAGTGATTAAAATGTCTGCATTAATAGTAATCTCCCAAAGCTGTTGCCATGTATATGGCCTTTTAATACAAACAAATTATTACTTTAAACAGATTCTCCAGAGAACATATGGTTTCTTTGAAGAAATGTTCAGTCTGTAAAAGCTAATGAGCAGAGAAGCGACTGACAGTGGCAGTGAGGCGCTGAAGTGGGCATGTGGGTTATTTGGCTCGAGCTGTGTGAGCGGGTGACTCATCTTGTAAAGTGACAAAAGACCCTGATGATGTCTCATTTATCGTCAATTTACCCATCAGCAGCTAAAACTATCGTTTCTACTCATCTGACAAGAGGCGCTCGATGTGGGCTCCAAAAAATATTCTGTAAGCCAAGACTGAAGATTTACTGTAAGACACAGTTGAAGCTAAAAGTTTAACCGTCTTCATCCTGTTCTTTTCAATTCAGTCTTTTAGACACTCAACTTTAAGAGAAATAAGAAAATAGCGGCTCTCTACGTTTGAGATTGATCCACGTAGTTTACAATTCCCATGCTGCACCACGGTGCTGCTGCTGTTCAAAATGAAAATCACCTACTGAATATGTTGATTTTATTTGTGTTGCTTGACTTAAAGTATTTCATTTTAGGACACAAAATACAGGTAATATAAAATCCGACCTTGAGATTTGACTTTGGACAAGGCTGCTTTAATCCTGAATGACAGGGGACCTTTTTAAAGTGCAGAGTTTCTGACTGAGAGTACAAGGTAATGCCTTCCCCCTCTCAATAAACACCAGCCTCAGGCACAATCTGTCTAGAAACTCAATAAAACTGTGAGATTATAACAAAACTTCACCACTGCACCAATTACTCAAAGAGAAAAAATGTACAAAGAGGCCTAAAATGATTACCTACTGGATTTGTTGAAAGTGTAATTGAAAAATAGGAATTATAAAGTAAGGTTTTGTGCAAAATCATGAGCGAAAGCTGGAGACGATGATTTTACAAATGCACTCCATTTCAGAGCGAAAGCCTAGACTCTGGATCCCAACAGCTCTCAATATTCATGACAGGAAAGAATGTGACAGCGCACGACGTGGTTCAAGCTCAAGGTGTATTTGGGGCTCATGATTCCACGGTTTAGAGAACCTCACTTTAACCCCTCAAATTTCTTCAAACAAAATCCAAAAGGTGCTGACAGTTATGATTTCCCAAGCTTCAAATATCGGTTTATCATTTTAGATAGATCATTCGGCACCCTTCAGACCCTGAACTTGAAAATACACATGCCTTACATATATCTTTGTGCTTAAAGTTTTATAAAAGATACAGCAGTACTGAATCAAATCAAATGAAGGATATTTGAAGACTCCCTTTTTCAGTTTTATTCTCTCTGACCTTCTTACAGTCGTTAAAGGTCATTTTGATATTATGGAATCTGTTGGAAAGTGTTGAAGTGATGAAGTTTTTTACAAGTCACTGTTCATAGTTCACAACGTCTCTAAAGGTTAAACTAGATTTCTGTAGGATGTTAAACTTAAGAAAAAAAAAATCGAAACTGTATAAAATGCATACAAAATGCCAACTTTTCTCAACAACCTGCATTGATGAGTGGTAGCATGGTGTTGTGAAAGCTATTCTTGAATTTGTTCCAAGTAATCGATGAAACAGTTTCTGTAGGTTTTAACATTTTGTTTCGCAGCATCAAAAGAAAAGACATGGTGCTGAAATTACACACATTTTTCATGAAATATCTGAGCTTGTTCAGGTTTTGCCAAATATATTGGAACATAAACCTTTTCAAAATATTGTGCATGTGTACTGATTTTGCACGAAAACAAAGAATTGGAACTGAACTTATGTCATTTACTGATCTTTACCCACTCAAGATGAAATTGGGCTGATTGTGAAACATGAACTATGATTAGTTTGACTCTTCTGAATTGAGTGGTTCTGTGACCTTTCACTGAGGACGCTGTTTATGCGCTCAAATGCATCCCATAATAGATAAGAAAGAGATGGACATGCATTCACAATCAATCCAAATATATTTCCTTGTCTAATAAACTTATAATATAAAACATAAAACATACATTTCACCCTCTGGATCAGACAGGGAGGAGTAATCAGAATCTCACTGCAGTTATATTTCTGGCACTTGCTTGGATTGTCCATGTGAAGGCGCTAGTGGGCAACTCAACCTGACTGCAGTTCAGCTGACTGCAGCAGGCAGCAGCCCACTGCCTGCAGCACGTCCACATGGTGCACGGTCTGAAGCCAGAACTACGAGAATAACTGTACATTTTGATGGTTTTACACACTGCCTGCTTTGTTGTCCATTTCCCCGTCGACTCACTCTGACACGCACCTACAGCGCGCTGCTAAAATGCTAATCTGTTTGTTTTTAACAGTCCTCCTCAGAATGCAGAGAAGTGCCTTGTTTTCCAAGGAAATCGATTTTCTTTCTTTTCCGAGACAATCAATTCATGCCAAGAAAGTGGGGAAAAGCCGCCACAGATTTTACATTTGCGGCTCTAATTATGTTAAATTCATCAACGGTGCCTTATTGATTCCACTCAGGCGGCTGTCGCTGTTCCAGGCACTCCAGGGCCTCCGATGCTCATGTCGTGTTCTACAGCAGTGAGAGGCGGCGGATTCATGAATCCACTGTGTGTGAATATCGGAGTCCCTGACACAGCAGGTTCATCCGTATGTCAACGTAGGAGTCAAGACAAGACTCACCTGTGTGTCAGAGGCTTCATTTCATTAGATGCTATTTATGTTTATTTTCTTGAACTTATTTAGAAGCAGTTGTGGTGTGTAACCTGCAGTCCGAAGATAAATGATTTAAATATGACACAAAACAGAATTTGTTATATATGTACCTCCTGTACCAGCGATTCCCCACAGCTTTCGTCCAGAACTCTGCCAGTTTCTGTCCAAAAAAAGATTCCTTTATCGTCTCTGATTTGCCTCAGTGTTGCAGAGAGCGCCACAGTCAACTGATCGCAAACAAACCTACTCTCACACACATCCCAGGGGATTTGCCAGTTCCCAGGGTTAAACACAGACAGGAACCACTCATTCATCTTTTTTCCCAATTTGCTAAACTCTCACTGCAGTTAGCAACTGCAAACCCGAACTCAAACCAGGGATACTGTCACTGTGAGGTGATGGAGCTGACCACTACACCATGTAGTCAACAGATACCGATAACCAATAAACTGAAGTAGAGTAACCAGTTTGACGCCACTTTACACCATATGATTTAAAGTTAAAGCTAAGACGTTGTCAACAATCGGTCAATTTAGTCCGTGGGGAAAATGAGTCGCTGTTTATCAAAGTGATCATGTAAAACGAAACCAGTTTAAAACATTATATGTTTTTTCAGTTTTAGCAAGAGTCAAAATAGCTTAAAAAAAGGAGGAAACTTGACCATGAAATAAAAATCATGTTCCATACAAGTTTTTATTTCATCAGCGCCATTCAACATGGTGGCGCTGATGAAAACTACATAATGTGGGAAAAAAACTTTTGTTTGCCATATTGAATAAATAGAACAAGAAATTATTCAGAAGCCAAAAAATACTTGATTAATAGCACACTTTCTTAAATCCAGACAATTTGAGTAGAGTTCAGTGGATTGATGTGAAGTTGATGATTTATTCTGGTGGAATTTGGCCCTCATGTCCAGAGGTGGTTCTCAGAACTGAGGTCTCTCAGCTGTTCTCCTTCTCCCTTCAGACCTGCCCCTAATTGCCCCATTAACACCACCAAGCACCTCATAAACCTTCGCTTTAGTGAAATACTAAACCTTGAAGCCCTTTGCTGATGATCTGTTGCTGGTCAGGAACTTTTTTGCCCTCTTAACTTTGCCCCTTTTGCTGAATGTGCTTAATTCAGGAACACCTTATTTTAATTTCAATAAATCTGTCGAGTCAGTCTCCCTCTGGCTCTCTTTGTTATCGGAGCGACTGCAGATTGTGAGATAATTTGCTGGCACATGAGATATTTTCACAAAAAAAAAAGAAAAAAAAAAAGGGAAGGGTGAGGGAGGAGGGGTATTCAAAGCATCAAAGCCTTTTATTAAATTAAGTGATTTGATGATTAGCTCCAAATTAACTGCTTAATGATTGTAGTATTTTTAAGGACAAAAATGCCAACCTTTTCAATATATTTCCTTTTTCTTTTAGTGCTTATGTGTGTCATTAATTTTCCAAAGTGATCACTGTGTTTTGTTGTACATAATTTGGCTTCGTCACAACGGGCTGTGTGTAAAAAAAAAAAAAAAAAAATATATATATATATATATTTGTCCGTATTTCTGTAATTTTAAGGTCCCGGGTTCAGGAGAATCGCTTTTCATGGTGTTGGCTGCAGCCAACTCGGTGATCCATGAAAGTATTGCAGGAGGGGGAAACGACCACATAAGATTTCAGCCTTCAGTTTAGTGATTGAGTTTATGCAGATGCATTTTTCTAATGTGAAGCAGATTTTAACACAAGAGTGGAACATAAAGCGACATGATCACATTCTAATGTTAGAGGCAGGAAGAAGCATCGTCTTCATATATTTTGCACGTTTTTTCTTTTTTCTCTTTGGGTTGAAGACTGAAATTTTCTCATCAGCATTTCACAGAACACTTAACATTTATTTTGCATGTGTTGCACAAATAGTGTTACACGGATGTGGGCATTTGTGGACTTCTTTTATTGTGATACGGTTCCATCATATCGTGCATTTTCTGTCAAAGAAACCTCTCTGATGAATCAAAATCACCAAATTTCATCCAGTTTTGATGCATTACATTCCAACAAATTCTCTCTCTCTGAGTTTTTCTCGGCTGTTTTTTCTTGACATTTGCTCACACTCCACCAGTTGTTGGCAAAAATGCACTTTTTTTGTTGAAAAAAGTGTTGAAACATTTAACAAACAATAATATGAATCAGCATTTGTTGGGCGAAGTCTACATGCGAAAAGCTTTTCATTTGGAAATGGCTTCCTCTGGCATATCCACAATCTTCTGCGTTTTATAAATCTATTGTTTTTCTTGCCTGTATTTAACTGTTGCATGGATATTTATGTTTAGAATATACATATTGAGTGCTTACTAATTTCCTTTTTTGTTTTGGGTTCAGTATAAAAAGTGCTTATTAATTGTTTTTGCATGCTATAAATATTTTTGGAGTTTGTTTTCTGCATACATTGTACAAACCTCTGTCCCACTTACACCAAAATACCAACAGGACAGATGTGAGTAAACTATTTTACTATAATTGTGGGGGAACCTGGAGGACGCGGGAGTGGACGGACATCTGGCTACCCAGACTATGGACTACCTCACTGACCGTCCGCAGTTCGCGTGGCTGCGCTGCTGTGAGTCAGAGGTGGTGATCTGCAGCACGGGGGCGCCCCAGAGCACTGTCCTCTCACCTTTCCTCTTCACCATCTACACCTCGGACTTCACCTACAATACTGACAGCTGCTGCTTCCAGAAGTTCTTCGACGACTCCGCCATCGTGGGCTGTGTGTCAGGACGACCACCTGTGCTTGAACACCGGCAAGACGAAGGAGACGGTGATCGACTTCAGGAGGACACTCCCACACCCACCAGTGAACATCCAGGGGGAGGACATCGAAACAGTGGACAGTTTCAAGTACCTGGGTGTTCACCTCAACAATAAACTGGACTGGTCCCACAACAGCAACGCTCTGTACAAGAAGGGCCAGAATCCCCTCCACCTTCTGAGGAGACTGAGGTCCTTCTGAGTGAGCAGACCTCTGATCAGGACCGTTTGACTCTGCGGCAGCCTCTGCTGTCCACTACGCCGCTGTCTGCTGGACGCCGGGCAGCACAGAGCTGGACAGGAAGAGACTTAACAAGCTGGTCAGGAGGCCCAGCTCTGTCCTGGGCTGCCCACTGGACTCTGTGGAGGATGTGGGTGAGAGGAGGATGTTGGCCAAGCTGACATCCATAATGGACAACAGCTCTCACCCACTGCACCGGACGGTAGAGGAGCTCAGCAGCTCCTTCAGTGGCCGACTGAGACACCCTCAGTGCAGGAAAGAGCGCTACCGCAGGTCCTACCACCGTCAGACTGTGCAGTTCTACTGTGCAGAATATGTGCAATAACCCTGGACATTATAATATCCTGCAACCATGGTCACTTTAAGCCCCATAAAAAATTCAACGATACTTTATTACCCATTCACTCTGCTGTATCCTTGCACTCTGCTAACAAATATTGTATATATTATATATTGTACTGTATATATTGTATATACTATATAGTTCCTGTCATATTTTAAGATTCGTGTTGTACATGCAGTTAGATCACCAGCCAAACACTGAAAAAAAAAGTGTAACATATAATCTAGAAAGTATGGTAATGTAATCATGCACAATATCCTTCGTCAAAAGTAGCCTGTGGACTTTCGATTGCCCAGAATATGCAGCGTATTGTTTTGTTAGAGCAGTTTGAAAGGGACAGAAGAAACCAACCACTGCAAATGCATTATTGTTATCACTGGCAGTAATTTACAGTTCATCATTTTGTTAAATTGGTTTGCAATCACAGGCTTCTCAGAAATCCCAACAGTGGCCTAGTGCTGTCCCAGACACCCTCACAAACATACACACACACACAATGTATATTTCATATAATGGCCTGTGACGATCCCACCGAGTCATACAAGTCATGCTGGACGGCAGGGAGAAGCTGGCCTCATTTCTGAGACATTGTGAACAACTTCCCAACATCAAGGAGTATTTACTACAGGCATCTGCAGTGTGTGTATTGATCTGCCCTTAAGGCTCTGTTTGCATCCCGGTGCGCGCTCGCCCCGACTGCGGGAGTAAATATCAGGTGTGGTGGAGGTTTGGCAGGAAAAGGATCTGTGTTCGGGCAACTGTGGGGAAATCACAGCAATCCAGGCCTTCCATAAAAATTCCCTTTGATCCACTTCTCGTTATGTTGCACTTCTTCCCTCTCTCCCCACCCCGTTCACAAACACATCACACTCTCTCCTCCACTCTGCATCTCTTGTTCTCATCGTCCTCCCACACCTATACTCACCCCTCTTCTTTTCTCATTCTGTCACCATTTTATTTCCCCTTTTTCATTTTTTTTTTTTTTTTTCACCCCACACTCCATCCTCCTCCGTCTCTGTCTCTGATTAAGCTTGCTGGTGCATTAATAAAGTGCAGCTCCCCCTCCCGCCCTCCTCCAGTGGGATTAAGCAGAGCACTAATTCCATCTCCAGTCCTGGCCGCTTTGAAGTCGACTGCCAGGGAAACCGCCGGCTTCTTCAATTTTCCCATTTGCATAATCCCACCACTGCACTTGTACATGCTCATCAGAGTGGAGGATGAGCTAATATGCTGGATAGAGCTGCATATTGGTATTATAATAATCCAGTCCTTTCTTGTAGCGTTGCATTCTCCATCACTGGTACCATCAGGGATCAATGGATCGCTGCTGTTATCAACATCAGGATGTCATCATTGTTACAAACCACTTCCTCATCACTCTCGGTTAATTTTGAAGTCCTTATCATAATTAGTAATTACCATGTGCAAATGCTAATTTTTTGCTCATTGGCAGTGGCTGATTGTATTTATGTTGCATTATCTACCCGAGAAGTACTCGGTGGGTAATTCCGACGTCTGCGGCGAGGCGCCGCAGTGATCCAAGTGGCGCGCCCGTGTGCTCTCAAACAACACAGAATACCTAATGCGTGAAAACAGAGCCGCCATAAATGTATGAATAATGATGCGAGGAGGCTTCCACGGTTAAACGCTGAAGAAAAAGAGTCAGCAGTCACTGGTCAGAGCCCATGACATTGATTTGGAAACAGAGAGCATATTATTAGTTTTTCAAAAAGTGTATGTTCAGAAAAGTGCTACTTGGGAGACACTACCATTAGCTGAAGATTACCTGATGAGCTTTGTGGTCATTGAAGAAGCCATTTGTGGAAATAGGGCCTTCTACGTTCAATCAAACAGACGTCAAATCAATTTTGTGCACTTTTGAGCTTGATAACAAAATTGTTAAAGCGGCAAAAACTCCTCACTGTCCCAAAATCAATCAATCTCCCCAAAGCTAATATCAGAAAAGGAGACGCTGACTCATCTTAGAACAGAGAAGACAAACCCTAATCCTGGAGGGCCTGCATGCTTTCATTCTGTTCCTGCTCCAAAAACACCCGAATCTAATGTGTGTCACCATCAGTCCCTCCAGGACCCGGATGTCAAATCTTTGTCAGTGGCAATTAACAAGTAGAGGCCCTTTGAATCAAGGTCAAACTAAAGCTCACAAACCAAAGACAACAAAGCACTACTTATGGAAAAATTAAGTAACATTACAGGTCTAATCAGTTATGGCAACCTGAACCAGAAGAATAATTAAACTGTTTTTACATAATCTGAACAGTAAAAGTCCCACAGATCCATGCCATATCGCTTCAGACGCTGGGACTCAGAATGAAAGCAAAAACAAAGAATCAAACTGTGACATTACAGAGAGGTCTTCATTGTCCACAAAAGCTGCAATTTCCAGTCTTCCAGTCAGTTGATACTTGGAGGCTGAGGCTGGTGTTTTCTAGGAGAAGCAAAGTTTAATCTCAAAACTGTCTTGACTTCTGTCAAAAAAACTGTTAAACCCCTGGTGAGGGGGCTAATATTGCCGTGGCCTTTAGTTACTTTTGAACTCCACACCACCAGATCTCAAAAAGTGAACAGAAATCATCACCAAGCCAAAAGGTTTCTGAGCTTCTGCAACCACGATGCGTGCATTGGCCCCGTCTGGAATCCTGTGGGACTCTTGACGATCTGATTGTGGCGAACAGGCTCACTAGTCGACAGAAAGCACCACATGGGTAAAGAGACAGAGACGTTTCCTGCAGATGAATGATTTTCCTTTTAAATCCTCCTCCTGCGAGCTGATGGGATTTCTAATACCTTCACAGGCCAGTTGTGGAAACTGTAGCTATCACCAGTGGATCAGCAGCCGATACTTTGATTCAGCTGGCAGCCAAAATATTAACATATCTACAAAAGTTCTAGACTTCACTTTTTTTTTTTTTTTTTTTTAATGAAAAATTATCGAACTCATCTTTCTGCAGAGTCTTTGCAGTGGGAAACAGGAATCTGGTTGATTGATGAGGCAATTAAAATGCTCAGTTAAAGTTTCATTTATTTTCTTCTGAAAGTCTGACATGAGCCAGTAAACTCTGACAGGTTGTGAACCCGGACTCATGCATCAAAGTCAGATGAAAAACATCAGACGTCCACCTTCCTCAACCGATGCACGAGTCCCACCCTCTAAAAACAACTAGAGCTCAGAGGTTTGGCAAAACGGGCAAACCGTTACAGCAGTAACCATTCCTACCCGAGTTGCTGTTATATGTTAATTATCTCGATATCAGATGTGTTTCATTGCATATTTGCTGACTGTATATCAGCTTTGAAATAAATTCAATGCATCGAAAGACTTATTTTCTGCTCTTTTGGTGCAAATTCCATATTTTATCGTAGCATAGCAGGATTTTACAGTGTGTCGACATCTTTTAAAAAAACCCAGAGAGAAAACCATTTCACCATCTTTCAGATGGAAGCATTTGAATGTCAGATGGACAGTTTTATACCTTCCAAACGATTTTTTGACATAAAGATAGCATATAAAGATTTTGATTTGCACCTCGAAAGTGTCTAAAAGTCTAAAAAATGTTGAAGGACTGAAAATAATTCCAGTAAATGATATATAAAGGGTTCAGGGAACTCAAGCACCTAATATTAAATAGAAAAAGGAAAATTATCAATGCAAGCAAAAAGGTCTATTTGTCATAGTATGACATAGTTTGGTGTGTCGGTGAATTGCTGGGAGCTCCAAGTTTGTGTGACAGCTGGTGTATCAGCAGCAGTCGAGGCGAGGACACAGGTTTGTCGAACTGAACTGTCTCAGCGGAAAGCCCAAGGGACAGACGTGTGTTAGTGAGTCTCCACATGCCCCGCTCAGAGCAAGCTGAACTCTCCCGCATCCGACTCAAGTGAGTTTGTTACACTCAAGTTCAAGTCATGTATATTTCAGCTTAAATGACTGACAGACACCTTTGTTAAATGTTAAAGGAAAAAAAAAATTGCAGTAAAAGTATTTGCAGGATGGAACTTTGTGATCATCTGTCTATTTGCCAGAGAAAGAACATTGAAGACAAGCTCCTGCTGTTTTAATGGAGTTAAGAACCTTTAATATTATGGTTTATTTTTGAATAATGATAAAGACGAAGTGGGTCAAAGTAAGTAAAGTGTGTTTTCACCGTGGTCTTGTGAGGCTTGATTCTATTTCTTCATGTCTGGTTCATGTTTCATGCTGTGGCTAGTGTCTGAACAATTTACTTTTCCTTTATAAACTGTCTTACCTGTGACTCATTGCACCACCGCTGCTGGACTTCTTCAATAGAAGTGACATTTTCTCTCTGATGAGTTCGTCACATCCAGTGTGTCTTCCTCGAGTTGTCTTGTTCCTCTTTCTCTGACAGTTACTTGACTAATTACCTGTTTTCAACTATTTCCTGTCAGTCTGCAAGTTTAATAAAAGTGCTGATTCCTCCCACCTGCAGGAAATCCAACCACCCATCATTTCACTTATAGTTGGATTTTGAAATTCTAATATCGTATAACTTCAGTATAATGTACTCTCCTTCTTGTACATGGTTTAAAGACATATATGTAAGATTTTATTTTTTCAATTAAATCAACATGTGGTTGTTCTCTCATATTATCAAATCCGTTCAACCTTTAAAACAAACATATAAGATAAAATGCATTTTTCAAATAAGTATCTTATTTATTTTTGTTTTTAAATTAGCCAACCAGTTCAGTATATCACTGTGTGCTGCCACTTTCCAGTGTGGCTGAGGCAAAAACAGCGCTGCTTTTTGTGATGCATCATGTAAACGTTTTCAACATGAAATAAAACTGTATAACATAGATGAAGTAGCTACTATCAACATAGCATCAAGGCCAAACACCCTGAGAAAATTAGCAAATCACATGTCAACATCCCAGTAAATCAACATACAGCCATTAGAATCATATTGTAACAGATTCCACACTGACAGTAACAATCCGCCACAAATAATAAATAAAATTCTGCTCCAAAATATTGATCGAAACTTGCAGACGGTGGTGTTGATGGCATAAACAGAAGTGCAGGTGGATGAACTTTCCAAAATGTTGTTTGCATACAACTAAACAAGATGGCAGACTTTCTGTCACGTGTCCAAAATTAACTTTCAAAATAAAAGACTTCACTTCATAGACTGAGAATCAATTGCTCTGGACTCTTTATGTTGCAATGTTTCCATGTTTACTTTAAATATTGCTGTGTTTTTCTACTTTGCAACGCTGTACTTTTGCCGTCAGTCCAATGCACTGAATAATGAAAGCTTCTCTGTGGCACTGCAGCAGGTGGTATGTTGACTACTGCTATATTTTGATACAAGTCGCTTCTTAATATATGGGTTGCAATATCAGTCCAAACAATGAAAAAAGTGGGATTTTTTTTTGCTGATTTGTTTGGATTTATTTGCACCTTTGTTAAGGAAGGCAAAATTAGAATATCAGTAAAAATGCAACATTTTTTTTTCCTCCTATGACTAATCATGACCACATTTGGAGAGAAAGCACAAAAATATCATAATCTCAACATCCAGGCAGCAATGCCACCTTCAATGCAACAGGGGAGCAACAGCGGAGTCAGAGGAGAGGACATGCAGCAGGTGAAGGTTTGCAGTCGGAGTAGAAATTATGACTATATCATCAAAAGGAGTGTCCACGGCGAGTCCAACCAGTGATGGAGGGTTTATGTGCCGGATGTGATGGATGAACCTCTGCTGCAGGTGGAGGGAGACATAGTGAAGATGGTTTTACTCGTGCTGGAAATGCTGTTTTTGTATCATCTTGACACCGAGATGGTCGACCTCGGTGGTCTCACCCAGCAGCCCTGCATGATTGGGATCATGATAGTTCTATTTAAAGAGGATGTACCAAGAAAAGACAAAGTTATGCATGTTATAAGATTTTAACAGATGTCTTACAAAACTCACTAAAACTCCAAAAACACAGCCCAGTCATTTGAATCCATAAAAAGTTGAAGTTAATTAAAAGTGCTTGACAAGTGATCAGATAACTAGAGAGAACATATTACATTTTATTGTTACAGATGCATTATTTAACTTTTTTTTTGGCTTAAGAGTTTTAAATATACAGTATGTGGTGCATTTCATACATCTCTGATCTTTCTGCTTCAGTTTTGCCTGAAACCGACTCCTTCTTTTCAGAGCCCAAACTCTCCTCTTAAATTAATCTTATGTGCAATGGCGAATTTCTAAAAATTCAGACATAGCACCAGAGGAACATCACTTAAGCATCTGTTTTGCCATATATTTTCTTTCAACTGCTCTGGAAACAAATCAAATGAAGAGAATAAAATAAATAAAAGCTTCTGTTTTTCTTGCCTGTAATATTTTACCTTATGAGTGAAATGATGTGGGTGAAAATTTGACTAATCAACACTTGGATCAATGTTCTGATTCTGACCTAAAGTCTGACTGTCACATGCTGACAATTATTCTGTCTGAGTCTTGGCTGTAATGAGAGCTGCAGATGTGCAAATAGAATTTGACCCCTGCTGGAGGACAAGATGAAAATCAAAGATTTCCAACCATAAGCCCTGGAATGACTTGACTGTTGGAAAAAAAATCTTTTGTCAACCCTAACATTAGGTAAAATTGATCTGATTGCATCTGGTCAGATGATCTGTGAACGTGATAATACAAAGCCCGGAACTCAAAGACACGGCCGTGATGAGGCATGGGGCTGAGGGACGATGAAGTCTGAAGCCAACTATAAAATTTCAAAATCTTTTCACTCCCTCCCGAGGCATTCACCGCAGACACGTTCCCATCCTGGAAAATGTAATTGATGCGCTAGATTTTAATTTGGACTTTGACAAAAGAGGTTTAAATAAAACAGGGAGCAGCTGGCTGGTTGGGACGCATTAGCATTCAGAAGGTGGAGACGGAGCTCAAATAGAAGTAGAGAGCCAAGTAAAGTCACTTAAAGGTAAGAAAAATGACTGAAATTGAAAGCAGCTGTTGGAAAATGTGTGGTGAAGACGTATCAACATATCACTGCTGACAAAAGAAATTACATTACAGAAGAAGCTGATCAAAGTTCTTGTAATTACTGACATAAAAACACAAAATCAATCAAAGTTTTTCCTCCAGCTTGTCACGTATGAGTAACAGTTATTACTAAAGCAAGAATGATGGTTGAAAAACAAGTTTTACCTTTCCAGAGAAGCAGGAGGCTTGGTGGAAACCACGCTGTCTCAGCGGTGGGAACTGATTTTTACTAAAAATGTAGCATGAAATGTGTTTACACAAAATCCAAATCAGCCGCTCACTGCAGAAACGTCTGCGTGTTTCAGTCATTGTCCTGTACGCACAGGACTAATCTTGCTTGTGCTGTCCCACCGTGTAAAATGTTTCTATTCTTCATCCGTTTCGAGGTGTAACAATGCTGTGCAAACAACAAATTGTTCCATTAGCCTCCTGGCTAGTCAGAGAAAAAGCTTTAAATGCTCTGAATATCTCCCTGTGTTGCTCTACATTAAAACAACAGGACAGATATTGATGAATATTTAATTTGAGTTACATCGTATAGTTTGTTTCTTCGGTGAGGAACTTTTTTTAATCTTTGATGAGAATAAAAAAAAATGTCTGTAAGCTGTCTGTCAATTTCAAAAGTTAAGTTAAAAATTGGTGCTGTTGAAAATGACATTTATGGTTCCATTTGTGCTGTTTTGAAAAGTCAAATTAGTTATATCTGATAAGTTGTGTGTTTCATAAAAGTTTAAAGTTTCTATTCGTATTGACCCAGGAACACAGTTTAGAGTATCTGCTGTCAGTAACACACAGCATCACTGCTGAAAAACAGTCAAAGACGGACGACAAAAATGCAAACATAGTAAGAGAACACAAGAGTTAAGGACACATCTTTGAATACCTTTTAAATTGTGTGATAAGTATTTTTAAAGGCTTTTTCAAAAAGTTACTTGATTTTAGTTTACTAACATTTAAAAACCAGTACAAAGTAAAGGGGACTTATTATGCTTTTATCACTTTGTCAAGAGTTTCTTTCAGTAGTATTGAACTTCATAGCAGAAGAACAAAAACTAAATAGTCTAACTTTGTGACCAACCGAACAAACATTGCCCAAACTAAAAGTAATGACCTGATTAAAATATTGAGCAGTCCATGTTTTTACAGACCCCTTCAGTCACATTAAAAGGACGTGACCTGCTTTGAATCTGGAAAAACACAAAATCAAATTAAAGCTCCTGGAGAGAAGCAGAAGAGTAAAAATTCTAAGTGATTTTCTTTGTGTGTGTCTTGTATTGTCAACAGAAAGTCCTGGTATAACTCACTTTATATGCAGGATTTAATTGGCTGCATTTCATTTGTAACTCAGCCCGACTTTGTGAAAAGCACAGGGAATAAATGACATGGCTAATAGTGACCGAATAAATGAACGCGGACGTGAAGCTCTCCTCCCGCCTGTTCCTTTGATCATACACATTTCTGCAGCTTTAAGTGTTTGATGTGGTTCAGAAAATGCTGCACCTGCACCGGAGCGCTCGGAGCAATGGCTCAGCAGCACGGCGGCGCTGTCAGTTTCCTGACATCATGTCCAGGTCTCCCAACGCTCTCCTCCCTTCTGAATGATGAAACTGCAAAAACAAGCTCCCCTTCGTAATCAGCCAGCAAAAACTCAATTTGCTGTTGAGTCAGGTAGTGAGGGGAGCCAAGTTAGTAAGAAGCTGTGTGAGAGAAAAGAAGATTGTTGCTTTCTCCATTTGCACTTTAACCGTACCGTCATGTGACACAGTGTGACTGTAGTTGCTGTTTGAAGTGGTGGACATGACCTTTTTTCTTCCAGCATAATAGAAATATGTATATATTTATTCATTTTTAAAATACATGTAAATCCAAAAGAGTGGGTGTGTCAAACAGGAGGCCGATAGTTCCCTCTCCTGCCAAGGACCTGGAAAAATCACACCTCGAATACACAGTAAAGCCGAGTTCATGCTGATGAGTTGATGTTGTCTGGACAATAAAGATGAGTCGGATAAATTGGTACAGAAGAGGCATGGATGAATATCCACAACATAGCATATCGGATGGACTATTCCGTTTCCGTCATGCATCTTCTGCTTCTCTCCTCTGCTCCACACCTTTTCATGAAGCTCTGCAGACGCTCCGTAATGACTCTTCTGCTCAAACCAGCTGTGTTGTTGCAGGAGGTGCAGCTCAAAGATATCTTCACTGTGGGGATCAGAGATCCCTGAGAACCAGAGCTGCCGAACACAGGGTGAAACATTTTGTAGCGGAGTAACGTTGAAGGCATTGATCCTCTGAGACGGGAAACGGCTAGTTTAAAGTGTGAATAGAGAGTCGCTTTGCACTGTCTTTCTGTGTCCAGGCCCTGCAGAATCGTCCAGTGGGAGGCCTGAAACATCGCGGAGAAAAGTGCTGCAAGTGCTGCCCTTTTCTTGTAAATACCGCTCGCTGACAGGATCTATACGGGCCTTTTCAGCAGGAGGGAGGAAAATGACCAGCTGCTCGGGAGGTAAATTCATGTACATGCGCTGTTTCTTTTTCTTGACCTTTCCCAACAGGTTTCTTTGGGGGGATGTTTTTCCATCACACAGCATCAGGTTTAGGCAGGTGTTAGCGTTCTGCGCTTGTTGCAGCCACAGAAACAGGCAGCTGACGCCTTGGAGATAAGTTTCCTTTGATTTCATTCTCAAAGAATAGCCTCAGTCAATTATGTTTTGCAGAACATTAATAGTTCATGAAAGAAATAATAAAGTGGCACATTGTTCTGTTCAACTAATTGCTTTGCAAAGCAGAAAAAGGTTGAAGAAAAGAAGCATTACTGAATATACTACTTTACTTGTTTCAGCAGAATTGCTGCCTCTGCTCCGCAGGGAAATATTTCTGGAAACAAAACAGACGTTCCATCTTCTGAATACGTGACTATGCATAATCTCATCAGAGAAATAAAGTGGCACTAACCACTGAATTAAACTTTCCATAATTGGCAGGCCTTTGACTTCAGCTTATGAACCTCAGCATCAATCACATTTTAAGAAGATGCCGACATAATGAAAAAAACAAAACAAAAAACAAAGATGTTGTTGAAGAGTATTTCTGTAGCTTATCAAAGAAGTAGATCACTACATTATAATTATAAAATCAAATCTCTTTCAAAATGGATTCAAACCTAACCTCAACTGCACGGATCTCTCAGCCCTCTTTCCCTTTACACTATGAACTTATGTCCAACAATACAATCTAATATTCCCAATTAAAGTACAGAAAATGTGGCGCAGTGGATTTATTTACCTTTTGCTGTATTTTCATTGCAGTGATCACAGATTCAGTCATTTAATCTAATTACCCACAATTCCAAATTATGTGGCGGTGCAAAGTCTTGATAAAATAAAGGGGTGGTCTATGTGGGAGGAAATAAAATTGTCCAATATAGGTTCTAACCCACATTGGCTTTGGCTGAATGCTGATACTGGTTCATTCAAAACATGATTTGGCTTCAAGTGGACATTCAATGGAAAAATCACTTTTTAATGAATTGCACAATGAAACTTCATTCATCTCCTTGCATGTAAACATTACCAGTATAACACAAAATGAAAGAGTCATTTATCATTTCTAGATTGAGAATCGCTTCCCTTTGAATCACAGAAGCTGCATCACTTGCTTTTCATATGTGATCATTTTGAAAAAAAAAAAAAAAAAATTTACACAGGCCAATATGAAAAGCATGGACACTGATAGCATGAAAGCAGCACAGAGACGAGAAAAACCGAAGAAACAAAAGAGGCTGCTCGTAGATGATACATGCCCCAGTGAGCAGTGAAGGCCTGACAGCTTTCACATCTCTGAGAAAGCATCATCCAGGAGAGCGTGCGAGAAGAGATGTGCCAGATCCTGCAGAGCGCCTGTACATTACAGCGCTGACAGCAGAGGACAGCGCCACTCGTGCTTGTAAAGAACAGGTTGAATGCAGGCCCGGACATGATGTAACATGCGTGGAAAATTTTACCGACACATGTTTTAAGGGCTGTAATCATTTTCATCAGTGCATGCTGTTTTGCAGAGGTGAAATATATTCTTTGGCTTTTTTTTTTTTTCAAAAGATGCACCACTACCACGACAAGCAGGTTCAAGACGCTGCACAAGAAAATGTAACGATATTTTCACTTTTGCACATTTCAATTCATCCTCCATTTCTTATGAAGTAAACAAACAACAGTTGTGGGAAAATGTGAAGAAATGGTCCCGTGAAACAATGAGCTTGATGCTGCTGCATGTTTTCTCCTTTTGCCTTTGATTACCAACTTCTTCCCAGTCAGGGCACAATTACTGATGTATTTACCTTCAGAATATAAGAGAAAACAGTATGGCAAAGCATGAAACTAGGGTAAAAGTGCCTCTTTACAAATGCAAGCCCAATGGCATATTCATTTTCCTTTGCAAAAAATAGATTATACAGAGGGTGGAGCTAATCTTTAAGATTAGTAATAGATATTGTATACATGTAGAGTATTTAAAAAAAAGAAAATTGAATGTTATTTTGGTCAGTGATACCTTTCAACAGACTTATCTAATAAAAATGATGCCAAAAAGTGTTTATTTAATGATTTAAGTCTGGATTTGTAAAACACCCTCAAACATGCCCACATATGTGTGTCTCTTCTCCGTTCTTATGACAGCTGAGGCATCACTAACGCTCCTTCACGAGTCCAAATCCCCCACCTCGCACAGGTCACGTCTGTGTCTATTACTGTCACGGCACCAGAATAGCCGTCCGTTTTAACACGTCTGGAAGCAATAACCCGGTGTGCTCAGAATTCCCTGTTCTCGGGCATTCGCCTGGGCACAACGTGCCGCGTTTGATGCTGCGCCAAATGCTTCATCTCCCATCATAACCTTGATGGATTTGCTACCAATAGCAGCCTAGTTAGCCTCCGTGCCGAACCCCCGTCTGTTAACGTGTCATGAAATGTCACCGAGGTTGCCTTTGCAGAATCAGAAGCCCTTTCAAAGCTTCTCTGAAGAGAGATAAGCGTCCCTTGCTGGCCCAACTCTGGAATACAAATGCCCTTTTTAGCATGGGGAGGTGAAAGGAGGAAGATAACACAGAGGAAATGTGTCAGAGGAGAGTTTGCATGAATGTGGACCTTATGGTGAGGAGAGGAATCGAAGGAGACGGCCTCAGATAGCTGTGTGTGCATAAATGTGGACAATGATGTACCGACTGCGATGAGAAAAGTGTTGGTGGGATGAATGGATTTCTGGAACTAAAGTATTGATTTGGGCATTTTGTTAAAAAGAACATTTCATTCAGTAATACCTGCAAAATGCATGAAAGGTATGTCATAATCACGGTTAAAGAAAAAAAGTCAAGAACTTTTTATCGATTTTGTCATTCATTTTTTAACAATGTTGAGCAGAACATTTCTCTTTGCGGATCTATCACTACTTTTGTTTCAGTATTTATGAAAGACAAACTTGTATGTATTTTTCCTGAAACCTTAAAATTGTAGCATGGAAAAGTGTTGTGGCCAAAACAGCTGGATAGAGTGTCTCCAAACACTGTTTTTTAGGATTGTTTTCTTGCTGGAAGGTGAACCTATGTTATTCCTCAGTCTCAAATAGTGTTTTCTTCAGGGATTCTCATGTAATCCGTCTGTCTTCCCACCAAGCTTCCCTGACCTTGCTGAAAAGAAGCATGATGCTGAGCCGTCGTCCACAGGTTTACTGTGTCCACAGCATGGCTTGAGGCAATCTGCAATCAAGACTTCTTGGCTTTCTTCTTGTCTATTTCCCAGAAAGGCTGGATTTGTGGAGTTCACTGCTACTAGTGTGGATTTTCCCACCTGAGCAGTACATCTCTGCAGCCTCTCAACTGTGACTGAAGGTGTATTTGTTTCTTTCCTTGTCCAGCCAGTGTTTTGAAAACCGGCCAAGTCTTTGGAGGTTTGCATTTTTGGATGATGGATCGAGCAGCGCTCTGAGAGATGTTTAAAGCTTTTGATTTTTTTGGATAACTCACCTCAGCTTTTAACTTCTTTGTATGTATATCCCAACCTGTCTAATTGGTGTTCATTTTTCTCTTTGTTCACCTGTTTTCTCAAACAAAGCTCTGAGTCGTTCACATCTGTATTTATACGGAAATAAAATTACACACAAGTAAACTGTATTGACTAATTACATAACCTCTGTAAACTATTGGTAGCACATTTTATTCTCAAGTAACAGAGTACTCGGAGCTAAACACAAATGCATTCCATATTTTTCAGACTTTATTGCATCAAAAAATATTTTGAAGAAACATTCAGAAACCATTACACTTCGTCAGAGTAATTATTCTATGAAAATATCATGTAAGTTTATTTTTATTAAATATCTAAGATCCCTCGACCGAAAGAAGGCTTGCCCCCTCCAGGTTGGTGGAGAGAACCTGGCCCAAGTGGAGGAGTTTAAGTATCTTGGGGTCTTGTTCAAGAGTGAAGGATGGATGGAACGTGAGATTGACAGGCGGATCGGTGCGGCGGCTGCAGTGATGCGGTCGTTGTCTCGGTCCATGGTGGTGAAGAAGGAACTGAGCTGAAAGGCGAAGCTCTGGATTTACTGGTCAATCTATGTTCCCACCTTCATCTATGGTCATGAGCTTTCGGTCATGACCGAAAGGACAAGATCCCGGATACAAGCGGCCGAAATGAGCTTCCTCCGTAGGGTGGCTGGGCGCTCCCTTAGAGATAGGGTGAGGAGCTCAGTCACCAGGGAGGAGCTCGGAGTAGAGCCGCTACTCCTCCACATCGAGAGGGGCCAGCTGAGGTGGCTCGGGCACCTCTTTAGGATGCCTCCTGGACGCCTCCCTGGGGAGGTGTTCTGAGCATGTCCCATTGGGAGGAGACCCCGGGGAAGACCCAGGACACGCTGGAGAGACTATGTCTCTTGGCTGGCCTGGGAACGCCTTGGGATCCTCCCAGAGGAGCTGGAGGAAGAGTCTGGGGACAGGGAGGTTTGGGCATCTCTGCTTGGACTGCTGCCCCCGCGACCCGGTCCTGGATAAGCGGTGGAAGATGGATGGATGGATAAATATCTAAGATTTATTCCAGATGTCCTTAATATGTTGTTCTTGTACAAAATAAAGCTAACATGATTTGAAAATGGGCAGAAATTACTTGGAACCCTTCATCTTCAGGGAGTCTATGGGCCCCAAGAACCGCAGAACTTTCAACTGTAATAATTTTTTTCCTGTTGCTATCCCATGCACACAAATGCGTGTGTGTGTGTGTGCGTGTCTGTTCGACGGCAGTAACACCAAACCTTCAGTTATAGTCGAACCTGCGGATCTCCGAAAGCTGCACAAACAAAAGTCAGCCACAAACAAGAGTCAGTGGAAAAAATAAATTGCATTATTATAACAGAACGACAGGAGGCACTTATACGAGTATTACCCCTGTATGCAGCATCGCTTAAAGTGTCTCGTTTGTCCACACCGACTGACTGGGTGACATTGTCATTCACAGAGCCACGCTCCGAGCGTGGCTGAAAAAATAAAAAGAGGAGGAGAGGGAGAAGGGGAGACAGTCAGGGAAGGGAGAGCTGATAAAAGAAGAGTACAGAGTCATCCGCCCGGGGGCATGACTATCAGTCAGCTCCTCAGAAGTTTAACTCCATCCACCGCAGCAATCCTGAGGAGCAGGTTTCTTAAGATTTCCCCCTCTCACATGTTCACCCACCAATCCTATGATGCATATTAAATCAGCGGGTGAATAATGAAGGCTATCTCACATAAATTAGAGAGACATGCTGAATTCCCCGCAGGTTCAATCACCATGAATATTAAAGCAAACTCACAAGGTTACAGTGAGAAATGGAGACAGGAAGGATAGGTTAAGAAATATGAAGAATGAAGGACAAAGAGCGAACAGATAAAGAGGAGAGCTCGTGGCAAAGAGGAGGGGAGCAGTCCTTATAAATTCATATCAGCCGTAACAATGTAATCATTTTGCTCAAATCTGAAAACAGTCTAAGAAATTGTAGTAATTACATTGCCAGTGCTGCATGGCGTGCCACTGTTGGATGTATAAGGTTATTTTCCCAGAGCTAGATGTCCTAAAATTAAAAACAAAAAAATAGAAAGTATATTGTCGAGAACGAGCTGCACATACAGTAGGTAAAGTTTATGCTGCTGATTCACTTAAATACATGATGAATGCAAGTCAATTTGCAGCCTAAATACATTAAAGACGTATATATAAGCCGCACAGAAACATAAATCACTTCTTATTTTGAAAAAAAAAAGAAGTCGTGAAAGTATCCTCTGGAAGCAGTAATATATAGTCTTATATATAATATATAATATATAGTCTTGACGCCAAATTAGATCCATCCTCGCCCAACTCTTTGTATCATTTGCATGTAATATTTTCTGCACATACTGCACTGTTATTGTCCTCCTCCTCCTCCTCCTCCTGGTGTTTGGACTCTAGCCTTTGTGCTCCCATCAGCCTGCACATGAAATGCGTCTAGAAATGGTAGAAGCTGAAAGCAGCTTTGCTGCAGTCGTTTCAGTCAGAAACCCAGAACTCCTCCACCCCCGCTTCATGTTCAGTTGTTGCCCCTTCTCCTGCATAAGTGTCCAGTCAATCACAGCACCTGAGAGCTCTCCAAATGGTCACAAACAGACAGGAATCAAAGCTACGCTCGTGACAGTCAGATGTTTTCCTCCCTATTAAATTAGAAATGTGCCAATCGCTTTTCAAACATAGGCTTTAACGGGATTTTCCATTACATAAATCATGTCACAGCATGACCACTGCAATGTGTCTACTCTGAAAAGGTGAGGACACTTTAATCTGAGATGAAACCCAAAAAATAGATAAATGAAAGATAGAATACAGAGTTTGATATCAATCAAACTTCCTGTTAGTGAAGTGTAAAATGGCAAAATGACAAATTTGTTTTAACCCTTGAAAACCAAGGTTATTTTTCATTGTTCATTGTTGTGCTCAAAATGACTGACCATTTGAGGCTTTGCTTTAAAGGACAATTCCGGTTTTTTGACACCTGGACCTTATTTATAGGTGTGTGCATGCTCATATACTCACTCAGACAAACATGGTGCAGCTCGGAGTCCTCCAGAAGTTTTTTAGATCCAACTGATTTAGTGGGGGCCACGGCAAGGGAGCTTCAGAGAGGGACATAATCTCTGCAAAATCGCTCATTTCGGCTATATTTCTTCATCCATCGTCAGTGTTATCATAAAGTCAGCTCGTCTACAGTCTTCAGGTGGGTCAGCTTACATTTTTTGCTAACTTCGCCACAATTAGCTCGGATGGGAACGTCGTGGAGCTCCTCTCCTCAGCAGAGAGGCACTCTGAGTCGGCTCTGCTTATTTAGCTCTCCATCCGAGCTAATTGTGGCTAAGTTAGCGAAAACTGTCAGCTGACCCACCTATAGACGGTAGACGAGTTGACTTTATGATAACACTGGTGATGGATGAAGAAATATAGCCGAAATGAGCGATTTTGCAGAGATTATGTCCCGCGCTGAAGCTCCCTTGTCGTGGCCCCCGCTAAGTGCGGCTAAATCGGTTGGCTCTAAATAACTTCTGGAGGACTCCGAGCCGCACGATGTTTGTCTGAGTGAGTATATGAGCATGCACACACCTATAAATAAGGTCCAGGTGTCAAAAGACCAGAGTTGCCCTTTAATTACTGTAATTTGATTGTTTGGCATAAATTAACCGAACACAATCAATTCAGCACTTCTTTTAATCATTTCAGCAGTTAACTTTAACATGTTTCAGATTTTTTTGTGCTGTATTCTATTTTAAAGACTAATTGATTCAAAGCCGTTGAGCCTTGTTTTGTCCCTTTATGAAGCACTTTGAGTCTCCCTGTATGTAGTTGTTTGTTTTGAACTAAAACTGCAAACATGCTACAGACTGCAAACATTAACAGTGGTGAGTACAGGAATATATTTGTATGGACAGATGACCAAGTTGGATTACTATTGCGTGTGACTGCCTCAAAAAGTTCCTCCTTGGGAGCTGTTTTTAAAAAGTTGCATTTTCTCCAAGAACTGTAATCCGACGCTCACAATGTAAACGGATGTCTTCATTATGTGGGAATGAAAGAACAAATTAATTGTAATTTTGGTCATAAAACCTGTGCTAAACAGCAGTTTAAAGATGCAAAAAGAAAATCTTTTACTTTTTAAAATAAATGCCCAAGAGTCTCTGATGCTGAACGAAAGCTGGAGTAAAAATCTTGCAATATATCTGATGGCAGGCTTTTCACACGCTCTGAGAATTACTCTTCTTTCAGGAATTCACCAAGGGAGACGGCGTGAGCTAGTGGAAGTGGACTGGCACTAAATGACTGAAACATCAAGGGGATTTGAGGGTTGCAGGGGGAAGCACATATATCAGATTACTGATCGAAATAAGACATTCGTGCTTTCAAATAGGCATTTCTCTTTGCTTCGCTGAAGTTTCCAATTTTGGCTGTCGGTTCAGTTCAGAGGATGTTATCTGAAGTGCATAAATAAGATTCAAAGTTTACCTGTGTGTGTGTGTGTGTGTGTGTGTGTGTGTGTGTGTGTGTGTGTGCGTGCGCGCGCGCGTGTTTGTGTGTGTGACTTTTAAACGATGGAAGTGATGGCAACTTGCACACAGGCTTCAGGAGGAAAAAAAAACTACAAAAACATGCCACAATACTACAATCATGCCAGTTTAAATATGTGATCATGCTGGCTATTGAACTCTGGTGTGAACAGTCTGTCAGTGCTGGTCATTTCTGGAAACACGAATGCTGCCTGCTGTGCACTGATGTGTGCCGGTGTTCACTATCAGCTCTGAAGACATAAATGAATCAAACATGATTGGTTGAACCACAACAGATGATTACATGAACACAGAACTCCACCTTGGCCAGCACTCACTGTTGCTTTGAAAGTTGTGTCAAAATCAATATAGTTTATGACGTGTTTACAAGTAACCCAGTACTGCATTTGTGATTACTGATATTAAATTGGTAAGAAAATTTAAATTATTCAAGCTTGGGTTTGTTACGCGTCTGTAAAAAACACAGTTGGAAATCTGCTTTACCTGCTGTTTCTCTACATTTGGCACTTTTATATTAGTATTAGCCAAAATTCTTGCAGTTCTTATACTATTTCACTCCAGTCTTGTTTACCAGAGGAGCACCTCAAACTGTTAGTCAAATGAAGGAGTTTATTTCTATGATCTGTCCATGACTGAAAAAAAATGTTGAATTACAATGACAAAAAAAATCTAAATGAAGATTAATAGTCTGTATTCATTCACCAAACAAAAAACAGTGACTGGAAATGTCAGTTTCAAAGGTTTCACTCTGAGAAGCAGAATTTATTTCCTGCATTCAGCCATCTACCGGGCGTGTTCGAGCACACCTGTTTCCAGTCACTTTATCAGCTGCTCTGCACATCAGCTGGCCACCTCTTCTGTCTTCCCGGCCAGACTGTCCCTGGTGTGTGTTGCTGCAGGCTGACGTTGATTTCACCAGGCAAAGTAAAATGAATGTTAGATGAAATAAGTCTGACTGCAAGTGTCTTCAGCTGCAGCTTCAATTCTTTTGCATGTTTTTAAACCACCAACTTTAAATGAACTTTAATGCTTCTGACTTGAATGAGCTTTCAGTTCGTTATTTGCATGTAATTTGAATGAGTTATGACAATAACAAGATATGTGTTGTTTTGATGTGTATTTTATTTGATTTTTTTAAGTTCTATCTGCTATCCAAATGACTGTATGCCCCTGCATCACGAATGAAGTTGCATTTCAGTCCAGCATAACAAAGAGAGGGAAACAAATGAGTCATCCCCTGATTTTTGCCTCCTTCCTTTTTGACATTGAATTAGATATTAGGACGGCTGCCTGCTCTGCTCTCCATCTGGCCTTCCTACACTCTCACATTTTAATGCCCCCATCTCCTTTCACTTTGTTCATACTTCACACACACACAGCTGGGCGACCAGTGGTGACTTTTCAATTCACTTTACAGGACAGACTAGTTAATGACTGTTGAACAGGATCTCCGGAAACAACCCAAGAAGCTCCAAAAGGTTGGTTCCAGTCATTCCACCTCTGCCTTTGGGTGACAACTACACTCTGAACTCATGTCATTTAAGGTGAATACTCTTGAGTAAATTTAGCATTGGGCAGAAAATTTCTGCTTGAGCTGAAAACCACATGAGGCAGGAAATAGAATTCATGGCCATGGTTGGACATGGTTTTGTTTGTTTGGGAGTATATTTTTAACAACAAAATCGTGACTATAATTCAGTTCTGTGCCAACTGCAGCTGATATAAATTAATGTATGTATTTTGCAGGCACTTGTAACTTCATCCTGACAGGCAACAAAGTAGCAAAGGTGCATGAAACAGTGCTGTATATAAAACCACTACAACCATGCATGCAGTCATGTTCTAATCTGAGTACTCAAAGGTTTACAAGTTTAAAGTCCAAATTCTGAACTGAAAGGTTGCTCCTTTTAAAGAATACTCCGAAGATTTTGGACCCACGCCCTATCCCGATCATTTACAAAGTGAGATAAGCTCATAATTACCTTTTTTGTGTTCGTTTGTCCAGTGCCTGGCTAATAGCTGTTAGCATCATAGTTAGCTTAGCTCAACTATGGCAGGTGAAGAGTAGACAGAGCCAGACTGAGAAAGTGGACAAAATACTCCTTCCAGTGGTCCAGGGGATGGCGTATTAGCACGCGAAGTAAATCCGAATGGTTATAAAACTTTTTAAAAGACGTGTTTTCTTTTCAATCCCTTAAAATAGTGTTTTGACACACACAGACCTGCACAAGCATAGTGCTCTGCGGAAGGATTATACCAGGCGCACAGCGGCTGAGTCTATGCTTCGACTGCTGTGTTCTGGTATATCCTTCCGTGGAGCACTGTGCATGCGCAGGTCTGTATGTATCAAAACGTTATTTTAACGGATTGAAAAAAAAACACGTCTTTTGAAATGCTTTATAACCATTCGGATTTACTTCGCGTGCTAATACGCCGTCCCCTGGACCACTGGAAGGTGTATTTTGTCCACTTTCTCAGTCCGGCTCCGTCTCCTCTTCACCTGCCATAGTTGAGCTAAGCTAACTACGATGCTAACAGCTGTTAGCCAGGCACCGGATGAACGGACACAAAAAAGGTAATTATGAGCTTATCTCACTCTGTAAATGATCGGGATAGGGCGTGGGTCCAAAATCTTCGGAGTATTCCTTTAAAGTCTGAAAACAACTAGGACTTCCCAAGACAACTGGAACGCTGGAGGCAAGTTCAGATTGTATGGAATTTCTCAGGTTATATCTTGTTGTTGCTTTTTTTTTAATACACATGGATACCTTATAAGAGATCACTATGATTTTATGCAGATGAGACTAACATTTATTTGAGTTTTTGTTTAGATAATTCTAATTACATTTTCAGTTCCTTAAACTAGCAGAGTAAAAATAATAATAACAATTCTCATGGCTCGATCCGGAGCAACATTTGTAATCATTTTTCTTTCCACCAGGCTTAACTATGTATAAATATTTGCACCCTCATCTTTTTTTGAAACAAAGTTATTTCTTTTATATGTACAGTTTCTCACATGTAGCTTGAACCACGTCCAGGTATAGAATTGTAATGCAGGAAGACCCAGCCATGTGATAAAACATCAGTGTGGTTTTAGAGTGAACCACAGTACTCAGACGGCACTTTTAAAGATTTTAAATGACATCAGGTGGAATTTAGATAATAAAAAAATCTCACAGTGCTGTTTCTACTGGACCTGAGTGCCACTTTCGACACAGTAGACCATCACACTTTATTAAATAGACTGAGACACCTGGTAGGTGCCGGTGTCCCAGCAGTCCTGACCTTTGACTTCTCCCGGTGTGGATGGTCCCAATGGTGGTGTTTCCCATGATCCCCAGCGCCATGCCATGTCTCCATGATGTAGCTGACAAAAGTGGAAATGTGTGTGTGCGATCATGGTGAAAGTGTGGCTATGTTTTTATAACATGCTGATTTTTGTTTTGATGCTGTAAAGCACGTTCTGTTGTTTTTTTTAATCGGAAAAATTATTTTATAAATAAATTTCGATTTGATTTGATTTGGATTAAAGCCAAAAATAAAGTCAATGCGGCAAACACCCTTCTTCAGCTGAGTAATATCATCCCTTCACTGTTGGTTTAGTCAAGCCTGAGGTTTGGATTGGATAATGCTTGTGAACTGTGAGTTCTCCATCATGCCTGCAATTCAACGAATTTGAGCCCTGTGAGAATTGCAAGGCTCCGTTTTGTGACTTCAATGAAAATCAAATCAATCATTAAAATAAAGTGGGGCTGCACAATTTTCAGGCCATTGTTTTCGTAATTACAGGTTTTAATTTAATATAATGTGAAATCTCAAGCGGCGTGCCCCTTGCTACAATGGAGTAATCCATCCACCCACCAGCTCATTCATGGCTTTGACAGAAAGCCGTGGTTCCCGGCCCACCAGCCTGTGGAGAATCGATTGGCTCTGGCTGGGGAGAAAAAAAAGAAGATCATGCTGACGGATTGCAATAGCGAAACTCCATATATACACAGGAAAGCACTCGTCTTACTATAGCATGAATATAGAAATACAGACACGTAAAGGAGGATGCGACTTGCACACATCAAAACTGAAGTACTTAAACAGAACATCTGATTGTTACAACTTCTCAGATTCTAGAATGGGGCCTTTCTGTGTGAAGTTGTCATGTTCTGTCAGTGCGATGGACATGAGACTTCTCACCAACTGCTGAACATCAGCAGGGACGCTGTTCTCCAGGATCGTAACTTGGAAGAAGTGAGTCTGATTCTGTAAGTTTGAAGCATGTCAATTAATCACTGAGGGCTTGAAGGTGATCTCTAATTCACTAAGATCAGAGACAGCCGTCGTATTCCTTGAAAACAGGGCAGCACATTTAAATGCTTCCCCTTCAAGACTTGAATAAGTGTGCTTTTTGCCTTTTCCCAGCAGTGTTGCAAGAAACCGTGATGCATTTCATCAGTCATGGTGCTTTAAAACAATAGCCTCATAAAAAATGCGATTGTATCTCTAAAGGGAGAAGCGTGCATACATTGCCCGAGGACTTAATGGGTTAATTGCCCTAATGAGCTTTGGGAAGTGTTAACTGTATTGGCAAGGGGCCAAATGCAATTATTAACTTTGTTTTCAATGCAGTCTTTTCCCCTACGTCTTCAATGGAATTGTGAAAATCTCAGTTTTGTTTGCTTTTCTTTTAATAGCTTCTCATTTGTCATAATAATATTTACCAGTGACATGAATATTTAGGATGCAAATGGGGCCAGCAGTGACGTCTGTCTCCAAACATCACAAATGAATCCCAGACTTCCGTTTCAACGTCGACCAAGGCCCTCCATTTGTAATGTGGCAGCGAAATGGAGGTGGATGGTAAATTTATACAGTGTTTAATTTATTGATCTGAGTCAGCCTGACGTTTGTGATTTCATATTAACGGCGCAACTCTCTCAGACGGCATTTAATTTGGCGTTATCGGAATCACTAACAGGAACACAGCTGTGCTGTCTCATCAACCATGCCGAGGGAGAAGAAGGGAAGCGAGCTGGGACCTTAACAAATCAGCTGCAAATGACAAGACTGATTTGATTTTTC
The DNA here is from genome assembly GCF_902148845.1 of Salarias fasciatus. Classification (NCBI taxonomy): domain Eukaryota; kingdom Metazoa; phylum Chordata; class Actinopteri; order Blenniiformes; family Blenniidae; genus Salarias; species Salarias fasciatus. The sequence continues at coordinate 19,341,257 of NC_043754.1, forward strand.
TTTTTGGCATGGGAGGGGAGCGCATTTTCGGGCCGAAAATGGGAATGGTACATTAATTCATTACCATGAAATATAACTTACGGTGGAATTTGGAGTTGTTATCATTGCTCTGGGGACAGGCAGTGCTGCGCGGGGCCCGAAGCTCGGATGAAAATGCCGGCCAAGGTTGTACAAATTGAGTAAAAGCACAGTCTGACTGACACGCAGGATAGATGACTGCTGTAGCTGGCAGTTCGTCAAGAAAGTCATACCCTACAGTCTTTTAGTCCATCGCTTTTAAATATAGACGACCATATGTCCATAGCAAATGGGAAAAGAGGGGACCGGCGCCAGTGAAAATGAGACATGCACAAACAGGCCGGAGATATAGTTCCGACATTTTATCATTCTCAGACCTTTTTATTGCATTTTCTTTTATTCATTACGTGTATTGTAAAGCTTGAAATGTATTCATTGCGCCAGTGATTATGATGACTTCTCTAGTGTCTGTCAACCAAGATACAGTATCTGCTTAATAGTTAATGAAAGGGAATACTCAAGGCGACAGTTACAAAAGCAGTTCTGCAAGGCTGCTAAGCACTTACATTTCCCAAATTTTACTAATGTTCGCTGTGATAGTTTTGGGTTCTGATATATTTGGCGATTACACATAAAGTAGCTGTGAAGCTAGTGGGGGTTTTTGTTGAGTTTTGAATGAATTAGAAATGGTAAATTAAGTCTGGTCCGGGGAAAACCTGAAGAAATTCAATGCGACTACTTTGCAGTGTGCCCCCAGTATAGAAATGAAACCTAATCAAACTTTTTTGAACTACTTTGTTCATAAAGCAAAGTCCAAAGGGGGACTGAGATATTAAAACTCATTATCAATCCATTTAATATTGAGAAAAATGTCAATGATATTAAAGGAAAACTCGTTTCCAGTGCTCAATAAAGTAGTTGTGCAGATATTTCAGCTCGAGTAGAAATCTCAGGGAGGTCTGGACCTCCCATCCATGGAAATGTAGGACAGAGCACTTTATCTTTGTGGGCGTAGACATTAATTTCTCTATATATGTCGATTATCGACCGTACCAATCTAACTTTTGCAGCGGGCTGCAACAGACTGTAGTTAACTATGAACAAAGGCACACAATGAGATGTTGCCAAAGAGACAACCACAGGTGTTTCCAGTCTAAAGACGTAAAGAGATATCTTTATGAGTCAAGTCGGTTCTGTGCTTTAGTGAAGTTGGTGTGTATTACCTGTTTCATCTATTCCTGTTTTATTTTGAATATCACATGTTTTATCTGCTTATGTTCACTTGACTTCCTGGCCTTTTTTTTTTTTTTTTTTTTTTTTTTTTTGGGAAAGTAATGAAAATAAAGTTGTGGAGGTGATACATCATTGATCATAAAGCAATCACAGGAAGGATATTGAATTTAGCATCAATGAACGTGCACTGCATTGATTAGTTTTATCCCTCTCTTAAAATGGGCCTGCTTCACATGAATTTAAATACGTTTTGCTTCTATCCTTTAAAATGCTTGAAAAAATGACCTCCTGCGTCCACATTATAGGTTAGGATGTAAGAAGCAGGTAAAGCAGAGGGGGCGGGGACAACGCCTGTAAAACTCAGTGAGCAGGTGATTATCTCAGCCTATTAGGTTGTTTATATGAGCCACAGAGGAGCCCCAAATCCAGTTTACAAGGCCAGTGTTGGTTAACGGTGCATCATGAAGTCTTTGTGGCTCCGTGTGTGCATGATGAAATATGCAGTGAAATCGGTGAGATCATAGATTTGGCTGATGATGTGTGCCAAAATCAAATGTTTCAGATCATTTCCATCTCCACGCCACAGTGAAACATGCTGGGGTTACACTTGACCCTCACCTGACATGTGACACCCACATCAAACACCTGCGTAGAACCTCCTTTCTCAAACTCTGTCCCACTCTCACCTTGGACAATGTGAAAAAACTTTGAAATCTTTTTACTTTTATTGGATTCTACCTTAAATTTTTCACCCTCTGTTAGTGTGGAGCCAAGTCTGTCGATATTTTGCCTTCTTGGCCCCAGAATCTGCATCTTCCTTGAGCTGTGTTACTTCTTATTGTTTGAATGCCATCAACGTTAAAGCATGAACTCGAATAAGCCACTCAACACTGGCGGTTATTGGTAGGGCCACAGTAAATATTGTTTTTTGAAGTGCTTCACCATGACAACTAGTTCGTTTACATGGTCATAATTCAAAAAATTCAAGATCAACAGACATCCCAAAAATGTCTCGGCCTGCATCAGAGAGTAAGTTCTGAATGTCTGCATGTATGTAGCTTGAAACTGCTTTTTTAAAGATGCTATGTTCTCACTGTAACTCTGCTGATAACTGACTTAAGCCACAGCCCAGAAATTCAACAGGATTACACCTTAACTGGCAGACAATGTTTGATTAACACAATGTTAGTGTGAGCTAGCAAGCAACCATTTCTCCGTCTTCTCTTTTAAGCTGTGTGATTTAAGTTTTTTGGGTGTATTTATTTAGGGCAGCTGATCCTTCACATCACCGTTGAGTCTTGTTTGCTAGTTTAGTATCGTTTTCAATATCAGTCAGTTTGATGGAGTTTCGTGGTAAACCCATAAATGAAACAAGCTAAAATGTCAGCCTGATACCAAAGGAAAGGTCAAAGTTACATGTTAAATCCAGTGTTTCTTTCAATACAAAACAAAAATGCCAACCATATGATAGCAACATGGAACAGGGAAAATCTATTGAATTCATAGATCAATGTTGTGGTTTTTTTTTTTGTTTTATTTTATTATTATTATTTTTTTTAAGAAGCATATAAATCTTATTAATTTACCTTTACTGTCAATTACAGCTTCATCGGAAAAATATGTGCTGTGTCAGATGCCCACTGTCTGGGATAGCCTGCCGATATGCCCTCATCCAAGCGATCCTTCCAGTGAAAGTATTGAGGTTTATACAAAGACAAATACACAACAGAAACTTGTTTTTCAAGGCTACATCTGCCCGACTCGACGTGCAGTTTTGCCTTGGTCATCACTGAAGCGAACACGGACCCGATATAAACAGGATACCTACGCAGAGAAGATTCACAAACTCAAGAGTAAGATGAAGAGTGAAGAGGAAGAGGCAAGGACAGCAAGGGCAAAACACTCTCAAAGAACGACACGCTCTGCGGCAAGCGGCAGCCAGAAGATGGGAGAAACTGAAATCAAGATAAGTGCCGTACCAACATGTGAAGACACTGGATCAACACCGCAGACCGAAGCTCAGAATGATGCCGCCGTCGGTGAAGGGACCACGAATAAAACAGAGCACCTGGATACGTCTCTGCAAAGCACGAGTTCAGCGCAGACCATTCGCTGCTGTGACTTTGAGGAGAACTCACTGGACTTCGATGTTTTCAGCTCTGAGTTGTTCGGTTGGCATCTGATGCCTCCGATTCAATGGCCAGATTAATCTGAAAATAAATATTTTGTGCTCTTCATGGTCAAACTGGGACTTTGGTTTGTTTTGCTTTACGGTCAGAGTTACTTTTACCTGACAGATCAAGTAATGAGTAAAAGCACAAACAACACTGATTTTTCAAACAACGTGTTTCAGATTCTTAGAAGAAAATCTAGACAAACAATAAAGGGTGGAGAGTTTAGCGCTGTATTAGACACTGTATTAACAGTAACATTTTGGGTCTGATTTCCAAATAACCTGTGTGAAGCATGGGAAATAGCTCACAAACCTTCTGAAAACAGTATTATTTCCTTGTTCTTTTTCTTACCTTCTCGATGGAGTCATTGGATGAAGCACAAGGACACAATGATCTGTTGTTGGATGAGGTTATCACACATATCCATTGTTGCAACCAGTAAATGTAAACTTGGCCAAAACGAACCAAAATTCAAATTTTTTGGTTGCAAAACAAAAATAGGAGGAGTCGATTGTGGACATCTCTCTCACCACACAGACAGCATCACCTATAATATGTGTCTAAACTTGAGTCTTACAACTTTGGAGCTCGGGAAAATTGTAAATGCTGCTAACAATATGACCGGCTTCTAAGACAAGTCAGTTTTATTTGAGGAGTTTTGTGACCGTGTTCAATGAAAGGACAGACTCATCAGCTGGACTAATGAATTCATTATAAATCTGGCTTCTGGATACAGATCAAATCCCCCTCCTGAACCTCGCCAATGACAAAGAACTCAGTTGCTGCTTCATCTCTCCACATGTGTCTCTTGCAGATGTTTTGGACAGTTTGTGGTCATTTTCCATCCTTTCATGACAGAGTTTTACTCTGCTTTGATCAATTTCAATCTATTTGATATTCAAGTCAGTTGAAAAGTGCCTAATTCATGTTCCCTTTTTCAGCCGGTGGGTCTTTTTCTCATTATGACCACTGTGGATGTCATTCCCTTCACTATTTAGTTTCATCTTTCTGATCCTTTTTGCTTTTTGTTATTTGAAACTATTCTTGTGGCTGTTCTGGGGCTCTTGAGACTGTTAGCTGTGTGTGATGGATGGATCATTTCCTTCTCCAGGGAGCAGCTGCTTCTGAAGTTTCCACATCTGCCTCTCGTCGAGAAGCTCACACACTGCATAAGAAGCATGTTTGTGACATGTTTGTGTCAACGCAAGACGTCTGTTAAAAGGTCAGTTTTTCTGAGTGTCAGTGCAATGAGGACATCAGTACTGATGCAGCGTGTCATTTAACAACCATTCAGGAACATTGTGTCCTCCTCATTCTGCAGAAAATCTACAGAAAACACTGTTTACCTTGGGAGTAACAGTTACCAGAGTAAATCTCACAGAATGCTGTTACCGCAGCGCTAAAAGGAACCAAACATGTTTTCTTCTACACTCCCTCCAGCTTCCTGTACCTCTTCCTGTACCCAACTCTTGATGATTATCAATTTTGTTCGCACAGGTTTGATCGATTTTGTTGGCCCTTTCCGAATCGCGAGGCCCGAGATTAAAGTCCCCTCACACACCATGGACATGTCCAGAATCTTTCACTCACCACGCCACACCATGATTGCAATCAGCCTAAAGGTCATGTATTGAGAGACCGGCTGTGGGGACAGACTGTACTTCCCTCTCAGACCTCCAACGCTTTGCCCCAGCTCACCATGCCCATGTTGTGTTCCCTGTGACTGCTTGAACTGTTGTTTTCCCATTTTTCTCTTTACCCACAGCAGGGAGAGATCACTGCTGCTCTGGTTTCAAACAGCTCTTTCCACAAATCCCATGTCAATGAAACAGTATGACAAAAAAAACTGTGTCAAGCTCAGAGTTAAGTCCACATTGACTTTGAGTTGAACAATGTGGAGAAAGTGATCCAAAATGTGTTCAGTTTGGAAAGTTACAGTGAGTTTGCAAACACTTTCCTTTAGTTTACTCTTTTTTTTTCTTTTTCTTTTTTTTTTATGTCCTGGATAGGATTTATATCTCTGCGCTGGTGTAGTACTCATCTGGAGTGTCGGTTCCAATAGAAGGATCGTTGTTTTATCTTTGCACTCTCCTCCTTCTGTGCACTCTTTTTGGTTTGTTTGTTTCCCTTGTACTCTCTCTCTCTCCCTGTCTTTCTGTCCCCCTGTCAGGTCCGGGTTTATTTTTTTACCAGTATTCAAAGCAAATAAAATAAAGTAAGAAATCATATTATCAAGAGGAGCTTTATACTTATAAGCTCCTCTTAAATTCAACGGTTTCGAGATGAGGCTGAACCTTTCTGTGCAGAGTTAAGCATGTTTTCCTTGATGACCATAATTTGCCTTTAGATGCTGCTACCATGACTGATATAGTTGTAAATACAGGTCCTTCTTGAAAAATTAGCATATTGTGATAAAGGTGCATTATGCAGTTTGCTCGTTTTATGCGAAACACCGACCCCTGCAGGCCTTAGGCGTAACTGCAACTTAGTGAAACACTCGTGTTTGTGGCTTGTGCCCATGTACGTGCACAGAAGAGGGGAACTCCTTCCTCGCTCTTTTAGTAGCGCTTGAGTAAAATTTAAGTTTCTTCTGCCTGGTGGGGTCTGTGCTGGAGTTGTGGCAGCGCTAGAAGCCGTTCTTTTCTTACTTTATGGAAGCTCCATCCTCAGTTGTTGCTGCTTAGCATCTGGCGGAGTAATGGCGGACAAAACGAAACGGATATCAGGCCAGCGGGAGCGCGCATTGCGTCAAGCTCAGAGCGATTCGTACCTGAATCACTCATATTGCTGTGCCTTCAGTGCCCTGCACAGGAAAATAGGAGCGACTGCGATCATGCAGAAATAGCTCTTGCTGCCCATCAGGCAAAGGTGAAAACATGTGTGGGTGTGAATAATTGATAATTTAATATTTAAAACTGAACTATGCTCCTATAAAGTTCAGCATTTTCTGTAATGTACTGATAAACATTAGACTTTCATATATGTTAGACTCATTACACACAACTGAAGTTGTTCAAGCCTTTTATTGTATTAATGTTGATGATATTGCCCAAAAAGTAAAGAAAAACCAACAATCCCTATCTCAAAAAATTTGCAAAACGCGCACCTTTAAAGCTCGTGTCCAGAGTTTCCGTTCATTTCCAATGTATGTATCATTTTTTAACAGAGCTTAAATGTGTCAGTCTGGTTCGATGCTATAATATGATATTAGCATAAAGCAATATAAAAATGTATTTATGAACCCCGCCTTCGTCTCATAGACCCCCATGTTATCCGAAAAAGCGCTGGTCAGCTTCAGCCAATAGATTTTGAGCTTCTGCCTTGTAGTGCTGTCAATCATCCTGTGCATGAAGCCAGAGAGCACGCGCACTCGCCCAGGCAGAGGAGAGTTAGCTATGCAGGAGCCGCCGCGCTTACCTCGGATATATCCACTGTCTGCTGAACATCCACCGTAAACAGCTAAACATTCAGGATGCTGTAGGACTTGGAGGCTCTCATTTTCACCCTACAGATAATGCGCATGCACAATTAAAGAGGCGTGGCTTGGTCGCTCATGAAATCAGAGGGAGGGCAGAACCTCAAGATGTTGGATTAAAAAAACCTCTCTCTTTCAAAACTCCGGACACGAGCTTTAAGTGTTTAAAAGACAAAGTACAGACATGATTGTTAATGGAAAATGTGATTAAAAGAGAAAATGTGTGTTTTAGTTTTAATCAACTTTTGAAAATTGTGTAAGAAGAATATATGACTTCATGTTGTCCAAATGTGGATGTTGCTGATGCAGAGCAGACAAGATAACAGAAAATGATTCATTAATGCAGTTAAAAAAAAGTCAAAATGAAAATGTAAATAAAAATAATCCGGATGAATGGAGAAGGAGCAACAGTTGTTGTGCGTTGCTGATTCCTGTCCATTATTTTCATTATTTACAGAGCACTCCTTTCAGCTGGTTTTCTATACATCTGTCTGTGGAGACCAAGCTGGACCCTTTACACTAACTCTCTTTTTAGGACAGTAGCCGTTAGCAAGAAGCTGTTAAATTTGTACAACTATACCACCAAAACGTTAACAAAATAAATGCGCACAAACATTGCACAACGGAACCCATTGCTTTTTTTTATAAACCTTTTCTCAATTTTACAAACGTGTGTCAAATGTATGTCTCAAAACAATACAGAAGTCAAATTTCTTCCAAGTTGCTTTTTCTCTCTAAAGTCATTATAGTTGATATAAAAACTAGCTAGCTATGGGAAAAAATTTTTTGCATTGGCAACAGTGGAATGAAAATAACGACATTGTGGGCAGCATTGAGAAAATTTTTTGATATCTTCAATACAAGAACGGCATCCATCCATTATTACTCAGGCACTCCTTGTCCTTTGAGCCACTTTTTCTATTAACACATTTTACCTACTTGTACTCTATTACATTTTAAAGTAAAAAAGTTATCATATATCTCTTGCTTAACTTTTGGTGATTTATCATGTCCTGCTCGGCTAAAATATTTTAGACTGTAACTTATACAGTAGTACAGAGAATGAATGATAACCAAAAAAAGAAATCTGTGGGGTTTGACTTTGTTTTCTGATTTGACATACTGTTTCCTTTATTTCTCTGTCTTCCTGATTCATGCTGCACTTACAGAACGCAGGAAGGTAAAGACGATAAACAACTAAATTTTCCTCATTTTGTGATGTATTGTCACACTAACATGTCCCCTTCCCCTCACTGCACTGTGTATGGTTCTCCGTCTTGTGGGGAAAAAAAAAACCCAGTCTCTGAATGTTTTCCCTGTGTCTTGTTTTTATCTTTGTGTGTGCACTTCACCTTTGTTTCTCTTTGTTTTGAAATACCCGTTATTTGACCTGCTATCCATTATGACTCCTGCTTCTTGTCCACATCTGTACCTCCTTTGTGTGGTTTAATTTTTTTTTCTGTTAGGATAGCTTTTGTTTTGAGCTCCTGCTACTGAGTCTTTGGATTACAGTCATTAAAGACCACCTTTTGTTCTGACCTGCATTCGTGTTTGGATTCACTTGTTTTGAGGTGAGCAGGGTGGAATACAATCATGAGGATAAAACAATTTTATTGTGACTCTGGGTCAGAAAACAAAGCAAGACTAAATTGAAAATGCTGTCTTTATTTATACCGTTTTTCATTGAGATGTCCAACAGTTAAGTGTGATATTGTGATGATTTATGCTCCTTTGGCCTACAAAGCATATTTATTAACTGTCCAAAAAAAGAAAAAACAAATCAACATTGCTTCGATTCTTAAAGAAAAGTATTTATTTTCCTTTAGTTTCCTCTGTTGTTGTCCTCTGCTGTACTTCTGTCTGGAATTGAACGAGACAGTGACCCCGTGCCCAGTCCAAGGTGAAGTATAATAACTTAATAAGTGGAAAACGAGATTAGAGGCATTCACATCTGTTTGGTCACACTCCCCTCCCCCCGTTTACACACAAACACGTGCATGAACTTCGTCAATGCCCACAATTATCTTGCCTTTGGAACAAAGTCAACCTCCTGACCCTTCTTCTAAATGCACAGAATTTATTCTTAGCAAACCAAGTAATCGCTAAATCAAGCTTCCAGCTGTTTGTTTGTATGATTTATTCAGTTCCAGTTGCCTTACCCGAATATTAATACATTTCCCCTGTTGTAGTCTAATCTTTGTGATGCATACCCCGCTAACAAACCTACATTTTTTTTTTCAGGAAATGACTATAATCCATCAGAGGAATACAAATGTCATTTCACAAGACAGACAGAAGACAAGGCGGGAATAGGCCTCTGACTCTTTGCTTATTTCCCCAGCTGTCAAGTCTCAGACAGCAAATCCAAATCTGTTTTAGCCAGAGCCGTTACGTAAAGTCTTAGCTGTAGATTGGCATGAGTATCTGCACGCGGTGTCGATGTCCTGCAGAGTTTTACTGAAGAAGTGCCTTGGCATCGACGCCACAGAGCAGAATTGTGCTTCGTTTGCTAGTTTATTAACCACATAAAAAAAAGCTAACAAATTTATAACATATTTGCAAACCTACAGACTATAAAGTGCTAAAGTGCAATGCAAATAGGCTTGGTGTTTATGAGGTTCATATAAAATGATGCACCCGCCATGATACAATCCTTCTTTTTGATAGCAACGTCATAAAAGAGTCTTTGGGTTCAAGTGAAATACCACAGTGTGTGCACCTGTGAAGAAGAAACCAAGGCTCAAGCGCTCAAATATGAATTAGTAATCAAAAGGACTAAAAGGTGGTTCTCTGTAAAAGCTTGTGTTTGAATATTTCTCTCTGTAATCTGCATGTAAATTTAATGTAAAGTCAGAACAAGCTGAAACTGGTGAACTAGGAGGCCTGGGGTGTTGTTAACAACCTTGAAGTTACTTGAGGTCAGTATGAGAATGATGATGTGTGGTCGGTGCAGGATACAAGCCAGCATAAGTATTCAGTGCTCCAGAACTGGATGTTAATTACAAACAAATGTGAGGTCGATGAGTAGGATTTGAAAGGTATTCATTATTCATTATTTGATTCAGCCAGATGAAGTTTGTAAATGATGACAGTTTTTACAAAAATGAGACCTGTCAGTTCTTTTAGTACCTCAAAAAAAGGAAACCTTTTTTATTCAAGCAAACTTTATTTTCTTTTTCATGCTAACCATTGATTCAGCTGTGTTTTAATGAACATATTTAATTAAAATCCTGAGACTGGATCGAATGGATCATCCTGAACATTAAGACAGACCATCCCAGCTTCCACACACACAAACAGGCGCTGTCAAGCAACCACATAACTCAGACATGCAGTGGGAGGTATCTGAATTAACCCAGCAGGTGACAACAATCCAACAACGCAGTCACTCATTCGTCCATCCATCATCTGCAGCGGTCGACTCAGTTCAGGGCTGTGAGGTGCTGGAGCCGATCCCAGGGGTCTGTGGACGAAGGCAGGTAAGACGTCCATGTTACATCTCTGTCTCTCTCTTTAAATGTAAACAAACTGCATTTAAGAAGTTGTTTAGTAGAGATTATAATTTATAAAGAAAGCTCTGGGTTCAGATTTTGTCTGATTTGCAGCAGGCACTAAAGACTATAAATGTTTTCTTTTGTAACATGCAGAAACTTTAGGAACGGAATCCTCAAAGAGGAGATTTTTGACATACCTTTTTTTTTTTTAATTTGAAGGAAAATTAAATTGTGTTACATGAGGAGTGCTGGGCTGCATCAGTAAATGAGATTACTCCCCGTGACCCTCTCTCTCAGCCAGGTACTGGACTCATGAACTTGCTTCATTTTCTATGCCGATGCTTGAGGTATTGGGACAGACCCCAGTTGAACACCCTTCACTGGGCGAAAGACCACAGAACGAGCGAGACAATCATGTCCGAGACTCATTTATTCCCGATCCAGTTGTCAGTATTGACAAAAATGTCAGATTTATATTCAGTGAGTCCAGCCAACATCTTAGCACATCCAATTTATGTGACTTGAGGGTTGAGTTCCAGTTGCAAACACAGCTACAATCTATGAATGCTTTCTCACTGGCCTGATTGTGGCTCTAAAGGAGCTTGCTGTTCCTTGATGTAGCATCATGGATCCAGTCCTGTAGATAACATCCAGGAGAACCCCCCCCGAGGACCACCTGTCACGCCTCACTTCCGCATTTGACCAATGCAGCGGTCCTGAACACCCAGCTGACCCTGCAAGGTCTTCACCGCAGGGGGTACAGCCCTCCGCTGAACTTCACGCATGGCCTACTCTCTCCCATTGCAAACGTCTGTATCAGGAAGATTGCTTGAAGAGCTGGAGAGACTCAACCAACAAGCAAACCGCTGCAACGGTAAAAAAAAAAAAGAAAGAAAGAAAGAAAAGTAAAAGGCTGAATCAATTGAAAAATTACAGCTTTTAGCCCTCAGATCACTCTTTAGTTACCTCAAACACATCAGGAACTGGGAACATGGGAGGAGTTTAGTGCTTAAACAATAAAGATCAGTGAGCTCAATGATGATGATAGTGTGAGATTGCTTAATTGTGTGTGAAGGAATTGCAATATTCAAAAGGATTTAGTTTTCAGTGCATTGTGCATTCGAAGGAGTTCAAGACAAAATATCTTGCAAAAGAAAACCAAACAGGGTTCAGATTTTGTTTGGAAAGGTTGAAAACCCTTAAAATTCAGTGTACTTAATAATTTCATTATATTAATCAATGGTTATTATTTACTGTGACTTTGTATTCTAGTTGTATCATCTAGTGTGACACACAGCATGCTTCTTATATGTTCAAGTATGATGACTGATTAATTATTGCATACTGCTGATGTGATGAATTAGTGATATATTCACCATAAATAACTCAAGCTGTGTGTAATTAGAACCGCAGTATCCTGTTATGATTTTCAAAGCCTGACCTTCTAATTATGTCAGCTAAAATCACACTGGAAGACAATGTTTAATGCGGATTTAATGAGTCACTGGTGAAAAAAGGGATCGCTTTTATTTTTCATGGCAGTAATCGTGGTGGAAACAAGGAATAAGAGCATTTCTGAAGCATTTATTTTCACTAGATGACAAGCAGGAACATGAGGCTAATCTACTGTTTTTGTCTGTGTTTAAGTTGTGTCATGTGCAGCAACGCAGAGATCCAGAGAAACGTGTGAGAGACTGGAGGAAAGCACAGAAAGTGCTACGAAAGAGGACAGCGAAGGTGAACCATAATCTGAAAGCACGAGAGCCAGAGCTGAGGAACAAGTTGACAGAGGGTGCTGGACCATGATTATCAACAGTCCAGTTATGACTGGGTATGCAAAACAACAACAACAACAACAACAAAAAAACAAAACAAAACAAAGCACATCTTGTTCACCAGTGCAACTTTTTTCATAAATGTTATTTACAGTCAGATGCGACCTATAGTCTGGAGAATACGGTACTTAGTAATTGTGAAGTTGTTGGTTGTTGTGAATGTGAGTGCTCGAGAATGTTGTCTGGGACTGTGACCAATGAAGGTTGTGGTGATTTTGATGACACTACAGTGAACACCAGTGGTGGTATTATATAATTGTGCGGTATTTGTCTTCGCTGTTGCAGCATCTTGTAATGTGCAGACAGTCCCTGAACTATATAGATATGAAATATTTACATGTCCACTTAAAGGTATTAAGCGAGCGCTCGTTATCTTTACGTGTGCACGTAGAACAAGTTTGCACGCTCGCTTAAAACTTTTAAGTGCTTCTTCAATACTTTTCACTGTGCACGGAAAAGTCACACACAAAAAAAATAAAAATCTGCATCCTTTAGGGTCTATGTTATATAGAGATTAGAGCAGCTTTTTTGTCTGACTTCAACTTTATTTTTAGTTTCAGTTTTTTCTCCTGAGGTGACGTCTCTTCCCGGATCACCATTCTCCCGCTCGGATGAGGGGGCTGAAGTCAGACGGCGGTTAGCCACGCTATACATTTGCCAGAAGACGCACATCGCCTTCCTCTGAATTATATACCACCAACGCTACCGCTTTACACAAAACTGTGTGTGTGTTTTCATGCCGTGCCGCACACACCGAAACACCCCAAACTCCTCATGTACAAGGGGGCTGCCCACATCGAAACAGCATCTGTCTTACTGTCTGAGTGCAGCTTTTTTCACAAGCGTGTGTTTGACCACGACAGGGCCCCCCTGCAGAGATCCCAACCCGCTCTGTGAGGGCCTTGTCATCCTCGACAGCTCTGCTGGGAGGAATGTCACTGGAAGATATTAGCAGAGTGTCTCTGTGCCCCTCTGCTCGTTCTTATCAGGGTGATAGGCTTCAGCTGATGACTCATGTGCTTACTGATTCAGATAGCTTTTGTATTTTTCTTTTTTTTTTCGGGGTCCTGTTTGTTTGTGTTAGGCGCTTGCAGTGTTTGGAGAGCCGTACACACTATAAATTACACGCCTCGAGGCTGTGATATATTATGGATGCACGCCCCTCTTTTCACCTTTGTGCAACTGTCACTATTCAAATGTGTGACTGTTATGGTGGCTTACTTAACGCATTTCTAGAGGTCTCGGCTGCAATGCGTTGTGTGTGTGTTTACGTTTACGTTGCAGTGTGTCAGGGGATTCTAACGCATAGTTAACCTACTTTATGAACCAGACCGAATGTGTTGCTGTATATACAAAAACATCCACAGGATCAGCTTGACGTCTTCTCATGGCAAAAGTTATGGTGGTCATATTGTATAGCTGGGTCCCTCCTCTGCTCTTGACTTTCTAGATTAAAGTTAAAGCGCTCCTACCTTTAGGGTGTGCACTTTGGATCTGTCAACGTTCAGTGCAGCACATACGCTGAAAGAACGTTTCTTGAGGGCATTTCACCGCCAGCAATCTCGTCCAGCTTTACATAATCAACCACATGCACCTTTCCGCTCACTCACAAACCCCTGAGCTGCAACGCAGGGCGCTCACACACCTTTGGGAGCCAGTCAGGGTTCAGTGCCTTGCCCGAAGACCTTTCGACACATGGTTGGAGGATGATATGGGGATCGAGCCAACAACCCGTAGATTTCAAGTTGACTTTCTGTATCAACTGAACCCCACAAATCACACACAGTTAAAGCAGCTGAGAACGAGCCCACACCTCTGTGAGCTGAAAATGAGATGAAATGAGATGAAACTGACTGATGAGAAACTTGGATTATGCAATAAATAAATAAAAAAGAAATGAGTCTGCGTATGGTTAAATGGATTTCACACAAAGTGCTTTCTTTTGTCACTCACATTCACATGCACATACTCACAGACTAATAGCTACCGTGTAAGGCATTAAACCTCTATTTGGAGCAGTTTGGGGCTCAACGTCTTGCTCAAGCACTCTGTGAGATCTGGAGAGGGTGAAATACGGAACTGAACCTGCAGCATCAGGATTGGAAGTTGACCTACTCCAAATAACACAATTGTGACTGACATCCAATTTATTATCTCTGAGGCTGACTGTAGACGAAGGCTAAAGACACCCTCGATAGATTCACCAGTCCATGAGAAAGGGCAAAGCACAGAGACACACTCACACTGTGTGTTTGAGGTTAATCGCTGACTCTTTATTGGCTGTGTTCTTGGGGTAGAAATACCTGTGAGAAAAAAAATACAGTATATGCATTAGGAGGCCATCAAAACTTGGTCTTGAAGTGGAGATTTTCTTACTATTATCACCACCATGGCTCTTCGTGGATGTAATGCACATCAGCTGTTTCGACAAAATTCCATTCTTCTTGCACAAGGATGTCTAAGTGCCCTGCAATGGCAAATACTAACACCAACTGAAGTAATTTATTAAACATTTTTCGAAATCATGGCTGTGGTTGTCCCAAAATCTGTATGTAAACCATTGATGTGTTGGCCTACTTGACTTTTACTCTTAAAATTTCAGACAGAAACACATGGCTGCATTATCTCTTTGGGATTCTCGCGGTGGGCGGATACTTAATGCGCTGGAAAAGCCTCTTTCCTCCGGGGAGTTGTCACTCTCTTCTGTACCTTTTTATTAAGCTGTAGAAATAGTCGTAAAAGCTTTGTCTGAGTTCTCACCGAGACTGAAATTGCAGGTGTTAGTTGAAAAAGGGTCAAATGTAAAGTGAGTAACAGGGTGAACTCTGGTTGGTACGCGATGACGGGGGTTAAAGCTGATATATATTTTCTTCCAGGAGAAGTGTGAGACCTGAACAAGAGGCAAATAGAAGTGATTTTTATTTGAACACTTGAAGATGCTTTTACTTCTCTTGGTGGCCAAAACCTTCCAAATGTGGAGGAGCTTCTTCATTAGTATTGCAGGCCTAATGAGAGGTTGGCAGTGCAAAAGTCAATCAGCTGAAATATGTCACTTTTATGAGAAGAGAATTATTCTAATACGTATTATAGATGAATCGCCACTTCAAGGCCGCATTTGCAACTCACTCCTTGTTATCTCCCTGCTGTTAATTAAGACTGGTGAACTAAAGAGCCCGGGAACTGAATTTCTCTCTGCATTAAACAGACAAATTCCAGCTGACCGTTGGGTAAGCTTTCCCTTCAAAATGCTATTGTTCATAAAAGAGCTTCTGAAAACAGGCTATGCTCCTTAGCATAAAAAACTGAGGCGAACATTGGAAACAGTGCTGACTGTTTCAGCTCGGGAGCAGAAATTAGACTTTATCTTGTTACATAACTGAGTCTTGACGGAAACAGAGGTTTATTTGTCATTTCCTTGTAACAGCACATTATTAGACCCACTGAGGAGAAGTCATTGCCTGCAGATTAAAATGAAAAGAGACTTTTGCCATACAATTTTCGGATGCCTGTAATCAAGGGCGAACATTTATCTTTATTGGGTGAATGCTCACATTTTGAGAAACACCACAAAAGATGCAGTCTACTGTACCTTTATATCGAACAAGTTTAATAATGTGTCCTGTGGATAGTTGATAGAGAATTAACTAAGGCACATTCAGCATCTTCAAGTATTAAATATTCTAATATAAATGGAAGATTTCAGGTCAATTATTGCACTTCATGCCAACCAAACAAAACCAATTTAAAATTCAGCAGGATGTGCAAATATTTTCCCTGACACATCTCTTATTCCAATTATATCTTTGTAAAGTAGCACTTACTGGAGATCAGCTACCTCCTCTCTGACACATTTCTCTGATCCACATGCAGCAGACCATGTGAGATAACCACCAAGGTGAACTTTGGGATTACTGTGTGTGAGCACAATGCACGCAAGGAGAGGATTTCTGGCGCGAAACACATTCTTCTCCTGACATAACACAGTTCAACATGAATAGATATTTTGTGCGACTGGACACTGCACAGAAATCTGCAGTTACCCGAGTTACAACACTGACGGGAAGCTACACTGTCAGACGATACAAATCCACCACTTTATGTATATGAAGTGTGAATTAAAAAGCATCTTGAAATGATATTGTATCGTCATCGGATGTATAAAAGTTAAGATGCAGAGCCCCCTGTCATCATTGTGATTTCAACTGATCGAAGTTAATTCTGATTCAACAAATCCTGAGTTGTCCTTTTTTTCTGATTAGTTGTAGGTATTTGAAATACTGAGTAGTTTAAGCATAAGTGACTCTTGTCTCTCTGATTAAGAAATTTTGTACCTTGGCCATACTACGTTCATCCTGTCAGTATTCAATCGTGGAAATGAAATATAAATGATCTAACCTAAGTGAAGACAGCTAAAATGTCATTTTGTTTCAAATTGAGTTGACTTTCAAGTGAATGAGTTGACTTTCAAAATGGATGTGTGTCTTTGCAGAGGAGATACTTTTTGCTCTGCTGCCTCTCAAAGAGGGAATAAAGTATCAATGCGAGCATCCTCCAAGTCAGTCCTCGCACCTGGAGGCCCGCACAACACATGGAAACACGCTATGATTGCTTTTGAGACTGCCCCAGTCCTGTGTTTGCGTTACGTTTGGTGGCTTTTTCTTTTCATTTTGGCTGTGTTCATGACTCTGACATTTGGCAGCACCACCTATGATCACAAACCGGCTGATGAAGGCTGACAGATGGCAAGTCTGAACAAAGGGCCAAACAGCTGTTCAGACTGTCCAGCTTCCGCAACAATACATGATGGACACACAGTGTTACTTATTTGAATTTTCATTGGCGCGCCATGCTTCATTTTAATTAAAACATTTAACACAGTAAATGGTGGAAACAGATCACGAAGCTCATGTTTACCAGACATTACAGTGCAAGGCGGCCCACACTCACACCCTTTGTAATATGAACCCCTCAATGTCAAGAACACCAAATCATTGTGCAAAGATTCTTCTAGCTCATGTTATATATTATAGGAAATGTTTGTGTTTTAACCCCTGGTACCCCTTATGCCCCAAAGTCACAAATTTCTGAAGATCTGCTCCTGTTCACGAGCGATGTGACTTCGTCCACAAAACAAAGCATTAGTGGTTATTTACTGTGAACTCAAGGTTCACTAATGTAATCAACAACCCTGTGTACAAACTAACACTCCGGACTGTTCACCTGATTACTTCACAAGACACTGCTTCTATCATTCAGCGGTGAGAGGACGAGATGACAGCTTTACATTCAGTTATAACTCACATCAAAAGCGCCTCTGCGGACGTGCGGCTCTTGATTTGCAGCATCTCGTGAAAGACCATTAAAATGTGTTTACTGCTGAGTGAATGACAAGAACGAGATGCAAGTCAAGAGTAAAGTCTCCCGTACCGGCCAAGATAAAAATGACAGCCAGTTAAAAAGAAATCTGGCCTAATGCTTTATGTGCTTTCTTTGTAATTCACGCAAACAGTTCAGGGCCTGGTGGGACGTCTTGAGAATTCTCAATTCTCACAAAGTGATGAATGAAACAAATGATAGCTAACAAGTTAATAAGTTGGTTATAGCTGTGCAGACAGCAGTTTCTTTCTAATCTAGAGACACAGACAGAGCCAGCTTTCCTTCAGTCTTGATCGCATATTGAAGTGTATGCCTCCTGTGTGGATCCTCCTATTAAATGGATGAATAACAAGATTATTGGTCTTCTGATCAGCTGGTCGGACTGCACCCACAATACATTTTTATTACAAGGCTGTATGGAAAATGCATTTATTCTTAGCAATAGAGGAAATGAACCCATATCAATAATGCCGCGCAGCATGCATATATTCACCTTCCTCACACCAACTGTTCCTATCAGCTAACAGCACTGCGGTTCACCTGTGATCCCCTTCTCTCTGGTCTCACACTTAAATCCATTCATAAACTTCAGCTGGCTCAAAACGCTGCTGTTCGGATCATTGGCAGAACCATCCATCTATCCATCGTCCTCTAAGAACTCCACCTTCTTTCACATCAGCAGTGCATTCAATTTATAATCCTTCTCAAACTGAAGGCCACACATAGCCTCGCCGACCTCCACATCAACCCAGCCAGCCATAATCTCACATCTATCTCCTCACTGTATGTGTCCAGCCAGCGTAACCACCAAGGGTTTCAGAGCCTTGAAGAATTCATCCCCCACCTCTGGATCTCCGTCCCACCAGACTTCCCCACATACTTTTAAATTCCCCTCTTTTAAAACATGTCGTGTTTGAACAATCTTACTAAATGGGTTCGGTTTTTTAATTTTCATGTATTTGTAAATATGCCATTATGTGTGTGAATGGTACATTTGAGATCAAATGGTGACTCTGAAATTAACCGTATGTGTAAAAACAAATGTTTGTGCCTGTCTCCAGCACCCCTGGACCCAGAGTAAAGCATTATAAAAGTTGGATGGATGACTGAACACCTCTTTTGAAACAGTACAAGCTGTAAATCAATTATTTAATCACTATCTCATAACAGAAAGTCACTGAATAATTCCTGCAAAGACAAAAGCCTTGGTGTACGGTGGTGCAGCACAAGGTGAAAGGATTTTCCATCCTGGCAACAGGATAATCTGTTTGATTTATGTCACAATGCATTCAGTGGTATAGAAAGAGGGAGATCAGTCAAAAGGAATCATCCTCCGGAGAACTTTAATATCTGTACAAGGTGTCCCCGCTGAAATATACCCCAGCTTTGCCCCCAGAGAGTCTAAAAATCCCTCTGTTTGTGTAAAATGTGCAGTGTGAGAACCAGAGTAGGCCTGACATGTGGGTTTGCAGGGAAATACGATGCACCGGCGTCTGAAATCACCTGATGTGGCTGTGAAGGCGCGAGGCTGACAGAACGGCGGATGACTGACAGGAAAGATGACATCAGCTGCCACTCTGCTGTCTGTCGACGGCGCTCGGGACATGAATGGACGTGAATGAAAGCTCCGTCCTTGCACCACCGCGGAGTGCTTTCTAATCATACTTTGCAAACTGCATCGCGCCCCAAGCAGCTTCAAACATCCTGCTGCTCTCAGGAGGAGGAAGGCAGTGTGTGCTCGCAGTATGTAGAATATACAAAGTAGACAAATACGTGTCATAAATAATGTATGCATGTTGCAAGAGCAAGCATGAATATGAAGCGGTATTCCATTATATGTTCATACAGCTGATTATTGCACCCATTTAGAGAGAAGCGGTGCAAATTTATTTTTGCATTTGCAGTTATTTTAGAAGAGTAGGTTCTTTTGTAGAATTCCAATATCCAACAGACTGTCATGCATTAAAGGCTTCAGGTATAAGATGCTGTAAAGTATTGCTTTTTAATCTGTAGTCGTTTCATGAGTCGGAGCATCGATATCTCTCGGTCTATGCGTCACATACCAAGGTCAAGGCTTCCACTGCCTCAGAGACAAATACTGCCCCCTGTGTGCCGGTTGAAAAGATGAAGAGATCAGATGCAGGATGATCTCAGGCAGCACAGTGGATTTGACCTTTCAGTGTGGAGTTTGCATGTTCTCCTTGTGTATGATTGATGATAGATGAAACAGTGGCTCTCGATGATCCATAAGTGCATGTGTGCATGTGAAGTGTCTTCTGTGTTTGCTCTGTGAGGTTTAATCTACCCTTTTCCCATTGCTGACTGAGGTATGATGTTGAATGAAATACTTGGGGAAAATGTGAAGAAATACACGATCAAGTAGCAGCCATGCAAACATCTGTGAAGCCACAAATAGTAAGTTTTGCCAAGAAAACTGTTAAAATCTTCACATTGATGCTGAAAACGAAAAAGTGAAACAAAATCCAACCAATCTCCACCACTGAAGTGTCATTCAAGAAAAAGGTTACTGTAACATCAAGGACAAAGCTCTTCACTTCTTCTGACGCGCCACGAGCGATGCCCCCCCCCCCCCCCCCCCCCCCCCGAAAAAAAAAAAAAGCCAAGAGGAGCCACAGTAATCACAAATTAAGTTAGAGGGTTAGAGGCAATAATGCAGCGCAGTAAACTGGACTGGCCAAAATGAAATCAAATTAAATAGATAAAAGACTTCCAAGAAAGAGAAACAACACGAGAGCCGGTGATAGATGAACACAATAAAGAGTGGATGTTAAATGAACTGCTGCTGCACATGGTGGCTGCACCCTTGATGAGTCATTTAGAGGAGTGGGACTAAAAGTGGCATCCACATCCTGCATCCACCTGCTCCAGTATCAGCATCTGCTGGGAGAGCAGCTCCATCTGAGTCACAGCGCCTCTTTTCTTCCTTTTGGCTTTTTTCATGCCCTGCCGCCTCCCTCCAAAAATGTCTGAATTTATCATCGAGCATCAAGCGGTAAACTTTTCAAGCTTTCCTTTTG
The DNA here is from genome assembly GCF_902148845.1 of Salarias fasciatus. Lineage (NCBI taxonomy): Eukaryota > Metazoa > Chordata > Actinopteri > Blenniiformes > Blenniidae > Salarias > Salarias fasciatus. The sequence continues at coordinate 19,361,900 of NC_043754.1, forward strand.
AATGCAGGCTTCATGTCACATCATTTGCCTGCACTTTATAAAGCAGCTTTTCCTCCCTGCGCCGGTCCCAAACTGGATAACGAGTTTCTGTGTATGAGATCTAAAACATAATTAGGCACAGATCTAAATTTAATAAACGCAGCGCAGATAAAATCACACACATTTGAATCCGCTGCGACAAAAGCATTTTGCAGTCGATGTGATATTTCACTGTGATTAATAGCAGTGCTTGCTTTTATTGTCCTGCAGAGGACTGGTGATTTGTCCAGACTGCATCCAGCCTCTCTCTCCGTGTTGGCCGGGGTAACTTACAGTCCCCAATGGTCCTGGATAAAGTAGATAGATGGGCTGCTTTTATTGTTCCATGAGCTAATAAATATGACACCGCAGGCAAGGATATTTAAATGATGCTTTAAAATATTTTTCATTAGATCTATTGTGCTTTTAAGGTAACTCATTAGCGTCATGAGCTTACTATGGGTAAAGGTTAGACACAGCTAAGACACATAGAAAGATGACCAGTCGCACATTCATGCTGGTGGGCAATCCTCAAGTCTGCAATTAAGCTATCATGCATGTTTTTGGACTGCACATACAGAATGTGCAGACTCTAAACACAGACAGGTCCCCAAGCCTGAACTCAAGACACTGATATAGTTTTATTTTGCCTTGTAGAAAACATTTCTTTAAACAACATATTAAAGTTGTCAGATAAAATTTTCTGCATGCCGGTCCGTCCAGCTCTTTATAACACACTTAGATAAGTTATGTAAAACAACCTGATGCTGGATGCTTTCACCTTTAATCACATTAACTGTTTTCCAAACGTTAAACTAAATCTGAACTGTACAAGACTTTCAAGATTCACTGTCATTTTGTCACAACATAAGAAAGGGCATAAGAAAGGGTTGAAATATTATGAAATATACAGTTTAACCAGTGTTTATATTTTCATATGTCAAATTTTGGTAAAACCTGATGGAACCAAGCTTAGCAGAGCCTGCAGTAAATAAAGAAGGTAATAAACAAACCATCTGTACCCTTATGAGTGAAATTTTCTTAAGTTTTCCAAACATGTTCCATACAATAGTGGTTAGTACTCTAGTCTCCCATGGATTAATTTCTTGTTTTCTCCCTTTAACACAAGAGTTCTCCACAGTTTCTTTAGTCTCTTTTTTGTTTGTTCTGTGATGGACTAACAACCCTATTTATGGTCCGTGAATGTAATTTAGAATATAGAGTCATGGATAGATGGATGACAAAGTCTTTTAAAACAGTTTGTTGCTCTTTTGTTAATGTTCTTCCATCACTGTTTTATAATAATAATTATTATCCCATAATCAGAAAAATGTATTGTCATGCTTTAGGAAACAATGAGGAAACTGTGGTGTGAAGGTGGAAAAATGATCCAAACCAGTTTCAGGAGGGAAAAAAAAAGAACAAAAATGTTCTGATAGGCTGTACGTTAACCCTGCTGCATTCGTAGAATTTCCCAAAAGCCAGCTTCGACTAGGGGTATTCTGGGTGAACATGCAGCCGCCTTGTAGCACCTGCTGAGTGCTCCCTTGCCAGAGAGAGGAATAGCGCTGACAAGGTAACTGCCTCCACTGAAAAGAATTCAAATCAACCCTCTTGAGCCCCGCTCGACTGGCTTGTCCAGATGACAAAGGACCAAATGACAGGCTTTAGGAAGAAAACCTGCACGCTGTCACCACTGTCATCCTTTATCATTTCTTTTATTTTCATTTTTATTCAGTGCAAGGCTGCACATGTTCAGATTGTAGCTGGCCTGAAGCAAACACACTATCTACCGCTCTGCTTTTTTATTCTAATGAAAGTTCAAACAATAAAAAACGCCTTTTAATGCCCGAATTCTGATCAACAACTTAGAATCTACCTCCATGATGTCTGCTCTTATCTAATGTATTGGTGTGGTGGGGGGATTACAGTCAACTGGCTTACACCTTAAAATATGTAATTATTGTGTCCAGCAGTGAACAACTGTGGCGTCCCAGGATGATTTGGATAATGGTACTTTTGAGGCTATTAAAAGTGTGATTAAATTGTGTTGTTTTGCCACTGCTCAACCTCCACAGGCACTTTTCTAAACAGTCTCCAATAATGACATCTCTACCCATTAAGGCAAGAAAATGTCCACATTAGAGTGTTTCACTCATAACCTTTTCCCATATTTTTGGTGCGAAAAAATTTGCCATTTAGCTTGATTCTGAAATTCCACAGTGGTGTAGTTAATAGATTTAATTTGTACATCTTTTTTTTCCACTTCACCCTGTTAAAGCAATACAAGCAGCATTCTCACCAATGTGGGTTCTCTTAAGTTAATGCAGTTTCAAATTTCACTCCTGTAAAACAACAACGATCTCCTGCCGTGTGACATTTTAAGCAAAATATATTTCACATAGGGAGCTTTCATATTATCCAAATGCATAATGCATTTCCGATTCAATCGCCTTCTGTACTGGAGAAGTGTGAGCGTTTGTCAGTTACACCTGTCAAACTGTTTTTTCATCACTCAGAAGGACTGAAGGTTGACTGAAATCTACCGTGGTCATCTAGGATTAGGATATGTAGTTTGACAGTGTTGGATCAGCACCTGTCAGACTCTCACAGAGAAGCTTTCCCATCACTCAGTGCCAATCTTCTGCCGCAACCTCAGAGCCTTTGAAGATGTAAGTTTTGTCTTTGTTAGCGCTGATCATGCATTCATGGAGCTGGAAACTCAGACACTTCACATCTTAATAGATGTGCATTACGTGGATGTAAAGTGAATCATGCTATATACTTCTACATCAAATTTAAGTAGCGAAACACACAATTTATTTGCTTTAATATAAAACTTCCTCCATCAACACTTTAAAACGCTCCTGCTATGGGGGTTCTGCGCTCCAGCCGATCACTCCATAGTGAACAGCAAATCAACGCAGAAGCCTGACGTCACTCATGGCGCTGTTTGTAATTGAAAGAGCAATTTATTTGAGTGAATACATCCGGCTTCACAGTCATTCCTGGAGAAATACCTCTGCGATTGTTGTCTGTGGGTCAAATGGAGGTGAAGTGACCAGCACAGTTCAATCACTGTGGGGGAATCCCTGGTTCAAGAACAGCCTTGGGAGCCTTTGTGTGTGGAGTTAGCATGTTCTCCTTAAGGGGGAAGTGGGTTTTCTGTGAGTTTCTCCCTCACTCCAAAAATATGTGTTTAACTGGTGATGTTGAGTTAGATGTGGATCTGAATGTGTAATTTTGTTTCTCTGTTTGTCCAGAGACAGACTTCAGACCTGTCCATAGTGTCTCCTGTCTCCACCCATATTCAGCTGGACGAGACTCCAGCAGCAACGGCCTCTCACAAAGCAGTGTAGAAAACACAGATGGTTGTTTGTGAGCAATAAAACCGCTCTTTCAATCTTCCTTGATTTATTGCTTTGACAGCAGCTTTTAATGAGGCAAAAATCAAAAGCAAGTGTTCAGTTTTAGGTTTTACTTCACTCATTCATCAGTCACACACTGCGTTCAGTTAGATTTACAGATGTACAGAAAACGAAATGATGGAGCAATCATTTCATTTTCTCTGGTGATTGCAGTTTAGAGTAATCAGAACCTGTGATTCAAAAATGCTTCTGGTAATCACAAAATGTAAATAAATAAAGAATTTTTGGTAGCACTTTATAATACGGCCCGCGTCTTACAGAGTAACTTCCCTTCTCTTACAGTGTAGTTTCCTCAACTGTGAAGGTAACTGTCGGACATGTATAAGTTATTTCGCGGAACCCGACGAGTACTTACACTTGTGTCTGACAGCGTAAGTGCGGTTGTCTTACAGTGTAGTTTGATGTGTCTTAATAGGTAATTTCCTAAAGTGTGGGGGTAACTTTCATAAATGTAGCATGACATTTTACAGACTCTTATGGGGTACTTACGTACGTGTTTACAGTGTAAGTTCTGAAGTCTTACACGGTAGTTTCCTGTGTTTTACCATATAGATACTTGTCAAGGCAGTGTAATTTTCCTGAACATATGTGTTGCTCCCGTAGTCCCCGGCAATGAAGATCCACAGGATGGATTTTTAATAGATAGATTTTATTTTCGATTCCGAACAAGATTCATGACGTCTCCTCAGCTTCAACTGCTCTCCGACACTCTCAATGTGTAGTTCAAAGACGCTCGTTTTTCTGTGAGGCATTCAATGACATTCAGTGCCTCCAGAAACAATAAAATAAAATAAAATAAAAACACAGGATATGAATTAAACAAATATGGGGTGCCTACGAACAGCAAAAAACATTAACAATGGTTCACCCACTCTCGAAATAGCAAAAACTGTTCATATCTCTCACATATGCTTTTACTGTACAACCTTGATGTGCCACTTCCTCCTAAGAATCACCATGGACCCCTACAGATTGTGTGACCAATGACAAACTGAAATGCTGTAACGTACTGATTAAAATGTGTTTCACATAATAATGACAAGACATGCAGACGTGCAAAACATCTTTATTTAATGTCTTCATTTTTCAGATACACCAATTCACCTTTTAAAGTTACCCAGCCCTGAAGATCACCCCTGTCTTTCCTTACTGTCTAACTATCCGGTACTTCCACTGCAACTACCGAGTACTTATCCGGTACTTCCACTGCAACTACCGAGTACTTACCTGTAACTACTGCTCAACGACAGGGAACCGGGCCGTATTCTAAAGCGAACACTTGTGTTCTTCACTTACTGTGCAACTACCGAGTACTTACCTGTAACTACTGCTCAACAACAGGGAACCGGGCCGTATTCTAAAGCGAACACTTGTGTTCTTCACTTACTGTGCAACTACCGAGTACTTACCTGTAACTACTGCTCAACGACAGGGAACCGGGCCGTATTCTAAAGCGAACACTTGTGTTCTTCACTTACTGTGCAACTACCGAGTACTTACCTGTAACTACTGCTCAACAACAGGGAACCGGGCCGTATTCTAAAGCGAACACTTGTTGGCTTCACTTACTGTGCAACTACCGAGTACTTACCTGTAACTACTGCTCAACGACAGGGAACCGGGCCATATTCTAAAGCGAACACTTGTTGGCTTCACTTACTGTGCAACTACCGAGTACTTACCTGTAACTACTGCTCAACGACAGGGAACCGGGCCATATTCTAAAGCGAACACTTGTTGGCTTCACTTACTGTGCAACTACCGAGTACTTACCTGTAACTACTGCTCAACGACAGGGAACCGGGCCGTATTCTAAAGCGAACACTCGTGTTCTTCACTTACTGTGCAACTACCGAGTACTTACCTGTAACTACTGCTCAACAACAGGGAACCGGGCCGTATTCTAAAGCGAACACTTGTGTTCTTCACTTACTGTGCAACTACCGAGTACTTACCTGTAACTACTGCTCAACGACAGGGAACCGGGCCATATTCTAAAGCGAACACTTGTTGGCTTCACTTACTGTGCAACTACCGAGTACTTACCTGTAACTACTGCTCAACGACAGGGAACCGGGCCGTATTCTAAAGCGAACACTTGTGGGCTTCACTTACTGTGCAACTACCGAGTACTTACCTGTAACTACTGCTCAACAACAGGGAACCGGGCCGTATTCTAAAGCGAACACTTGTTGGCTTCACTTACTGTGCAACTACTGAGTACTATGCCAGTAACTACCTTCCCTACCTATGCAGGTACCGGGTACTTACACTCAAAGTACCCAAGACTTACCTGTACGGGTTCTGTGATATTGCTTCCATTATTAAAGACATTTATTTTCAAAATAACCAATTCACAACTCAGAGTAAAATAATCAAAACATGATGCACTATTGATAACTTTTACTTTTAAGAAAAAATATTATATTTATTTAAACTAACAATTGGAAACTACTACAAAAGCTAAACCACTATATAAATAATATTCAACTACTATATATGAAAGTACTGCTAATTTTCACAAAAAACATTGTTGTGCCCAATTCAACAAAATAAAAGTGCCACACAAACTCCACTAAAACATAGAAAATTACAACTGCAACAATAGTTTTTCATTCACATAGATAGTCTACTTCTTAGACCTTTTCTTTTTTGATTTCTGCTTTTTCTTCTTTTTTTTTCTTGGGCTTCTTCTTCTTGGCTCCTTCTTCTTCTTCCTTTCATCCTCTGATGAGAAAGATATTGACGACGATCTAGTTGAGATGTCTTTTGGTTTTGCTGTTGTGAGTAGAAAAAAACAATACATCTTAATTAATGTCATCAATGTATTACAGCTTGATCAATGACCACATCACATGTTTAAGGCTTACAAGTATGTGTGCTTCTGTTACATCCTGTAAAGGGATAGTTAAGGAAAAACACAGACACGCTGCTTCTTGAGTCATATCCAAAGTATCTTTATAATGACTTAAGTCAAATTTAAACTATACAGTCTGAGTGTTTTCTATGGATTGACATTTTACATCTGCTAAAATTTACATATACCGTACTGAAAATATCAATTTTAGTCATGTATAGCTGTCATAACCAAAGTAATATCAGCATTTTACCCATAAAATATAAACACAGAAGCATTAAACACATTTTCTTATCAAATATGTACTCATCAAATGCTTAACAGTTCACAGCAAAATTATAAGCATTGCTCAGAACGCTGCTTGTGCCGCCAAGCAGTCAGCAAGGACTCTACAATGAGTGTGACGTTCACTTTGACTCTGAAAGTTACTGCAGACACCAGTATCTCACTTTCCACGTTTCTCTTAAAAAACAGAAAACATAAATACTTCTACACATGCATTATCATGACGCTTCTTACCTGTAAAGGGGATAATAAAGGAAAAACACAGACACGCTGCTCCTTGAGTCATATCCGGTGGAATCATGGATGAACGGAAGCAGCGCGCTTCCCTCCACAGTTGAGCTCAGACATAAACAATCAAACCCCGATCATTGCGCACAGAAACAACTTTCAAAGAAAAAAACTTGTTGAAACTTCAATTGCTTGAATTCATGAAAGTACCTGGTTAAAAATAACACTTCATCAAAGGTTGAAAAAGATTAAGGTAAAAATCATCGTGATCTGTTGATTGAGTTATCTGTCTTGTTTTACTCTGGTCTCCCATTCAAACAAGCACAGTGTTCAGCCAAACAGGGATAATCTGTGTTTCAGCATAATTTAATTTGTGAGATAATTTGGAAAGATGTATTCGGTTCCTATTTAATGATGTTTTCTGCAGTGTTTCCGTTTCCACAATTTTATTTCTTTGAAAGTTATTTTTTTGTGTGTTCAATGATCGGGGTTTGATTGCTCATGTCTGAGCTGAACTGTGGAAAGAAACGTGCTGCTTCGTTCATCAGCAGCGTGTCTGTGTTTTTCCTTTATTATCCCCTTTACAGGTAAGAAGCGTCATGATAATGCATGTGTAGAAGTATTTATGTTTTCTGTTTTTTAAGAGAAACGTGGAAAGTGAGATACTGGTGTCTGCAGTAACTTTCAGAGTCAAAGTGAACGTCACACTCATTGTAGAGTCCTTGCTGACTGCTTGGCGGCACAAGCAGCGTTCTGAGCAATGCTTATAATTTTGCTGTGAACTGTTAAGCATTTGATGAGTACATATTTGATAAGAAAATGTGTTTAATGCTTCTGTGTTTATATTTTATGGGTAAAATGCTGATATTACTTTGGTTATGACAGCTATACATGACTAAAATTGATATTTTCAGTACGGTATATGTAAATTTTAGCAGATGTAAAATGTCAATCCATAGAAAACACTCAGACTGTATAGTTTAAATTTGACTTAAGTCATTATAAAGATACTTTGGATATGACTCAAGAAGCAGCGTGTCTGTGTTTTTCCTTAACTATCCCTTTACAGGATGTAACAGAAGCACACATACTTGTAAGCCTTAAACATGTGATGTGGTCATTGATCAAGCTGTAATACATTGATGACATTAATTAAGATGTATTGTTTTTTTCTACTCACAACAGCAAAACCAAAAGACATCTCAACTAGATCGTCGTCAATATCTTTCTCATCAGAGGATGAAAGGAAGAAGAAGAAGGAGCCAAGAAGAAGAAGCCCAAGAAAAAAAAAGAAGAAAAAGCAGAAATCAAAAAAGAAAAGGTCTAAGAAGTAGACTATCTATGTGAATGAAAAACTATTGTTGCAGTTGTAATTTTCTATGTTTTAGTGGAGTTTGTGTGGCACTTTTATTTTGTTGAATTGGGCACAACAATGTTTTTTGTGAAAATTAGCAGTACTTTCATATATAGTAGTTGAATATTATTTATATAGTGGTTTAGCTTTTGTAGTAGTTTCCAATTGTTAGTTTAAATAAATATAATATTTTTTCTTAAAAGTAAAAGTTATCAATAGTGCATCATGTTTTGATTATTTTACTCTGAGTTGTGAATTGGTTATTTTGAAAATAAATGTCTTTAATAATGGAAGCAATATCACAGAACCCGTACAGGTAAGTCTTGGGTACTTTGAGTGTAAGTACCCGGTACCTGCATAGGTAGGGAAGGTAGTTACTGGCATAGTACTCAGTAGTTGCACAGTAAGTGAAGCCAACAAGTGTTCGCTTTAGAATACGGCCCGGTTCCCTGTTGTTGAGCAGTAGTTACAGGTAAGTACTCGGTAGTTGCACAGTAAGTGAAGAACACAAGTGTTCGCTTTAGAATACGGCCCGGTTCCCTGTCGTTGAGCAGTAGTTACAGGTAAGTACTCGGTAGTTGCACAGTAAGTGAAGCCAACAAGTGTTCGCTTTAGAATATGGCCCGGTTCCCTGTCGTTGAGCAGTAGTTACAGGTAAGTACTCGGTAGTTGCACAGTAAGTGAAGCCAACAAGTGTTCGCTTTAGAATACGGCCCGGTTCCCTGTCGTTGAGCAGTAGTTACAGGTAAGTACTCGGTAGTTGCACAGTAAGTGAAGCCAACAAGTGTTCGCTTTAGAATACGGCCCGGTTCCCTGTTGTTGAGCAGTAGTTACAGGTAAGTACTCGGTAGTTGCACAGTAAGTGAAGAACACAAGTGTTCGCTTTAGAATACGGCCCGGTTCCCTGTCGTTGAGCAGTAGTTACAGGTAAGTACTCGGTAGTTGCACAGTAAGTGAAGCCAACAAGTGTTCGCTTTAGAATACGGCCCGGTTCCCTGTTGTTGAGCAGTAGTTACAGGTAAGTACTCGGTAGTTGCACAGTAAGTGAAGAACACAAGTGTTCGCTTTAGAATACGGCCCGGTTCCCTGTCGTTGAGCAGTAGTTACAGGTAAGTACTCGGTAGTTGCACAGTAAGTGAAGAACACAAGTGTTCGCTTTAGAATACGGCCCGGTTCCCTGTCGTTGAGCAGTAGTTACAGGTAAGTACTCGGTAGTTGCAGTGGAAGTACCGGATAAGTACTCGGTAGTTGCAGTGGAAGTACCGGATAGTTAGACAGTAAGGAAAGACAGGGGTGATCTTCAGGGCTGGGTAACTTTAAAAGGTGAATTGGTGTATCTGAAAAATGAAGACATTAAATAAAGATGTTTTGCACGTCTGCATGTCTTGTCATTATTATGTGAAACACATTTTAATCAGTACGTTACAGCATTTCAGTTTGTCATTGGTCACACAATCTGTAGGGGTCCATGGTGATTCTTAGGAGGAAGTGGCACATCAAGGTTGTACAGTAAAAGCATATGTGAGAGATATGAACAGTTTTTGCTATTTCGAGAGTGGGTGAACCATTGTTAATGTTTTTTGCTGTTCGTAGGCACCCCATATTTGTTTAATTCATATCCTGTGTTTTTATTTTATTTTATTTTATTGTTTCTGGAGGCACTGAATGTCATTGAATGCCTCACAGAAAAACGAGCGTCTTTGAACTACACATTGAGAGTGTCGGAGAGCAGTTGAAGCTGAGGAGACGTCATGAATCTTGTTCGGAATCGAAAATAAAATCTATCTATTAAAAATCCATCCTGTGGATCTTCATTGCCGGGGACTACGGGAGCAACACATATGTTCAGGAAAATTACACTGTCTTGACAAGTATCTATATGGTAAAACACAGGAAACTACCGTGTAAGACTTCAGAACTTACACTGTAAACACGTACGTAAGTACCCCATAAGAGTCTGTAAAATGTCATGCTACATTTATGAAAGTTACCCCCACACTTTAGGAAATTACCTATTAAGACACATCAAACTACACTGTAAGACAACCGCACTTACGCTGTCAGACACAAGTGTAAGTACTCGTCGGGTTCCGCGAAATAACTTATACATGTCCGACAGTTACCTTCACAGTTGAGGAAACTACACTGTAAGAGAAGGGAAGTTACTCTGTAAGACGCGGGCCGTATTATAAAGTGCTACCGAATTTTTTAAAAAAGGGGAGTTATTTCAAACACAAAAAGTCTGTTTCTTACTGAATAAGTTACAATCTATATCATGGAATCACAAAGAAAACAAATCAAGGAGTCATAAATATTTCTCCAATCAGCGGTATCACTCTGGCGTTGTTGAAAGGCGTCTTTGGAAGTCATCTGAATGTACAGCCAGTTTTCATGCAGCGACTGCAGTGTTCTCTCGCTCTCTCTCTCTCCCTCTCTCTCTCCCCTCCTCCTCCTCCTCCTCTTCCTCACATCATACGGTGGTCAGGCTTACTTGACAAGCGCATCCTGACATGCACTGCATCATGAGCAGCTCTGCAACTGCGATGCACCATGAATAATGATTGTGGCGCGTATCGATGATGCTAACTTGCGCGAGCAAACGCCAGAACAGCTGCCTGCTGACAGTCGCCGGCTCTTTTTTTTCTGCGGTCCTGGCAGTCCGCTGTATGTGTTCTAGTGGGAGTAAGGCAGACAATGAAAGCAGCTGGCTGTACAAACACAATGCTTTTAAAAGGCCAGCACGCTCATGCACCCCCCCCCCCCCCCCCCCCCCGCCCCCTCTTCATCTGCATGCATTGACTTCAGAGTCCTTACAAATGTCCTGATGCACACGAAAAGAGGTCCTTGCAGGAACGTGTGCAGCAGATCCTGATCTCAACTTTGCAGCCTCCCTCTTCCCCCTCTCACCTCTGTCTCTCAAAGTTATTACAGCTGTGTGCTCCTTTCCCTCTGCTCTGCAAAGATAACAAGCCAGCTACACTCATCTGCTGACTCCTCTTCACCCAAAGCAACGCTTATCGTTCTTAAACACACTGCTCCTGTGAAACTAATTATTGTGCTGGCTTTCTGCCGCCATGTTGCTGGACCAATAACGTAAAGCGCGTGAGGATTTTCAACACAGACAGTTTCTCTCTCTCTCTGAGGTCCACATGCAGTTTAGGGTGACTCAGATGCTTCAGTGTTAAACTTTCTCTCAGAGTCAGAGTCCAATGTGATGTAAGGGAGACACAGCACGACTGTAAATTTTTTGACATTTCTGTCAATATCTCCCACTTATTTCAAGACAAACTCCTGAAAATTGGATGCAGACTTGTTGTCTTTGACATGATGCTGCTGGTGCAGCGGCAACACAAGCAAAAAAAATGTAAGGTTTCGGCTCAGAAGAGACTAAACAGAAGAGGTGAAATGTTACGAGTAACTCTACACCCTGAGATCAAAAGTAGCATGACAATTCTAACATTTATGGAATGAGAGAATCTAAATAGACTCTCATTGTACTAATGACCTTCAGCCAGGCTGTGGAGTCTTGGAGGCTGTCCCTGCCTGTGCATGGACAGAATGTCGTTCTAGTACATTTAGGCGAGACAGACTGGACCCCAGATTGCTCCCAAAGGTGTATGAGAACTTTGTGTGGCAGCTGTCACCATGATGTGAGTGTGACAGGGTGAATATGGCGGGTCAAAGTTGAAATATCATTCGATAACATTTTACCCATCCTATTCATAGCTTTCCATAACTACACACACGGAGGCTGGTGGACCGCTGCAGTGCAGCAGGACATGCACGTTTCCAGACATCCTGGGGGGCCCTAGAAAAAGGGCATGTTTGGGACAAAACTACACATTTTCTCACACTTTTTAAAGTTTCTGATCCTCTGTTTCCTATCTTCAGTGATTTTTCTTTCACCACTCCAGCCTTAAATTTCAGACACTGACCGGACTCAAACCTGAAGTGATCCCTTTTTGTCTACTGTAAGCTATTTGCCTCCAACTCCAACCACTCTGGTTTTTGTCCTCTGACTTCTGTCAGTGGAGTGTCTCCATCCAGAAAGCAGCAGCCCGCTGGTTTTATTTCTTGCATCACTTAGATTGAGTTGTGTTGTGTTGAAAATCCTAGAAGCTCTGCAGAAACTGACTCACAGAGATCACCCTGTGTTCCACCTTGACACTTCATGTGTGCATGTAACTGTATATTTTCAAGACTTTTTGGCTGAGCTGTAGTTTCTCTCCTGGTGACATGTTCAGTGTTAGGTGGTGGTATCTTACCAGATATAGCAGAAACCACATCTTTGAAATCTGAATGGGTGGATAGAATAGATTAGGAATTTGCAATGTCTTCTTTTCTTAAATGTAATGATATTAACACCACTTAGCAGTTTCAGGATCCTGCATTAATGGTATAAATTGTATGCACTTACTGTGAACGACATCCCATGCAAACAGAGGTGTTCATTTGGGGTTTTTGCCAGCATTCAGCCCTGTTTACACACAAATGGTTTGCTGGAAGCTGTATTATGTCCATGTCTGTTTGCTCGCATTTACTGTAAATGGAGTGACTGGATGGAGCATTGAGCTCGAACAAGCACAACAAATATATGAAATCTTGGATCTGGATGTGTTGACACAGAAAATGATCAAACATATCAGAGTGTTAAAGCAAATAATGAATAATCAAATGATTGGCAGAAAAATGAGAAACATGCATTAATAGAGATCATTGGTGACAAAGCCAAAGTTACCCCAGAAAGACTGAATACTCATTGACTCCAGATTTCACTTTTTTGATTCCCGGAGTTGGGCTCAAATATCACACCTCTGCTCGCTGCGCCACTCTGCTGCTTGTGATTTTGCTGTTTAAATATTAATAGCACAATCTGCAATGTGCTTACGTGTATTTACTTTGCCGTAATTATATTTCAAATATTAAACTCAGCCAGCAGGAACTCCTTCTGAGTCTAAATATTTCTACAAATCAAGTCCGACACATTTATCGAGTAGTTCATAAGCTGTTAAAGTCATTCATTGTGTTATTTGAACTGTTTAGAGGAGTCATAATATTCACACCACCACCAGATTTCAACTTCATTTACCATTTCATTAAACAGCTAAGAAAGGATTTCATGGGTCATGTAGATGTTATGGCATTATTATATGAATATAGTCTCCCTTTAGAAATATTACATATTAATCTGTTTCAGAGTAAGAATAGATGCTGAAATAGTTTTTAACATGATCATTAAATGTATGCTGCATCTATATTTAAATGTTGACACACATGATGAAATGCATTTCCTGGGCCAATTAGTTTGTTCCAGAAATTTGGACAAAACATTATTTCAACATAATTTAAATACTCAACATCAATTCATATACGCCACTTTTTATTTTCAACTCCTTCATTTGAAGAAAGCCTACACTCCTGCTTTGTTTTCACTTTGTTGAGGTAGTGTTTGCTATCACAGGTGAGGAAAGGTGAAATGAGATTGGTATGAAAGTGAGAACGGCTCTGGTTCACCTCAGACTGCAGGTGACAACGGAATGAGAGCGGCTGCTCAACACAAAGCCCAAGTAAACTTTTCAAGTTTGGAAAGTAATTATAATGCTTATTAGTCACTTCCAATGCAAACACTGCAAAAGAAAGGTATTAGTCGGAACTGTGGTCTGAATTTTGAGAAATCGAATTGCAAACGTTTCTGTGAACAGATGATAATATGTTGTGCATTCTGCAACTTAATGTGGAAGCCAAAACAAATAGTTGGTGTGGAGTGGAGTATTTCCACCATGTGAGCTGCGAGTGAGACAAAAACCCTCCGTCCGAATCAGAGCTGCTGAGCTTTGCATGTATCTGTATTTCGTAGAGAGAGTTTGGCTCAGGCTTGCTGTGCTGAGATATCTGATGGATAATTTATGTTGTCGAGGTGAGCCGGTAATTTCCCGGGGAGCAGTAGTCTATCTGCTTGGCCGGCCACCATGAATGATTAATACGTAAACATTATTCATAACTTTCCCTCATAAATTTAGCCGGTCATTAATCCTGCCAGCCCCCGCACAGGTCGAGGAGTGGCGGGAGAGAGAGAGAGTGGATGAGTTTCAGGCCAAAATGGTGCAAATTCAAAAAGCTCGACGACAGACGGAAAAATCCAGTCGCTGGCTTCCGACTGTGTCTTCCTCTGTGCGGGCTCGTCCACTCTTGTTGTTGTTTTTGGCACTGCGGCGTAATGTGGTGGTTAAACACGCTGTTGACATTTTCAGTCCAGCAGTTTGAACTAATTAGCGGCTAATTAGCCTGCGTCAGCGTTGTCCTTTGAGAGACGCGTCTCTCCGGTTTTTCCAGAAAGTTGGTCTCTGGGAACCGGCTGATCAGAGGTGAGAGGCTTTTGACAGAAATAAGAGGAGATTGATTGTTTCGGCTAATGGCTGCAAGAAACACTGTCTGGAGCTGAGAGATTGATTAGACAGCTTTTCTCAGTGTTTTAATTATAATGCACAACAAAGGACTTGAATAATGTCTATTTGATGTTTTGCTCTGTAAACTATTATCCTGCTCTTACATAAGAAATGTTTGTTGTTGCCTTGAAAAGGCCAGCACCAGACAGTATGATGAAACCGTAAGTAGTTCGGTTCCCAGCTTCTCTGCCGTTTCAGATTAGGAAATCAATTACAAAAAATTGTCTGTCAAACTCAATTCTGTCTATCTTACCACACTGCAGTGTAAACTTTCACTATTGTTTGGTTATCGGTAATAAATATTCTTCTGGAAATCAGTGGAATTTCTTTAATAGTTAATCCGACAGCCTGGCTTCTTCCCATGATCCATGAGCAATGTGTCAATGTGCAACTCACTGAAACTCAAAAATGGATTCGTACTAATTTCTTGAAAAGATGACAGAATGAAATTCTATGTTACTGGGAATGAAAATGTAAATCTTCCTTTCATTTTAATCATCCTTCAGCTCAGCCTGTCTAAATAATGAATGCTAAAGGCCTGATTTACTAAAGTCCTGCAAAAATCATGCTAAATTGCCTGCTCATGCCACAGTGTCTGCTTGGCACTTTACATGTGTTTTGCAGGAAATCATTTAAGAATAATTGCATGGGTAATATCACAGACAGGAGTGTTGAATTCAACTGATGGCTTAAGAATGTTTCAAATGATCTGCAGGAAACGGTATTATGCATCTGCAGAAGCACAAATAGGGGATGGAGTTAGAAGGGTTGTGAGATAGTTGTCAAATATATAGAGATGCTGCAGAAAATGAAAAACTATGGAAATTAAAAAAGAGAAGCAGTTTTACATCATAACTTTAAAAGCTCAAAAAAAAGTTTCTTTGTGATGTGTTGAGAAAAAACTGAAAAGACACCTGTTTGTTGAATCTGTTTGCACACGTACCAACGCAGATCTTCTCCTATCAGATCTTATTTCACTCCTGATGTGATGATGCTTCAAGGCTTTTTTTTTTTCTTTTTTAATATTCAGAAGCAGTTATGTTTGTTTTGAAACTGCACAAGTGACCAGCTTGAAAATGGACCTCTGCAGACAACTTTTCACACCTTTAACTTTTAGTATATAAATTGTGCAGCGCAGTGATAGATTTGGATGACGAGTTTGAGGAGGAAAAGATGAAGAAGAGGAAAAAAAGAAGATAGAAGAGCCATAAAGGAGGCAAAGACAGACTATGAGAATAATTAGCACAAGAAGAATGGGAGGTAGAAGAGGATGGAGGAGGAGAATGAAAGGGAGGAAAAGCAAGAGAGCATTAATTAAACGGATACTAAAAAAGAAGGTGTAGAGGTTGAGAATAAAGAAAAAGGAGAAGAGGAGCAGGGAGATGATGGTGGAGGAGAACATGAAGAAAGGTTGAAAAGCAGAAGACGAAAAGGATGAGAAAAAAAATCATAAACTAACCTTTTCAAAAATGTGGTTCAGATTTTTTTTACAGAGTACAAACCATAAAAATACATTTATGTAAATTAATTGAAGCAAAAATAAAGGCACCAACTAAACATGAGGCAAAAAAGACTCAATTTGCAGTGGGGCTCATTATTTGAAACAATTCAGATTTCCAGAGATAAATATTTTTTTTACTTTTGCGTATCAATCCGATGTTGTTGAATTGGTGAAATTGCAAGGAATGTTCAATATATTTATAACATAAATCTTTGTTTTTGCTGATTGTTAAAGACGATCTCTCAAACCCAACTAGATTTATTGGAGGGGTTCAGCTTCTGAGGTCATGTGTGAATGGTGCTTTAAAAGAGGCGGAGTCTATTGACAAAAAAAAAAAAAAAGAAAAGAAAAAAAAACAGGAAGTACTTTATTGTTTTGGAGACATGAAGGCCTCCTGAACTTCTCCTCTTCCTGCCTTCTCCATGTTCAGACAATTATCTCCGTTCTTCAACAAGAAAAGCTTCGTCAAGACCAGCAGGTAAAATGTGTTCATGTTTTCACGACAAGTTGTCGAGTCGTGCAGGATTCAGCCGACACTCTTTAAAACGTTCTTTCTCTTGAACATGAAACCCTTGACAAATGTCCCATTGGCTTTCAGAAGACGTGCTGGTGCAGGGAGGCTGCTGAGGCTCATTCCTCACTGAGAATGTATGAATGATAGCAGCTGATGAGAAATTATGCTCATTATTATTATTTTTTTTGTCAGTCTGCCTTCTGGAAACTAAATCACACATTCCTTTTCTGTCAAATTTAAATTTAGTGAAATGAGTTGTGCTCATTTCCATAATGATTCATGATTCCAGTTTCAGTGTGTTGCAGACTTCAGGCTCGGCATATACGATTATCAGTGGCTGCATATCTGCTCTTTAAGATATGTCTCTATACAGGAAAGTCTGCTGCCATTTCAGGGAGAAAATGGTTTAGTCACAGCTCTTTGAGGACTTTTGTGACATGGAGGTACCAAAGCAATGTCTTTGTGTGTGTGTGTGTGTGTGTGTGTGTGTGTGTGTGTGTGTGTGTGTGTGTGTGTGTGTGTGTGTGTGTGTGTTTATTTTTAATCTCCCCTCAGTTTTGTTGAGAAAACACTAAATTCATGATGTGGCTGCACTTTTCCGAAGCCCAGTGTTACTGTCCAACATGCACCACTGAGCAGATTTTCTTTTTTTGAGGTCTCCATGGTGCAAAGAATTTGAAGCGCTTGATTTTTGAAGGATTAAAAACTGTTATTTCAGTCTGGCTCGTGGGAAATAAAACTTATTTTCTAGCCTGGTTCAGTACAGATATGACAGCGCTTTTGATTTTTTCGCATTGTGGCGTTTGCACTTGAGCTTTATGTGTTGTAGCTTTAATATCATTTGTATTTATTTCTCACTTTTGCCTTAATTTTTGTAACTGTTGTTGTATTGCTGTGGCTTCTGTAATAGTATCTTCTGCATAGATTTTTATGGGTTTCACATTTGTGTGGTTTCGTTTGTAATGGCATCAAAGACAAGCCTTCTGGCACACCATCTGACACACTGTGAAAAACTAATTCAAATGGTCATGAAGGGAGCAGACAGTGCAACATACCACTATAACCAACACTAATTGAATGTAAGCAGCTACCATCCTCAGGCATTCGCAGGAAGTCTGACTTGCTGCCAGGATTCGCTGCAGCAGCAGCAGCAGCAAAGACAGATGAGGGGAGCAGGCGCCTCTTGTAAACATGCTTTACTATTTGCTGCCGCTGTCTGAGTTGATAATGGCTAAACTTTAAACCCCCACAACACAGTCCGGCACTAGCATTAGAGTTTGAGACAATATTTGTTGGCTACGTGAAGTAAAACATCCTTTTTTGTGCATATGTAGGGAGTAGTTTGACACCCAGATGGGAGCAGTTTAAAAAAGAAATCTCTGTTAGAGAATTTTCAAGTTTTCCTCCTCATTTGACTGCTCCTAGGAGAGCTGCCCTGCAGCCATGTGCATGGAAAGGCTGCGACCTCTGTGGTCTGAGTGAAAGGTTGTGTATTAATTGGATCAATGGACTCTTCTTTTGAGGTTTGGAATGCTTTGTAATTCTTTAAGGCAGAGGTTTTCAAACTGGTAGGATGAAAACATATTGCACAACCCCACCAGCTCCCACCCTGCGCATACAGCATTGTCTGTCAGATTTTGAGTTGAAAACTGGCTTCTTGCTTTTCATATTATGAAATCATGAATTTTATTTTAATCACTCTTGAAATAATTAATGAATGAATTAGGATGACTACAGCTGAAGTTCACCTTTTGTATTTTTTTAAAGTAGAAGAGCAGCTCAGCAAAGGTCTATAAGTGTGCTTAAAATCGTTTCCTCACACACGGTTCTGTTTTCTTCATTTGCTGATCATTTAATGAGGGTGTTTGTGTTACTCCTGGCTGTGAATCAATACGGCTTTAGATGCACGCAGCGCTTAAGTTAGCCGGCCTATAAATAACCTGGTTTGAGGTTGAGCCCATGACGGGGCGGGTTGATGGATGGCAGAAGGGGGATTTTTCGATAGCTGAAGCGATACAAGAAGCCATCAAAAGACCAACTCTCTGGGGCGTCTTGGAAAGGTTGGACGCATTGACCAGCAGCTCCAGTCTTGCATGCCTTCAGCGGCTGCCAGAGTTTCCCCCCTTCTCCTTTTGAAATGAACTGGACCCGACTTCAAACCAGCGGCGGAGCGAACACATCATTACCTGAAGACGCTCTGCTCCTCGCCGCGAAATGAGCCTCCGCTGCCACTCATTTGAAGTTGTCAAAGTTTCCCCAAACAACATTGATTGACTTTTAACTGACTTTGCGCCGCGCTTGTTATCAGCCTGGATGTGCTGACTTCAGCGCGCAGCCCTCATGTAACATCGCAGCCCCTCTCCGCTCCTGCATTAGCACTTTAAAGCACATCTGTTGGCTGCCAGGGCAATTACTGCCACAGATACACTGATTTCACATGAAGAATTTCCCCAATCATAGATGGAAAATCAGGCTGGATTTTTTTTAAAAATGATGGAACTGCTGTGAGGGTTTTTTATTTATTTATTTTTTCGGGAGGGATGTACAGATGGGAAGAAAACCTCCATATTTTCCGGAGGAGCATATCGGCCGGGATGCATCTTGCGTGCTGTATTCTTCCACCTTCTACTTTATTTGTGCTGACCCACATTTCCTGTCGGTTTTGCCTTGAAGGACTTGGCTTTGTTTTCAGGGCTGCATCTCTCCGTCTGGCCATTTCAAACAGAAAAGGCATTTTCTAAACAAAGCCATATGCTGCGCTGTGTTCTTCCGTTCTCCGTCAGTCAAACACACACACACACACACACACACACACACACACACACACACACACACACACGCCCAGTCTTGTATTTCTATCCTTGTGGGGACCGTCCATTGACTCCCATTCATGTCTAGCCCCTAACCCTGACCCTTACCCTAACCCTAACCCACACCACAACAAAGCCTAACCCTAAAGAAATGTTTTTGCACTTTTACTTTTTTCAGTAACAACAACATGGTCAAGAAAACACTGTTTCTCCTACTTAGGACCGGAAAAAGGTCCCCACAAGGCACGTCGTTTCACGTTTTGCTATCCTTGTGGGGACATTTGGCCCCAACAAGGATAGAAATACGAGAACACACACACACACACACACACACACACACACACACACACACCAGCGCTCTGAATTCACTTGGTGCAGCACAGAAAATAGCCGTTTTGAAAGGTTGCAGAACCCAAATAATTACCTGTTCTTCCCTATACTTATATAGAACTTTTTTTTTTTTTTTTGGGTAAATGTGGGTGGTGAATAACCACCAGCATTTATTGACACAAACTGTCAGTCTTACTGCTTAAGATCTACTTGAAGAGATACTGAATGTATCTCCTCACTGAGTCCCTTTGGGTGTGCATGCATGTTATCAGTCACGTTACAGCTGATGGCTGCAGGTATAACAAAACCCAATGTGACTGACGTTTAATCAATCTGTGAAAAGTGTGTTTCTGTTCAAATAGAGATTGAATTTTCAATATTCTGCATCAAACGCCTCATTTTATGAATTATCTTTTTCATGCACTCTGACTTTGGTATGACCTTTCCTCTCAGTATGACTTCTGAAGAAAACTTTTTTTTCTGTTGGTAAAAAAAAATGGAAAATATAATTTCATATTGTAATACCCTACCATTTCTTCTGAATATGTTCTTAGGCCTGACTCCATCACATCATGAAATAGGAACTTGTTAATCTGAGTCATGGCTGAAAATCATCCCGGTTCCTGAAATGTAAAATCAAAAGTTAATTTTTGTTCAGAATATACAGAGGAGGTCGTTTTTATAAAATTTTCTTTTCCTCAAAAACAGTGGCAATTGGGTCTTGCTCATTGCTGCAGAGCGATGACTCAGTCACAGTCCCGTCACCGAAGCCGTTTCATGACCTGGACGGATGAGCAAGGACTTTTTAGCCACAGCTCCTAAAATTAGAGTCGGCTCTTCACTTCCCCGGACACATTAATATTAATCTCATTCTGGTCGTGAAGAAACTGGGAAGTCAGAGTCCTATATTTTTAACAAGTATAACCGAATAATCAGAAGAGATTAACTGAACATGGTGAAAGGGAAAAAAAATGAAGAGATGAAAATTGCCTTTTGTTTAACATTTGGATTTAATTTGCTTGTGTCAGATGGTTTTGCGTTACCAAAATAACATACACAAGCACGATATATAAGTTGATATCCGTTTTTATCAAACACTGTTGCTACGGAAATGCAGAGTTTTCAAGTAACTTATTGTTTGGGATTCTGAAAGCCTCCATATTTGACTCAATCTCAGTCCTTTTAGTGGCTGTTTTTTGGTAACCTCTGCAAATCTCAGAATTTCTTTCAAACCAACATTGCACAGTTAAATTACATTATTTAATTCACCATTAGATGAGAACACCGTCTCACTATGTGACAACTTGCAACTTGTTGGAGACACAAATGCAAAACTATATGCATTCTGCACTTTGAATCTCATTGAAGTGGTAAGTATCTAGCAAGAATGTCACATAAACTCCCAGTGAAATTTGACCCAAATTTTGCCCGGGGGTTTGCATGCATATCATGCAACACTTTACATAATTCCCCTTTGAAATGGGCATGGAATTCACCCAATAAAAATGCACATTTATGCAATCATGCATGTTTTGCAAAAATGTCATGCATGCCCAAAAATGATTGCACATTTAAAAATCCGGTGACACATTTGTTCAGTCCTGAGACGCATGAGAAAATAAAAATCAGCAACTGCTTGCAGCCAAGAGTCATTAAAATCAGCAGCTTTGGAAGTGCACCTCAGTTTTTATTAAGACTTCAGTGAAGTGTCAGTCCTCCCAGGGAGCTTGTTGGTTAACAGTCTGTGTAAATGGCTCCCAGCAGGGATTGATAATGTTAAAAAAAAAAAATTAAATAAAACAGATGAAATTACAAGATTTTTTTGTTGTTTTGTTGCTTTCAGGAGTCCAAATTTCAGCTAATGACGCTTTAATTCAGACAAAAATTATTAAAGTAGCAGTAAAAATCAATGTGGTCTGGTCAATCTGGACAAGTTTTTTTCCCCCCTCTGAGTTGTTTTACATGGGCGATTAAAGGTGAAACACGTCTTATATGAGTTTTAAGAAGACATTTGTCGATAGCTTGGTTTACATGTCAGCAGTAAAGTGGGGGGAAAAAAAAGACCTCTGCGTAAACACCGGCACCGAGGCGAGGTGTCATTGAAAAGTTGGCAGCAAGGCCGGCTTTGCATTGTAATTTCCAACAAGCCTCCTGAGTGTGGAGCGCACCGGAGGAGACAGCTGCCAATTGGGCTGGCCTCGCCCCTGCGCCGTGATGGATGAGCCCGCTCCATTTCCTCACCTTGCTCATGTAATTGAGGCTTCAGTTGTGTCACACGGTTGTGGTCATGAAGAAAAAGGCAAACTGCATTTAAAAGCATCACTGAATGAAGCAGGATGGAGTGACTGATTTTTTTTTTCCTTTTTTTTTTTTAAACTGTACTAATTATTAGGATGTTGTCTGACATAGTGATGGACTTCCTGAGTATTTTGTAGAAGCTGTTCTGGGCAAGTTATATTTGATATATTATATTTGTTATATTTGTTTTCTCAAAAACACAGTGTGGTACGTTAAGCCCACAAAAATCCCTGAAGTGGACGGCAGTTTCCAACTTTCTATAATGCAGTTAAAACATTTGTGTATTGGCTGAGCGGTTCATTTGCAAAGGAGCACCAGTAACAAATTGTAAATGAATTCTTTAGTCAGTTAGCTGAGCACCAGGCGGTGGTGGGGAAAAGGGTTATTTAAGAGACTTTCGCAGGGTCTGATTTCCCTCAAACTGTTCATCTCCTTGATTTTTTTTTTGATACTAGCCTCTTCTAAGCTGCTAAACTTTATTATTGCACCAGGTGTGCATGTTTGTTCTTCACATAATTGAAATTCGATCCACAGACTAAACAAATGGAAAGCTTTCTCGATCAGTTTTCTTAACTTCTTGTTCATTTTATCTTTTTCCAGAGTTTTGGACTTTTTTCCTCTACTTCTTATTTTCTGCACTTTTGCTTTCATCTTTGTCTTTTACCTCCCGTTATTCTGGTTCTGTACTTCCTTTTCCTTTAAACATACGTCGATGAAAATAAATGCTAATCTAGTGACGGATGAGTCATGACTGATGCATCATTGATGCTAAAAATTGACTCGCAGATCAGGTAAATTTAACTTGTCAATAAATTCAGTATAGAAAATGTAGAATTGTGGTTTAGCGCTTCTGTGAACCAGTAAACTTGCGCTTGACATTATTGACTGTCTGAGCTTGTATACCGTATGCAGACAAGTGGGTTCATCGATGCAGTAAAAAAATGTTATTAAGCGAGGGCTTTTCTGGCATGTTGCGTTCAGAAAAATAGGTCAAATGTCTTTTGACCTATGAATTTTTTTAACCTTTGACTTTTGGCTGCCAGAATCTGATGAGGTCTTTCTTGATTGAGAGTGAAGAAAAACAAAATCCCCAAAGGCATTTTAGAAATATCACGTTACCAAGAATCCCATGCAGAAGCAGTAAATGTCCCTCTGGAATGCAGCAATACTTTTGTTGACGCTATTGTCCATTTTATCCCCATTTTTCCTCAAAACTGTCATGCTGTGGTCATGCATGAAACATGTTTTTTGAAGCAAACATGCCGCTCTTGTCTGGAGATTTATGACAATAAGTCATTTTTACTCTTTATTCTTAATTAGGACTGTTGTGCTAGTTGTTGGAATGGCACTACAGCTTTTATTCTCAACTCTGTGGTCGCCTCATAAATAATAAAGAGAAGCTTTATTGTCAACTAAACAAATAGCACATTTTTTTTCTCTTTTCATTTTACCTCATTTTTGTGGAACACAAGGACAAAAGGACAGAGATACAGAAAAGGAAGACACCAATACCACAGCAAGATGAAAACAAGGGCAAAAGAAAAAGAATGCTTTGAAAAATAGTGTTTTTAGATCCCAAAGAAGTCAAAACTTGCAAAGTGTAGCTGATCTGATGGAAGCTATCATTAAAGATAATGGAACAAAAATCCTTTTTTGTGACTATTCGTCTCTTTGTGCTGTGATAAAGTGTGCACCCCGTTATGATCAGCTCCAGCCTTGTAAGACACCTGGTTGGATAAGGAGGTTTATTGGATTGAGAGATGCGAGTTGGCAGCTCTGCTTTTCTTTGAGATACATTCATTTGATGCTTTTTCTCTGGTGAATCATTTTTAATTGTTATGAGAGGGAATATAAATAATTCAGCAGATGGAGGGTTACATGTACATAAGTGGCCCGTTTATGTAAGCGCCGACCAACTGAAATATCTCGTTACTGATAAATCTTCAGTTCATCCTCATCACAAGACGCACACTGTGCACCTGCAACTTTTTTTTTTTTAAATGGATGATTATTGGAAACGCCCCATCTCATCAATCAGCTTTTTTAAAGCAACAACCACACAGTGCCAGGATGTAAAGAACTAAACGTGCCAAAGTTCTGTAATTAATGACAACTTTACTCAGTCCAGCCTTACGTCTTGTTTACAGCCAAGGAGAAGAAATGGGTTTCAAGAATTCTTTAAAGATGAGATAATGAAGGTTTTCACTGTGTGTGTGAGCTTTTTCTCACTTTTCCTCCTACGGTGGACATTTAAGGTTAATTTGTTCCTCTACATATTCTGAGCAGGTAAAAACTTCATGTTAAAGCGATAAAATGATATCGCAGGTATCACAGGCCGGATGGCTGCATGCTAAACAGAAAGGCTTTATATGTCAAAGTAATAGCCTCAAATAAATTCACACTTGATAAGTATTTTATTAGATTTTGTATGGCAGCATTTCAATTTTTCATTATGATAGATTATTCACCCCGCGTATAACTTATGCAGTTGCACAAGCACCAACAAAGTGGAATATCTCATCCCTGACAAATGAATGTGGCGTATCTTCAGTGGCCTCGTCACAACACGCACGCTGTGCAGCCGTCAGGGCTCCTCACACCTCTTAAACTGGATCTTTATTGATAACATCCCATCAAGCCGATCAGTGTTGTTTTTTTTGCATGCAACAACCAACACATTGCCAGCAGAGCTCATCCCAAACTTAATGAACATTTCAAAACTAGTGCCAATTTTATTCTATGCAGGCCAAAATATCTGCAGAGCTTTTTTTTTTTTTTTTTTTTTTTCAGCCAAAAAGCCAGTTGATCTTCATAAATAGAGCTGATGGGTGATAATGTTGAGTCTTCTGCTGTTCGGTCGGCTCTGCAGTTTCCCACATCATGATGTGACATGAAATTAGAGCAAGTGCTGCAGTCAGTATTCCCACGTATAGATCCGTCCATCTGCCTTGGAATGTTCTCAACACGAGCAGAGATGTTCACATTTGCTGCAGCGTATATCATTAAGCAGAGAGTATGTTGATTCAAATTGAATTTGAAGGCTCAAAGTATTTCTGCCTGGGTCGAACACATCTCGCCTGATAGCTGAATGCTTAATATTTCATATGTAACACAGTCTGGCGATCTGTGAACACAAACTGTAATATATATGAGCAAACACGCAGCGAGGAGCAGAGTGGATCCAGCGGAGCTGCTCCGTGGAGCAGAAGACGTTCAGTTGGATAAGGGGCTCGAGGACCACTTGACATCAAGACTCCATATCTGTCTTTCTGCTCGCCTTCACGTCAAATTGGGCCGGGGTAGGATGGAGACGGCTGTTCACGGTGATATGCGTGACATGACACTGGAGCAATGAGAAACCATTCATGCTTAAGCTGGTGTCGGGCCCTCCATATTTGTGACCAGTTTTTGCTTCTTTCAGCTGCAGGACCGGAGCGACTTGAATTAATTTCCAGTTCTGGTTGTGCAGCCACACAGATAACAGAGTTGACAGTGATCAATCTATATTCAGAGAAATTACTAGCCTCTCTACAGTCACCCCGATAACATGCTGCAATCTCTTCTCATTCGGCTTGCTTCCATGCGATCATCACATATTTGAGACTGTTTTTGAGGAGTAGGACAAGAGCAACCTTGAATCTTTTTAAAGTTGGTTATTTTACATATTGCCAGAGGGTCTTCTTGCACTCTAAACCTTTAGTGGAAATACCTGTGTGGTTTTAGGAGAGAAACACAATCTAAAATATATTCCACACATCTTCACTCTTGAAGGTGGAAAGATACCAGATTCTGGTCGGTGTTACAATTTCAGACATTTTTTTTTTTTTTTTAATCGTTAAAATGTGATAATACATTGATTATCATTAACATTTCTGAAACTAAAAAGAGAAAAATTATTGCAATGTTCTAGAAGGTCCAAAAACAGTTCAGGGTAAAAATAAATAAATAAATAAATAAATAAATAAACAAAACAAACAAATGAACAAAAAGAACAGCTGCATTAGGCCATAGGATGGTGTAGTGGTTCAATGAAAAGGAATGATTTTGTATTCAGCTACTTAAGTACATCTGTGAATGGTGTCAACACACCATGTTTCTTAAATCTGAGTGTGTGGTGCTGCATACAAAACAGATAACTTTGGTGTTTTGAAGCGTGAAAGACAATCGATATGAAAGCTTGCTTGTATTCAATGGAAACAACATGTACACTGTGGTCAGACAGGCGAAGCAGAAACATGCATTGTCCATCAGAAATAGCACATCCTGTTCATCTTTCTCCCAATCAATACACTGAATTTGAACTTTTTGTTTTTGCTTCCTCTAAATGGTAGTTTTAAGGCAAATTCACGTGAAGTTTATGATGTTTTTAGTCTGCTGTTTGACAAAATAAATTGAATTGATACTTGCCGATGTTATTCCCCTTATCACTCCACACAGGTCTGATGCTTTATATTCTGTCACCATGTTTATTCTCCTCAGTGAAGCAGAAGGTCAAGTGACATTTAAGTCTCACGGACATCATGATTTATCTGCTCAGTCTGCCTCTCAAAGCACATTTTCTTTTTATTGTTACACCTTCGTCCCGACCTCTGCAGCACAGAAAACGTTTGTGCAAGCCTTTTCTTTTTGCTGGATTTCCTTCATTTCCACTCAAGTTTATTAATGAGAACATTTGGAAAAAAGCCGTTGACTGTCAATACATTTTACTTCCCACTTTATGAGCCCATGTTTCGCTTCTGTAGAAAAGGATAATGAGGCAATTAAAGTAGGAGAATTATTAATGGCCGAGTTGTTCCCAGTGGCTGCTGAGTTTTGTCTGCTACGGGTAAATAAAGCAATGAATCCTACTTTCCAAATGATATCATCCATATTTTCCTTATCCGAGCATCCCTGCCTTAGCCGTTGTAACTCATTTCTTCTTGGAGGGTTTCCCAACTCATCAGCCGCATCCCGTGATGCTGGTTTTGATACAGGGAGGGATACAATGACCTCCTCTGCATCAATACTGAGGCCATGTTGCAAACAGATCCGACAGAGCTGCCAGTCAGAAGAAGAGAAAGACATCAGAGAAGATTCATGGATGGAGTGAAGTCCGACATGGAGGTGGTTGGTGGAAAAGCAGAGGAAGCAGGGGGATTCTGTAGGATGGAGGCAGATGATCTGCTGCGGTGAACCCTGAAAGGAACAATTTGAAGAAGAAACCATTGAGTTTTTATGCTTTGATGCCGCAACCTGATCTTCTAAATAATTTCTTTTGGAAGCCCCTCTGCCCTCAGTGAGTGAATTTAATTAACTGATTTCTCACAACATTTACACTCTTGCGTTTTCTCCAGTAACCTAAGGTTTGAAAGCTCAGTTGAAAATTGATAGATGATCCATGATTATCGTCAAAAACTCTTCCTCTGTTCTGCCTTTATTATCAACTAAACCCTTGAGTGGTAGCATTGTCATATTTCCACAAGCTTCCAGTAGAATTACTTTTAATGAGAAGTTTCCCTGGATTGTTCTGTTCAACTGAGCTGGACTTGCCAAAAAAAAACAACAAAAGGACACACGATCGACATGAGACCAATACAAAACCATCCATGCCTGACTCATCGGCATCACATTGAGCCGTGCACGTTTAAAGGATAAATATTTACTGTATAATCAGTAAGTCATGAATCATCACTGCTCTGCCAACTCCTGCGCAGACGGAGTCAGAATAGAGAGGAAGTGGTCCAGACTGACTTCTGATGTCTTTGTGGAGACTAAAAATTCAGAAAACCAAAACCCTGGAAGAAGAGGTTGTCTCTTAGGTGGACTAGAGCCGTGATTGAGGTATCGCAAACAGAACATCAATCGTGGCTGATTCATTGATCTAATGAGACAACCTGGACTCAATGAGTGCAAACAGTTTCTAACTGGGCATCAGTCAAAACGGCTGATCCACTGATTGAATGGGACAGCCCAGACCCAGTGGGTGCAAGTGGTTTCCTTAATCCCGGGCTCCTACCATGTGGAACTGGCTCCCAGTTTTGCTTCACTTCTCTCCTTTCTTTCATGCAGTGTTCATAACTTCATGTCATTGACCACTGTTTCTCTTGTAGTCTATGTACTCTCTGTTTATACATGAAAGCCGCCACCTCTGAGCCTGGTTCTGCAAAGGTTTTAAAAGGGAGTTTTTCCTTTCCATAGTCACTTATGCTTGCTCGTGTTGCTCTGTTGGGGTTTCTCTGTCGGAGTATTGGCGTTACTGGGGGATATGTGGTATTTAAGATTTGAATGTGACCTGTAAACTTTGCTGAAAACATCCATAGAAATTGTGATAATTTGAAGTAATATAACAGAATCCTGGTGTGCAACAATTGACAGTAATTCATTCATGCATTATTTACACGTGCAGTTCATTCACTATGCCTGTAATTGTTTTCTTATTTTGCCAAAAATGATTAAGTAGGCCACATTCAATTAATCAGCTCGCCTCATAATAGCCCCATTAATGTGACTGAAGTGCTCAGTCATTGTCAAATCACAGGTTTTTGTCCAAAACAATGAGGGAGAGCGCGGAAAAAGGAAACATTTGTTTCCTGTCCAGTCATTACCAAATTGAGCCAAAGCAACGACGGCAGCGATTTGTACACTGCATTGTTCTATTCACAGCAGCCATAAGCCTTTTCTCTTTCAGTGGCAATTAAAATATACTGCTGCAGGCAGCCTTCGTCAAATCACTTTTTTGTCCTGATATTTTCTGACAAAGAGCTTTGCAATCTGGACAACATGACACATCCTTAACCCTTCAGACCTCGCGCATTCAGACAGCAACCATTCAGCCAGTGCAGACAGGCATCCACAGAGGAAGTGACCAAGAGAAATTAACTGAATGCGATTACTTGAACCATGTTAAAGTTGTTGCTACACTGCCGGAATACATTTTTTGCATGACAGAAAGTGTCCTTCAGCCCATGCATTTTTTTGTAGATAATTAAGCCTTTCTTAGCTTTTACTTGCCATCTTGAGGACTCAGATTAATTCTTTAAAACCTTTGATGATAATGTAGACCACAAACAGTGAGACCTTAAAAGACCTTAAAAATTTCAATTTTTTTGCTGAAAAATATTAGATGCAGTTTTACACGTTGGCACACCTCTGTCCATTTTTATATCTGCACAGCTGTATCTCTTTGAAAGGCTGGTTTTATACCCACTCTTACTGACCTGTTAATAATTTCCTTAATTTGTTGAAAAATGCTCCTCATGTTGCTTTTCGTTTGCACTAATTATTTTCCTGTTTTCTTATCCTGCTGCAACCTCTTTTTTTTCAAAGTGTTGCTGCCAATAACATTCTAAGGGCTCACTTTTAAAACCTGATACGTTGTGGGAATCAAAACAAATTAATTGCATCTGCAATCTGATGAGATTTCTGCAGAGTGTAGTTATTTTGAGCTGTCATCAGGTTAAAAAACCCCACCATAATAAACCATGTGGGTGCTTAAGCCCAGCAGGTTGCACTATTTGCTCAAAATACAGTACATCTTAACTGAGCCTCCTATGTGGTGAACTCCAACAGTGGTGAACTAACTCTAAGAGGTGAAATGAATTCTCATTATTTCTGTATGTGGTGGATTACCTGCCATGTGGTTCTAATGATATGGCTGATTGCTGCATACATTCCACACAGAAAGCCTCCCTAGGTATTCTTGCACCGAGGCAACAGTAATGAAAGGTAAGTTTGCTGAGCACATTTCTGACACAAAGTAATTCAAAGAGCTTTAGAAACCACCGCTGCTCTCCGTCAACCTATCAGTCTGAATACCGCAAACAGACTTTATAGTCTTTATTGGTTGGAAAGCCTCCTTGAGGTTCACCACAGAGACTCAGCCGTCACTCCACAATGCACAGCTGTAGAGGGACAAATAGGACAATCTCAGATCAGCATAGTGGGTTGCAAACAGGAAGCGGGAGCCTTATGTCACACTTCATATAGGAGCTGTTGTTGTGCAGGATCAAAGCGTTCGCCATTGCGCTCCCTTCCAGTGAGATTTCAGTGCTGTGCAACTCTCAGCTCAGCTCAGGGATTAGGCCAGCCTTGAATTTAAAGGGGTGGGGGTGAATTTTAGCCTACAGGGGGTGGCATGTTTCTATTTATGGCATGAGCCGCATAAACTCAAGCTTGGTGTCTTGCAGGCATTCACTGGCTTCTTGGCCCTGTTTTGAAAGAAATGCTGCAGTGCAATTATGCATCGGCACAAAATGAGCCACATGCAGGTATTTTTCCTCCTCGACTCATTCATGCCTGTTCAATTTATCCAGCATTACATGGAGAAAAACACCGATATAATGTGCAGTGAGCATGGCACTGTTAAATTCCAGAGCTGTTTTTTCTAAGGTTCTCCCAAACTATCTTTAGATCTATGAAAATCCATCTTCGACATATATATAGTGTGGCAAGATGTTTCTTCTCCATGCGTACCCATGCTGAACTCTTTCAAATTAATGGGAACACGCTGAGGTTCAGTCTTTGACTGTCGTCTTGAGTGAAATGCAGGTGTCACCGAGATCATCGGGGCCTGGGGCCTCGTGTCACATCCACCAATCAAACCAGGGCTGGGGACACATCAGCCAATTATACACCCACTGTGCACGAAGGGGGAGGGAAAGACATGTCGGGTAAGTAAAAGAGGCTGCAGATGACAGAGGGAAACGGAGAAGCGTTGACGGGAATAGCAAGTTGCCCATTTTCTAGATCGGCTTGCTTAATTTGATTTTACTGGTTTCTTTGTTATACTTTTAAACATCTCCAGAAAGGCTTAAAACAGCTATGATAAGTTCCTGCAGTTCCAGCTACACCTGGCCGTCTGTGCACGTCATATTATAACAGTTAATATTCTTTCAGTTTTTATGATGGGATTGAGGCGATACACAAACTGATTGAACTACTTCCTGTTTGAAGATGAGATCTATTCCAGAAAACTCTTCGGTTCACTACTTGTACATCCCAGTGTTGCTAGAAGTGTGGAAATATTTTATTTAACCTAGGCGATTGAGGAGGATATGATGATCAATGGTGTCAAAGGCTACTGTTAGGGCGAGGAGGAGGAGGAGTGAGGCAGAGCCAGCATCCGCCACCATATTTACATGTGCATGTTAACAACCAACAAATTAAAAAATGACAGATTTCTAATAGCGTGCAAACTCCACACAAATAGATACCTGCCTAGACTTAAACTTGGAGTTTCTTGCCTCTTGCTCATACATTATACCACACCTCTAATTCTAATTTGATAAGGAGTCACACTGTGGTGCAGTGGTTTGTACTCTAGCCCTCACAGCAAAAAATATCCATGCTCGAGTCCATTTAGCCCTGGTTCAAATAGGGTGATGGATCTTTTTCTGTGTTGACAAGATGGAGAAATTGATTCCCAGTTGCTGGACTTGTAATCTCTCCAGGGTGAGTGAACCTTTAGGCTCCAGCAACCCACAATACAAATCTGAATAGAGAATATGAAGGGTGAACGGCTGGATGGATGCTGAGTATATTGTGGACCTGAAGTTAACTTTCTGAGTGTTCTCTGGAGTGTCGCTTGCTCCCAGTTGTTTCATCTTTCCAGAATATGTTTCCAGTGAACGCTCACAGATGAATGCTGTTCATCATATCTGTGTGTGATGATTCAAAAACCTGCAGAGAAGATAAAATATCTGAGAGCTGAGTGGAACTGAGACTAGTGGCTTCACTTCGATGCTTCTCTTTTGGAATGTTTCATGGCAGTTGTACTATTTTCATTCAAGTGTTACGCTTGTGAAGGAAACAAACGGCTGTGTCGGATGTCGGAGAAATCAGCACAATGTCCTGGCCTGGCTACAGGGATCAGCTGCACAAAACCTCAATTTAGATTTAGTATATTTTATGTATTTCTTTTCCTCCTTTCTTCAGTAGCTTTATGTGTCAGAACAGCCGAGTGCCGTTATGACCCAAGAGGACAAAGACAAAAGAAGTGTGAAATAAGAATAGTTCAAGCAAAGCATTTCTGTGCTGATGTTGCCAGTTAAAAATTCATGGCGTAGCCTCCCGCTCTCCCAGTAAATAAGCACTTAATAAAATGCTAATTAATATTTAATTGCCTCAATGTGCATTATTAAAACCGTAATGAGCCAGTTAGGCGTTTCTCATCAATTTAACTAAATAACTGTGTTACTGATATTTACCGGGAGATATTACTTAACTTGTTGTTTATGAACTTAACCCAGTGGCTGCAGCACATTTAGGAACAGTAAAAAAGCTCAAAGAACCAAAAATGGAGAAGAGGAAACAGCAATAGCCTTGCAGTTATTAAAAACAATTTAGAAAGCATTGAGAATGTGACTGTAGTAATTTTTTTTTAATTATTATTTTATTAATTTTATGTATGAACTAATAATCATTCCTCCTGTGATGCAGCACTAAATACACATAATGACTCTGGATTTAAATCCATTAATTAGGCTGATTAATTGAAAATCTGGCTGTGATTTAAGGGTTAATCAGCCGGTATAAATAAAACATCCCACGCAGTCCTGGCTGTCTGCAGACGAGAAGTAGACACATTAAAGAGGATTTGTCTTCCTCACAGCAGTAGACTCTATATGTTTACTTTGCTCCGCCTGCAGTTTGACTTCTTCTAGGTGAAGATTTCGCTGCTTCATCTCTCCAATTCCACTTCAGAAACATCTTCTTGACATTTTTGTGAAGTTTTCTGGTAAACATGTGGTGCTTTTCCCCCCCAAGAGGATGTAATAACCTTGATGATTAAAGACCGTGCCCTTGATGTTGCTTTTAAAATATATTATACATAGTTAAAATGTCCATTCAAAAATGATTTTACAATATTAAAATTACATAAAATTACATAACGACAGTGAAAAATTAGTAAGTCAACAAAAGAAGGGTTTGTAACAACACATTCCACTTTTGTTATGACTTCATCCAATAACAAAGTAACTGTTTAAAATTAGTGAGCTTGTTTCTCATTACATATAGAGCTTCTGAGTCGACTGTTTTTACTTGTCAGAATGCTGATGTGAAATAATTACATGGTCGGAAAGTTGAATGAGGCAAATTAGGCAGGAGAGGAAAGATCCCCCGAGAGTTTAGAAGTCCTCCTCTTGTCTACAACTGCTGACTACATCTAAATAAAATCCAATGCATTTGTGGTATTATTGGAAGAACTAGCTGAGTCTGCCTAGTAAGAGACATTAGCGTGTCTGTGTCCACATTCCATTCAAATCAAACATAACTTTTACTTTTCCTAAAACAGAAAAAGGAAAAAAAAAAACAATTTGCAGTCTGCAGGAAAACACTCAGCTACTTTTCAAGTTACAGATTCCTATAATAATTAACAGTGAATGCTATGTGTTGATAGGCATTTTGATATCTCACTTAAAAAAAAAAAAAAAAAAAATTTTCTGAAATTTATTCCTATAGATGATTAATGAACAGCTGTGCTAAGTATTTATAATTTTACTATGGCCATATATGCCAAATTATGAAAAAAACAAATTTATAATGACCACAAATATTTCAAAAATAGTTTGTTTTACTGGCTAATGGTCATACTTATTTAAATTTTGTAAGTATTATTCAGATTTAAACATAGTTTCACATTTTTCCCCTCAACTAACCTTTCACTGGCGTGAAGGCGTTTCAGACCGAAGAAAAGCTTGTTTCTCTCTAACTGGAGGACTTCTACAAACGTCTGACTTCTAAGTGTTTGTCTACGATGTCAAGCTGATGAGCGGCTCGACAAAAAAGTCAACGTATTGAGGACAAACTGATCACTTCTGAAGGGCATCTTGAACCCTCCACTCTGTGCTCCTCCTCTCCTGGAGAGAGTGGAGGAAGCGGCGTTCTGTGCGTCTGAGAGGATTGTGTGTTGGCAATGGACCTGACGAGTGTCCTATCCTTCACTGGCAGCACAGTACTTTGGAGAATAGGAGTAGGCCGGTCAAGCACTCGCCCCTGAGCTCGAGAACCTCACAGGAAACGGGGAGATGATACGCTGCGTTTTTGGCTTGATTCCACATCGCACTTCAGTTCTGTTGGAGACACGTCGTCCTCTGGACGAGTGCTGCTCTCCCCGTCTCCTGAACTAAACACGCCGAGTCAATCAGGACGACCCGTGAGGGGAGTGTTTGTGTGCCATCATGGCTGTTTTCCCCTCGAGCCCCCTCACTTCAGAGCCGTTTTCTCCTCAGGACTGCTGTGATGACAGTAGGATGAAGTGTTTGCAGAGACTCGGAGAGGAATCGAACCTGTGTTTGAGCAATGCAGGGGGTTTGGCATTGCCGTTTCGTTAGTGATGTGTACAAACGAGGCAATACAATTTTACTAAACATGTGCTTTGGGAACAATTTTTTATTGTATTGCATTGTTTTAAGTGTTTCCATAGCCAAATTATAAAATAATTTCCATCTTGCATTGTAAAATTTCAGTACAAATCAGTAACTATTTTATCAACTGTTAGTTTAACTCTTATCTTTTTTTTTTATCTTGAGTTTTATTGCTCACATCAAGCATTTTCTCAATGTTTCATTTCCATATTTACCAATATTAGATTAGAACAATTTAATTTGTTAACATAAATTTGACACTAAAAATGTGCCTGTTCATGTCTTCATTAGTAACACAATCAGAACTGTCAGTTCAGATGAATAAAACTTCATCAAGCTTATTATTATTACTATTTTAGAAACTCAAGCCACTTCTTTTCAATGCATGTTTCTAAACTTACCTGCAGGTCTTTTCCACTGACAACAACCTGCAACTTCTCACCAGAATTTAAAGAGATTTTCATGTACCTCTACTCCTAAAGAGACATAAATCAATCATTAAAGGTGCATTTAGGAGTTTGCACGGTTTATGCAAAACAGCGCCCCCTGCAGGCCTTGGGCGTAATGCAGCTTAGTGAAAAACTTGACCCTGTGGCTCCCGTGCACGGAAGAGGGGGACTCCGTCTTCGCTCGTTTAGTAGCTCGAGTAAGATTTAAGTTTCTTTTACCTGGTGGAGTCTGTGCTGGAGCTGTGGCAGTGCTAGAAGCCAGTCTTTTCTTACTTTCTGGAAGCTCCTGCTCAGTTGTTGCTCACTAAGCATCTGGCGGAGTAATGGCGGACAAAATGAAACCTATCCAGCCGGAGCGCGCATTACATCATTCCTTTCAAATTCTCCCCCAAAAAATGCTGGTGCCGGACCGGCACTGCAACTTTCAAGTGACAATTTAGCGCTATTAGCGGTACTTGTAATGAATATGTCAGGGCACATTGTACACATCATTAAAAATGTGTAACATATTTATGGTGGAAAATAAGTATTTTCAAGGTTGTAAAACTCCTTAATACCTTTAAATTCTTATTCTGGATTACAAAACGAGGTGTAAACCTACTAAATATTTTTAATATTCCATTACAAAATGGGTAAGAATTTCCAAAGTTGTTTTTACATTAAATTTGATAGTAAAACTGAATACCTGCAGGGATAGATAGTTTATCAGCTACATGAGCCTTAATTGGTTGGTTTGAATAAGTAGACACTTTAATCTTAATTAAACATGTCCTTCAACTTGGCTATGTGTCCCTTCTTCCTTTCCCACAGCTTTTGTAACTTCTTACCAGGGATTTAAGGACATCTGTGTGTAGTTGTTCATCTTCAAACACGTTGACATTGTGATTAAAAAATGAATTTCTGCATATATCATTGTTTTTAGTACTTTGTGTGTGAGCTGACACAGTTTTTTATAGTTTATCTGAACTATACTGCAATATTCCTTTCAAGAAGCAGAACGCATGGCTGAAATGATGAGGAAGTTATCGGCAATCTGCTTTTTATTCCTGTGGTTCACTGCTGTGAAATGTCTCCTGCACATTTTTTAATCAAAGCTTGTAAAACGTATTTATTTTATGGAACCCAATTAATGTACCGATTTTTGATTTTGCTATCGAAGTAATTTTATATGGTGTAATTTGAGATACAATTATTTTCAGTTTATGCTCTTTTCAAATAATAATTATTTACTATAACGTTCTTGGTTCGTATCCCTGTGCTCATGTACTTCAGTGAGTTCTTATTCCCTGTTTTCAATGTCTGATATTATCTACTTTAGTTGTTTTGGGATCTTTATGCACTACTCCAGGGTTTCTACAAGCACATCGCCTTAGGACAGTGTGTTCCTGTTTTTGTGTTTGCCTGGAATTTGGAGCTTGTTGAACCCATTGTGAGTTTCACAGTTAAAAACAGTAAAATCGTCCTGGATGTGCACCTGCTTGATGACATTCCTTGGATCACTTCAGCAGAGCTGTTAAAGACCTATTAAGCTGAATAGGAACATGATGTGAGTTTTTCTCCACAGGTGCAAACTGAAGCGCACCACCAATACAGAGACACTCAGTTTAATGGCACATGTCCCGGCCCTCCCTGCAGGTAACTTCACTCCCCTCTATGATGTTTCCAAAATGCTGCCAGGGCTTTAAGGACATCTGTGGGCAGCCCTACTCCTTCAAATTTGGATTGTATAAGTGTGAATACTGGAGAACGTACTTGCTCATCCTCTCCTCAAAGTAAGAATCCATGACTTTTTATTTTTCCTGCTGCATGCACAGTTGCCACTTCTGCAGTGTGCGCTCTTTTATACACATCACAAATGTTAAGATGTCTGCAGAGAAGCCTGTGATTTTTACAGAATTGGGTATATTATGAAAAACACTGATATTTGTGTGGATGCTTGCGGACATGTGTTTGTGATCAGTAGGAATTACTTTTCAGATTGTTTGTTTGCTTTTGCCACAGAGCTGCAGGGTGTGGTCATATAAACCAGAGACAAAGAGCCCAATCAGATTTGCCCATGTTATATACATACGTACTTTATGCATTTAAAGCTGCAATTGAACTGAACAAGAGAACGAAAAAACAGACTAAGCAGGTTTGAATTGGAATAACCTCACGGGTGTGTCAAAGCAGTCAGAAGGTCATTGGCATGTACCAAACAGGACCTTTTGAGTAGTGAAACACAATCTGGCATGTTTTAAATGTACATTGGAGACATCTTTAAAACATGCTCAGAATTGTGGAACAAGGAATGATGTGACAATTGAGGAAAAATGGATGTAAGAGTAATAAATAGCATCATGAGCTGTCTTGTAGGCTGGTCTATATACGAAGTCACAATAATCCAGTGGTGAAAAAGATTGCCATGTCTGTGAAAGAGGAGAACATTTTGTTTCGAAAACCAGTTTTATCTTTGACTCTGCACTCACAGATATGCTGTTGTTGCCAGATACCCAGATATTCATACTGAAAAACCTGCTGATAAGCTGTCCTCTTTAGAGTTATGACGCGACTCCCGATGGGGTAAGATGGTCACCAAATCTTCAGATCAGGTCTATGAACTGTACAGTATGAGGTTCTTAGAAAATGTGGCCTATTTACACTAGACTGAATTGGCAAATACCCATTTTTCCAGACACCTAAAATGACAAAATGCCAGATGTGACAGACTCCTTCGTTAAAGCTGATTTTTATGTATGTGTACAGAATCCTGCAGATTTTGATTGATTTGATAAGTTGAACTACCGCCATGACAAGTGCACGGTTGTATTTAGTTCAGCTCTCAGCATAATGGAAGCTACTAAAGTTATATTGCATACAGTAATACAAGTAAAAAGCAGCCAATATCCCCTCTGTTTGTTTATCACCGCTTTGTTCTTCCTGCATCACAAGTTTCAAGACATCATAAAAGCAATAATTTAGAGCCGTGTGGTGTTGACTGACCCTGCTAGAGATTTTTAGTGAGAACATGTTTGATTGTACTCATTGCTCCAAATCTGGAATTGTGCTTGATTAATTTTTTTGGGGGGGGGATAAAATAAAGTAATAGCTTGTAATGACCCCTGAGTTGAGCAGAAATGTGGTTTACCATTTTTATCTATGATGTGATCGGTCGCCTTTGACATGATTTTCCTTGCAAGCTGTTCAGCCCCCGACAAGACGCCAGGCTCTGTAAATGAACTAGATGAAGTCTGTCATCCAGGGTTGTTATTTCTATCCAAAACAACATGAATCTGCTCTGTACTGCTTCACCCTGTTTGATCCTGTAATTTAAAATTCATGTTCTTCCACGTTTTGGCGACATTATTATCTTTTAATGCTACAGAGCCGTCATAATCCCATAAAATCATCTTTTTAATCTAGCGAGATAATAACTTGTGTGCAGAACTTATCATCTTATGCACATAAATGATTGTGTCAGCACGAGATAACATGTTGATAAAGAATATATTACATTTCTCTGGGCTTCGGGGAGTCTGTGTGTGCTTTCTGTGTGTCTCTTCGAATGCAAATGATGACCTCTCCATCCAGCCGTCTTACATTTATCCACCGTATTGGGTCGTGTGGGGCTGCAGACAGTACCGCCGACAAATTGCCAGCCCATCATGGGTCAATCACACACCTTCACATCTACAGACAACTTTGAACTCTTGACCTTCAAATGTATGTTTTTGGACTGTGGGAGGAAGCAGGAGAAGGAAAGACAAATCGGAGCCAAACCCTTTTCTCAGGGTCCTCAGATGCTGTATTTACTATTCTAGTTGGTTATCATTAGTTTAATTATAAAAGCAAGTCTTTCGTCAGCAGTGTGATGAAAGTGCTAAACATGAGACCTCTGATTAAAAAAAGAAGAAGCTGTTTCCTACATAGACCATTTAATTTGAATTACACAGCTAGAAGAGCTTTCGCGGTTTTACTGGCACACGCTGCTGCAGGAATTAATTTAAATAAACCGTTAAGATTTCATTTAAAAAGTGGTTTAATTAGCATTAGTCGATGCGAAGCTTTGCACCCCTTAATGCACCTCCAGGGACCACCTGTGGACCTTCACCCCCTCCCAGGCCAGCGATTCTTAAAATCCCAGAAAACTCCAGGGAGCACAAGCCAAACATTGAATATTTTAGCAGCCCATTTTTCACACTTGCATATAGGAAAGTGTCATTAGTCAATACTAGTTAAAAAAAAAAAGGCAAACACAATAGTTAAAACTGTATTTGAATAATTAACTAAAGCTGCATTATCTGGCCCTGCATTCAGAATTCAATGCCCGTCAGACTGCATTTGCTTGCAGACAGCGCAGCAATGTTTAATGGGACTAACAATTCCTATAAACTTAAACTGGAAATGTAATGAGAAACAATTCATCATGCAATACAACCGGCCTGTCGCACAGCGTAATCTATTGACCACAGCAGTGTTGTATCTGATTCTTTTAGGAGACATATTGGGCTCCCTGTAAGAATAATGATACCTGCTTGCCTCTGCTTGTGTGGAGCTGGCAGATATGCTTCGTGCTATTTTGCGGGTGAACTCGGTGTGTTCAGTGATGTATTGTGGCGGAGATTATCCTCACTGAACAATCTGCTTGAGCTGGGAAAAATATTTACGCTGTCAAATTTATAGTGTAACTCAGAGAAGAGGGGCAATCTTTCAAGTGGACAGCATTGCAATGATTGGGGCTTTTCCTCAGCGTCCGCCAGTTAATATGCAAATGTTATACAAAGCGATTGGTCCTCTTTAATATATTTAATCCACAGCAGGTAATCGAACAGAAATACGAACTCTGGCTCATTAAATTGCACTTTTCTGGTTGCAGTTGCCAGTGTTGTTGAGGTGGTGATAAAATGAATTGCATTTCTTCCTGTTTTCATTTATTTTCTTATTGCCTCTCACATATGGTGACAAATTGGTTAAATTTTTCTAATCAGACAGAGCTGTGTTAAACTTAGCTGAGGCTATTTGCCATAATTACTGCAGCAGCTCATCTTGACATAAGCTTGAATTTATATTTAAACCATGTCTCGCCCCTGTTCACTAGTTTACAAAACTGTTCTGTCCACCCTTCCCTCTTTTATTCCCTTCCTGTAGTAGTAACCATTTTGATATTTTGATATGCTTTTGTTCATTACAGCCTGCATAACGTCAAGTCAATGAAAATGCTATTTTATAACAGTTGGCTTCACCAAAGCTGTCAGAGTGAGTGAAGAGAGGTCTCAGTGTGACGCAGAAAATAGCAGCTATTATCAGCAGTTGAATATTGTGATTTATTAAATTTGTTTTATGCACTTGACTCTCCTTTGAAAGGACTAAGACTTAAAGATCTCTGACTGGCAGTGTATGCATGTGGTCTCTATATAAATGAAGATGTATAGCAGCTGCTGTGGGTCAGATGTCATGTTTTTATGGAGAATGGCTGATTTCACCGTTTTTTTTTTGTTTTTTTTTTTTGATTAATTTCCCTTAATGTAACGAAAAGCACTACAGCTATTGAGAAAATTCAAATAATGAAATTCCTGAAAATAGAGGGCACCGTTTTCGACGAGTTATTGAAATGTTGGTCTGGCTGACAAAAAACTGAATGTCTTTAAGGTGAGGATGGGTTTCTTTAAAAGTGATTACTTTTTTTTTTTTTTAAGTTTGGGTAATCGTGACTTCTTCCCACAGTTGTTCTGTGGTTGTCACTACGCTGTTTTGACTGAGGACCTGTTTTGTTTAAGGTTTGCATGTTCTTCCTGTGTTGTCATATCTATTTCATTTTTTTCTCTTCTTTTTATCGACTTCTCGAGTTTCCTCCAACGGCCTCCAAACATGCATATTAGATGAACTGGTGGAGTGAATGTGTGTCAGTGTTGGCTCTGAAACAGATTGGAGGCCTGTCCAATGATGGATAAAGGAGTATATAGGAGGGATTTTTCTCAAAAGCATGCTGTAAAAGCCTTCTCATCATCTGCATGACTGGACTTCTACAACAAACAATACTCTCGCTATCTGTTTTTTTTTTTTTCCCGTCTCCTCATATATTGAGTGGTGAGGTTAATGGTGCTCGTGATGTACTTGAGGTGCTGCATGTAGTGCAGCCACTGCAGTGATTTATCAGTGACGTCCTCATTGTTTTTGCAGATAACCGCTGCTATTCCTTCTTGCAGCTGCATGTGATTGCCGATTGACACGTGCAGAAGCGGCAGAAGCACCAACACAGCAGTAACGGGACGCTTAGCAAAGATTGCCTTTTAATACCCGTATTGATTTTAGATTGCTTTTGGACCTGTGGTTTTGAATGGGATCTCTGACACTGAGCATTGATTTTCTTATTTTCAGTACATATCAGTTAATCTTCATCCCCATAATGGATGCTTTGCTACATCAAAGCAATCAGTTCGGTGGAGCACAATATTATTGTAACGGATATAAATTGTGGCGAAAGCTTCAAAAGTAAGACATGACAGGCTACAGTTTTCTCGTACAACTCAGATACGAACGCAATTATCACAAATATAAGCATTGCCACACGAGCACCTGAATGTATAACTCCCGTAATTATTTTCCCCTCCTCCACAGCTTCAGTAATAGCCGGTAACGATGTCTCTTCCTGGGTCCGTCATGTTCTCCCAGAGCAACATCTAGCTGCACGATAGAGCTGAGAAATTAGAGAGGAGCATGGAGGGAGAGCGAGAGAAGAGAGGAGAGAGAGAAAAAGAAAAGAGGCCTCAGATGAAAACCAAGTGACAGCGGCTTTAATCACCAGAGCGCAGGTATTTGTTCTGTCAGCAGAAAAGAGAGCATCACGATGGGAGGTGTGGATTCACAACACAGCTGATATGAGCCATCCTGCCTGTGTGCGTATGTGTGTGTGGATCTAGGCGAGAAACACTTTAAATGGCAGCCATACACACGGAGCACCGAAACAGTTGTGAAGGTTTGTCTCCACGGATGAATCCACACCAGAGGTGTCCTTCCTCGCTGCTCCCATCCGTCCCCCTCTGCCTCTAGTGACTGGTGGCAATCATTCACACCCGGCGCAGGATACTGATGGATGCAGGTCGACCTTTTGGATTCCTCGGCACTCCAACATGCAGGGAGCAAACAGGAAGCAGAGGAAGTGCGGAGTCTTTTCTAATGTAGCAGGGTTTCTGCAGTGTGAAAGCAGTGTGCCTGGCTTTGATGCGGCTGCCAGCAGTAAATGTAGTCTGAGAACTCATACCTTTGCTGGATAATTTGAGGGCTTTGAATAATAATTGAGAGTGAAACTTTAATGAAAGTGTTAATTTGAGTTATTGAAAAAAAATGACAAAAAAAAAACTGAATAGCTTAACAGTTTTGTAGCTGGTAATTTTTTTTATTTTTATTTTTTTTTGCCAAAACAAGATCTGCAGTCACTATATTAGAAATATAAGGTATTTATTCCTTCTGGTGGGACATCAGGTTTTCTTCTTAAAAGTGGAGGACATGAGTTTGAATCTGCATCGTGTGAGAAAGGATATTTGGCATAGTATTATGCAAATATCAGAATACGCTCTCTCATTTTAATCTGCCCAAATTATGCCAGCCTGTAAAAAAACTATTTGAAGCAAGCACAAAAATCTTAAAATGAATCAATCTTTGCTGTCTTCATGCTTCTTGGCAATACAGTATGTCACACATCACTGCTAATCAATTTCTTTCTATTTTTTTTATATTAAATTGAAGACCACCATATTTGTCAGCACATGCATTTGTGGGATTAACTGCAGAGCTGAGTGTGTTTAGTACCCTTTTTTTTGTCAAGCAAGTAAATAAATGAGCTTTCCATCCATCCATACATCGTTCTTTCTGTCTTTTTTAAAATTAGTCCACACGGGGTTACAGCTGCAGAACGGGGAATAAAAGCTGGACAACCTTGCAACCAAAGACACTTTTACCCTTTTTTGCTTGGATTAGAACTGGCTGAGCTCTGTCCAGAAATGATAAAACCAACACTAAACTATTCAGTCATTGTGTTCTACTAACAG
Organism: Salarias fasciatus; assembly: GCF_902148845.1. Taxonomy (NCBI): domain Eukaryota; kingdom Metazoa; phylum Chordata; class Actinopteri; order Blenniiformes; family Blenniidae; genus Salarias; species Salarias fasciatus. The sequence continues at coordinate 19,404,789 of NC_043754.1, forward strand.
CAGACACATGTGAGCAGAGACATGCTAGCTGCGTGTTCATTTGATGATCATTTGGTCAATTTGATTGAATCACAACTGAGAAATGAGATTGTCCTGTTGACATCGACACTAAATAAAGTGATGATATTGTTGTGCGGGTTTATATGCATAGCAGAATATTGTCTGATTGGATGTGTGGATCAAGGTGGTATTTTCATGCATTTTCCAGTATATTTGTCTCTGTCAAGTCTTTATGAAAGAGTTTCAGTGAAAATGAAAGCCTTGTGAGTTTATTTTGGCGTGAGCCTGCCAATAGACAGATTGCTCATTTTCACAGATAATTTTCACGAGCAACAAATGTAACCTTGGTTTTAAGGTCAGCACTGAGGTCTTGTCAGATGTGTGACTGGGGGACATGGCGAAAGGTGGGAGCATACAAATAGGTTAACCTATTTACAAAAGTCACTACTTTATATAGGTCATATTCTCTACAGCACATAATGAGTCATGCTCTGTGAGTCACATGTAGCCCAACAGCTGATAATTGTGGCTTTCATTCTGTCCAGCCCACCTCTGCCAGGCGCTGGTGCTCAGAAAGAAGCTTACGGAGGAGCCCAAAAGCCAGGAGTTCATAGCTATGGATTATTCCCACTAATGGCTAAGACCTTCTGCAGCGGCAGCAGCCAAACGCATTGCAGGGAGTCGGCGTTCTGTATTCATGAGATGAGCAAAAGACAGAAAAGAAAGTGTGGGAGAGAACGAACGAACGAAGGGAAGAGAGTGAGAAGATGGGAGCAGGAAGCTCTCACCACCATCCTCCCATTCATGCCTCAAAGAGCCTGCAATTGTCATAGAGAGGGAGAAGCTATCAGCCATGGGCAGGGTGGGGTGCGGATCAATGAACCAGTAGATCAGTGAAGGGCTGTCGAATCTTATTTAGAAGAAATGAGGGGGTGCGACTGAAAGGACAGCTTCAAGATTTGGAGGCCGAGGAGTTTCTTGGTTTCCAATTGTAGAAATCAATACGTCCACACGGAAAAGCTGCATTCATATCTGAGAAATGATAACTTAATTCGAAGGCATTTCTTCTTGTCTTGGCACTCATTTGAATATAAATGCGCCGGTAGACTTTAATTGCTTCAGGTTATTTACATCCGCTGCACATTGAGCCGAGAGGGACCCATTTGAGGAGAGCTGGAGTGATTAATTCCTGTAATAAAGTCATTCAGACGAGTTTTCCTCCTTCGACAGTTTCTGGCAATTTTTGTGCTTGTTGTTCCAAAGCAGGCGAGGTCAGATGATCAGTGGGAACAAAGTGGGATATAAATATTATGAAAAGCACAAGAGAGGCTGTAAAAACTCTGTAAACACAATGTACAGCACTGTTTCACTTTAACATGTGCCATCATCTCCCGCATTAAAATCCTCCTTCTGACTAGATCACCTGGAATAATTAAGATGCTGTGGCTGTAAAATGATCCAAAAATTTGCAATGAATGATGTTTTGAAATTTTAATATCTGATTGTTCAACATTACTGTCTTTGATGGCACCCAAAATCTTGTACAGCAAAATAACCTCATAACTCTTAAAGTAATGTAAAGCTTTATTTCATTCTTCATGATAAGTTTTTTAGTTTTATTGAGTTTTTTTTAATGAGCTATGAGTTAAATCGTTACACGAGATTATCAAACCATGTCAGGGTTGAAATGAAAAGATCAAACATGAATGGTTTTGCTTGTAGTGTTCAGATGTTGTCCCCTAATCACAATGACTATTTCATGAAATGGTTTCCTGTCAGTACAGTCCTTTCCCACAATCCACCTTGTTTTTTTGTCCAGTGGAGGGGCGACTACTCATAATGATTACAATCAAATCTTGCTTGGTATCATTATAAAGAATTGACTTTGATTTCCTTTGTGGTGTGGGGTTACTGGAATTGTCACCATGTCAGTTAAACTTGAATATCATGGAGGTTCACATGAAGTGAAATCAGGAGACTCGAGTCAACACTGTGAACTCTTGGTCCGCTTCTAAACTGCAATATGGCAGGACCCTAAAGAGTACATGATTATTATGAGTGTACGTGGTCTGAAACGGTGTTCTGGATTATTCACAAGATGATATTCACATGTATAAATGCCAGAACCTGAGGTTAGCGTCACATTTTCCATGTAATCCAGTCAGTGGTTTTCAGGCTGTGGCTACAGCTCGGTGCTGCTTCCTCAACTAAATGTGAGGAAGTATTGTTCACTGAATTGGTATTCATGCAGTAATCCTGCTGTTACACTTTGTGCGATTGCTTTGTAGAGTTGTAAAACCTTTTTCTTGTTCTCTCATGTGCAATGTTTTGGCGTCAGATGAGCCTTCCGCTCTGTACTCAATTACTCGAGCCAGCCTTCTTAGATCATGTTTCATTGTCTCACCATCTCACTGGTACCTGGAGCAATGCAGCATCAGTGTTTCAGCTTCCTCAGTTTTTTTTTTTTTTTTTCATGCCTGGCAAAAGTTAAACAACTTCCTGTCATGCAAGCCCTACTATATCTGACTCGTGGGGCGGTTCAGCCCCGGAGCCTGTAATGGACAAATACATGCAGGTCGTTGGGAAAACAGACTGGAACATTGTGCAAAAGAAATGAGTTTAGCCCCAGCAAATGTCATATGTGGGATCAGCAAGGAGGCCAACATGGTTGAGCGCTAACTATACGTGTGTATGTGTGCCTTGTGTATGTTACAGGGGATGGGGGGTGTGAGGAAAGGGTATTTATCATAAAACACCAGGACAGTTTCCTTCTTACAGCACACGGTAATCCTGCCTGGAGCAGCAACCAAGATTATAAACACACACACACCTACTGCTGGACTTATTTATTCACACTCACATACAGTACATGTGCGCAAACATTACTCCTATCCGCCATCCTGGGGGTATGAAAGGGAAGTGCTGCTGCACTGGGTTCCACTTGGGCAGCTCAGCAAGGGATGGCTGATGGCTATAGGAAGCTGCCATCCTGACAATAAAGAAACGTACAAACACAGCGACTGCTGCTGCAAGCATGCCACTGCAGTGTAACTCTAAAATATGTTCTCTTCGGTGTACTAATTAATTTCAGCTCTTGTTGTGTGGCCTGCAGCAGTAAACAGGTTTAGTCCTTTGAGTTCACTGTGCTTGAGGCTGCTTTACAGAGGCTCAGATCAATAAGAGAATTATTATCTACATGCATTTTTTATTAGGATTACTATATTACTCTCCATCTTTCTGCAGGAGCCACTGAGCTCAGCCCATCTTCACTGATGGCAGCCAACTGTCAGCTGAAGATTTTCCAGAAGTAAAGCAAACAAGGTGCATGTTAAATCCGTATTGCAAAAGAAGAGGAAAACAAAAACAGGTGCTGCCAAAGTGTTTATCTCGATTGTCTCTATTAAAACAGTTTAATGTACACCCCTGAGTGTACATCAACAAGGGCCACTTGTTCAAGATTAAAAGCAGACTGCTTATTCATCTTTTTCTAAGAGCTTTATGCTATTTGGGCTTTTTTTTTTTTTTTTTTCGCTGCTCATTTGAAGGCAGATGGTCCCTTTGCAACATCTTGCTTGACAAGCAGATCGCACCTGTACAGCTGATGTGCAAATGTTGGACCACGGGACTTTGAAAGAATTCCCAAATCAAATAAACACGACGCCTATAAACTTGGTGCTGATTTCCTTTCCGGTAACTGAGTTACTCAGGGGAAAAGTGCTTCTTCCAATAGCAATGAGGCTTTAAGAAGGCCACGTCAGCCTCTCTGCAAGGGCATTTTGCTTTGTGTGGCTGAAATCAGTTGCATATTTGACAAAATGATCTTAGGGGAAAGTTAACTCAGCAGCTTTTTCAGATGAAGTAACAAACTTTTTCAATTAAAGGCTGTGACATAAATGCTTCCCTAAAGACTAGACAAGCTGTTATCTGCAAGGTCAAGAAAAAAAAAAGAAAGAAAAGAAAACATTCTCAGGATCAGATAACCCATAAGTCCATGAGTGAATTAGTAGTCACATTGAGTTCATCTCTTTTTGTGTAATATCTTGAAGAGAAAATAAAAAAGGAACACTCATTAATATACTTATTGAAAATACACTATAAATATTGAATAAAGAAATATACTAAACATACACCAATCAGTTATCGCATTATGACCCGAGCCTGCAGCTCAGTTGGTAGAATTGATCAGTCTCATTGTCTGAGGTTCAATCCTCCTCTGTCCTTGTGTTGAAGTGTCTCTGTTTAAGACACAAAAACCTTGAACTGCTCTCACCGCTCTGGAAGCGTGTTGCACGGTCGCCGTCGTCGCCGGTGTGTGAGAATGGGTAAATGTGATGGATCATGTAAAGCACCTGAGACTGCCGAAGTAGTATGATGCATTACACAACTACAACCCATTTTACCTGCCTGATACTGTGTAGATCTCCTGCTACCGAGTTAAGTAAGAATATCGCTGCATTAGCTCATTGTAGGAATAAATGCCCTTTGAGTGAATGGTCTGAGGCTAAACCTTCTACGTGAATCCATGTTTAAGATGATTTGGAGCTATCTGGATGACAGATCTGCTGCCAGGGTGTCCTTCATGCGCGCTGAGGGGGCTCATTGCATGCCGATGTATATTATTACCAGCCGTTTAAGATGTTCTGCAGGATTATAGAGAATGATGGACATCCACTACATGTGGACAATATAGATTGTGTAATAGTATACTTGCAGCTGACAGAGATCTGCTGTCACCCATCATTTTCTTTACCTCATAATAGCAGTGACAATGAAATATTGAATTTGTATGGGCAGTGTGAACTATCCTGCTTTAAAAAAAAATAGGAGATGACTTAAGAAAAACTACCATCTCACCATGCATTTACTCATGAGATAGGAGTTCTCTAAAATCTATACTAGTGTTTTTTTAATGCTTGGGGCCTTTTCAAAAAAACAAGTGAAGACATTGAAGTCCATGCAACACTTTTACCCTCTTGAAGCCAAGTTTAACAGTATCGTGTTTCAGACTATTTTACACTGGAGGTGCAACTCATCCGGTGTAAAATGGGATCAAGAGTAATGCATATATATTTTATCGCAAATAAACAGTAGCTATGAAGGATGTTGTGATCACTGTTAGATCAATCTCAGAACAGCGCCTCTCCGTTTCCATGGTGAGGAAAGACACTGTGTGGAGATGGTGTCGCAATTTACTAGGGTTTTTTTTATTTTTGAAAACATCTACTAATGTATGCGTACTCAAAAAGTGGAGTGGATACGAGTGTAATGGCTATAATGCAAACTGTTCCTGCTGAAGTATGCAAACCGCTTCCAGACAGCGATCAGATCTGGCTCCAGCTCTTTTGATATATCACTTTACTCACTGCTGAAAACATTCCAGCCGAGAATGTAACCATGTTGCCAATATGTGTTTAGATCATACAGAAAATGGATGGATTTTTGTTTCCTTTTATATTTGAATGGATCATGATCAGCGCTGGAGTTTCCAGAATGTTAACGTTCAGCAGTGTGGGTATCTCACATCTTTGAAGTCAAATTTAGTGTGGACAGGATCATATCATATCAGCAAAACTGGTTAATACCTGACTGTCCAAAGAGAAAAGAGATGATAATGTCATGGAATTTGCTGTGTTTAATAGGGGATGGGGGAGTGGCCAATACACAAAAAACAATTGCAGCTGAAATATATTAGTCTGAATGTTTTCATTTGGGACACGAAAATTAGTGCCAATTCGTGTTCCTGGACACAAATCAATAGATTAGGGCTTGTCATGGCTGGCATGGATGAAACGAAATCACATCTGATGGAATGGAGTGATTCATCGATTAGAAGAGGAAAGGATAAAATACATGAAAAAACTGAAAATGAGCTCTGATTAGAATTTAAAGTTCTTGAGTTTTGGGAGGCTACTGGTCTCTTTATTTTCTCTACAACACATAAATATGTGGATTTGCAGAACTCATCTTGGCCTGTGGTGACTGTGCTACTCTCTGGGGTACAAAGTCCTATTATTGAGACTTACCAATGCAGCAAAATACATCAAATACAAACTAAAGGTCCTGTCAATAGTTTGCGAAAACTGTCTGCAAATCAGCATGCTTTACCAAAACAATCTGTGGTGAGAAGAATGGAAAAGTGTCAAAGAGCAATATAGTGACCCTTTATTGGGTAAATGGGCTGTAAAATTACACCGAATATGTGTAACAGTGTAGGATTTTGAAACCACGATAATTATTCTAAGCTAGTCTTCAGTAATGTTTTTTAAGTAGTTTTTTTTTTCCTTTTACACTTGGAAAGTGTTCAATATTAGTACAGAACATTGATAGCACACACTGTGATGTGTGCTATAGAATGAAATCTCAATTCCAAAATGAAATACATGATGAAGTAATTTATTTTAGCAAATAACACTTCAAAAAAAAAAAAAAAAAAAAATCACAAAGGCTCATATTGCATAGCAACTTTAAATTCAGTAATGGCAGAGATTTTTGTAAGTGTTGCATGTTAAAATTAATTGTACTAAAACAGAATTCTTCCTTACTTCAAAAACATTGAAGACTTTATTAAATGTTCTTTAAAAGTTTGTTCACTTTTGGTTTATCATCCCACATCTGAATAGATGAATAATGGGTTATTTTGAAAGCTTTCTCAATACTCAGTAGAATGTTTTTGTGATGGATGTATGTGTTAAGACAGCGCTTCCTCCAGGTGTCCTCCTGGTGTCCTCTGGGTTTGGGATTATCCGAAATAACTGTGACTCAGAGGCCTCATCAAGGACCAGCACCTGGTTCTTGATGAGGTTGCTGCAGGCTGCTGTGAGTGTTTTGTACCTGGAGGGCCTCATTTACTAAAACCCGGTTTACTGAATTGCATGCTCACATAAACAAAGTGGCCCTCATTTATTAAACAAACGTGCGGCAGCAAACGGGCATACGGCCACACAGGATCGGCATTCATCAATATGGTCGTGAGTGTACGGTAAGATCAAAGCCACAAGAAAGCCATTGTTGAAATTAGGCAAGAAATCCAGTTTGCTAATTGCCACAAACATGTTGGGACACAGCATCCAAAATAACCTGGCTCTGTTATGGGAATGAAAACAGGGCGTTCGAAGGTTTTCACACTTGACTCGGTGTGAACCAGCTTTACCAACAGCCCTGAACTATCATCTGGATTTGCCAGTCACAAAGTAATGTTACAATCACCAGGCGTTCAATATTTGAAACCCACATGAGCTGCGATTTTCAGAAGCATACCCTCTGATGTTTGAAGTGCTCTTCCTTCATAAATGTGGAACAGCTGGATGTTGTTGTAAATGTAGTTTCAGTGTATGTTGTCGTAGCTACTTGTGGAAACCATCCTCTGGAAAGGAACGACACTTGTTCGACCTGTGGAAGTGGTTTGTAAATTTGGGCTGGACAACATGAAGCTGGCGACACTGGCTGTTTGAGGTGGAAATCGCTGTTCTTTGGTGAAACATCAAGTGAGTCAGACCTACCTTCATTGACTCTTTTTTTTTTTTTCAGGGGTTGCTGCAGGGCCTAGTATCCCCTCTGTCTTCTCTTGTCACTTCCTATTTCCTTTATTTTCTTCTCTCTGCCTCTCCTCTTCTTCCCACTCCCTCCGTCTCGCCTGCTCCGGCGCTGGAGCTGCTTATTGTCTTGGACCTGTGCAGTCAAATTACTCTCTATCCTTAAGTCTTTCCTTATTCCCCCCCCATTTACTGCCTGGTTGTGGAAATCAATTACACGCCTTCTCTAGACTTCACCCATTTAATTTGACATTTGATCCAGTCCTGGGTTATTTATGTGGAAGAGATACAAATGAATTCCTTCTCGCTCTTTCTCTTGCTCTCACTCAGTTCTGCTCCGTATCCCCATCTTTCTCTGGAGGTAAACTCATACACTGGTTGTGTACTTATGTAAGCCTGCTTGATATACCATGTATAAAGCCCAGGGGAGCCTATTTTACACAGACTGGTGACGCTACCAAGCCTGAGCTGTGGTCTACATACTCATTTCAGGTTGCATGACTAATATCTTGCATGACTGGTCGCATGCATTCCTCTCTGTATACAAAATAAGGCAATTGGCAATTTAGATGGGGGCTGCACACAGTTACAATGTCTCTGTTCGTTAAGCATAAAGCCTCCACCATTTTGTAATCTGAATGACTCAAGTGGGGTTACGATGGTGTCAGACTGTGCAGGCTTGTGTCTGTGATGTTTATTTCAGCAGAGGGATGAATTGTCTTTTTCCTCCATTTTACCACTTTAATCCTAAAATGACATAAAAACATAAAGATATTCACATGATAGGATATATGGAACTGGTGTTTACACATTTTTAAAGATGTTTCTATCTAGAAACGGAGTACCAGACTGAGATACAGATTTTGTTTTTCCGGAGAATTCTGCCCTCCCCCAACCCACCCGCACATCTCACCCATCCTGCTACTTACACCTTACCCACGTTCATGACAGTCATCGCGATAGATTTAAAGACAGAAGTGCAATGAATGTGCAGTGCTGCACTGTAATTTCATCATTCCATTCATGTATTCCTGCACTTTTCAGCAGCTTCATAGTTTTGTGACTTCACAGTAGGCTTTCTTTACTTATTTTACATTCATTTTAATTGTTATTTTGAGAGTGCAAAGAAAATATTTTTGTGATTTGTGTGATCTTTCTATGCTCAATCTTTCTGTGTTTAATCACAAATTGGATCATATGACAGATATACAAAGTTTATGATTTCCTTTCAGTATTGGCTTGAGTTAAGTTCAGATGTTTTTTTTTCCCCTCCTGTAGAAAGTTCCTTGACATAAAATACCAATAAAACCCAGATTAATGCATTTTCAACGGCCTGATACAGATAAAATATTAAATAAAATCACTTCAAATGTCATGAACTGTCATCAGGAGATGAAATTCAGGCAGAGGTTCTGGTGCATATTGCATTTTGAGAATACTTTATCTTTTTAAAAAGTCACAATCCTGACAAACAGTTAATATTACTTTGCTAAAATTGCCTGCAGCCTCCACCAGAAAGCCATCAAAGGGTGATATAAAAGAAATAATATGAGATGGCGATACTAGAGCAGAGACAAATTAGATTTAAAAGCATAAAACATTGCTTTCAGCATGGGTGTCAAACATATGACCAGCAGACCAAAACTGGCCCATGGGATAGCAATGCATAGTGTAAAACTGTTCAAGTCTCCCACTTTGGTTTACACTGTTTTGTAATTTAACAGGTGCAAAATAACACTGCAGGCAAAAAAAAAAAAAATGCACGTCTATTGGTGTCTGGACCCTTTTCAACACATATTTTGCTCTCAAGAATTTTCTGATTGTTGTAACATTTGACATTTACATAGGAATTCTTAGTATTGATCACCCTGGTGAAGTTCCAATATTATCCTCGAAATATGAATGCTGAATGTTGCAGAAATCTCTCCACCTGAGAAGAAACAGCAAGTTTCAGATTATACTGATTTTAAATCAATGTCTCGTTACTCATTTCGAACGTGATCTGCCATATAGTTGTACTCATAAAAACTGGTGCAAAAATATTACATGCACACGAGTGAAATATGCACAGAGGATCAATTCTGACAGCTGTGCAAGATAACTCTTCCAGTGTGTTTACCCTCATGAATATGGAATATGTGGAAAATACTGAGAGGAATTTTCGCTTTTGGATTAATGTGCAATGCGCTATTTGCTTTACAACAAATAGCGATGTCTCTTTTTAATGAGTTTGAGTAAAAATTTCAAACCAACTCAGGCTTCAGCAGAGACCTTTTCTCAACTGGCTCCCAGTGACTTTTATGTGCAAACTTTGCAAGCCATTTTCTCTTTTGCACCCTCCTTCATCTACACGTCTAAATTCATGATAGCATATTTATGTGGCACATCCAATCACTGCTTGGCAAACAGAAGCAGATCAACATGGGATTGACACTGTTTCAAGCGGATTGTTCAGGTCTCAATACATGCACACTTTAATAAACTAAAAGAGCAATCTCCATGAGCCTGCAATTTAACATTCTTCACGAAAGAGCTTAACAAATCAGGCTTACAGAGTTTAAGAAAAATGTATTTTTCATAAAGTATTGTCAAACTTATTTGCAGTACAACAAAGAAAACAATTAATTTTTACTGTTATTTCTAGTTATTGTTATTATTTCACTGGTTCAGCCCATGAAAGATGAAAGAAGCCTGTATATGGCCAATGCACTGAAATAAGATTGACACCCCAGGTGTATAGTGTCGTAGCAGACACTTTTTCCTCTGCAAAATTAGTCAAAGCAATCAAAAATACCTCAGAGCAAGTGGCATGGATACATTTTAAAAGCAGTGAAAGCCCCGAGCACCTGGATGGTTTATATAGCACATTTTTATGTATATCATCCCACCTATAAATGCTGTCTCCTGCTATTTTATTTTCAGACTGCTCAGGAGTAACACATTGAAATTGTATTTCCTTTTTCACCTGCTTTAAAAGGAAAATCCATCCTTCATCTGTCATCACTAGAAACTCTAAACGCTGTCTCAGACTTTGCCAAGAGAACACTTTCCTTCTCCTGACCAGGCCATAAAGCCGTGCAGCAGAGCTCCTTCTAAATCTGGCGAGGTGACACAACCTCAAAACGCTGTGAAATGGGCACATTTAAAGAGCAACGGTTGACGTGTGGCGGGGCGTGACGAGGGGGATGTGGGCTCCATCCAGCATGTGATGCACAAAAGCAATGCATTCCCAAGCTTGGCCTGTGAGCAGCCGTTTTTAGCCAGGTTAGCGGGCAGCCTCAAGGGGAGGCGATGCCATTAGGTCTACAGCTACTGGAGGAAGTGGAAGCAAATGTGACAGAGGCGTTTGTAATCCCCACAGGATGAATCCTAATAATAGGTTTAATGATCCTGCAGCTTGTTTACTGCGTATTGTAGCTACTGCTGGTGGGAGATGGAAGTATAGCATATAAGTTTAAATGTACATCTGTTCATCAGCAACTTTTTAATTCAGCCTTTTTTAATTTACTCAGTCAACACAATAAAAAAATAACAAATACAAATGTTCATAAAAGATATGTTTTGGTTTTTTTTTTTTCAAATAATTTAATGAGTGATATATGCTACTACATAATAGACATAGAATAGACCGAGGTAATTAATTCCCCAGTCAAAATAATCAGCTTGCCGTGATAAAATTACACATCAGCAGAATATGGAAGACAATGCAGATGAGATGGAGTGCATCTTCTAATATCCCCACGGTGGATATCGTTGTCCACACTAATACTGTGATGTAATTTGACACGTCACACAAACAAACAAACCTGTAAAGTACAATTTCATTCAGTTGGATGATTTAAACCTGAATCATTTATTCAAGACACTGCACAAGTTTATACATCCATGAAGGTATACTGTTGGAGCAAAATGGTAACAACACTCAGTGTTGAGGAAAAAACACTAACATTTTTAGTTGAATTTGTATTAAAGGACCCATTTATTTGTACTGTTCCATCCATCCATCCATCCAACCATCCACATTTTGGTATTGTAGGTCAACTTGTGCTCATTTATAAACACACTACCTAAAACAGATTGTTGCCTGATGCTTATTCTGAAATACATCCCATCTTGTTGATGGTAACGTAACATAACTGTAGCAGATTTTACTGTTTATTATGAGTATTAAATACATTTGATGTATTTAATAGTAATTAATAGCTTCATGATACAATAACTTGATTAATCTCAATCTGTGTCAGGAAGTATGCGTAATAGTTATCAGGCTTCCAATCATATACTGTACGTATTTCACAGCAGTTTGACTGCATCAAACTCTCAGTTGTTTTACTGTTTTTCCTGTATTATGAAATGAAACATCCAACCTCACAAACACACACATACCAAGGAAATACTGGCGTGGGTCAGTATTTTGCAGGCATGCAGGATCGCTCCAGGAGAAACTCAGCAGTGTCTGAATCCAATCAAATATTTGGTGTGACCGCCCTTTGCCTTTGAAACAGCGTGACATCTTCTCGGTACACTTGGTCACACTCGCCACAGTCCTCCTGTGGATTTAGTCGTTCTCTGTGTCTTCTGTCTCGTCATGTAATCCCACTGTGACTCCATAATGTTGACACAGGGCTCTGTGGGGACCAGACCATCAGCCACGGCACTTCTTTTTATGTGCTGCACAAGCCTGGCTGTGTGCTCGGATTGTTGTCAAGCTGCTGGAATGTCACAAATAACATCTCATTATTGCATTTTGTGCACCTTATGGCTTCCTGTTTTTTCTCTTGTGGGGATGTTACCTGGATAAATGTAAAGAAAAGCCAACTAAATGTACATTCAGTAACTCATGTTCTCATTCATTTCTGACTAATAATTGTCTCAATTATTACAGTAATAATATTAACAGTTTTTTTTTCTGCTATTCATGTTATAATCACACCTCAGTTTTCTCATTATTCCAATAAAACAGATAGTGGTTTGTAACAGCATTATCTGTAATCTGGCTTTCTTTGTTAACATGGATGTCCCAGATAAACCACATTTTCTCATTCATTCACTTCCTTTCTTTGTGAGTTAAAAGATCATTATGTGAACAACAAAACCTCCAAAGCCAGAACTCACATTGGAAATCACAGCTCCCTTGTTGTCTCTGTCCTCTAGCAGTCAAGTGGGTTAAGGGAATTAAAGTGATACATATTCTGATTAAGTAATCCAGATCTGAGGATAGTTATTGGAGATGGTGCTCAAAATTGATCAAACCATCCTAGATGCGTGAACCACAACTCTAATCTGAAGCATCTTTGGTGACTTCTATATAACCAGGCTCCGTGCGCAGATACATATCCAGTAAGCTACATCAGTGAAGTCAGGAACTGTCTGCAAGTCTTTATACAGAAATTTTAGTAGCTTTTTTAAGTGCGGTAGTGACTCAGCCTGTCTTCTGATAGAAATATTAACGTTTCAGTTGCCCACTGCACTGCCCTGTTCATGTGTAAAAGTGTCCTGGAGCAAGACACCGAACCCCAACTTCTTGCAGTGCCTTGCATGAAAGCTGTCGCTATTGTTCGTGCATGCTTGTGTGCATGTGTGTGTGACCACCAGTGTAAAGCACTTTGAAGGCTGCTGCTGAAAAAGCACAATACAGCAGTGAAGTCTTTCTTATCATTTGACCATCAAAATGATCTCGCTACATCATTATATGAATGCATAAGCCAAGAAAACTATAAAATGACCCCAGCTAGTCGTGTTTGTCCAATTTTACAACACAATCTGTTGTGTTTTGATGTTGGCTGTGGATGTCAAATGTTTCTGTGAATAATGATCTCCTTCAGTGCTGAACTGAGCAGGGTCTGATGCCTGCTCATAAAATAGTAATAATGGTTGAGCAGCCGTTGATTGCTACTCTAAATATTTAAATTAGAAACCTCTGTGCTAATTACAGGTTACTAATTACAATTACTACATCTGTTAGTCATCCAGATGCTTTGAAGGTCAAAACGAGGACAGCTGTGTATTGTTTGTTTGTATTTTGTATGTGTGTGTGTGTGTGTGTGTGTGTGTGTGTGTGTGTGTGTGTATGTGTGTGTAATCTGTCAAAACCGGTCAAAATTTCCACCATTGATGCAAAACGTGTAAAACTGAATCATATTAATCAAATCCAACTGATAACTTATAACTTTAGATTTTTTCTCATAAATTTCAGGGTGTCCAGATGTATTTCTGGAGACCTAATCTGGATGTAATAAGAGAAAATAGAGGCATTTCACTCTATGATTGTATTCGCTGTACGCGTTTTTGCTGGTTCAATTGAGTTTTTCAATACAAAGTGCTTCAGGCTCCAATAACTAGTCTGTAGCTTAACAGATTTTTGTTCAAAAGGATACTTCACATTGGAGAAAAGAGGTGGAGGTGAAGTGATTTTTATAATGAGCCTAATTTGTTTCATCTTTAACAAACCTCAGTCGCTGTTTTACTTTTACTCAGTGACCTCAAAAATTGTCAAAAGTATTTCCAGAACTGATCAAAACAGCTCACAAAGAATCAGGTATCAACAATTGGGAATGAAACCCTCAGCCTCTGCCTGTTGGATTGCAACTTGAACACACACACACACACACAGATGCACGTCAAGGATGACACAGTGCGTCTGGGATTCCCTAACAGCGGTTGAACAACACTCCCCGTCACCCCTGATGTGAGCAGGAAAAACCTACTGCAGGCTTCCCATCTGTTCGACTCCAGAGTTATGGCAGAGATCCATCTCTCGCCTGTTCCAAACACAGACACAGACACACGCACACACGCAAAGTCAGTCACACTTGCAGCCCTCATCTTCTGGGATCATATGTGTGGGAGAGTAGCAAAGAGCCTCTGCTTTAAAATACACTGTACTGTTTACAGACGTCACTCTGCAATTTCGCTCGGCTTCATGAGTTGTTTCTTCTCCATGTGCGTGTTTGGGGTTTTTTTTTTTTTTTTTGTTTTTTTTTTTAGGCCCTCCACATTCAAAGACAAGGGTTGTAGGTGTTCTTGGTGAATTAGTGCCACCAAATTTACAACAGACTGCTGTGAAATAACATTGCAGATGTCCTGATGTGAGCTCAGGGAGGACAGATGCTTCCTGTAGAGCAGGAAGGCAAAATATTACTTGATCTTGATTTGTAGTATCAATACAGACCATGAAAATGATGCCTCACAATATATTACACATAAAAAAAAAAAAAAAAAACTTTTGAGGTTTTAAGCAGGAGGTGTCAAGAGTTAGCACAGGGATAACTGGCTCGGGGCAACTAAGTGTTTGTAGCTATTTCTAATCCACAGATGTCGGTTCTTCCTATCACAGTGAAGCAGAATGCCCCAAAAGGTTGATTGCCCACTGAAATGGAACATAAGATGGGATTTAATGGTCTTCAGTTAGTTTCAGTGTACCATAGTTTTATTATGAAGTTTTATATACTTATATTATAAAGCTCGACTGGGTATTAATGATTCTGTCGGCTCAATTTTAGAGGCGCAGCGCAGGGTGGCTCACAGACAGAGGTGAATAGTATTCTTTGTGGTTAAAGCAACACTAAGAAACTTCCAGTTTTCGTTGATTTTGGCGGCGCCAGTGGACAAAAGCGGTAGTGTTTTTCCTGAACGAATACTACAGTTCCCATGAGGACTAGTGCGTGGCGTTGTAAAATGCTGCTCCCGGTGGCATACTGTCGGACTGAACTCGCCTACATTTGTTTCCAGTGGCTGTGAGAAGGATAGATAACAACAAGGTAATGAATCTAATGGTGGCTAAACAATGTTATATCATGATGTGACGCATGCCGTAAAGCAGTCCGCACATTTAGAGCTTTTTAGTGTGCAGGGTTCCTACCACCCTCCTCACAGCTGCTTAGTCCAAGTGAAAGCAATACTGACGCCCTCAGTCCGTGACAAAGGGGTCATTCAACTAGTTGTAAGTCGATGTATCATCACAAAAGATATTAAAATGTTTTATTAAGGTTGAAAAGTTCCTTAGTGTCGGTTTAAGAGTTATGACACAAAAAATTAGAATGTCACTGTCCTGTACCTTGGAATTTTATATGTGGCCTCTAAATGCAGGGTGTCTGCCATTTTATGTCAATTTTTTCAGATCCCCTATCGATAAATAACCTTTACATACGTATGCGCAAAATCAAGTCAGTAACAAGTGAGTGGTCTTTCAAGGTACAAGACAGATCGTTTTTGACTTATGTGCATCAAACTATTAACCATAATGTATGTAATTAAATAGAATAAAATTGCATAAATAATGATGAAAATAAAAGGTCAGTTAAAAGCCTGATTAAAAAGGTGTGTTTTTAACCTCCCTTTAAAAATATCAACAGTTTCTGCGGTCCTGAGGTTCTCCGGCAGTCTGTTCCACAGGCGGGGGCCGTAGTGGCTAAAGGCCGCCTCACCATGGGTCTCGGTTCTGGCTTTTGGGACACACAGCAGGCCGCTGCCAGAGGACCACATGGCCCGCGAGGGTCAATATGGTAAAAACAGATAAGCTAAGTAGGAATGCGCAAGGCCATTAAGACATTACAAACTAATAAGAGAACTTTAAAGTCGGTCCTGAAGCAGACAGGGAGCCAATGCAGCAACTGTAGAACCGGTGTAAAGTGGGCGCACCCCCTGGTCCTTCTCAGCATGCCTGCAACTGAATTTTGTAATAATTGTAGGTTTGGAATATTCTTTTTGGGAAGACCAGAGAGCAAGGCATTACAATAATCTAACTGGCAACAGATAAAAGCATGCATTAGCACCTTTGTACTGGCTTGAAAAGGAAATGGGCAGACTCTGGCTATATTCTTAAGATGATAAAATCCAATCTTAGTTATATTCTTAATATGTGGAATAAAATTTAGCTCAGAGTCAAAAATCACGACCAGGTTTTTAACCGATTGTGCTGGTTTAAAATCTTGTAGTTTTGGTAAAAGTTCCTCTCTGTGGCCTTTGGGACCGATAACTAAAACCTCAGTTTTGTCCTGGTTGAACTGCAGGCAATTCACTGGCATCATGACTTAATGCCTGAAGTATAGTTGAAAAGAGTTTCTATTGGCCCTGAGTCAGGAGACATGGTGATGTACAGCTGAGTATCATCAGCGTAGCTATGGAAACTGATACCGTGTCTCCTGATGACATCCCCAAGAGGAAGCATGTAGAGGTTAAAAAGAATGGGACCTAAAATTGAACCTTGAGGAACTCCACACCTAATTTATTGGGTTCCTGAGGAACATGTATCCAGTGTGTACTTACATAAAAACATCAATATGTGAGATAAGAACTGAACCAGTTAAGAACAGTACCAGAGAGGCCCACCAGGTGACTCGGTCTGTTTATTAAAATGTGATGGTCTACTGTGTTGAAAGCGACACTCAGGTCCAGTAGAACCATCACTGTGAGTTTTTTGTTATCTAAATTCCACCTGACGTCATTTAAAATTTTTAAAAGGGCCGTCTCGGTATAGTGGTTGACTCTAAAACCAGATTGATGATGTCCTTCTAAAATTTATTTGTGATTAAAAAGTCAATGACTTGATTAAAAACCAGTCTTTCCAAAACTTAATCCTCTGTGAAGTTTTAATGGTAAAAGAGTCCTTTGTTGTTCAAAAACAGTCCGGTGGATGAGGTGTCTGAAGGAGATGATGCCTGGAATGATCTGTCTCCGGGGCCATGGCGGAGCGGCAAGGTTGGGACCCAGCAGGATGGAAGACCGTAGCGGTGTCTGGCAGTGTAACTTCCAGGTTGTCTTTGTGGCAGCTAGCTGTGGACCCGCCAGAGGACGTGGGAGCAGCAGAAACCGCAGCAGACCGTGGACATTCATCACCGCCGTCACTGTCGTGCTGCATCAGGGCAAGTAAGCTGTCTAGATGGGTAGTGGAGCCGCGGCGAGCTTAGGCTTGTGATTGCCCCGCACTACCACCTCTGCCCATGAGCATCTCTGTCTGTGGGCCATGGCATGGTAAAATGTTGCTCATGGCAAAACAAGGAAATAAAAAGGGTTGATTTTTCTTTAATTAGCATTGCACTTTACTTCACCGCATTTGAAGGCGAGTAGAGACGTTTATTAGATTGGTCAAGATTACCTTTGGCTGGATTAATCCCACTCTTGCCTTCTCTCCTCCTTCTTTGCCCCTTGAATCAGTTGGCAAGGTGCAGAGCAGATGTACTGCTCCTCGCCTGGTCTACAAAAATAGAGCCTTGTATCTTAATGTCACTACCTTGCACTTTCATTGTATTTTCTGTTATATATTAGTTTTTACTGCTTCACATTGTTTCATTTCAACATTGTTCTATTTGTTATAACTTTTTTTTTCTTATTTTGTTTCCGTTTATGTTAGTGTTTTTGTTAAGCAGGGCAGGACATTGACAACTAGAAGTGTCATTTCAGGAACTGAATAAGTTGAGTGCACATGGTGAAAGGGTGGGGTTTTATTTGTATTAGTATTAATATCTGGCTTTTGTTAGATTCATTTTCAAAATAAACACTGCAGGATGATGCACTGTGTGGCAGAGCCTGTTTAAGCTTCCTTAAAGGTGTAATACAGGATTTTCTCAGAAAGACGAAGCCCAATGTCTGTTACTAACTTTTTGAAAAACGCGCATGCTCCAGACCATCCGCCCGACCATCCGCCCGGCTCTCCTGCTTCTCCCAGGAAACGCCTCAATGGCGGAAGCAGGCGAGCGCGACCTCCTCTTCTCCGGGCGTGCACGGCTCTGTTTACAGTTTCTGCGATCGGCCTCGCTTATAAAGCTTGTTTTCCGAAACAGTTACAGTTTCCTTTTGTCAGACTCGCCATCTGTAAGTACTAGCTCAGTAACCGAAGCTCACCGACTACATAAACACTCCGAATGCACATTTGCAAAGGGGAGAAGCTTATTGGGAGCAAGCAGCTCGTCAAAATGATTGACAAACAGACCCACCAGTTATTTAGATGATCCACCTGGAACTCAAAGCAAATAGAAAATCCTGTATTACACCTTTAAGTAATTGTCTCCGTCTTGGAGTTTCTTCACCTGATGAGCCCATTTCAGATATGAACACTATGGAACTGGAAGTTCTCCACCTTCTGTACTTTCTTGCTGTGTATGCTGATGGCATAGTTCTTCCATTTTCTGATAATGTATAACATATTTTGATCACATTTTCTCTTTAGCCTGTTTGATGGTGCCACTGACAGATGGACTGTGGCGTTACTGGTTTGGACGGGTTCAGGTCCAGACTGACTTCGCTGCCTTTTGGCTGCTTCCTTATAGCTTCGTCGTTCTTCTCTAAAGAATTCATGCCGCCTTCAAAGTGGAGTGTGGCTCCTTTGTGCTTCACTGTATTGTTTCATACAATCTCCTCTCAGCTTATCTCCCGTATTTCATTGTCATGGGTTTCTGCTGCCTCGCCTCATCTTGGCCATGAGTGCTGGCATGCTTTCAGCTGTGTCCGTGTTACACGATGAGCCCGTTAGTTTTTTGTGTCCTGTGTGCAACACACCCCATTTTTGATTACCTTTGCTATTAATTTTAGTGGAGTGATAAAAGTAGTGGATGTAATCCACAGCCATTGTGGTGATGGTGGCCCTTTTATGCCATGTGAATTTCAAGAAAATTATGCTGAAAGAGCTGTAGAGAGAATCCTTATTGTTGTCGAAAGGGAGAGAAAATAATGTGAGCTGAATTTAGAGGGCTAACTACCAGTAAAACTGATGCAAATGTCTGACATACATCACACAGATGTCTCATCCGTACGGTGTGGTGGATGTGCAGGAAAAATTGCATGCTATAAACTGGATAATGGAGCAGAAGCTGTGTGATGTGCCATATAATGCTGGGAGAAAAGTGTGTGTGTGTTTTTGTGTGTGTGGTATATTTAAAAACTCACCCCCATGGCTGTGATTGTGTAGTTTATCACAGTGGCGTCTTAAATGGAAGTCACGCATGCATGTAGGGAAGTACAATTATGATAAACTGTATGTACTCCTGCTAAAGTGTGCATAAAACACTGTGTTTATGTGCACAAATGCCATCTGAAGTGCACTTTTGCGTTAGATTTTTAATAGGTTTGCAACCTCTACCACTTCACAGATCAGGATGTCAGTTTATGTTACTGCTAAACTTACTTTGTTCGTGCTTTTTTAAATCACTGCAGACCTCCGAAATAAGCTCCGACAACTCCGCCACTTAACAGAGACAGAAACGTAGCAACCAGAACAGCAGACAGGACATTCCCTTTAACTCCAGAAAGAAGCTTCTCATCCAGAAAGAAATCCGCCACCCTCTGAAGTTTATATCACTTCTTTTCTATTATTGCATCTCCTGTTAGAAAGCCAGCACTGTAGTGATAATACCTTTTCTTCTTACACAAATAAATATCTCTAACCGTGAAAAACTTTTGATTTTCTCATTTGCACTTGAAAGCCTCCTCAGTGCAGCAGTGCAGGGGGATTAAAAAAGACCTAACATTTATTACAACGTATTGTTGCCCTGAGGCTTTTTCCATCTATTACATATTTCCAGTTAATAGAGGGTTGGACAATGAGGGTGTTTGAAGAATCTCTGGTGATAATATAATGCTTTTTGTGTTTGTTTTTTTCTGCAATCATTGTGCATAAAGGAAGATGCCCTGACTTTATAATGCACATGTACTCGGAATGTTTCCTTTTTTGATTTCAGGCAGAAACATGCAGTCTAATAGAAGAATTGGCTTAGACAAAAATCCTCTGCATTATTTTGTTTTTCTGGGATTGTATGGGTCAGTATGCATCAGTGCTTAATGAGAAATGTGATCCAGATAAATCGGGCTCATCGCAGTGCGCCTGAGGCTTACTTTGCTTCGTCTTTGTGCACATGTACAACTAATCAGGTGAATTTTCTACCTGAACAGCTGAATATGTTTATATTTAGCACTTGGTTTTGTGTTATGTTTCTCTGTACACAATCAGGAAATTACATTATATGTTATCTTTCAAGAAATCTGGTAGCATGCACGATCAAATATTGCTGCAGTCATTCAGGTCAAGGTTGATTTCAACAGAATTTCAAAGATGCTCTGTGGTCTGGGTGTTCACATCTTTCCAACAAGAAGCAACATCAAAACAGTTGAGATGAATTACTCATGATTACTAATAACTCTTATGAAGACACAACAATGCCCATGTAATGTTGTTAATACTTCACATCATAGGTGAAAGTAAGCCGGAACGCACCGGAACGCCGTGCCGGTAAGAAAAATACTGGCCTCTTCTACGGGAACGCCCCGGAACGCCTCTGAAAAGCAACTTTCACTCATGCATACAAAGCGAGCCCTTTTTTTTCCAAGCAAATTTTACTGAAATAAGTGTAAAATTGATGAATACATAAAACTCATCTCCAGACTACATCTTCTGTGACGTGTTGAACAAGGTTAATGCGCCTGACGAGCACTGGAGTACTCCCTTACCGTGACAGGCTGCAGCTTGTAGCGGCAGTCACTCGCTGCAGTATAACATTAATCCAATGTCCACTGTTGTGTGTTTTTTGCAGACAACAGGGTAGTCATTTTTGCAAAATAAACAAAACATAAATCCACAAGTAATAAATTGTGAGGGTTCACGCGTCGTAAAATATTCTCCATCTCTCTGTCATGCGAGCAGCATCACTCCTTCCGCAAACGAGCACACGTGGAAGTGAGGTAAACTCAATGTGTTCTTTTCATTGGATGGCTGGTTGCCTAGGTGATGTAAGGACCCCTTCCCCCCGTCCCTGTCTCAAGAGACGACCAGGACAGGTCAAAAATGCAAAGAAAAAAAAACATTTAACTAAAAACAACATATATTATATATATACATTATATATATTGTTGCGGCGGCAGGTGCCGCCGGGGGCCACCATACTATTTGGTGCCGCAAAGCATCATGGGAGGGGATTGTTCGGGCCGTTTCAAGATGTATTTTGTGTTAAAATGTGTTAAAATGTACTTTGTTTTGTTAAAGGTGTGTTACGTTATTGTTTTTATATGTGTTGATGCCGTTTTTCCGGTCTTTTAATGTTAAGTTTCATTTACTTTATGTTGGACCAACAGTGAGAAGGGTCGGTGTGACAGTGACCTGGCCTCTGTGTGGACATTGATGTGAGCGACATGCTCCCAGTATACATTAGTTGTTACAACAACGAAAGCTTTGGTTGAGATAAAGGGCAGCAATCCTTGTCGATCGTTGCCTCCGTCGTGAAGAGGCCGCCGTCACAGTATGTATTATATTTAAACATTCAAAATAATATTCAAACAATTAGAAAAAACATTATGCTTTCAAGGATGTCAAAAAAAAGCAGGCTTTATCAATATCTGTTTTGTACGATGCTCACACGCTTTGTGCACAAACTAAAACATTTTTTTGAGTTGCACAGTTCCTGCAAGAATCTTATCTTACTTTCACCCCTGCTTCACATGACCCATGGATAATGACTAATGCTGAAGTAACTGAGATTAGGACAAATTTGAAGTTACTGTCAGGATTACAGATATATCTGATTACTAATTGCATGTGTTTTCTCCAGGTAATAGGAGCTTAGTGAAATAGTAACTATTAAGAAAACAGGGCGTGCTGTCAGTAGTGACCAAGCTGGATGGAGACCTTATGATAAATTGGAGCAGGAAGTCATTTGAGACATGAACTCTAGTTGTCCTCAAGGAGCAGGATTGAGAAGCACTGAGCTACGAGCAGTCTGCTTGTGAGCAGTTCAGCGAGAGACAGCAGCTCTGCAGCGGCTCTTCCATTTTACAAGTAAACCACTCACAGGATTGTAACTGCGTTAGCAATTTCAGAATAGTGCATAACTGCATTGTGAGAACTTGTTCCTGTACAACACGGAATTTCCAACACTGTCATGTCTGAGTACTTAAGGGTGCTTTCACACCTACTAGTCCGCTAGAGTGGTTCGGTTCGGACATAAATGTCGCAGCTGTCAACTAGTTCGGTTCACATTCACACCACTTGTTTTTGCAGACGAACTATCCACTATGACCCTCCAGCCCCTTAGGGGCACTGTTCACACAATAGTGTGTTTGGAAGTGAACCTGCGCTGCACGGCTTGCTACGGAAGCCTCCGCCGACCAAAAAGCCTTCTCCACAACAGAGCGGACAGGACCGAGGCTGGTCAACGTTCACACCAGCAGCGGACCGCACCGAGACCGCCTCCTCGAGGAGCAAAACTAACTGGTCCGCTTTCACACCAGCGCATACGAACCGAACCTGCAGGAGTTGGGGACTCTAGTCCGCTTCAAGCGGACCAAATGCTGTAGGTGTGAAAGCACCCTATGAGTACGGTTTCATTTAACTGGCAACAGGTTCTATATATTGTAAATACACTTCTATGCCTTTCATTTCAGATACAATTTCATTTCTTAGATATTCATACTAGATATTTGCCTTAAATATATTTTGAAATCACTGTACAAATACAAAAATATCATTAATGCAAAACTACCTGCTGACTGCTTGCTGACTATATACAACTGTGAATAAATGTGTGTGTGTGCATTGCAATCTATATATGTAGGGTGTCTACATCTGAACGTCAAAGAAAGTACAGTTTCTTGTCTTCACTGTTGTCTATTTTTTTTCCTATAAGTGACTGTACAACACAATTTGCAAAATATTGGATGAATGGATGGCTGGATGGATGAAAATCTTGAATAGTTTGATCCCTTCCACAGCTGTACAGTAACTTAAACGAAATCTGCCTGCTGACCACATAGTCTTCACGAACCGGTGCTGACACACCAATACACGAGTGTTGGAAGGACCATTTTTACACCTCGTCTTTGTTTATAGATCAAATAAATCGATGGAATCAGTTCAATACTGAGCTTTAGTGGCATTAGCTGCTTCAGCACTGCTTCCAGATTCTACTAAGCCAGCTCAGAGCCTCATTCACAGAGGCAAAACAAATACTAACTTAGACCTTTTTCTCGCAGTATTTAACTCCTTGTTTTGGAATGTTTTATGGTCCAGAAATGATAGCAAGAATCATGTCAAACCCTGGATTTTTAATTTCAGCACCAAGGACAGCTCCACATAAAAAAGAGGAAATCCAACTGGAGAACTTGATTTTTCATGATAGCATGTGACAAAAGTGAACAATTATCTGTGTGGAAATGGTGTCATTGACTGTGTGCACCCATTGATATCATCATTCACAATGTATGTAGATAATTTAACTAAAATTCTTAAATTTCACAGTGACATCTTATCTATTATGTTAGCTCTTGAATCGTCTTGGACGTTAAGGCCGTGATTTTAAGGCATTGCTCAAAAAGAACAACACTTTTTATAAAATGCATTCTATCCAGACTAATAAATATAGATTTGGTTTAATGGGGTGTGTGTTGAGGCCACCTCAATCTAGTAATGTGAAAAACATGTGAAGACATTAAAACACACTGGTGTTAAAATGACTCAATTTGCCCGCTACACTTTGTTTTATAACTTCAAACTGGGAGACAAACAACCTTGTGCTTTTTGCTTAATGTGCCTCTAAGTGCTTCAATAGGGAATATTTTTTTTTACAGAGATCGCATATTCACATCTATGTAAAAGTATTCACGGCTGAAAAGCAAAGATGATGCTTTTCAATCTCATCCTAGAGAGTACTTTTGGATTGATCTGAAGCTCCCTTGATAAACGTGAACATCAAATATTTATGTTTTCCAAGTTCTAACATTTGAAGATAAATATCTGTACGTTCTCCTTCTTACATTATTTAAATTGGCATGGTCCTTGTTTTAATCTGGCTGAAGGCAAATTTAGCAGTGATCAAGTTACATTATGAAAGAAACACATTTGAACTTATGAATTCAAACTATTCCTTAACTACAGTGAAAGTAAGTGTGTTTCAAGGTGGAAATTGTCACCTTAAAACACACCAGACTGCGTCAGATTTGCAGAAGGCAGAACACAAACCTCTCTCCGGCGCTCATTTCAGGAGTGGCCCTATCTGATTATATTGAGTATTTGCAGAAGATTGCTTTAACAATGTCTTTATGATAACTGAAAGATGGACTCATGAGTGCTTTCACTGGAATCAAATCATTTTCTGGTGATGTCAGCAGCATTTCCCTCAAAGGGTATAAACAAAATGAGTCTTTATTGATCCCAGTGGAGGATCAGACCTTTGCAGACACAATTATAATAGGATAGGGGGAAAAATCCTGAAACGTAGTGGTTTGTTTTGGACCCCGAGACAAACAAACTGACATTATTTACTACATTTATGTACTGATTCTCTTGATAATGGGATTGTTTTGTCTGTAAAAAGCACTAAGAGGCTTACTCTTGATCATGGTGAATTAACTCCGTGTGTAACGTTTTTAATGCTTTACTTTAACAGTCTCAAAGCACTATATACCCAAGTTTCCCAATCACTGAGCCGTGGACTGGCACTGGTCCATGAATCGTTTCATAATGGGCTGCAAGGAAAGAATAAACTTCTCCTGCACTTGAATTCCCCCCATGCTAACTAACAGGAAATATCTCAAAAACAATTGTCACCAGAGAGCTTTTTTTTTTTATTTATATAAAAAAGAGAAATGAGAGAGGATGAGACACCAGAAGGATCACAGTGTGCAAAAAACATGAAAAGGGAAAAAAAAAACATTAAATCATAGGTTCACAACAACAGGTGATCACATCCTCCACACCAACTCAGTGCAGTGTGGAGTGACAGACTGACTAATGAATCCAACAAACCTTCAAAACCACTGTCACATGGAGACCGAGCACCCTGTGTTAAAAGACAAGCCCTTGGATTAAAAAACACAAAAAAAGAAGGACATGACAATTATTTAGGACCACCACTGGTCTGACATGAAACGGGTCCATGAAAGCAGCAACGGGTTTCTCAAGGACACTTTAACATGCAGAGCTGAGGATTTGAGTCACAAATAATAGGGCTGGAACGCAACCCACTGCACCACCTGAACCACATTGCGTTTGCAGTGCTTCCATTTACACTGTGGAGGCCACTCTCAACAACAGTGTAACCACTAACAATATGGATTTACTAGTAAGATCTTGGGCTGTCAAAAAATGTATGTTTTAAAGTCATGATTAAGTGCATCATTTCCACAGTTAATCACAATTAATCGTGCTTTGAAATGCATTTTTTTTAATTCTGTTGTTATGCTTTTCAAGGCAGTTTTCAGCCCATAATGTATAGCATTCATCATTCCAAACAATCAGTTCAAAAGTTGAATTTGAAGTATTTGCTTAAGCTTTAGCATCGTGACTTCCTGCAGCGGCTGATTTCTTACCAGAGCATCTTGATTTGGACTCAAACACAGAGAAAGAATTTCTTTTTTGAACTTATTGAATTTTCTTTCAAAACAAAGTGCCATATAGACAAACTTAATACACCGTCTATGTTAAAAATGCAGTTTTCAAACTGGGAAAAAAAGCCCTAAGCAAAGTTATGTGATTAATCACGATAAAAAAAAAAAAAAACAAACTTAAGTCATCCCTCCAGTACTGTACAGTATTGATCACGATTAATGTGATTAACTCTGACAGCCCTCCAATGATCATTATTATTATGAGACTAACTGAGCCAGCTGTATTGACAAAAGTCCACTTTCTCTCACACCCATTAGAAACTGTTCCGTTTTATTACGTTGTACTCCTTAAAGAAACATACATTTAGAAAATGTGAGACAGATTTGCTTGCTTTAAAAAAATCATATAAATGCCAGATAGCTTTACTGCAGCAACTCTTCTTTTATTTGGATTCAGTGCTGTGAGTTTAAGATTCCATAACATCAGCTGAAGCGGTGAGTAGTCCAATAGTCTTGTCCTGTCGAGTTATAGACTGTTGTTCTGGGATTTTTCCTCCCCTGAAGGATAAATGTGTGCTTATCTTTGAGTAACTTTTTTTTTTTTTCCTTTAGATGTTCAACCTTGAGGACAGCTGAAGCTTTGGTGACTGGCCCTGCTCATATACAGTACACCAGCATAAAATCCACCTCCAGCAGTGCTTCAAACAGTGTCTGCTACATAATTACTCATGGAGGTTTTGAGGCAAGCCTAAACCTCAAAATAAGCAGAGCTTGAGCAGAGTGCAGCTTCACCATCTTCTGCAGTTTCAACTTTAGCTGAATCACCCCGAGGAAACCGAGCTAGACTCCTCTAAATGTCTCATATCACTGGACTTTATTTTAGCTCAGAGGATGCAGACCAAACTTTCACATTAGTTGAACTCACATCTCTGGAAGATGAACAGTAGAGATGATAAATTAGTGTAGTTTGGTCAAAGTGACTAAGTTCATTACGCCAGCATCTTAAAGGGACAGTGTGTACTTTTGAGGGCAAATGCAGCTGTTTTCCAGCATTGTGCAGTTTTTCTGTTGAGCTAAGCATACTTTGTTGTACACATGACACAAGGACATGGCTGAGGCACCAATTTCCTCTTTTTATTGTGGAAACATTGATGCACTTAGAGGCATGTCAATAGAATTATATATATTTAAAGAAAATTAGTTTCACACACTCGCACCAGATTGGACTGTCTTGTCAGATATTATTGGCTTGATCTCTTAAATTCTCTCTGAAATCTACTGAAACTTTTTTTTTTTCAACATAATAGTACAACAAAAGATACTGAAAATGTTTAAATTCTTCTTGTTAAAGCAGGAGACTTATTCCCCAACATATGCAGTCATGCGCGATGGGAAGCCTCCTATACCTCAGAACATCAACTTTAAATCTTCAATCAAATGACTTGCTGCACGAAACAAATTAGCTTTAGGACTAAAACCATGACATATACTGAAAGTAAACTCTCAACTGTTAAAAGTCAAAAGGTCACTGATGCTGCAGTAAAAAGCTAGCTTGATGCATGGAAGGTGGATGGAGGTGACAGCGGAATGAAAACACTATTTAATTATTCTTTCATTCAGATGTTCCAATTGTCTCCTGGAGTGGGAGATAAAAGTTTATTTGATGGTTGTCTGTGCATAAGTGAGCTCACAAACATAGAATATTCTGAAAACTTTGGGGAGACCCTAGAGGATCACATGAGCCACAGGTTGAAGACCTCTCCACAATAAGGGAAAACATTTGGAGCTGACCGACATTGTCCATCAAAAAATTATTTTCTGGAAAGTCACTGATCCGATCCCCTTTCAGATAGATCGTGGCTGTATGTGGCCCCATTTCCTGAAAAAGCGCCGGACACGCGAGCTCTAATTGGTCAATTTGCGCGCCTTAAATGCGGAATGACTTGAGAGGAGAACAGGGGGAGGACTGTGTCTGTGGCCGCGCGAGCCGCCCCGTCCGTATCAATTCCTGCCAGTGTGAATAAAATCTGCTGTCAGACATCAGATCGGGGAGCCGCTCTCCGCGGATCTGGAAGTTTTGGTGTTAAAAGGAGCTGCGGGGACTTTGTCCGCCGCTCGGTGCAGCGGATGACGGACGCCCCTCCTCTGCCTGCCCCGGTCGGGTAAAAAGGCGCATGTGTGTTACTGCTGTGATGTGGAGTTGAGCCGCATCCAGACGCACTGGCCGCCGCTGGCTGATGCCCCCCTCTGCCTCCCTCCCTCCCTTCCTCCATCCTCATCTTGGTTGGTGTTGTGCGCAAAATCTCCAGCGCCGGACGGACGGACGCAGTTTGACGGCACAAACGAGCGGCACTGCGGGGGGATATCCAAGAAAGAAAAAAGAAACAAGAGCCCACCAAGGACAGACATGGATATTTAACCGGCGTTTGATTCTTTTTTCTCCAAATCTTTTTTTTTTTATTTTTTATTTTTTATTTTTCTTTCCCCACCTTGTGATGTTGCTCTTGCCCTGGGGGTGTTAATTGAACCTGCTCGATGTCTCTCATCAGTTTATAACCGAAACAAAATGAGGATTTCTTCTCGCGATTGGATTCTGTTGATGTTCTCTGGCTTTTGGGGACTGACAATGGGTGCTTTCCCGAGCAGCGTTCAGATCGGTGAGTGTGCGCCGCTGCGTTTTAAATCCAAGCGGAGAATAAATCATGTGAATGAATCTGTGGACGTCCTGTCTGCCGCCCCTGTCCTGCCGTTAAACACTGCTCAAAGTGGACGTTCTGCACATTTCTTCACCTGTTTTCCCCTGAAATTGGCTCATAAATATCCCATGCGGACTGTGTGCTGTGCATGTTTAACACACACACACACACACACACACACCTAATGCGCTTTGTATCTGCGGGTTAGAGTGTGTATCCCAGTGCACTCCGCCACTGCAGCAGATCAGAGCAGCAAAGTGTGTGTGTGTGTGTGTGTGTGTGTGTATTCCCTATGCAGACTGCCTGTGCATTGACTGCTGTTAACACTGGCAGACCCCGGTCCTGGCACTGCAACCTCACTCCCACAGGCCTTTTACTAACCCGCCGTTTGGCCTCTTTTTTTTCCCCCCTCTCCTCACTTACTCAGTTTTTAAAGAATCTCCATATTTTTACCCATCAGTTTAACTGTTTGTTATGAGAGGGAATCAAGGTGATGTATTCCCGTTTTTTCCATTCCACTGGCAGACACATTGACTTGTTTGATTTAAAAGCGGGGAACTGAAAGAAGGGCAAACTGTGACCTCCAGTTGTTGATCATCACAACCTCTTTCAAAAAAAAAAAAAAAATCAATCTCACAGAAAAGCAGCGATTTCCCCCTATTATCCTGCAAATGTCTGGGATTCTTTTTTTTTTTTGGAAATTTGAGTTGATGTTGAACCCTGTATTCGCTCTCTCTGACTTTAGTTTTTATGTGGGCTTACCCTCCGCTGCACCCTGTGCATGTGGCAGAGTTGAGGCACATCACATTCAGTCAGCCTGATGGAAAATGACAAGCTGTTCAAATGATTCTCCTTGTCCTTTTATATCAACGCGATACACGAATCCCCGGGCCCTTCATGGAGGTGAGAGGTCAGGGTCTGTTACAGAATAGCACCCCGATACAAGTGAGGGCACTGGAGCCGGGCGAGAGTGTGAGCCTGCATCTGCATAACTGCTGTGAAACATGGGAATAATCATTTACTCATGAGTGAAAGGAAATTGCTGTGATTGAATTGACATTTCTTTTAAATTATAACCACTCTTATTATCATTTAGCGAATAGCTTTCCTTCCAATTATGGGAAATGGTGTTGGTGTAATCCCCATGTCATCATATTTTCCATCTTAGGCCTAGTTGACCTCTGGGAGTGTGAAAATCCACACGGTGTCAGCGATCTCTCCCCCACGCGCCTTCATTTAACATTTTACGGTATTCAGCCACAACTGCAACACTCTATCTGCCCTCAGAGAAGGCAAATATCTCTCCAATCAACACTTGTCAATTTCAAATAATTGCCACTGAAGAATCAACACTTATTAGCTGCTGGGAAATGTGTTGTGTACACATGCCTGCTGCACGGAGACAAGTGCACAAATACAGTGGTGGCTAACGAGACCCAGAGCTGCCAAAGAATTATTCTCACTCCAGCTGCATGATATTATGTGGATTTGTTATAGAAGCTCAGCAATTTGTCAACTTGGTCATTCTTTTCCTAATTTTTCTTGTTCTTGAATTCCATCCCATGGCCACAAAGTTTGAAACAATCAGGAATGTCAAATGATTCCAAATTCTTACTGAAAATTTTTGAGAAATATCGTCAGAATGATAATTCCCCCTTATGCCCTGGTTACAAAGTTTAAGAGCTGCAATGAGGCCGGAGACTTTGATGGCATGTATTGGAAGGAGGGCAGAGGGCTTCTTTAATGAAAAGGTAGTTCATCCAGTATGAAGAAAGCCATAAGGTAGCAATCAGAGAATAATACTCTCAGAAACGGCCAGATGGCTTGATTCAATACATTCACTTGCAACAGAGAAAATGATTGCTTTCAAGCAGCAATTAACATTCGTTTAGTCTTCTGGAATAAATTGCAGGTTGACACCTTGAAGTTCTGATCTTGAGGCTTCAACTCTTCAGGTGTGATTTTCTGAGGTTCCTCTGGTGTCACTACTATCTTGGATCGACTGACGCCATTTAGTTCATCACAGCAAAATTTCCAGATCTTATCTGGTTAAATAAATGACCAATATTAATTAACCGATACAGCCAGCCACACCAATTCTGGACATAATCTGGTTAACTGACCACAAGTGTCAGCTGAGAGCAAATGCAAATTGAATGAAGCATTCAGAGGGTTTTTTTTTTTTTTTTAAGTCACCCAGCTTCTTAAATGAGGAAGTTGATGACGGAGGCAGTGTGACTCATTGGGATAGAAAATTGATGCCATTGATTCCATTCCTGTTAACCCTAGGTGACCAGTCGAATTGGATCTGTTGGAGGATGCTGGTTCACTCCGCTGAGCTCTGCCAACCAGAACTGAGTCAGCTCTGGCTCCGTCCATTCAGTCTAAAGGCGCAGGGTATAGGCGTATGGATTTGATCCAGTTTAGCTTGGGTAAATTAGCCACATCAGAGCCGACTATTGACTACTGTGTGGTGACGTTTCCTGTGTTGGACTGGTGATCTGCTCAGACTATACCCTGCTTTAGTGTACTTGTCATCAGCTGGGAATGCCTCCAGACATTTTATACAGGATGGGTGGATGGATGGGTTGTGACCTCTGATTGGGCAGAAAACAGGTTAAATTTTGGCATCAAACATGTTACAAGTCATATCACACCTAGAAGTCATTTCTAGTACATGAAAACCAATTTTTCTGTCTTAATCTCCTTTGTCACAGAAGTAACGACATCTCACGATGCAGTCCTTAAGACTTCTTCTAAACTAACAACTGTACTTTGAAAGAAATGCTGCAATAGAGGAAAAAAAAGGCAGTTGTGTTAATTATTGTGACAGGTGTTCTTCTCGTAGTATTTCTTGTCAGAGCATATTGATACTAACAACCACATTTCCATAAGATCCTGTGCTATGTGTGCTTCATTGGGTGATCATGCAAAGTGATTGTGATTTCAGTTTGCTTACTTTTGCGAAGAATAACACCATGAGCGCCATGACAAGCAAACATGAGCATTCAGATAAGGGTTGTGTGTGTGTTAGATCCTGTTTGCATGTGAATGGCCAGCTGGAAACTTTATTGCTCACTTGTTTGCCTGTGTTCCCCATGGAGTGATTGGATGGAGTGCTGAGGCCTCTCAAAGGCAAAATGAAATGTCATATCGTCATGTTGGACATGTTGGTGAAAGAGTTTATCAAACATGTTGGAGAGTTACAGCAAATAATTCTGACACTGCACAAAAATCTGGCAGGTAAAGGATTCTTATTTGAAAGTCAGTAGATAAATGTGATGGGGAGACAGGTGAGGAAATGCCTCTCTCCACAATAACAGAAGCATCTCTGCTGAACCACGAGGCAGTTTACACCTCCTTATGAAATGCATTAATAACAGATGCAGGCTTTTGCAGACATAATAAATCACATTCCATATCGCACCAGTGTATTGCATGATTTGAAGCATACATCTGCTATTTCACAATTAATGCTAGTTTTAGTAACACATGATCTTCAGTGCATGCTCTTTGTAGATCAGCTTCCACTTACAAGTGGACAACAATGCTTACTGCAAGTGACATTATATTTCAACCCATGTATAGCTTTTTTTAGTGTCCTTTTTAATATTTTTTGGAAATAACACACTGTATTGAAGGAGAGTGGTTCTCAATAATGTATAGCCGCTCTTTAAGGGGTGTGTTAAGCATATGTTCAGATATTCTTTGTGACTATAGCCAGTTTTTTAAGAGATCTGATTGTAATTGTCATGTAATGGAGAATCTTCAAATTGATTTAGAAGTATATTAGTATTCTTCAACAGCATCTTATAGTTAAAACCTTCACATACATCAGTGAACTTTGTATTAAAGGTTTGAGGCCCGTTTGGCCAGTTGTCATCACCTGGCAGACCAACCCTGAAGAGAACTCTGCTTTTGTTCCACCAAAATGAGATAACACTTTTCTGTTCATAAATCAGCTCTGCAAGCTGAAATCTCATTACATTGTTGGAGCCGAGAGATAACAAGAATGCCTGTTACATCCCGCGTGGAGCAGTGGAAAAAGAAGGTTGGAGTAAATTCCAAAACCTGCGATCAGATGCCATTTTTCAGAATCATCGGGTGGTTATGGGGGCGCAAATGTTCATGCTACAACCACCACGGTCTGGCTTTTGGCAAGCTTTATGTAATCTAAGAAACTTCAGCGTGAAGCTATTTTGTGCTCAGTCCAATTCTGTTGCATTGAAATGAAAGTCATAGGTCTGAATGAGCAGGATTTAGGTCAAAGCTGGAGTTAATCTTCTCTTAATCAGGAGTGATTAGAAAAGGATATACTTGAAATGTGCACAGGGCATTCCAACTGATTGGTGGCCAAGACATATAAAATGTTCCTACCTTTTTTTTCCCCTCTCTGTCTTTGTTTCTTTTGCAAATCATGAATTAACACAAACTGACGCCAATTCAATGAGAAACTTTCACAGAGGGAATTAGATGCAAAACAGGGTTTTGATTTACATGGCCAGATTTAACAGAGAAGCAAAATATTCTCCAGTTTATGTTTTAAAGAGGTCAGCCATAGAAAGAACACAGTGGCATTTTGCTATAAATGACATTTACAGTGTCTCATCCCAAGAAATATACCCTTAAGACGGCTTTTGAAATGTGAAACAAACTGCTTCAAACCTAAAACACCACTGACATTTGCACAACCATGAATGGCTTAGTTGAGATCTTCGTATATGAACTAGGGAGCAGTGTAGAAAAAGGACACGGGGGAACAAAAGCACGATTTTATCTCTGATGCCAAGCTGATCCATGACACTGGAGCTGCTTGTGCATATCAAAACTAAATGAAAAGCTGCTTTGATCCGCAAGTGTATTTGCTGAATATTATCACTTCATTGCTTTCACATCCCTTTGTAAACCTAAATATGATTTACTAGAAAATTGGGAATATGTTGTGTTTTGTGTACCATGCGTTTTCATACTTTATTTAATATGTTTTTAATTTAAATGCATCAATCAGATGAACTGACTGAATTGAAAATATATCTTATATGCAATCTATAGCCCCTCTTTCAGTGTTTAGCATAACAATTCACTCATGTATTAAACGATTGTCATCAGTGTATGATAATTAGTTTGGCAAAGATATTTCCTATATGTCAGATAAATTGAATTCTTGCCACTAGGCTGAGTGACGATTAAGAGGGGACGTGCAGGATTGAGGCGTAAAGACTGAATTTTCAATTACAGTTTGTTGACACTTTGATTCGCTGGGCCAATATTGTTCTTTCCCAACATCTTACACAATGAAAGGTGCTTTATGTCAAGCTTTAATGGGACAGAGGTCACTCTCTGACCACATCAATTTCGTGAAAATCTCCTAATATTTAGTTGAAAGTGTTTACAATCCTGGGCCAGGTTTCTTCTCTATTACCTGTAAGACCCGAATCATGACTGAGCTGGGAAGGAAAAGGCATGTACTGAGGATTGTGGTGCTGGCTGGTCAAGCCTTTCGATCCAGACTTATGTTGGTCGGAAATGGCCAAGATCAACATCTAAGACATATGACAGACATGTTTGTGTTCACTTACAAAGATTTCAATTGGTTCTTACATCTTGTGCCAGGTTATACGTTTGTCTTCGTTAGTAAAGTATGGTGGATTTATGATTTACATGGTAGCTCTACCATGTCCAACAGCTACTATCTCTATTCCTATTCTTACTCCCAGATGAATCATAATGATTTCTGTAATCATTTCACTTTCCCAAGAGTGCTGTCTTATGGCTGACATTTTTGGTTCAGAGTGAAACATCTGCATAAATAACTACTCTAACATTTATTACAGATGTTCCTCTCTGCAGGTGTTGGGATAACCTTGAAATCCAGGCTCTCTTCCTCCGAGCCACTGGTTTGCACATTTTAAATAGTTTCCAGCTGAAACAAGCCTGATTGGAATAAACAGACAATTATCGCGCTAAACACACAACCATGAAAACAACCCCTGTATTTGACTGTATTAGAGAATAAAGGGCATTTCCTTTACATCTATCAGTGAGTCCAAATAGATTTTTCTCCTAAGCCACTTTATGCACGTTAGAGTTGCAGATGGACTGGAGCTGATCCCAGCTGTCTGGGTGCAGGCTGAGTCCACCGTGCACAGAGCGACAGTCCATCACAGAGCAAATTCACATCTACTGGCAATGTATGCTCACCAAATTAAAATGAAATGCATAAGTTTTTAATGACAAGCAGACAAAAAAAAAAACAAAAAACACAGGTGCATTGTGAGAACATGATCATTTCACACAGAAAGTTTCCTAAAGGAGGATTTAAACCTTGGACTGTCACACTTTGAAGGACTGAACTGTTACTGTGAAGCTCCTATTTATGGCAAAATAAATAAATAAATAAATAAATACTCCTATAAATCTCACTCTATACTAAGAAAATTGGTATTTTATGCATGTAGGCTTGGTAATGTTAGTTTTATGACTAAGTAATGGCCTTCAGATCCGCTACCCTGCTAACAGACTTTTTATTTCTGTATCCTTCAACCTTTTGCAGTCAGTGACACATGCTCTCGTGTCATCGTATGATTGAAGCTCTGTTGAAAGGGCTATCACACAGGAAAACACTCAAGTAGCTTCTTTTCAAGGGTACCGGGAAACAGTGCACTTTATTTCTGGGTTCAGAGGATCTGGTGCCCATATTAGACCCAAAGGAGGCTGCAGGTGGCAAAAGGCTTAGCTTAATTTGACCTGAGGTGAAAATGACTCACCGTAGATGACTTGTAACTCCTGTGGTGTCATTCTATCTAAAAATATTTTCTTGTGTCCTGTAGTACTGGGTGTTTCAAAAACAAGCCTGCTATCAGCAAAGTGGTTGAGTCCATTGCCATTAGATTTTTAAGGGGCAATACTTTGGGTGATAATTATCAATTTAGACTCTCATCTTAATATTTCCCTCTTTGAAAATCCAACAAAATGAGGAATTAACCTTTAAAACACAACTGAAAGCATAAGAACAGAGGTCACATTACGCGGGTGATCTTATCCCCGCCTGGTTGTTCGGGGGGAAGCTGCAAGTGGAGGCATCCTTCATCTGACACCAGGTGAGAGTCGCCTTCAGGCTGCGGCGCAGCAGCTTTTCGGGTTCACCTCAGTCACCTGCCCTCTGCATGTGCCAGTGCACGCACTGGTGTGAATATATTGGCAGTCGCTGCTCTTTAGGTGGGTCGCGGTCGATCGGAAAATTCTGATGTGTTGCCCGACAGCGGAATAAAATCAAGCTGGAGGAGCGGCGACTCGGCAACTATTCTGCCCACATGAGCAATAAGCCAGCAGGATGAATCTTTTTTGAAAAAGCATAGGTTATCCTTATGTCAGTTCATGCAAAGGTGTGCAATAATTTTCAGTAAATCATTGTTTGTGTTGACTCTCTTCTTTCTCCTCGCATCAATGTGTCAAAAATGATTCAGTGAATTTTCTGCTTACGTCTTCTTTCAAGGTTCAAGGTATCGGCAGTGATGACAGATCTGTTTATAGCTTCAGTTCCAGTTGTCGGTAAGCTACGGGAGACAGTTCCTTATCGCTCGTGTGTTTCTCTCTCTTCAGGTGGCCTGTTCATCAGAAACACTGATCAGGAGTACACCGCCTTTCGTTTGGCGATCTTCCTGCACAACACCAGCCCGAACGCCTCGGAAGCCCCATTCAACCTGGTGCCTCACGTGGACAACATCGAAACGGCCAACAGCTTCGCCGTCACCAACGCCTGTAAGTCTGCCTCACGGCTTTGTTTGCGTGTTCGTGTTTCTTCTGTTGTTGATGCTCATCTTGACTTTAAGGTTAAATTATGTTGAGATAATGGGTTTCATATGAAGAATTCCACATTAATGACATATTTAGGTTGGCGTGTTCCCCTCTGAACAAGCCCCTGTTTGTGTGGCAGCACAGTCGATCTACCACAACACGCCAGCAGGGACAGGAACTGTACACACAAACACCAATCACACACATTGCCATGGTTAGATCTGCTAACGGGAGTAGGCAGTGATTTTTAGAGATGATCCCCGGGGAGCCGTCTTCTTTCTTTCCTCCCCTCATGCTCACTCTCATCTCAGTCTGAGGCCTTTGTGTTTCTGCAGGGCAGTGGACGTCCCCGCAAAGACCATAAAACACTTGAGCCTGATGTCTTCTGCTATCTCTGGTGTGATCTGGTGTTAAAAAAATCAATGGCTAAATTAAGCAGTGAATGAAGTGCTTTTATGTGTGTTTGGTAATTGAGGGGCTGTCCTGCCAGTGAGAGGACGAGCGCTTTGAAATGTTCTGCACTGTGTTCAGATGGAGATAACTGAGTATTTTGGTCAGTTTTGAAGCATTCTCTGTTGCATTTGTTTGCAATTTTACAGAATGACGAGTCTTTGAAATACATCAGGTGCTGTCATTAGAATTTTAGGAATTGGTGATTATACCATTGATTTCGCTTTAATGATCCTATCCTTAGTGGTTAAAATGTAGCACCAGTTCCAAACTGTTTAGTACCACCAAAGAAAAAACAGCAATGGCAACAACAACAAAAATGCACGTCTGTTTGCGTAGATTTGACGGCCTGAAGACCTCAAGATTGAGAAACATTTTTTACACCCTGGTGTCTTTTTAACCTACGAGCTATATTTACCCCGTTACAAGAATACAAGCTGTATCCCAGTAATCTGTGCCGACTCCAAATAGCAAATAAGAAACTTCAGCCCCTGTCTGTAACATAATATATCTGGATTTCTCTGCAGGGATCATTCAGACTGCTGACACAAGCATTCAGCTCAAATGCCTGTGTGTAAATAAAACCAGCATATTCGTAAGGGTTTTGCCCGTTGACCTTTTATATCAAATTACAGGAAATAAAACTGCATTGATCTGCGAGCGAAAAAGAGCGGAAGATAGAAATAATTCAAGGAAAGCTTGGAAAGTGGGTTATGAGCACGAGGAATGAATATGAGATGAGGAATTAAAACAACTGCAGTGTGATGTAATGTGTGTGCATAAAGTAAAGTGTATGCAAAGGGTTTATATAAATACGCCTGTGTAAGTATGCAGGTCATACTTGCAATATGTTGAAAAGTAAACTGAGGCAAATGATCACATTTGGTAATTTCTTGCAAACTTGCAATGGGATTTTAATGACAGCAGCAGAGAACATTACTGAAGAGTTTCGTTATGCACGAAAACCTGTGCTGCTTGAGTAAGGATTAAAGAATCTTAGAAAATTAAGACATGGTTTCATCTCTAATGATGAAAAACACATTGTTTTTTTTTTTTTTAACTGATTATTTGTTAAGTGACCTAACCATTATTTTTTTTCTAGTTTTCGATAAAACCAGCTGTTGTGAGTTGTGAACATCAGCAAATCACATAAAAATTCAGAAAATAACACATTTGTTGCAGGGCACTGGCACATATATAACATATTTGACTGTCAGTCAAATATGTAAGACTGTCAGAACAGATGGATAGATTTACAAAGTGTTAAAGTGCCCAATTACAGTGCCGTTCACTATTTAAAACAAATTTACATCTGTGAATATCTGCATTCAAGCTGCGTTTGAGGTTTTTTTTTTTTTTTCCATGAGGCTGTTAATAGCGCTGTGTAATTTCACAGAAATGAAGATGCTTGAAGAGACCAAGACACTGAGATTTATTCAACTCAGGCTCCAAACAGGGTTGTTGCGTTCATCCGGTCAATTCAGACCCCAAAGTGACGCAGTGAGACAGAACGCCGCTGCTGGACCGAGCCATGTAAGAGGAGAGCAGCAGCTGTGCTATTGTCGGAGCATGGGTGGGAGTAAACTGTAGATTTCCCGGAGCAGAAATAAAATATGGGGCTTTTTCACCTCTGGTTTAATGGCTGCACAGTCACAGGAAGTCAGACTGCAGCTCATTGATTGGCCAAGCCAAATCAGAGCAGAATTACATGAGCCAATCAATGGCTCTGATAGCTCTGGGCCAGCGGGGAATCTGAGATCGAACCACATTGCGAGTTTTCACCCCGTTTTACATTTCCCAGTGTCTTTATTCCTTTTTTCCTTTTCTCCTCCCCTCGTTTCAGTGTTATCAAAGGCCCCTCAGATAATGGTTATGAATCAGCAGAGCTGCCGTGTGACGTTTAAGGGCACAGCGTACATTTGGGAAGAGCAGATGAGAGACGGAGCTAATTTGTGAAGAGAGATTAGGCCATTCAGCCGCTCTGCGCGCCGCTGTCAGGAAGGCTGATGGGGATAATTGGAGGGAGGACGGGGACAAATGTTGTTGTATGTTCCCATTGTCATTGATAATCATTTTGCGGACGCAGACACTCTGATAAATTCTGCTACATTTGTTTGATTTACAGTTTAGGCTCCTTATTACTCACAGTGGGGTTACTGGAGTTATTGCCGTCATACTATGACACGAAGCTACTGAAATGTATGAGGTTTGGTCTTTTAAAACTTAAAAAAAATTCTCACATTTAGTTGTTTATGCAGTGATGTTCTGTAATGCATCACTGTGATCATCTGTATAATTACATTTAAACACTGAAATAACGGCGGAGCCATTAATTAGTGTCTGTGTTGCAGCAGTGGTTTATTGTCTCTGACTGGCTGCAGTAAAAATTAGACTTCAGCTAACAAATAAGCTTTAAATGAAATCAATCACTGCAAATTAATCTTTTGCTTGAAACAGTAACTTAAAACTTGAGTTGGTACCACAGTGTAGAAACATAGCATGTGCTTAAAAACTTCAAATACAACTCATGTTTTATCTGAGTTTTAAGCGAAACCTAGAAAAAAAGGAAGCGTTTTATACTTGGGTTTCAATATGTTTTTGAGGAAAGGCAGGCCAACAGGTTTATGCCAAAAAAAAAAAAGAAAAACCTCAAATCAAACTTTGAAGAATGAAAACCATGTTGAAACATTTAATGACAGTGATTATGTTTATTTCATTTGTAATTTTTTCTCTTTGTTTCTTGACAATTGTTGAGATTTTCTTGTGTAAATGCGCCTTTCTTTAAATCCTTTTTAACTTTAATAACGGTTTTGATCTTGTACCTCTGGTGAATGAGAGAGAACGTCGCCACAAAGCATCCCCGACACCAATTATCAGATATTGTGAATGAATCATGACTCGACGATGAAGAGGTCACAGCAGGGTGACGTGTTCATTGTTCCTTGGACAAAATGCCGTATTTTCTCAGTTTTTTTTTAATGAGGAGTTCCACTTTCGTCAAGATGAAGTCAGAGATGGCCCGACAATCCAATCAGGTGTGACTGAGTTTTTGCAGGTTGCAGCATAGTGATGCCCCAAAAAGAGCTCCAGTCAAACTTCACAAAATAGAAGCCTTGATTTATCTATGGCAATTTTGACTGTTTCACTTGAAACGTCAAAGAAAAAGTAAATTTCCTTTTTTTTCTCCCAATAATGCCGTATCTATGTCTACACACAGTTTCAAACTTCAGTCATATATTGTGAATCATTTTTAAAGGGGTCAGAATGTTAAAAGTGTTTCTTCATGAAACTCTTGAAAATCAAAAAACAAGCAAAACCAACAAACAAACATTGGCTTTATTTTCTGTTCATATCTCATAGTTTTAGCAAAGAACCTCAGGATGTAAAGCCAACATGATTTGGGTTTTTGTTCAAACGTAGCAACGTTTTCACAGGTGTTTCTCCACAAAGTGCGAAAGAAGCAGCATGCAACATGAGGGCTTTACATGTATTTTTGATTTTTGAATGAAGTTCTCTAAAAAATAATAATAAAAAGAAAAACAATAAAAACACCGATAAACCACAGAAAGCTTCTCTGAAGTTATAAATCTTAAAATGAATTCTACATTCTGAGCATGAGCTCCTCCAGTATTTTGCACCATTTCAACACACAGCTGATATTCTGTATTCATATGGAGGAATGCACTCCATGGATTTTTCCTGTTGTATCACAAGTCTGTCAGACAGAACTGGGTGTTATTAAATCAGCTTGCACATGCTTTTGCCTTCAGCATCAAGTTTGCACCCATCAACATTCAATTCTCAAGAAGATCGGGGTAATAAAAAGATCTCCAATCAAACCTGATATGTTTAAATTTGCAGAAAGATCCTCTTTATCTCTTTATTACTCTGCACATTTTTTTTAATCTTGCGTACTGGTTCTTGTATTTGTTTCTCTTTATAGCAAAATGAGACCCATTCATTTTGTTTGCAGATTTCAGTCAGTCTGCTTTTTTTTTTTTTCTTTTTTTCCAAAGATGGTGTTAGCAAAGACTACAGTCTACGGGTGTGAGATGGAAATTCCCTGTCTCTCAGATGCGTGGAAAGCTTGCAAAGAAAATGCCAAATCAACAGACTGTCTGGTTTATTATGAAATACTGAGCCAGCATGACGATCGTTTCATGGATCTGTGCCTTGCTGTCACAGTGCCACTCCCGGTGATGTGCAGAACTTTAGGACGGTCGGAGCGACTTCAGTTAGCGCCCGCGAGTCCTTGAACCTGAAAGGCATCATGACTGTTTGTCCCTTTGATGTGAGGAAAGCCTCCTCTGGGACTTGAGGCTGAAAGTCAGTGAGAACATCCAGGTGTTTCAGACAACAGCCTCTGAACCTCGTCAGAGGAAATTGGCAGAAAGTCAAGGCGCTCTGATCGCCAGCATTGGCGTTACGCTGAAGAATTTGGGATATCCCGTATATTTTCAGCACAACACAGGGTTTAGACTGGGAAAAAAAATATCACGCCTGAGAGATTTAACATCAAAAATACTTCACTGGATGATTCTCAAAGCACAGATTTGCCTCAATGAAGGAGAATGAAAATGAGGATGAAATAGGAAGCGGATAATAAAAAAAAAAAAAGAGAGAGAAAAGGAAAGAGGAAGTCTTCTATTTTGGGGACAGACTGAAATTGTATTCAGTGCTTAATGAACACTGAGCTGAATAACAACACCCTGTAATGGATGTATAATAACTAAAGTGAATAGACGAAAACTGAAGGTACACCACAGTTCGGCTTGCTTTGCATTAAAATGCAGGAATGGCAACTATACAAGACACAAAACCTTTGTTTATCCGTACTTGAATGAGAAAAAAAAAAATGAAATCATAATATCTCTGACCTTCGTTTCACCTTCAATAAACCAGATTTGCTATTTCTGTGCACTCTATTGGAATGAGGGTTAAATTAAGATTTTATGGGTCTTTTTTGTGTTTGCCTTACTCGTTAGTCTATTTTTTTTTTTAGCAACATTCAGGCTGCAAGCTTAACTCTAATGATCCTCTCACCCTCATGGCTTCATTAGATGAACAACGTTGTTCGATGAGTCAGATGTAATTAAAAACGTCCCGTGTGAACGGTTAAAGCAGGTATTTGAAATTGACAGCTTGACCACAGAAATGTGGCGTCTCCTCACCACCTCTGTGTTTGCGAGTACTTTATTGTAGGAGCAAGAATCCGCTGCTGCAGTTTCATGAAAAATAGGATTGACCCCAAAAAAAAAAGGGTTGGAGATGTTTGGATGGAAGTGAAAGGTGAGTGTTTTTTTTAATGATAGAGCAGCCAGTCAGTTGGTGCCCCACCCCCACCCAAAGGGTTTTTTTGGTGTGAGTTTGCATGTTCTCCTTGTGCATGTTTTAGAATTTAGAATTTTAGATTAATGGCCCTTGTAAAAATGCCCGGAGGTGACAGTATGAGTGATGACTGGAGAAGGAGCCCACGGTATCCATTCCTCGCCCATACTTAACTCCAACCTGGGAGTTTGAAGCTCATCCATCTTCTCCCGCTTTATCAGAGTCCTCACTTGTGCCGTACGGAACCATCGGCGTATTATTCCTCTCGCTGATCTTGTGTTTTGCGGTCACCTCTCCACCGCGTAGCCGTGGCGAGTGCAGAGGTGGAACGGGTTAGCCTGACCTCCTACACGCAGCCCCTTCGTTCTCCCTCGCCGAAACAGTGACATGTTAATCTGCATTGAGTCATTTATATGCAGCGTGGCACTCTGACTCACTTCAGATCAAGATAGCGAGCAGCCTGTGCTCCTATATGCTCCCGCGCCGCGCAGGAGAGTCTGCATTTTCCCCATCACTCACATGTGAACACTTGCCTTCCTTGTCCGTCTTTGAGCATGAAAAAGCTCTCCCCATTTGTGCCTCGGCGCTGCTTTAAAACCGCCTCTGAGTGTCTGCGGGCATGCACGCAAACAACCCGCCCGCGTCGCATGTTAGTCCTATTTAAGTCTATTATCTCTCCCTCCACGGGCTCCTTTCAGAGGGGCTCTTCTTCTCTGCAGTGCTGCCCTTTAAATGGCTGCCCGTGCCCCTCATTTGTCTGAGGATACTTCTGCGCGGGTGAAAATGCACGGGCCTTTCGGCGACGGATGGATGCTTGTGTATGCGCGCGTAATGGCTGGTGTTGGAGGAGAGAAAAGATGGAGAGAAAGAGATGAAGGGAGGCTGCTAATGAGAGATTAATGTGGTGAAGCAGGGAGGAAAGTGGAGGGTGAGGAGACGCGGGGGGGGTATGAAAGAAGAGGTAATGGGAAAAGGGAGTCGTTTTTTTTTTTTTTTTTAAAGAAGCCTTATCTGAAGGTAAAATGTAAGCATGACAAAACCTCACTGTTGTAAAGCAGTTCAAGCTATTTCTGCGTCTTTGAAAATAAAAAAAAAGAGAGAGGTCTCTACCTTTTGTTGCACGTGATGCTGCATCATTACTCATGTAATGCTAACTTTAGAAAACGTGTTTTGATAAAAACAAAAGTGCAACGTGTGTCACTGTTCCAGAGGGGTGAAATGCAAGGACAACGGCTGCAAAACATTACTATATAGATAAAGAGATAGCACATGTGGTAGCAAAGTGCTTCTGCAGAGATATTAGTGTACATACTATGGGCTGTATATGGCAGTCTATGAGATTTACTTTAGCTGGCATTAGAAGAAAAACAAATGAAGATCAATAATAGTTGATATTATTACGTATTTCATGTGTCTTTTTGATGAAGTCGCTTTAATCACTGTGCTGGGAGATATAATTCATCCCCCTTGCCATGAAAATGATTAAGAAAGAAGCTGTATATGCAGACCAGAGGGGACATTTCTTCCCCGTCGCCTCGTTCCCTCCCTGACAGTACAATGGAAAAATAGAGACAGACACAGTAATACAAGAAGATAACATAGCGGCAAAAAATATACAAATTTATATTAAAGGACGCAATAACATTCACTTTCATAACAATAAGGACTATAATAACAAGTCGCAAGCCTTATGTCCTCCTCTGGCAGGTCGTTCCACGGGCGCCGAGAGCAAAAAAGTCAGTTACCTTTAGACGACCTGAAAAACATAAAGACGCTGTGCCGAACAATGCAACTCTGAAAGATAATGGTGCAATCGTGAGTAATTGGGAGTTCACGCCTATCAGTGAGAAAATGCATCTGAATGCAGTCACACTGTTAAAAATGATAAATGTACACACGTCATGCATGAAAAAGGTTATTTCCATCTTGTTTTTTACTCATGAAATATCCATTAGACTAAAAAAAAAATGCAGGAAATAAATAAAAAGCTGTGCAGAAAATGTTCACATGTCGTGTCCAAACAGTTGGTTCCTCCTGAGCTTCAATTCATCCCCTTTTTTGTTGACGAGAAGCCTGTTTGTCTCTTCTCTGGACTCTAATAGCAGCAATAAAGTGACACTGCAGAAGGTGGCCATGCTGGTTATTTATTGTTATGTGAACGCTGTCAAGTGGGAAATGGGAGCTTACCAACTGGTAACAATCCTTTTTCTCAGCTACTTGAACACAGCATAATACATTTTTAATATATAACCACCAAGTTTTCAACCCTATGCAAAGGGAATCTAGGAAGGTGGCCAAAGAGAACAAAAGAACAAGGAGTCTGGGGTCAGCTGTGCAGAGCTTTGACTTTGACCTAAAGATAAAATACATTCTTAAACTATAGGAAAGCCAAAGAAATGACAGCTCAATGCTTAATAGCAAATAAAAGGTAAAGAAAAAAAGCTGTATTTAAAGCGGAGCACTGTGGAGGTCAGCAGGCTGGCTCCATCCTCTCAGGCCATCTTATTTCTTCCTCTCTACTCTTTTATAATGTAGATGATCAGATCACCTGACAGAAAGATGAAGGAAAAGGAGAAATATTTAGTCTTAAGTTATAGAAGATTAACCCACACAAGCTTAAACCAGAGATATTCTGAATGCGAGATGAGAATAATTACCACTAACAACACCAAAAGCCAAACTGTATTTTCTCTAAAGAAACTCCATTGCAATACAACAGTTCAGAATCCTGTCTGACTTTTACAAATTAACCAATAAGCGAGCAGTTGTGAGCTGTGTTTGACTTAAAGCAAACCTTCGGAGAGTGCACACACCCCGGGTTTGAGGGTTTTCCAGCGCGGCACTCATGAAATCCCAGATGTCTTTGAGTGCAAATAAATTCTAATCTTA
This sequence comes from Salarias fasciatus, assembly GCF_902148845.1. Lineage (NCBI taxonomy): Eukaryota > Metazoa > Chordata > Actinopteri > Blenniiformes > Blenniidae > Salarias > Salarias fasciatus. Next base: position 19,449,787 of record NC_043754.1, read on the forward strand.
AAAGTATTTCTTTGATGATTTCTGCTCGTTTGATTTTTGTCTCCACCCCTTCTGTTCCACTTCACCTCCCCCAGCCTCTGCGTCCTGATCTGTGCATTGGTTATATAAATGATCCCCTGAGGTTTGTGTGTGTGTGTGTGCGCGTGCGTGCGTGTGTGTTATTCGAGGTCGCACAGGTTCAGGAAGAACTCTGCAGAGACAACTTGCACTGAGCAACAGCGGACTGTTTAATGTGATCCTTCACATGTAGTTTGATTCATGAAATCGATACTCTGCCTGAAGTGTTTCAAGCATAGAAGTGAGTTTAAAAAAGATTACTGAGGATAAAGTGGTCTAACAAGATCTAGCAAAAATACTTGCAAAAGAATTTACAAAAATGCCTCCATTGTAGCTTTTTACGGCTCTTATTTATCAGCGATGACATTTACTTTGTTGATGAATCATTTTAATAGAAACAGTAAGTTTGTTTTAGAAGAGCACAGCATATAAAAAACAATGAATGCATTGACTTGGTGGCTTTTATCTGTAATAAATATCCTCTCACATGAAACAATACAGAGATAAACACAGTAAGTGTTGAAATTATTTTTAAAACGAATGAATGTTGCTCGACTGACGAGGAACATATCAAGGCTGAAATGTCACAACGTTTAACGGCAAAATGAAACTCGACTCTTGATGTGTGCGGCTTCCTCCACAGGTCCAATCCTAATGATGACTTTAAAAATAGCTTCTTCTCTCTCATTTAGCCGTCACAGAGTAAATCCTGTATTTGTGACTTCGGTTCAAATTGTCGGCTTATTTCTACTTAACACGACTTGTAGCTCTCTTTAATCTGTTTGATCTTTCACTTCTACCTGTATCACAGCAGCTACTGACATCTCTTTCATGCACACACCTGATCTAAGTCAGCAAATATGCTCGAAACAGACCTCTCTCATAATCATCTCGGCAATGCAACCTTTTGATGTTTATTCTACTATTTACACTTAAGTTGAGCAAGCTGGGTCATCGTCTTAAAGTGAGATATAATCTAGCACACAGATCTTAATAAAGTATCAATTCTTAATGTATGAAAATATTCCATTTAAATTAAATTATAATTTATTGGGCAAGAATAAAATTAAGTTTTGCCACAGCAAGGTTATTTTTAAGTAGGTGTTTTTGTGCTTTAAAAAGTTTTAGAGCATCTAATGAACCACTTCATGTCACCACAGTGTCCTTGTTTTTTTGTTGAATTTCTCTTTGCAGATAGAATTTTCTTTTCCTGTTTTTGTCATGAATCTGTCTTAAAAGACAACCAAGAAATTCATGTGGGATTGATGTTACTTTTGAAATTCAGCCAAGCTTAGAAGGGTTTGAACATGGCTGAAATCTCTGAGTTTTGTAATTAATTGGAAGGTGTCTGAAAGATCTGCACCAGACTGGGGGAAAAAATGCTGTGGAAGGGCAAGAGAATCTGTATTTTAACTCTGTCTGTTGATGTAAATACCGGTTGTTCTACACTTCGGAACCAACTGCTGATGCTCTTCTTTTTCTTGGGAGAACATTCCCCGAGGTGAGCTAACATCAGCTAATTTACAGCAGCACTCATATCAGATTAAATACAGCCGCAGCAGCGAAATCCCTGAGTGCACTGGAATGAGTAAAGGTGCTTTTTTTATTTCTTATAAATCCAACTTTTAATTTGTGTGGAGGAAGACTGTGTTATTCCCGCTGAAGGATTATGTGGTGTTGAACCAATTTGAAGTTTCCCTGACTGTTGTCAAGGGACAAACCTTTACCAGGGGCTTAAAATACACATCAGGGCCATCCAGTTCCGGCTAGAAGATAAACATATTTATAGTTTTGCAATTTAAAAGTTTCATAAAGCAGTCTGTCCTAGCACACGATGGTTTAAAAATGGTACAAATCCATATTTCTTCTACACAGCTTTATCCAGCTTAGGTTTGAGTCCATGACAGCTGACTATGAGTAAAGACAGAGAATATACACTGAGGACAGTTCACCAGTTCATCCAAGAACGAAGAGATTGACAATTCACATACATGCCTATGGCTCATAAAGGGCTTGATTTACTAAGATCATAAAGCGTATTGAATTGCACACTCACTGAATTAGGTCACGTATATTCCGTTTGTGTTTATTAGTTTTAGACGTATTCAAAATAGCCCCATTATTTTAGACCCTTTTTAGACGAGGGCGATCAGCTGGAAACGATATTGCTTCCACGTTAGTTTGCTTGTGCTCACCAGTGATTGGAAGGCGCACCGAGCCCCCACGAGCATATTAATGTGATTCTGCTGCATTGGACATGTCAAGGAAATTATGAAAGAAATTCGAGCCTTAAAGAAACTAAATAATCACAGTTTAACTGACAAAGCAATTCAATACAGGAAATTATTTTCAAAAAGTCTGTGTGCCGAATCCTCCCTCCTCGATCTGATAATATCCCGCTCAAGAAGTGGAAGACCCCCAGCATGCAGCCCGTATTCTAACCGACCACTCCCGAAGATGAGAGTGTTGTGTGTGGAGCTGATATTGTTGAAACTGTCAGTCAAACACTGACCTTCTGTAGCCGGAGCAAGTCTAATGAATGACTTCGGTGTTTGCTCATTGAAAAACAGCTGATGTGTGTCAACAGGCCGTGCCTGGCAATAAAAATAGAGATAATGCAATTCAGTCAGCTACCTAAGTTCAATTAGTTATCACGGCCTGTGTCATTTGACGGGGATTATCGAACATTTAGAAGCCATCAGGGGTGGGACGCCGCCTCGCCACCTTCCTTCCTCAATTAGAAATGTATTGATGGATATGAGGATGCTGGATGATGATGGATTTCCTTCAAACTAGGACAGCAAGTCACAGCATTTATGAATTAATCATTTTAGAATTTTTTTTCTTCAAACGCTCGCGTCTTTTGGTTTCTAATGCAACCGCACAGAGGCAAACAACGCCACAGTAAACAGCAGCTGATGACTTTCATTCTGCAGTGGAGGATTTGCTGTAGCAAGGCGTCATATCAGGATTCAGTGTATACGGGCTCAATATATTTCATCATGTGGAATGTATTCATTCGTTTTGCCTCATGATTTTTAAACGACTCAAACTCTGTTTTGGAAAGTGAGGATATGAAGGACAACGGAGGTGTTTCGTTTGTCCTGTAGTCAATTTTCTCTTATGACGGGACTTAATTCATCAGCACACTTGTTTGATTATAACCTTACCTTCACCTCATCAGGACTACTTTCAGACGACTTTGTCCTAATGTGAGTTTTTTTTTTTTTTTTTTTTTTACCCAACAGCACATGGAAAAAAAAAATATGGAGACCCAATGATGACTACTTTGACACTTCTTGTGTGACTCAAATTCTATTCATTATTCAGAAAGCATTTAGGAGTGTGTTCTTCAAGGTCAAATCGTTCACCCTTCCTTTCTTAGATTCTTATGTAAGCCTGTGTTACGAAGAACTGGAGGGACCTGTGTGCAGGAGACTTCATCTTCCAGCTCGAGAAAAACTAAAAACACAATGGCTGAAAAAGAAAACCGCACTAAGTTAATTAAGACATATTTAATTAATGAGTTAATCACAGTTTTTTCAGTAAAGTCAGTAATTCAAGAAAAATAATTTGAGCAAACTACACTTGCACCACAGGTACCACAAAAGGAGTAAATGGTCTGATTAGAATTTGTCGCAATTTACTGCATAGATTTACATACTAATGTCAAAATACTGGCGTCCCAGAAATGACTGGAGCTCTTTTGATCTTAGAAGTATGTTTCAAGTTCAGAATGACACCAGATATGCAGCAGAAGTTACGCTTTTACAAATGCAAGTAAAGATGTACTCAATAAAAAATATGACAAAACAGAAAATTCATATTTGCCCAAAAGACCCTCTAAAAATACACCACATGATTGGTACAAATTCAACACAACACATGTTTTGAGAAAGGTTGTATGTGGTTCTTCTTTATACAAGATTATTAAAATGAATCTCTGAAACTGTAGACTTTGGCTAGTTTTTATGCTGAAAGCTGCTTCTGCCTCAAGCAGAATCCAAATTCCTCCTTCAGGGCCAAGACTCAACCAGATGATAGAATCAGTGAAGTGAAATCTTGGAAACTTGAGTGGTTCAAGAAGGTTATTTCAACAATGATCAAACCCGGAATATCATGGATGATATTTTATATTATTGATGATGATGCTGAACATACTGTATGATATTTGGTCACTTTACAAGCTGGTCCTTCCTTTTTCTACCATGGTATGAGCACTCAACGTGTGGAGTTTAGTTTCCTCACAAACCTAAAAACAGCATATTGCTTCTAATATCGTTCCACTGTTTCAATTCAAGACTTCTTCGGTCCATGACGACCTTCACATAGCCGTATCAGTCAACTGCTGATATCAACATTGTTCGTGCGACGTTATCGTTAATGAAAGCCAAATGGATTGAAGCGAATTTCTCTGCGAGACAGAGACGCCCAGAATATTTTGAGGACTGACAGAGAGCTGTGGGGGTAGTGGGAGGGAAGTAGCAGCAGGTCTGCTCTCGGATCACAGTGAATAAGTCGTGTGAATTCACAGATGGGTTTTAACAGGAACAAACTCTGGCCAGGGGAGTTGTTCTCACATACAGCAGGATGCTGCTACAGCACACACACACACACACACACACACACACACACACACACACACACAAACACACACACACAAACACGTAATGCGTGCGTTGGAAATGACTGCGACTGTGATTTCAAGCTGCAAGCGATTCCGTTGGTGCGTACAGTAGATCCAGCAGAGACAGGATGGAAGGAAGGAGTCTGCGCCTGAAAGGACCCGGAACTCAATAAAAATACATGCAAGTGCCTCCATTATTTTTGTAGTGAAAGGTCATTTTTACCTGATCTCTGGGTTTTATTTGGTCTGAAAAGATTTTTCCTCTAATTTACAGCAGAACAATTTACCTTGTTAAAGAAAAACCAGCTCATCCACTTAACTTAAATCAATAACAGAAAAAAAAGACACTCTATCCTTGCAGCACTTGACATTTTTTTGAGCCAGTTTCACTAATTGTATGATATTCTCTACTTCCTCTACAATTTCTTATAGTTTCATCTTAAAAGTGAACTGACTCTGATCACACGGAGCCTCAGCAGGAGATGTCATGTCATTATTATGGCCCTCAGATTAGAGAGGACATGGGACCGGACGGCGGCTGAGCACCCTGCTCGGCCATCGCTGTGCGAGCCGAGTGTGTGAATGAGATCGAAATTGCCTATTGTAGTGAGAGAACGAAGGTGAGGAGGTGCTTTACAAGTGCAGTTCAATTTCATTTATGAAGGGGCAGTAATACCTGGAATTGTCTCAAGATGTTTCACAAAGGCCCGAGCTTAGAAATGCCCTCTGAGTATCGGGAAATAGAAGCAGGGAATAAAGCTAATTAATTTCCTCGGTTTTTCAATATTTCAAGGTGTTTAAATATAAAAATAGATGCTATTTAAATTCTCTTTGCACTAATGTGATCAGAGGGACGAAGGTTGAGAGGTTTAAAGATAAAGCTGAGGAGACCCTGTTAAGAGGAGAGATAGTGGATATACTGGACATCTTCTTAGATTATTACTTTGTTACACATGAAAACTGTTCTGCAGCTGCTGTCTCATTATGTCCTGCTAGCTCGTTTTACTCAACAGAACCTGCGATGTACTACATTAACAGAAAAAAAAATGAATGAACTAATAAATATGTAACCTTTAGCATTCCTGCCGCTGTCTGCACATTGGTAGTTCATATCAGCTGTGCCATTGGTTGTGTTTGTTTTCATTTGTCAGTTTCTTTGAAGAACCGGTGTTGGGCAGATGTCTGCCTGACTTCATAAGAATCTAACTCTGACTTGAGAAACGTGCATTAGTGCGTTTGCAGACTACAACACTTGATTTTAGCATTGGTTGATTACCTCACTCTGACACTTGAGTGAATCCATTTGGTTTTTAACTAACTGATGCCGAACTTAATGCTTGTTCATCCTAATTTCAGTGTGCTCTATTGGACTCACCCATTATTAAGGTATTCTAAATGAGTCAAACTAGAAAAAAGGAATCCAAGCTACTTTTTGAGGGAAATGGAAAACTTTTTGGTAAGTTGTGAAGTACTAATTTACACATATATACATCACTGTTTAACAGTAACAAAGTGGAAGAGATTGAAAGCTATTTAAAGACTGTTTTACAACCAATTTTGAAAGATTTTGTGACTTACTAAAGATGGTAGAAATAAACCCAAATGCAATATAAGTAAACTGTTAAAAAAATCGATAAAACGGATTAAATCCATGCTTGGTTTGCAACTTGTGGCCATAAAATGTCTTTCAGTGTGATCAATTTTTCATAGGGTTTCTATACATGTGTATCTTGTTGCCGCCACCTTTACAACATAGATGAATAATACATTACAATAAGGAAGTGGTGGAATATGAGCAGTGATTCAGCGTGTTGATATGATTTTTATTTAATGCTCTGAGAAACACCCGTATTTTTGGTACTTTGACAAGCGCAAAGCAAAAATCTTGTAGATTTGCACGATTTTCTCAAATAAAATCTTGTGAAAGAGCAGTGACTTTAAAGAAATGCTCAAGTTACCAAATACGGTCAGTTGTTCAATGACGGTTTACAGAAGCTTCACATCCTTACAGTTGGGATTTGATTGATTGCCTGCAACCTAATGAATACAGTAGATCATGAACAAAGTCTTTGATGGGTTTCTCCATCAAAGCACCTCTAAGCACATCGGAAATCTAATGAGCACTTAGCCAGACCTGCTCGTTGTTTGGACACACCTACTCATTTAACCTGTGGGTACATTAGTCACTTGTCTTCATGGTATCCACAGCAGCAAAGAGGTTCATTACATCTGACTGATGGTGCCGAATCACCTCATTAACATGAAGTGAAAACACTGCGGCGTGCCGTGCTGAGACGTCGTCACGAGACGCCCAAAACACCCCGATATCAGATGAGATTAGCTTCATGGAGTCCTTTTTGCAATCTCCCTCAGCATGCGGCACCTTTTCCCTCTGCATGCTGCTACTGTTTTGTGTGGCTGCCTTCCAAAATGTGCTGGTGCCATCGCAGATGTTTTTTTGTTATTTTTGTTCCAGGCCTTTAATCATAATACATTACCCGTGTAATCGGTTACATGGGCAGGAGGCTTGAGCTTGCTTCGCCGGTCTAGCTAGAGTTTTATAGCCGATGTAGCCAATAAAAATGTCATAATGAGGAAAGAAATATGGGGACAGATTTACCAGATTTCTAATTTCAAGGTTGACTTTTGTTGGTTTTGCTAGTAAAAATTCCACTGAACCGTGGAGAGAGTTAGTTCATGTCCAATATGTGGGACAAGCATTGAAAAACACAAGTATGATCACAATATTTGATTTGAATTTCAGGATACTGTTGCTGCGCGTGAGTGGAGGGAGGGGGCAACACAGATTGTTACTGGACGTTGTTTCCGGGATTTCAAGTTTAGTGAAGTGATACCTGTTGGTTCTGTATTTCTGCTGTTGTTTCATCATCATTCCTTCTTATTTCATCATCCATCACTGCCCTTCTCGGTGCCGGTTGTGTTGTAACTGACACCGTGAGCGAGAGGGATGTTGCGGCTGATCGCACCCCTCTGTGTTGTAAGATGCTTTCGTGTACAAGCAAATAAATCCAAGTTCAGACAAGACGCACTGATCTGTGTATAGCGTGCTCTTTCTACTGTATTGAAGATGAACTCTTCGTGTTTGTGCCACCCCCTGTTGGCCACAGCACCCTTAGAGTCGGCCTATATTGTCTAATGGGTCGGCCAGAAGATCCACGAAATCCGACAAGAATATTTCTTACTGTGAGTGATTACCACTGCATCAGTTTTTTTCATTCAATTTCAAAAATAATACTTGAGAGAAAAGAAATCGGCGCTCGTAGTTTTGATGCACACACATATGTATTCGACTAAAGTCTAAGATGAAGCCGCGGTGCACCTGTTATCTGTTCTGCGGTAAATGTTTCGTATTCTAAGCTCCTGCTTTTCCTTGACTTTGTTAAACAGCTGCACCGGGTCAACAGGGTGCCTTGTCGGTGTTGAAGCATCCCACACAAATATTTTGCGTCTTCACGGTTTACTTTCACACGTTCCCATCAAGCTTATAACACCGCGTTCACACATTCATACTGCTGCTGGACAACAACTCCTGAAAAGTCCAATTCTTCATTTTATTGCGGTGCTTAGTTAGAATGACCATGTTTTCACTGAGGAATTGATTAAAATGTATTTTGTCAATCGTTTGAATTCGGGCATTTCATATTAGACTTTCATTTCATCAATCACACAAGATAACTGGAGTGTTTGTAGTGAATCCCGGTTATTTTTGGCATATCTTGTGACGTTCTTTTGGTTTGTATTCCTGTTTTTTGCATTTTATGTTTATTTTTGTGTGTTTCACACATCTTTTTATTGTTTTATTTTTGTGAGTGTGCTCTTTGTTCTTCCATAAAAAAATTAAAAAAAAATTGTATTTAGTTTTTTTCAACATAAGTTGTTGAAAAGAGTAAAAGAGAACAAAGTGATAGAGGCTTGATTAAACTAAAAAAGAATTGCTTTGGTATTTCAAAAAGCTGCACAGTGAATAGGACTCCCACCTCACAGTGACAAACCCTGGGTTTGAGTCTGCTTGGTGTTTGCATGTTCTCCCTGTGCGTGGCTTTTCTTCTGGCACTCCAGTTTCCTCCTACATCCTTGAAACATATTTGAGACTTGGTGGCTGCATATGCGTGGATGTGTGTGAAAGGGTGTTTCTCTCTGCTCGTAGTCGGACGGATTGGCTCCAGTCTGCTGTGTCCCAAGGACTGAGAAAGTTTTACAAAACTTTGCATACCTCCATGTGTGTATAAAACTATTTTATAATCCCATGAAAACTTCGACACAATTTCTTGTTGTTTTTCTCCCACATGCCCTCCGGTGCCGACTATAAAAAGAAGCAGCTATATATTTTACTCGCACATGAGTATTACCCTGCCACAGTGTCCTACAAACTGCAGATTTCACCTGACTCAGTCTTAACAAAAATATAACCACTTTCTTGTTAAGCAAACTCAACATCATGGTCAGTTTGAAATGTCTTGTCAGGAGTTTGGCGCTTCTTTCAAACCGAGATCAAGAAGCTGGTTTTGTTCTGGTCAATAGCCTCTGGACATTCACATAAAACCAAGATGTGTGATGTTTTTCCCCCTTAACACCAACATGACAGAGGTGTGATAGACACTCTCATCCATTCAGATAACGTTGTTTTGATGTTACAGTAGCTTCTTCTGAAGCCGCAGCAGAGGTGGGACTATTTGTTCTGCTTTTCTGCCTCCATAACAGTGAAAAAAGATCCAATTGAAACAAGGCTGGGCTTCACAGAGCTCAGCCATTCAGTCACCCATCTTTTATTCCTTATTATTTTATACACGCCTTCATACACCACCACTCACACGCAGTTAACCCTACAGGCATATCCTTGGACAGTGGGAGTGGACTCACATGGACTCACAGACTCCTCATGCTCATCAGAACTTGATTTCCACATGTTTGTCGACACAATTTTGCCTCACTGCTGTTTCCAATCAGCGCGAGTCGTGTAAGTACAGCGGTAAAATGGCACCTTCAGCGCCGCAGCTTTAACGCCTCCCCGTCGATCGATCGCCCGTGTTACGTCAGTGTGATTCAGTGACACTCCCCAGCCCTTCACAGCCAACAACTGCGTCTCTATAGGCAGACTCCTATCAGAGCCCACCTCAGCAATTAGCCCCCCACATCCCCACCCTGTGTGTGTGTGTGTGTGTGTGTGTGTGTGTGTGTGTGTGTGTGTGTGTGTGCGCACACGACCTTTCACCTGATGCTACTACTGCTCTGTCTAATGATGAGGCTATTATTAGAGCAGATGACTACTAGTCGTCGATTCCCAACAAGTCAGTCCCCCTCAGTGTGCCTGTGTGTGTGTGTGTGTGTGTGTGTGTGTGTGTGTGTGTGTGTGTGTGTGTGTGTGTGTGTGTGTGCCTGTGTGTGTGCCTGTGTGTGTGCCTGTGTGTGTGTGTGTGTGTGTGTGTGTGTGTGTGTGTGTGTGTGTGTGCGTGTGTTTGTGTGTGTTGCGTTCTGGACAAAGCGGCCGTTGGATGGCCTCAGCGTTTGAACTCCCTCCAGCAGGCTACCAGAGAAGAACCGCTGATTGCAACATGATTGGTCAATTATTGCGCTTTTCATCACACCAGATACACCCCTTTATTGGTGTGCGGACAGAGGGAGGCAGTAGATGAGCTGATTAGGGGAAGTTAGACATTTTTGACTGCTGTGCATGGCAGCTCGATACGCCCATGGAGAATGACTGAAATGACGGACATGATGACTGTGATTGAGTGCAGAAAATGCTCTCGGTATAGTCGCTGGCAAAAAGGAAACAGAGGGTCGCCGAGGCTGGGAAAGGAATCTACTGTAAAAAAAGGAATGAATAAAAAAAAATCTCCGAAAATCTAGCATGACTATGCTGATACTGTTCAAATAGGCAAACGGTAGAAACTGTATCCTTTGGTAGTTTTGTCCAGCTAAAGTGAATGAATAAATGAAAATGACTGAAAAACACATTGATCATGTCATTAACCAGGATTGGTATCGTGTGTTTTTGGTATGTCAGCTTGTTTCAATCACATTTGCTTTTAAATGCGATAAGCCTTGATCAATCGGCTCCAGAGTCGTGACGGCTGCAGCAGATTCTTATATTTGAGTTGCAGTTCGGTTTGGATGCTTCACATGCAAGACTCAATGGGAAGGAACTGTGCATTCCTTTTTAACATTATGCACATCTCCAAAGCCGAATCATGATTCTTTGAGCCTTTTCTTTGCAAACAATGAGAGTAGCACTATGAAAAATGTTAAAGGGCAGTTATAAGTCATATCTGAGTAGATGTCTGCACTCGGTGCCTTATTCTTTTTTGTGACAAGCTGGAACATCTGACATCTTTTGAAGTGGACTTTGAAAAACTGTTATTTTTTATCCATTCTCAATATGCAAAATGAAAAATGCTTATGCTAGTTGAAAGACTAGTGTGTGTGTGGGCATGCATGATCATGTTCAGGCTGCAGAATGCACTCTAGTGAAGTCCATTTACAACAACCCAAACTTCAGTGCACATCTCTGATAAACACTGCAGACACTGACGATGTCTGTAGATTATTATTTGTTAGCTTCTTGCTGCTGGACTGGATTTTTTAAGAGTGCTTGATGCATATTAGCAGAGGCAGTTCAAGATAGTTTTTGCATAATTACTTTGATGAAATACTGGGCCGTCAGCTCTTTTCACCCACAGTTTGTTTTGCAGTTTTTCCTTATCTTTGAGTCTAATGGGAGAAAAACATCTTTACACCTGGAGGGTTAGATGAAGAGCACTCCACTCCCTTAACTAGAAAAAAGTTCACCTTTCGTTTTACACTTGTTCAAGAAAGTTGTGGAATATCGGAGTTGGATGTTCTTGAAATTTGAATGCACAATCACAGTTTTACCAGTAGCACCATTAGCATTTTGCTTTTGAAGTGAATTGTTGATGCAGTAATTTAGGTTTTTGTTTACATTTAATGGTAATTGCAGATGAAGACAATCATGCGGTGCTGTTTGGATCCGATTGCACGCTCCAGCATTGTCTTTTGCTGAAAATTGGCTGATATTCACACAGTGGACGTGAAGCTTATTTTCTGAGACAGCTTTCAGTGGATTTAGAGAGAGCGGGGGGAAGTGGCGCGCTTATGCGATGTCCTTGACATTTCCCGGCGCCTCACTTCAGTGCTGTCGGAGAATCAAAACTCACATTATTGAGCTGTTTTCCTGCAGCCTACCGCTACATGCAGCCCTCCTCATGCCCTGCTGCACCCCGGTCATGATAATGAATTGTCCTTGGATCCTGACTAGGGATCTTAACCCCCCCCGCCCTCCACCACCAACAACAACAGCCCACCGTCTCACTCCCTCTGCTCTCCTCTCAGAGTAAATCCGCTGACTCGCCCAGTCTTGTGGGAGCAGACTGCATGATGATGCACATTAATGGCCCAGAGAGAAAAAGACATTTCCCTCCAACGCTGCATGACTGGGAGCGATGAGATGTTTGATTCCGCGGCAGAAACAAAGAGAGAGATGAAAAGGATGGGGGGGGGAAGGAGAGGAGAGAGGTTGAGGGGAAAGACGGAGGGAGATGAGTGGGCGGAGAGAGGAAAGCGTGTTTGACTTCGATTTGTCATTATCAGACTCAAAATGCAAATGATTGCAGATAGAAAGAGCGGGAGAGGATCCTTTAAGAACAGACCGGAGGCAGATACTCCCTGCATTCAGAGGAAGAGTTTGTGGGGGAGAGAGAGAGAGAGAGAGAGAGAGAGAGAGACAGAGAGAGAGACAGAGAGAGAGACAGAGAGAGACAGAGAGAGACAGAGAGAGACAGAGAGAGAGAGTTAGCTGTGCACACGATACCTGGCCTCCACTGGGCTCCACTATAAACCACTGCCAGCAGCTGTTTGGAGAAATCAGCTGTCCGGAGGAACAAGGTGAGAAATGCTTTTTTTTATTTATTTTTTTTTCATGCAGCATTGGTCCATAAAATTTGCAGAATGCTGTGTTCAAAAAATACTTCTACTGTGTAAAAAACTTGATTTCTCAACATTTGATTATAAGTTGCTCATTTTCTGTACGTTTTCTGTACTGGTTTGACCAATTCAGCGTCTTGTTAATCAAAATTACTGTTGCTGAAAGAGTTGGAAGACAGCTGGAATAGTGAATGTTGTGATAGTAAGGATCAAAAATCCTGCCATCCACCCCACTCTCCTCCCTCTGCTAATCACCGTGACACACACTTCCTTTGCACATCAAAGACACACTTCGTGATACTGATTCTGTTAAATGATATTGATGAAAGCTGAAAATGGACTTCAGAAGGCTCATTTGTTGGAAAGGGTTGTCTTCCAATCTCAAAGTTGATGGTTCAGTTCTCAATCTCCTTGCATGTCACAGAAGGCCAGACTGTTCCCAATAGTTTGTGAGAGTTTTTTAACGAAGGGAATAGGTGAATGTGATGGATCCCACGAAGTCTTCTGACCAGGCTCCCTCTGTCTCTACGTCAGCACTTGACTTCATTTTTCCTTTGACTTCTTTTGCCCCAGTTGCTTTGTGTTTGTCCCCCGAACACACACGCACACACACACACATCCCCATCACTCATACCACTCCGCGCATCCAGCCCTCCTCCCAGTGTCATTTCCTGCCTCCATGGGGACCTGAGGGTGGGTTAATGAGGCAGACAGGCCAGATGATGCTCCTCCTGGTGAAGAACATCCAAAGTTCCTCAAACCTGCATTATACATGACTCCTGTCTGCTTAAAACATAAAAAAACAGCACAACATGATATCAAGCAGCTCACTGCTGTATCTGTGAGTCTGTCCTGTTGGGTAAATATCTTTTCAATGTGCGTCTACCTTCGTTTAAAATGAAATGTGCTTTTTTATTTTTAAGTGCTACTTTACTTTTGTTTTTGTTTCATTAACATATAAAAACTGCTGAATATTCACAAGAAAATATACATGACATTCACAGTACATGCAGCCTGTCAAGTAACATACGGTGGAGAAAAGATTTTTAAATGTTAGTTATTTTAGAAGCTCATTGCAAGTCTCTGTACTAGAAATTTGGTTCAAATATGGTGGAGAAGTTATTCAGGATTTGTGGAGATTTCTTCCACACAGCTGCATAGAACTGTAAAAAAGACAGCAGGTATTGTAATCTTTTTTTTTTCAACTACACAATGTCAGAAAGTTAGCATCATATTTTTATCTTTTTTTAAATAAGTGTTTTTGTTTTACTATAACATCCAGTGTTAGATTAAAAACATACTTGGAAGAATTTTAAAGGAATACTCCACCCAAAAAATGATTTGGCCTCATTTTCTACTCACCCTCATGCTGAGAACACTCTGGAGCACTTTTTTGACGTTTCAAATGCAGTTGGAGATGTTTGGGGATTTTCGTTGTCAACAAACAGGGACTGACAGAGCCCGACAGAAAAAAAACGGTCCATAAAGTCCACAAAATGTGCCCATTTTCCTTCATACTGCTCTTCCGCTGTAATCCAAGTGTCCTGAGCGCGTAACGTCCATAATTAATTCTTAACGAGGTCATTTAGTACATTTTAAGAGCCCAAACAGTGCGCTCTCGTACAGCTCAGGTGCATGTCTGTGCGCGCACCCTGAACTACGGAAGCCGCGGCAGACCAAGCAACACGCTTGTGCCCTTTCAGCAGGACACCGAATTCAAAGCTTTAAAACAGTAGCCAATCACTTTTGTGATTGTCCACAGCTCGTCCACTCACAGCAGAATATAAACAGCGGAACTTCTTCTTCTACGCTTGCAATTTAGAAAAGTAGTCACTGAAAGCGCGCAAGCCTGTTGCTTGGTCTGCTGCAGCTTCCTATACATTTCCTATACAATGAATTGTTTTTTGTTTATGACTATTCTAACAGTTTTTTTTCCATTGTATTTGTTGAATGGTGAGCTGAAAAGGGTTATCTACGTATTTCTAAACATTTTTTCTGTGATTAAAAGCACATTCCAGCGTTCATGATGTATTTTGCCTGCACTGCGCGTTTGTTCCCTCTTTAATTATACAGCTAAACTGAGTTATGTGAACAAACACAAGTCAAACCATTAAGTTGCTTAAGGTAGTGCTTGTGTATTTGCGCACACGCATCTGTGTATAAGCGTGTGTGCCACGGCGTTTTTTGTGATATATCTGCAAACTACATGCAGAAAACCTTGATGATGTGTGTCTTTGTCGGATGGCTTAGATAGGCGGTGGAGTCCGTTTGGTCCACTGATGGGGCTGAAAGATAATAATCACCAAAAACAGAGGAAAAAAGGGGAAGAGATGGAGAGTGTCTGTGTTCAAGAAAGAAGTGCACTCAGGGGATTGACAAGATAGTCAGGAGAGATTTACTGATGTGGTCTGACATCAGACTAATACAAAATGTAAACACGCACACATGCACGCCCGCACGGACACAAACAAACACGCAGGGCCTTTCATTGACGTGGATAGGCAACAGCAGGGGAATAGAGTTGTGCTAAAACAAGAGAAGTCAGTCTTGGGCCAAATCCAGTCAGATATCCTAGTCTTTTCTTATAGTTTCTGTTTATTCTAAATTCACAGGAAGAATGAGGAAACTTTAATGATCTCTGCAGGGAAAGAAAAAAAAAAAAACAATCAAAAAAATAAATACAGTCACGAATTGAAGAGCAAAAAAAAAAAGAAAAACGAATTAAGACCTTACAAATCATAAATCATTCGGCAACAATCGAGGCAACATTTTGCCAATCCTTTTGCCACATTAAGGCACAAACAAACTAAATGCTTCATAAAAGAAACTGATTTGCCAGTGGTGACCATATAAACCCTATTTCTGTCCCTGGAAGTATCAATGTGATGTCAGCCATTAGTTTCACAACAACCAAAAGAGCTTCATGAAACAGTTGCAAAAATATACTCTACATTTTGATTCGATATCATTGTCAAGCAGAAAACTAAAAAAGTAAGCACCTGAAGAAAGCTCATGCCTGCAGCAAGATCATGCAAGCTCCATAGCTTTTTTTCTACTACCTTCAATAAAGTTGGTCTTTTACAAAATGATGAATCTACATGCAGACATATCAGTGTTGCATCGATCTGCCTTAAATTTTCCTCTCTCAGCTCTCTGAAGATATTTTAACTTTTGCAAATGAGAAGTGGATCTGCATTATTGGATGTTTCGGGGCCCAGTATGGTGCAGCATTGGAGATGGGAAGTGGTTCCTCACTTTCTCCAGTCGTAGTCTAGTCTGGTGTGGTGAGAAAGTAACTTCATTAACATGCAGCTATCAACAACTTGAGACCTGTGATTTTTACGCAGCGTTAATAAAGGACTCAGAAGATTGAAGAAAATGAAAATATGCTTGGACCAGCTGCATAAAGTAAAAATACTTAAGGAGAATGTAGTTATAGTCATGTCATTAAACATGCAAACACAACGATCCACCAGTTATTAATTCATCACAAAATTAGAAACTGCAATATCAAATGTACATTTTGGTTCTATATGCCCCCGATCCACACTTATTGCTGTGAAAACATTAAAATTTCCCATGTTCCCAGTGAGAAATCAGAACATTCCAACTTCCCAGTCACTTCCGATGCTCCGTGATATGATTAGTTTTGACATTTTGAACCGTTTATCTCAATCAAAAGTGATTAAAGGCAGTTGGATCGAAGTGTATTAGTGAAATCTTGATTTATTCCCTATTGTGTGTTTGTTGTTCATTCCCCGTGTACACACACTGTCAGAAACTCACTCAGTTAAAACAGCTTAACTGCAGCGCGGGTAAGTGAACTGCGGAGTGGAGTAAATAAATAAACAGCAGCCAGCAGTCTTAATTAATGATTTCCACGCTGACAGCAAGCTCACCTGCTGACGCTCACAACAGACTCCTTTGTCTCGTTTTCAGCTGCGGTTCGCAGGTGCATCCCACTTCTGAAAATACTGCTGTGGGAAGAAAACTGCACCTGAACCACTGTATGTCATTTTCACACCAAGAGATGAAGAAGTACTTCCTGACCACCACCGATCCACACAAACTTCTCTTCAGTTATTATCTCAAACTACAAGACTCATATAAAGGCATCCGCCAGAGGAAAGCATTAATAATCTCCGCACTAACAAACACAGAGCTATATGAACGCGTATTGTTCGGCCGGTCCAGTGTAATCACCTCTTTTAGCTGTGCCTCCAGGATGTTTTTCATCCTCGGTGCTACTCCGTCCTTTCACGGGATTCATTTTTCAGACACTAAATATTACTTCAAACACAACGGAGGGACACAAGAAAAAAGGAACCTTTATAAAGGAAAGACCCATTTTCATCTCCTCTGCGCTCATTGTTATCCCTGCAGAGCAGCTCTGCCGTGAAGACAAGCTGGGAGGTTTTCTGCAAACCGCACAAAGCTTTGATCTGGATTTGAGGATCCTCTTGTAAACCCAAAATACTGCTGATAATGTTAAGTAAAAAGTCAAGAGGAGAACGTCTAGTCAAACCTTTTTAAAGAAGCACTTTGCTCTCCTGAGCTGTCTGTAACCCTTCAGCTGCTGAGCCATGCGTCCCATCAAGAACAGATATATTGACCGAGCGAGAGCTGCGTCCATGCAGATGCTTGCACAATTCACGTTTTATTTTTTCCTCATCTTGGAATATTTCACCTGCTTTGTGAACTGTTTAGAAACACCTAACCCTAAAAGCAGGGAGGAAAAAAGCATGTAAGGACATTACAGCCAGTTAAATCATTGTGACAAGGCAATAGTTTAAAGTACCTGGAGGTTAATAGCCGGGCTGCAGATGTAGTGGTACCTTGAACATTAAACACAGAGACGAGCTCAGGGTCTCCTGTTGTGACAGGAGCTCTCGTCGGCCCTTATGTTCACTTTATACCTTGTGCTCTATGGCTGCACTCTCCAGCCAGATGGAAGGAGACATTCTGATGTTATTTGGCATGGGCGTACCGACTGTGCAGCATTATGAATGTTATGTTTATTGAGTTTTTCTAAATGTAAATGCGCCTTCTCAAAGTCTCTGACAAGATAATGAAAAAGGGAAATATATTCAACTGAATGAATTAATCTCAGAGCTGCCAACAGTGCTCGGAGCTGTGAGAGCAACACCGTCTTCAAGCAAAACCTGTCTGGAATCGCAGTGTTGCTTTGCATCCAAGACTTGTTTTCCTTCACCCCACCAAGAGACTGTGAAGTTAATTGGTGGCTCTTCAGTCCCTGTCGCTGTGTGACTGGCTGTTTGTTTAAATGTGTCAGCAGTGTGATGAATCTGTTGTCTGCTGGGACCACAGTCAGGATCAGGCTGCTATAAAAGACACGTATGGTTTAGTGGTACAGATGAACATGATAAACTGGCTTTGCAGACATGTTTTTGTTTTGTTTTTTTTTTCCACACCAATGGCGGCTTCATCCAGTCCGGGCTTCAGGGTTCACCGACGTTTCAAAGGGCTCTTCATTACATGAACAAACTGAAAATAGACAAACTGCCATAGAAGGGTGTTTTTTTTTTTCTTTTTCAATTCAGCTCAAAGAATGTTTTATCTTTGTAAAGACATGGCTAAACAATTGATTTGATTTCAAATCATCTCATGACAAGAACAGGGTTTTTAGCTGTGTAGCTGTTTTGAGAAAAATCCTCTTCAGTGCACAATGAGTCTGTTAACACAATAAAACTATTTAATGAGGAGGAATATAATAATACAGGTATTCACAAATTCTGCTTCAGCTGAATCAGTGGGGGCCTAGAGGTTATGGAAATGATGGAAACGGGTTGGAGAGTTCAGAGGTTTGATTCCCACTGTGGCTCCGTGAGCAACGACCTTTGACCTGCAGCAGCCTCCCGAGTGATGCTCTGCAGCAGCTGACTGTGAACTTTATGAACAGGATGAGCTAAATGCAGAGAAATTCTTTCTTTCCGTCAAATGAAGACACTGAAAATCAACAAAATGATGTGAGTGTTGTTAGATTTCTGTTTGAAAGGTGAAGCTGAACCACAACACTGAGCTTTAGTCTCTAAAGCGAGTATATCCATTCTCCTCTGTCAGTCTGCAACATGTAAACCAAATATGCGGGTGAATCAATTTTATGGTAAGATGCATATTGCAAACGTGTTTATTTTTAGAGCACTTTTAAAAATAAAAGGCGTTCAAGTATTTCAGATTGGTATGCCATTATTGTTATTAATATTGAATGCAGATTTTCTAAGGTCTTTCAAAATGGACCAAAAGTTGTGGATGTGCACGCTATCAGCAGGTTTACCTGTGAAGCAATGTTGCCATCGTTTCCCAAGGAAAATCAATTATGTGATGTAAACTGAAAGATGAACCTCGAAGACACTTGTTTTACATAAAACCTCATCGACCTTCCTTTGACCTCGTCTGAACTCTGCGGTAAAAACACCTCCGCTCCGCGGTGCGCCAGCCTTCACACAGCGTAGGCTTCCTCTTCTTGAAGGAGCGAGGGGAGTGGTGTAGGGCCGAGTCCATAAATCCTGAGCCCAAATGATGGTGATAACGCTTGTTACCAACTGTAATGAGGTCAGACTCACCGCTGTCTGCCTCAGATGGAGATTTATACAGAAGTGAAGAAGTCCAGCTGTCTTCCAAGGCACCCACCAATAAAGACGGATCTACTCCAGTAGCTTGGAGCATGAAGGGTGACGAGCCTGATAGAGAATGCCTGCGAGCTGATACGGTCGCAACAAACATCCGGGGGAATTTCACATTGTGGAGGAAAGTGGCTTTTTGGAGCGTTAAATGAGGTACGAGGGCTGTGTTCACGGTGAGCGCCTACAGTTTTTTCACGATTGGGCATCCAACCCCTGACTCCACCTCGACAATGTGAGCTATTCAGATAATAAGTCGCTCTTTTTTTGACCAGCTGTAGGTGGTCTGAGTCGCGTGATTGTATCTATGTTGGACTGTTTACTATAGCTAATCTTAAAAAAAGACAAATTTCTCTTTTTAACACGCTTGCGTTTCTGTTGATAGCAGCTTTTTTTTTTCCTGAGTTGGTCATAAATAAATCAGGAAAGCCTGGACTTTGACTTTAACACCGCTGAATTTAGATGGCTTTCGGGGAATCTTTCTTAAAATGATCTTAAAAGGCAACTATACTCGCTCATTATTATAAAGGTTTATGACCTCTGACCAGAGAGGCTTCATCATTTCTGGTTACATGTCAATGACTTGGTCCATCTACAGTTGTTAAACAGATGATGTAGGTTATTCTGTCATTCTAGAAGGAATGTGTTACATGAAAATCTCAACTAAGGAGTTACAGAATAAAGACTGTACATAAATGCACTAAAGAAAAATCAAAAATTATAAATCTGAATCTAAATCTGTACTAGACAACCATTTAAAATATAACAGGATAGTTGTAGGCCTCTATATAAAGGTCTACTTATTTGACCTTTATTCCTCATCAGTCACATTCTGCTCCCGAGTGTGAAATTATACTGTTGTGTAGGAATTTACATTTGATTGCACAATTCTTTTCTGCTTTTCTTGGGTTATGAGATATCAGTGTTTGATGTGTTTTGTCTTTAAGACTCTCTGCAATAAATGTGGCTGCATGGAGGGAATAGAAGCCCCCTCCACCACACACACACACACACACACACACACACACACACACACACAGGCATGGAGGCACATCCCAGCTAACTCAGACACACAGATAATTCATCTTTTAAACTTTGATGCATTCATAAAGTGTATAATACTGCATGTCTTTGGATTGTGAGTTGAAGTACCAAGAGAAAACCCCCAAAGGCACAGTGAGAACATGCAAACTCCAGGCAGTCTCACATCCGTTTAAGAAAGTGCTCATCAATACACCGCCGTGTCAACCTCGGTATAAAACCAATTAAAAGTGTAAAAATACAAATACAAATTTCAATACAGTGTAATTAAATAACTAATTTATTCAATGTTAAGAGTAGCGGAAAGCCTCCACTGTTGAATTGATTTTTTTTTTCAACCTTTAACCTATTTAAATGTACAGAGCCATGAGATGGCTGTGTTGTAATCGGGTTATGTAATTGAAAATAAAACTGAACAGGATAACCATGGAAATTGTTTTCATTGTTTAAGAGCAACAAGAAAATGTCATTGCCAAAATAAGCTGTTCAGCAATAAAGATAAAGAACAAATATAAAAGTGAAAATCAAAACTGAAAGAAATGGGGGTGAACAAAATTAAACAGTCTTCATATTTGATTGGAAAGGACACAGGATTGAAACATCTGCAGTTTTCTGTGATTTTGTTTCCGACCTGATTAAAAATATGAATCTGCGTTACGTTTTGCAGCTGTGGGAACACAAAGGCGACCTCTTCTGACTCACCTGCGAGGTCTGAAAGCTGCAGTCAGAAAGACATTTTGATTTTAAACTCTTTACTGACTGATAAACCAAGCTTCATCATGTTAAAGTTGCTTTTACTTCTTCTATGAACCTTTATATTATTAGGAAGTCCAACCAAAATAAAGATCTCCTGCAAAGTTACAACCAAAGTTAAAAGACATGAAAAATACAACGGTCGGAGTATAAAAGTATTTAAAAAAAAAAAAAAGTTTTTCCCCAAATCTGTCACAAATTTTGATACTTTAATCAGCAAGTTCAACAGTTTGAGCTGCATTCTGAGTTGGCAGAATGTGTTTCATTGATTTTCTTCTGGAGACCAATTAAAGTGGCTTTGCAATACCCAACTGAAATGCAGATAAGCTGCAAGATCAAAAAAGTTGGACGTTGATTTGAAGATGAGTCGGTAACAGACTTGATGTGACGTACTGATATGTCCCTGGTTCAAGTAAATCTGCGTCCTTCACTCACTGCATCACACATTTCCATCATCTTAAAATGAGCCTTGAGCCTCACCTCCAGCCAGTTGAAGCAGGAGGTCATAAATAATGCATATTTTATGTAGATAGCCTCCAAAACAATTTGCTGGAGGGAAGAGTGGGATTCTGGGATGTAAGGAGCGCTGAATTTAGAGAAATCAACCTTTGTTGAATAAAATGTCAAGATGACAATAATGACTAGCATCAAACTTTATAACACCTCTGGAGCAAACGGCTTTGACTTGCAAGCATCAATAATATAGACGGAATAAGACTATTAAACTCTGAACAATCTCAAAAGTAGAAATTCTCATTACAGCCCAGAATAACAAGGTTTGTGTGCATGAAATCAAAATGTCAGATATTAAGCCCCTGTAGCGGCCATTAAAATGATCAAAAACTACCGAAAATCATTTTTCTGTGTTTTTTTTTAATATATATGTTTAGAAGTGGTAAAACGAGTGTGTTTATTTTTTCTGTTGAATTAAATCTTGGTGCCACAAACAAAAAGAAATTGTTATCCAGATAGTTGAAGATGGTGCTTGTGTGCATGCCTGTGGTTCTCTTTTCTTTTCTGTTTTTACAAAGAAATATCTTTACAGGACGAGCCCTTTGTGCAATTTGAAAATCAGCAGACCGCATTTATTCATTTGTGCTAAATAG
This sequence comes from Salarias fasciatus, assembly GCF_902148845.1. Classification (NCBI taxonomy): domain Eukaryota; kingdom Metazoa; phylum Chordata; class Actinopteri; order Blenniiformes; family Blenniidae; genus Salarias; species Salarias fasciatus. The sequence continues at coordinate 19,471,974 of NC_043754.1, forward strand.
CCATTAACTGGTTGCCCTTTGTTTACTGGGCATCGTTTCCGGATCATTAATTTGCAGGTGGATAATTGTGCGGAAGCAGATTATTTCAGGGAATTATTTGGTTCGAAATCAAATCCTGCAGCGGCCTTTTATGAGTTTCACCTCAATCACGTGTGAATTTCTCTGTCTGGACCAGCGGGGACGCTTCTTGAAAGTAGAAAGCAATTAAACACACAGGCTGAACCAATTCACTGTAGCTCCACTGGAGTGTAGCTGCAGCAGAAGGAGGAGAGGGACCAAAGTACTCAAGTTACTCACCACCATGTCATCTCTTCTCCGCAGTGAGAATGAGACTGCATTAGTAGCAGAACAAATACAGAGCGAAGAAAGGAATGGGCTGCTGGGAACACAAGTGTTCACAGTCAGTTGGGAGAAAGAAAGTAAAAAGAGAAAGACAAAGAGCAGAAAGCACATGGGATAGCAGATGGAGTTGGGAGGTATGTACAATATCTGGTTTGGATCTGAGCCCGAGCTTCCCCAGAGGATTGAAGGTGACATTTTTCTAGGTGCCCCTTCCTTTGGCATCAAATAAACTCTTCTGTAAAACTAGACGGCTGAAAACGCAAACTTGCACGGCCGACTTTGTGTAGTTGCAGTTACAAATGAGTCTTGATAGTATTTTCAACATGATATCTTTTGAAATCCAATAACACTACTGCACCTGGATAAAGGAAACTTCAGCCGTCGTGTCCTACAGCTGCAGGCCTGGTGTCACGATCAAAGTCGAACATTTCAAGTAGCTGGACAAGTTTTTCAAATATTAATGGATTTTAAATCAGACCGAGTCAAACGTAGGGCGATCTCGTGCTGAGTACCCTCAGCTCATAGCAACGATGTCTGAGCCTGGGTTGGGCCATTCTCTCCAGTATTTGCATGTTCCCCCCGTGCATGCAATTGACAAGCCAGTGTCGTACCCGTGTTAATGAAGTCCACCTCGCACAACCTGGCAAGTAATGGATTGAGTCACATTTGTTTTTATAAATATAAATGTGTTTGATTTTATCATGTCTATAGTGGATATAAACTTCACAACAATGCCATGTAGTTCGATAAATAAATTAGCAAAAACCTGTCATCGATAGCAGGCTAACAGCTGTAATGATGAAAAAGATGAAAATGCATTGCAAGGCTCAGTGGATGGAAAGTTTCTATTTAAAAAACTGTGGGATGGAAATGTAAATAAGAGCATGGCAGTATGTAAAATATGTAACAGAATTTACATATCAATGGGCATGTACCCACCAACACATATGCCGGAGCTAACGTTAACTTTATTTTTTGCATTATATTTAAACAACACACAAGTGTCAACATTCAAAGTAAAGAAAAACAATCTCGAAGAAATAAGCATTGTTTTTTTTTGTGCAAACATGCTGTCTTGTGTTTAATTGCGATTTGAAGCCCATAATCAGTTATATAAAGTTAAATTACTGGTATCTTTTACATTTGTTTTATAGTTGTATCTTTGGTGATCTTCCTGGTCATATTGCATAAAGGAGTCAAAAGTTCAGCGGTGATTTGTCAGTTGTACATAACTGGAAGTGAAACTGTGTCAGAGTTTCTTTGGCCTGTACAGACAAATTCTATTAAGACGGGAGTGGGAGTGCTGGATGCGGCTTTCTCTCTGGATTTGTGGCTGAAACTTATTGACTCCTCAGAATTCCTGAAGATGTTTGTTTCTGCATATCAGAAGACAAAACTACTGAATATAAAGAAAGTAACCTGAATTACAAAATTGAAAACAGTCCCAAACGGTGTACAGTGGTTTGGCATACCAGTTCCTGTCTGAGTGCGGAGCCAAGATTGTCATACTAAGAAAGCAATCTAGAGCATATATCACATACACCATCCTCTTTATATCCTTTTGAACATTATATATTGAATACAATATATAGCAATGTCATTTCAAGGTTAAGATTTCCGCTTTGATTGCGCAGCAATTTGGGCTGTGAAAACAGTTTTTGTTGTCTGGTGAGGCGTGTTATAGCGACATGGGGTCTGGATTATTCATGGTCTGTGTTTTAATAATGCATAGGGCTTAACTTTACATTCCCTGCATATTTCACAACAATAACAGTGAGAGTGAGATGGAGCTGCATGTGAGACCACTTGCCGGCTGGCAGTTTAAACCCCAGGAAGCGCTGTGCAGCCGGGGAAAGTCTTCTCTCTTTCAACAATTACCCTTAAAGACCCGCTAACAGCACTGTTCTTGTGCATGTATGTGATGAAGATTGGGAGTTCACGCTCCCGTGAGCAGCCAGATGGTGTTTGCCAGTGACGCAGTTTTTAGCATCAACCTTCAATCCTTCATCGCACACATCACGTAATGTAAACCCACCGCACACACACACACACATATACACACAGGCACACACACTCCCTGTTGGGTCTTTCAGTGCTCCCTGTTGTTGCAGCCTAACACTGAGGCGTCGTGTTCAGGCATGACTCTCTCCTCATTAACCCTCCCATCTGGTTGCAAGTTGTGGCGGTGTTTAAATGGAGGCATGCTTTCCAAGCACCATCACTCAATCACTATTTCCTGTACCTTTCTCTCTCTCTTTCTCTCATTCATGTATGCCGTCTGCTCGCTCTCTCATGTGGTTTGTTGCCTCAATTTGTTTCCTCTGTCTCTGTTTCTCCCGTAACCTCTCCCGCTTGTTCATCCCTAAGGGTCACGCTGATAACTGAGGCGCCGTTTTGATGTTTCATTCAAAAACATACACGGCCCAGTCACTGATTCACAAATTAATCTGGATACAGAAGAGAAAAAAAATGTAATATGGGAGACGATCCGTCAAATCTGTGGGAAATAGAAGATCATCAGAGGTGAATGGGCACAAAACAGAAAATATCTCATTATGAAGTTCACAGATAAAAGTTGTGGGGAGCCAGCTGAGGAAACCCCTCTCACTGCAGTAACAGCAGCGTATCTGGCAGAAGCTGAGTCTACTTCTTGTGTATATTGGTAGTGTGTGTTACTTGTGTGACTTCAGAATTCAAATCTTCAGTGCATCCCATCAGAAGAGGTTTGCTTTTGCACATCTGTAGGTCCAGAGAGACCGCCAGTGATACACTCTCATATTTACACCTTCAGACTATTTAAAATCAAAGACAAAACATAAACATACACAGGAACGTCACGCAAACTCCACACAGGGATCCCCTCAAGGTCTTTCTATAATTCCCAAAATCTCAGAAAAAACTAGAAGCTTTAATCCAGTTATCAGTACAAAAACCCTTTCAGCCTCACTTGTGTGTAGTTTTAGTGACTGTTAGCCTTCGATCTTAATCTCCTCCACATTTGACACATGCTTGTTTCACTTATTTATTGCATTGCTGTCACCAGAGTAGAATTTGGGGGTCTTTGTTGTCGTAGTACTGAACCACCATCGGAGTGAGTAACAGAGCCAAACAACAATTGTGGAAAGAAGTAGAGCAGAATGGCAGAATCCAAATCGAACACATTGTCACGAGGGAGAGACGTCCTCCTAAGAGAGAAGCCTGGCTTCCTGTGAACAGCAGATTTATGCCACCATTTCCTTTGTTTTGTGAATAAAAAAAAACAACAATGCAGTGTTGCACAACTGTGCCAGAGGTAAACAATACACCCCCAGGATTAAACATAGCTTTGCATTGTAACTACCTGGGATGCAGTTCATCCCAACATGCAGCGGTGTGTATTCTTGCTCCGCCATGCAGTCATTCTTCATCAAGGCACTACACACTCTACTTCTGTTCTTGTGTTCACCTCGAACAGATTAATGTCTTGGATGCGCTCCTGATGCAGACATTATTATCTGTTAGACCATAATGCAGTGACACGTTTCAGGTCATCTTTTTTGGTCATGTTTTGTCATTTTCCCAACTTTGCTCAACTCAGTTTGTTGATAGCGATATAAGCAAAACTTAAGCAGCGCTGTGTGCTCTTGCATGAGCTGCGTTACGGCTGCTTTCTGTAATAGCAAAACTGACAGCGATGCCAGCGAGCACCTTTGTACTCAGTGCTGATTTGCATTTTAGAAAACATTCCTCCCACAAGCATTAATGTAAGGCTACAGGCCATATTTGTTATGCATGCATTTATGTGCATTAGAAATGCACTGGCAGGCCTGAAGGTCACTGCTGGCTGATGTCTTCTGACCTTACTGAGAAAAAGGCCCGTCATTGCTAACCTAATTGCCCTTTCTGCACCTTGTATATATTTGTCTGTCATGCTATAAGTGTAGCTTTACGTGACATTTGTGTAAACAGACGTAGCATTTCACCTTTTTCGATGATTTTCTTTTTAATTATCAGTTAGGAGTAGTCCATGTTTTTCTTGAGGGAAGAGAAAGGAAATCATTTTTACGGAGTCAATTTGTCTGACATGAACAGATATTAAAAAAAATGAGAAGAAAATCAAATTGGGTAGATAAGGTTACATCATGTAGCGCTAACTTGCGTTTAACACACTGCTGTCCATTATTGTGGTCATTGAATAAATGACCTTGTTACTGAAGTATATTGGATTTCTCCGTTTATCACGGAGTTCGTTATTAACTCCATATTGCTCCTGCAACCTTTGGTTTATATACAGTACATCACTGATTTAAACAGAACTTACATCAACCTACAGCATTTTTGCCACTTTTTCTGGTATTTAGAATCTTCTTGTGGCTTTAAATGACAGTCCAAGTTTACACTTACCTTTAAGTTGGGCAAAACTGCCCTCCCTCCACCTTACTTCCTTCCCTGCCTTTTGCTTAGGGTAGCTCTGCAAATATATTGTGTGGTTTTTGATATTTTCTGCTTGTCTGAGCCGCTTTCAGCGCTTTCTAAAAATAGGACAGATCTCTGCAGTGTTTAGTGCAAGGTAGTGGCAGGACAGAGCATGTCAGTAGTGTGGAGACCAGCCCCCTTTCCCCCCGCCAATGTTGATGAAACCTTATATTTAAAACATTTGTGCAATGGATATAATCCAAGCCCACTGGCCTGAAATGAATATGACCTTTTGGAAATTTTTAAAGTTCACTTGCCGCTGACAAATTGTCAAATTGGTGTCAGTTCATTTCTATGGTAATTTTGTGAGGCTGGAGCTGATATTTTCGTGTTGGACGGTGACGTTATGACCTCTTCAGGGCTTCTTTCCTGATAATATTTTGGTGCTTTTTTTCCCAGACTGCAATAATTGATTCAGATGTTTCTTTTGTGCTTAGGGGCTTCAGATCAGCATGGGAAAAACACACAAAAAAAATCTCAATATGTTTGAAAAGTTAAAAAGCTGTTGCTGAGAAGCAACAACAATAAATGAAGTGTTATACTCTCTAAGGGAGCGGTGCAAGTCAAATATTCATCCTCTGTGGATCTTTGTTCCAGTTTCCATCAACTTTTGAGTGAAATTCTCAGGTTTCTCTTTCAATGAAAGCAGTCCTGTTGATTGAAGGGGCAAAAGACAAAACAACGTGCAAAAAGAGGTTATAAAGCTCCTCTCAGCTTCAGATTTGGGGATTGTTAGTTTACCACAACAAAAGACCCGTTTCACATTGCACTCTGTGATTAAAAGAAAGCCTCTGCTGTCCTGGCATTTGCTTTTTTTTTTTTTTTTTTAATAGGTTGAGGTTGTTTCCCTGTGGCTGCAGATTTGTTGTGAAATACAGGACTAACAGGCTCGGAGCTCTTTTATACCTGCTGCTACTGCACCTTTGAACAGCGCAATGCTATCTTACCTGTTTTTGTTTTGTAGTTGTCGTTTATCTTCTTGTGCATTTGTGACTGTTGGAGCTTTTTGCTGCTGGCTGTGAAACTAGTTTTCCCTTGGCTAGAATTAAAACGTCCCTTGGTCATTTTTTTTCTATTCTAATAAGAATCATTAACATTGTAAAGTGTTCAATTTATAGAGTGCATTTTCACTGCTTCAGCTGTGTCCAAGTGCTTTTGTTGGTCACCTCCGTGTGTTTACTCATTTATCTCATATCAAGAGATGATCTGAACATGGTTTTCCCCCAAATCTAACTTACTCTTCACTTTCAATCCCTTCTCTTGAATACGTCTGGGCCCAGACCTCAGTGTTATTGACACTATTGTGAACAGAAATGTGTTCATTACTTCAACTAAGGGTAGATGTCATGAACTACGAACTGTGCTAAGTTGCAACCTTGTGGAAATAGATTGCTTTTCCATTTTTCATGTGTTTTGTGGGGGATTCGCCATAATTTACACCATCAAGTGCAAACATGGTGTTCGAATGAGGGTTTTGCCAGCATTAGGCTGTGCCGCAGCATTTCCGTTGCTGAGCCCCCAACTGGCACAAAATGAAATGTGATACGATGGAATCTGAATTTCACAGAAAAATAATAATGTAATATGGGAGCTGATCAGCCTCAAACCCAAACTGTATACAACACAGAAAATATCTTATTAAAGTCTATTAACAAAAGCTGTGGCGAGCCAGCAGAGAAAATGTCTCTGAAAATATTTGCAGCTGAAAACTGAACTGATTTGCCTCCTTAGATGGAGTCAAAAACCATGCATGTTAGAATGAGCAGATCAAACTGTGTGTTGTATAGAAAACGATGAGCATAAACTCCTTGTATCCCTGTACCTGGTGTGGTATTTCAGATTCATGAAGGCAAGCATAGTTAGTGTGTGTGTGCGTGCGTGCGTGTGCGTGCGTGCGTGCGTGCGTGCGTGCGTGCGTGCATTATCACGTTTAACATCTTTAGCAGATCAGGCAGGATGAGACATCTGCCGCCTGACACAATAACACACATGCAAGGGCAGACAGAGATTGGACGCGGGAGGACATCACCTTGGTCATCCATGTTTTCATAACCCACTTCGTCTGTCATTCAGGTATGAAAATGTGTTGGTCCTTCGGATGGTGCTGCTGAGGGAAAAACAGTACTTTGTGGAGTCAGTTCGCTCTGTGTTTTCAGTATGATGGCGTGTTGAAACGATTTCAGCAAAAATTCCCCTCTTTACCGTTACTGTCTGAGATGAACCGCCGTTCTATGGAAAGGTAAAGTAAAAGAAGCCATCCAAGCGCATTAATGTGACTAATAGCAACATGAATGGAAGTGGAGTCCGTGATGTAATTGAAACAGAGCGGGTGAGGAGGAAGGTTGAATCATGCGGGGAGGAGGCGTGTGATGCTGCAGCGATGAGCGCATCTCGATTGGGGCGTGTTGTGGCTACTGAGATCAGTCTACAACCCTGCCTTCTCTCCATGGCCTGTCCTCTCTGTGCCCTGAACCTTTTCAGCCTCTTGTCTCTCCCATCATCCCGTCTACACACACACACACTCACACACACACACACACACAACTGCTTGTCATGAATATTCATCTTTTTTGTTTGCCTAAATCTTCGTCTTTTTCTGTTTACTCTAATGCTCTGAAGACAGGGAATGAGGAAGGCCCTGTGTGTGTGTGTGTGTGTGTGTGTGTGTGTGTGTGTGTGTGTGTGTGTGTGTGTGTGTGTGTGTGTGTGTGTGTGTGTGTGTGTGTGTGTGTGTGTGTGTGTGTGTGTGTGTGTGTGTGTTGTGTGTTTTCACTGCGAGTCCCATGCATCTCTGAGGATGAACAGATCTGACAGCATCAGCCAAAAAAGAACTGTTGTCCTCAGACTGAGATTCCCCCAGCTCTGCAAGTGTGTGTGTGTGTGTGTGTGCACGCGTGTTCGGGTGTCTCCCTGCATTTATGTGTGTGTGTGTGTGTGTGGGTGGATACGCTGTCTCAGAAATCAGTGATGCAGAGTGTTTCTTCAACCAGTGTGCTTCCTCTTTCTGAGTGCCCTTTCCCATGATGCCTCAGTGTGTATGCACTCACGTGTGTGTGTGTCTGTGTGAGGCGGGTGCTCATGTGTGCTCTTCTACGACCTAAAACAGATCCCATTAGCGATAATATTTTTCCGCGTGTAGCCGGTCGGGGCCCACGGTGCAGCTCCGAGCTGGGCCCGGGGCCGACGGCAGACCAGCAGCCACCTGACTGAGCTGAGCGGAGGGAGGCCTCGTGGTGCAGCTCTCCCCTCGGGCCCAGGCTGTGCTTTCTGACCATCCAGTGAGTCACCAGCTATTAGCTTAACATGCTAAGAGAAGCCTACCCTACACCATTTGATACCAAGTTAATGCGAGGGAACCTTTATAGTGTTAAGAAGGAGGTTTAGAAAAAAACAGGCTCCCCTCCTTTCTTTTTTTTTTACTTTGCAGATGTGGCTAATTTGAACAACAGACATACATCCTCTGCAGCGGGCCTTCAAATGCATCCTTTGTACTATAGACTTAACTCAGTGCGCTTCCAGAGGAAGAGTAATGCTCATGCAGCTGTAGCTCTGGTGGCTTTTACGTTGACGCAGACACATATTCCTGCTAACATGCTCACATGTGTAATGTATTCACATGTGCAAACACGCGCACCGGCCCCACCTGGTGTCATTTGTTGTGTCTAGCTGTGTTTACCCTTATACATGAACGTTGCTCCATATTTCACTCTCTGTTTCACGCCGTCAGCATGTCCGCTGACATCTTTGCATGTGCAGGTGTTTTGACGTCACGAGCGCTGCATTCAAGTACAGTGATGAGACGTTTTCCCCTTATTGCCTTCTGCAAACTAAAAATACCTTCAATGTTAACATGCAGTTGGTAACTTCTAATTAAAATTGGACTTTTCACACTACGTCTTGTATTTTTGGGGGATAACTCAAGCAGTAATTAACACAAAACACCCCTTTTCTACAAATATCAAAGTTCATCAAAGATTTCAAATGTCTTGAATTTTTATGAGAAAGATAAAGATTTTTGAAATTACTTCCAAACATTTTTGTAAGCACATGCTGATGTGCACGCGTATTGGATGGATCCAGCAGCTGTCGGGCGAAGCTGCTGATGTCTATATTAGATGATCCACGTGAATATATTGGCCAAATCACCTGCAGAGGAGAGAAATGTCTGGCAGCTGCTGTAAATCTGTCCGTACAGATATGAAGCGGCAGCAGCAGCAGTGATCGTCAGGGGAGCCATACTGCAGCTTATTGGTTTTCTCACTGACATGCTCTCATGTGGGTATTTATGAATGTCTCGCTGAGTGCGTACGTGTGCACTGGACTGTGCGGCCTCCAGCTTCACGTGAGATCCAGACCTATTTAAACCGATAAACGGTTTGAAATCATGAGCTTTTTATTTGGGCTGTGGAGCCTTGTAAAGCAAAGTCCTCGGACGAGAAGATTGTGAATAAGTTAGCTTGAGTTTTGTTTGACCCTGTGAGCGCAGTGAACCCTGTGCCATGGGAGGTTATGAAAAAAAGAACTAATCAAATATATAAATCAAGGCTCAACAGTCATTCCTCAGGAGAGGAGTTATCGGTGAAAGAATAGGAAGAAATGACTCTGCTGCTCAAGACGATGAACCATCCCTTTTTTGTCTTATTTGTCTGATTGTGGGAAGAAAAGAGCAATAATTCTAATACAAATTACCTTTTTTTCCCCACAATTCTTACTCAGATCTCATCTGCAATTAATGAGGCACAAAACTGCAATTATTTACAGTCAAATCCCTCATATGCAGTATAAATTTATCATGCTGCTTTATTAAGTTTTTACTGCATGCATTTATACCAAGATTGCTTTCACCTGCAGAACTGAATCATAATATAGCTTATTACCTGTTTGTGATTTCAGTTAACTGATGTTAGACTCACTGCTCTATGTCCGTGGGATTTCTGTACTGTAACATTTGAAGTCATATTGTTCTGTACCATATTATACATAGAGGTTTTCATTTTGATGCAGCTACCAAAAAAAAAAAAAAAAAAAGAGAGAGAGAGAAAATAATTTTGTCAGTTTGAATGCAGTGCTTCAAAACGACCGCATGGAGCTGAAGTGTTGCACACAAACTGAAATCCAACTGAATTACACAAAGTAAATACATTGATGAGACATACAACAATACTGTAGACTGGGTACTTTTAAAACACTGAAAGAGTTTCCGAGAACAGACTCCTTAACCCATACTGTCAATCAAAAAGTAAGAGAAATAAAAAACCCAATGAAACTGGAGTATGTCACCAGTAAAGAAGAAATGAAGAAAAGTTAATTTTCACTCATCGCCTCAAAGGTTGTGACATGCATTCGCTGTCTAATATCAATTTTCTATTTGGTGGAGGAGACCATGCTGGGATATTAATTTGTGCGCGGGCTGCAAGTCAGTGTCTTTGAGTGACATCAGCTCGTGGCGCAGAACATAATAGCCTGTTTTTTTTTGCACGGTTTCTTTTTCTTTCTTTCTTTCTTTCTTTCTTTCTTTCTTTCTTTCTTTCTTTCTGTAATAGTTTGGCTGCATAATTATTCATTTAAAATCCGGAGGACTGAAAATATCCCACCGTTTCCCATATCTCACCCATTTCATCTTTAGTGATCATCCACTACTGTCGTTCATCAAACTGAAGTAATACTATGATCTATATTTACATAATTTTTTACTTAGTCTATGCAAACAAAATGAAAAAAATATATATTTAATGAAACGACTGTCAGAGATTTCGTCACGTGTCAAAGATATATACTTTTAAAACATTATTGCTCATGAATTAGCGTCTTGGTTAAAGTTGCACGTTTCATGCAAAACAACGGCCCCTGCAGGCCTTGGGCGTAACTGCAGCTTAGTGAAACACTCGTGCCTGTGGCCTGCGTCCATGTATGTGCACGGAAGAGGGGAACTCCTTCCTCGCTCTTTTAGTAGCGCTCGAGTAAAATTTAAGCTTCTTCTGCCCGGTGGGGTCTGTGCTGGAGGTGTGGCAGTGCTAGAAGCCGGTCTTTTCTCACTTTCTGGAAGATCCATCCTCAATACTGCTCAGTTGTTGCTCGCTAAGCATCTGGCAGAGTAATGGCGGACAAAACGAAAGCTAAGGAAATCAGGCCAGCAGGGAGCGTCACATCCTCTCAAATTCTCCCCCCAAAAAATTCTGGTGCCGGACCGGCACTGCAACTTTCAAGTGACAATTTAGCGCTGTTAGCGGTACTTGTAATGAATATGTCAGGGCACATTGTACACATCATTGAATATTTGTTACATATTTATGGTGGAAAATAAGTATTTTTAAAGTTGGAAAAACTCCTTAATGCACCTTTAAGTCTAAATTAAAAGTTTTATCTGTTGTCGACTTCCAAACAGCTCTTCGTTATGTATTTATTTCTTTATTTATTTAGCGAGGTGCTTGTCAGGCAGGTTGCGCCCGACATCTTGAAGAGGTTTCCTGTCTCTGGGTGCAATCCCAGACTGACTGTGTGATGTTGAGTTCAGGGCTCTGAGGGGGCCACACCATCTGCTGCAGGACTAGTCAAAATTTCTTTTTCATGACTCAGACTGCATGTTCCCAGTCATGCTCTAGACTGGATTTTAAAGCCAATAAAGCCCCTTCAAAAGAATAAAATACAGATGCTTGAATTAAGAATTCAATGAGGCACTTTTCTCATGAATAAAGCTCCATTATACTTGCTCCTTTTGGTTCTCTAAACTGTTTTTTGTGTCTTTTTACTCCCTTCTCTGTCAAATATTACCTCTGTTGTGCTTGTCCTTGCTGTGATGTGCTGACAACAGGCAACTGGAACTATGTGAATCCTGCCTTTGAGCATTGCTTGAAATTAGCTGTAGGAAATCATTCCTGAAGGAAGTGAGGAGGAGTGAAAACCAAAGTAGAGCACGGGTGGTGAACAGCTGGATATACTCTGGACATCCTGTCTTAAAGCACCAGGATTACTGTATACCTACTCAACCATGTGCAATTCTACTTCCTTTTCTTCTTCTCTTTACTTTATCTCTGACAAACATGCAGAGTGATTTTTGCCATCATTCAAAAACAAAAGTGTCCAAAGTTTGAAAAACAAAAACAGACTGTTTTTCAAAGTACAGATATTTTAGAAAGTGTTTTATTCTAGTTTTATATAACATGTGCTAATCCAAATTTGACAGCTTCAGAGCAAGCAAAGCACCTAGTCTTTCATGTGATGTCTAGCCTCAGGTTTGGAACCCCTGATCTCCAGTTCCAGGCCAATATTTCAATCAGTGATGCAAAACAATGACCGTATGACTTTCCCAAAGAACTCTCTTGCTTGTTTCATCTGCATAAGCTACATGGTGCATCATTCAAGAGGTTTGACTTGTTTTCAAGTCCCACAATTTTGTAACAGATCCTATTTCATATATTTGGTAGATCTTTTCATTGAAGCACAGGGGTTTGCCCACATCGTTGTGGAAAACAAATCTCTAAAGTTCTGCTTTAAAACACACCTGATTTGATGCAGGACACGACAACATCAGTCGGGTAAAGTTAACGTGTCTCACGACGGTCTAAACCCAGCTCTTTTTCCCTATTAGTGGGTGAACAATCCAGCGGTTGGTGAATCTGCTTCACAATGATAGAAAGAGCCGACATGGAAGGATCAAAAAGCGACATTGCTATTAATGCTTGGCCACTCCAAGATATCCCTTCAGTAACTTTACTGTCACCTCCTGCTTCAAACCCAGAAAGTCAGTTACCATGAAGCCCTACTTTCACGTTCTGATAACATTGTAGGTTCTTGAGCTGCTGTAATTTTTATGACTCCCGTTCAATTCTAAGCTTAGCTTACATATTCTCCGTGTGTGTGCGTGGGTTGTCTTCTGACACTTCAGATTATCTCTGGGACTGGTGATCCGTCCAATCAAGCTCAGGCATCCTACAATTGGATGAAGCAGGTTTACAAGATGGCCACGTGGATAAGAACATGTATGGGCTGATCTTGAGAGGGAATTTTTTCGTGGGAAGCATTGAGGATCGTGCAGACAAAATAAATCACACCAACTATACAGTCAGAGATTATTAATGTATGTAAAGTGATGAAAACCGGCTCAATCTTCAGCAGAAATGCTGCTGTTAGATTCAGCTGGCTCCCCACAGCTTCTATTTGTGGACATCAGATTTTGACTTTGTGCCTGATAGTCTCGTGGACTGCATTTTCACCTGACGAATGAAACTCTGATTTGTTTAATAATTTCCTCCACCAGCAATTCCAACCCAATCCATTTTCCCATGTAAACACGAAGCTCATGAATATAATTATGAATTACTTAATGCAGAATAATTCCGAATTAAAAACACCATGTAACCACACTCGGTATGAAGCTGTCATGTCTCACTGTGATACTCTGACAAAGCGCGCCCATTGTGAACTAGTCAAAGTGACTGTCATGAGAAAGGGCCTATTTTGTGCTAATGCTCATCTCTCCATCTCATCCCGCCCCATGAAAGAAAAGCATTTTCCAACCACCGTACGATTTCCACGCTCTTTTCCCTTTTCCTTGACAAGTGGAGGGAGAATAAAATCTTTGCTGGAAGCTGGGCCGATTTGATTGGCTGCTATCCATCGTTTTCCAGTAACTTTTCCTCTCTACCACTCTATCTGCAGACACTCCTCCTTCCCCCTGGTTAGCTCATGTTTTATGGATGCTAAGTGGTAAAGGATTTACGAGGAGTTTAGTTCACTCGTCCCTCGGTGCTTGCACTTAAAATATTCACAGTTTGCAGCGTTTTGTGTCTCTGGGTGATCCCTGTGAAGAGCACAGCCGTATTAGCTGTTCTATTTGTTGTCGCTGTTTTTTTTTTCTACATGTTTTTTGACATCCAATGCTAATGTGTGTTTTACCACCCCCTTGTCATTTAAAGTAACCGGAGTGCCATGGGCCTGCTGCAGAGCTGGTGGCTCCTCCTGATGGCTTGACTTACAGCCGTAGTGGAATCTTCCCCTCCCGTCATGTGCTTTTTCCCACAGGGGCAACAGATTAGGGAAGCAGGGAGTTCACTGGCTGTGGCATGCACTTAAAGTAATTGTTTGGTTACAGTTCAGCTTCTGATTGTGTGACTCGATGCATGTCACCAGCACATAGCAACATTTTGCAGAATATGATGCTGTTTGTTTGATTACTTGTATTTTACTGCAGGCTGTAAAGAGGATCTCCTCACAGGCAGCTGGAAACAAGACCAGCCGTCAGTTTCCTTCACACCTGAATTTGAAGGCTCTGTAAGAAATTCTTTGAATGAGATTGCGGGAAAATGTTATTTCTAGAAACATTCAGTCATCAAATCAACGGTGATAATGAATGATACATGTCATCATTTCATATTTCAGCTTTTAAGGAACATTTTGTGTTCAAATCAAAACCATTTGCATCATTTAATTGGTTTAAGAACTACATGGTACACATTAAATGCTTTTATTTCTAAAAATATATAGAATTTATTTTTTAACTTTGTGTTGATTGTTAATAATCAGTGTATTGTGCTGGTGTGCTATGCTATGTTACTTTATGCTATTCTATGATCAGGTATTGCATTGTGTTGTATGAGCTTGTATTGTATCGCATTTGGTTGTGTCTCATCACAATGTGGTCTTTAAAGACCAGAAAGACACAGTGCGCTCTTCACACACCACAATAACCACAATCTATCAGAATTTGTCTCTCCTCGCGTCACGGCATCAGTTTAATTTCAATGTAGTGGCCGGCTCTTCTTGTGATACATATAAACAAATCTCTTACTATTGGACCTCGGGCTGCCCGCTTTTATGACAGGGTGGAAGAAAATAAAGAGGGTGGGGGAAGGGATTGGAAGGAAAAGCAGTGTGTAAATGGTGTGCGGAGCAGAGCTTCATCTCCCCTCCTAGCCTGCACCACTGCTCTTTAACCCAGGGCATGGTGGGAGACAAAGTCAAGCAGACAGAATATGGCGTTGCACCGTTCGTGTGTTCAACTGTGTGTGTGTGTGTGTGTGTGTGTGTGTGTGTGTGTGTGTGTGTGTGTGTGTGTGTGTGTGTGTGTGTGTGTGTGTGTGTGTGTGCACGTGTGTGATGAGACATGGTCTGTCAGTGGCATTCATGCATTATGTGGAAATGTGCTGCAATGATGTCTAGTGGGACTCTGGTTCTATCTCGTGTGTGTGTGTGTGTGTGTGTGTGTGTGTGTGTGTGTGTGTGTGTGTGTGTGTGTGTGTGAGATGCCAAAGGAAAAGTCATGCGCAGGAATCCGGACATGCATGCGACATGCACTTGAATGCACACAAGCACATGGCGCAGACGCCTCATTCACTCCAACACACATGTGCGGGAAATGAAAGGAGGCAGCGCTGCACTCAGAGGTGCAAAGACATGCAGTGGATGTGACTGTTTAATGCACAGTTGTGTCATGATTTTCAGCTTCATAATCTTTCTGGCTGCCCTGTGTGAAATAATTATAATGCAGAGTCAGTGATTGAAAGCGGATTTGTTGTCTTGTTTCCTGCAGGGACCTGATGCTTCTGTCCCTCTTTCTGATTGATCCATATGCAAATTTGCTTTGTGAAAAATTATGAAAAACGTCAACATTCCTTAAAAATTTCTTATTATAGTAGCAGAGGAGTTCTTTGGATGCCCTTGATTTAAATTGGCAGGGTCAGTGTTGTCAGGCTTTGTGACTGCATTGTGTCTCCTTTGCCAGAAAGCCTTCATAATACAAAGTAGCACTGTGATACAGTTCAGTGGTTTCATCTCTTCAAATCTCTGAAGAACAAAATCCACTTGTAAAAATAAAAAGAAATCTGCAGTAGCGGTATTTACAGATTCGTTTACAGGTCTTTGCAGATGTGCACTAAACTCAGTATGCATATAATCATCATATTACACACTTATAATCCACTTATTAAACTAACTACACCTGCATTGACTCTGTGTCGCAACACGCATTTGAATCTGTGTGAACATCTATGGAGGCTCCAACCAAAAGTCTTCACGTTCGTGCATCTGCTTTAACACCTTTTTTTTATAATCATGCAGCAACACACCAATAACCGATATCCAGTGTGGTGATTAAAGTGTGATCATCATGTGGGAGTGTTGCCGCGGTGTGTTTCTGCTCCAGCGGCGTTGCTCTGAACTTTGACCTGCCCGTCACTCGCTGACACAATGAGAACTTGTTCAGCCAAGTAATTAAAGCTGGTAATAAATGAAATGTGAGCCTCGGTGAAGACACTGCGCAGCGCCTGACAGCAGTCGTGTCAATAGAGGAGTAGAACTGAGAGAGAGAGAGAGAGAGAGGGATTGCCTCGCCGCTCTGATCCTGTGCAAAATGGCCGCATGCCCAGCGTGAGCGCTGTGTACGATCGGTAAAATACTGATGGTTTCTTTTCATCTGGACTGCTCAGACAAGGCACATATTGATTTTTCTTCTTTTTTTTTTTTTTTTGCACCTCGTTGAAACTATTACAGTCACAAAGGGGCTTCATTCTCCTCCTGTCTGTCCTTCTTCATAAAAGACCTCCACTCGCGTCGCTCGCTCCTCTGCGAGTCGATGGAGATGTCTTCCCACAATTTAAGATCTGATAATGACAGAAAATGTCTTCTCCATTTGCTTTTTCACAATGCCACCAGACATGACACTTGTGAGGGTTTCGACACTTGATCGATTGCTGTGTGGGAAATATTATTTAGTAAATGACTGATAAAAAAACACACCACTACTTCTCAAACATGGTTACGCTCAGAAAGTGTTGTTATAGTGCTGTTCAACAACTCAGAAAGCTGTTTTTTTTTCTGTAAGTAATCTAAAAATATTAAACTATGCATTGATTTTAAATGTGAATATTATGTCCTAACAAAAAAGAAGGAAAGAAAGAACAGCGGGAGCAATGTAATGTGATTGTTTAATGTGATTATGTGTTTTTTTACGGAGCTAATAACATTTTCAAATCTGTGGCGCGCTGGTGAATTTAGTAGATGGAAGCTTTCTCGTGGCGTTTGAATGTCTGGGAAACCCTACCCTTTTTGATGAGGTGCAAGAGAAATGCAACAGCGAGTGGTCACACAGTTATTATCTGATTTAAAGGGATAATTTTATTGATGCGGTGAACACCAAACTGTATAAATAATTTAGCATGGCAAGCTCCAAAATCCTGATGGGTTTTAAAGCGCTTCACTGAGAAAAATTTAGGAGGCCATAACTAAAGCGGGATAAATATGCTCACAAACTGTGATTCATCAGTCATTTTTTCCCTTGTGGGACCCAAAGGCTCTGCCATTACTCAAAATTTGGTACACTGACTCCCAGGCAGCAATGCATTAGATGTTTTTTTTTTTTTTTTTTTTTGCTCTAAAACAAGTGGTAAATAATGGCGGTTTGTTCTGTGCTGCTGAGATCGATGTATTGACGGGGCAGAGGTCAGGGGCAGTCATCATCAAACCGCCCTGTGCTGTGGGCGGGGCCTGACACCTGGGGGACCGAGCCGGAAAAATGTGCCACCGGCGCCACGCCGTCGCCCGCTGTCTGCCGATTTACTCGGAGCACTGATGACGAGGCAGTTTAGAAGTGGAGGTGGGGAAAGCGTTGTCTCGCCTCCGCGGAGGTTTGACTTTCACGCGAGTCAGAACGACGACCGTCTCCGGCTGAATTCGCTTCATTTCAGCCCGACGAGGCAGACACGGGCCGCTTTCAGACAATTTGTTATGTAAAAAAAAAAAAAAAAAAATGACAGGAGGGCTCCTGTTAGTGTGTCACACGCACACGGTCTGGCCCATTGATCGCGGCGAGCTGCAGTGAGTGTTTGCGCTCTGACCTGTTTGTGCAGTGGAGTGTGAGGCCAGCGGATGCTGTTTCAGGGTCACTGCTGGTGTGGGACTAAATGGACCAGTCCAGGAGGCCGGCCTGTCTCCAGCGGCCGCCCACTCGCTGTCAGTACTACTGCTGTCACATCACTACCAGGTCACACTTTGATACAACTTGACTCTGATGGATCGCTACCGTTGGCCTCTGCTGTGTCTGCCGCCTCCAAAACATGAGAGAAATGCCACATTCGTCACTTTATCAGGCTTTGTTTTGCTGGTTTACCATCAAATTTAGCTTGTATTCATTGCTGTTGATGCTTTTCTCTTTTTGGCTCATGGAGCAAGTCACCATATACAGTATGATCACGTCCAACTTTTTCTTTATTCATAAGATAAAACACTGACGGAACTCATCACTTTCTCAGATTAAAGCAAGTTTTTGTTTTTTTCAGCCTGTGATTGTTGTTTTTTGATAGTTTGTTTATGATATTATGTAATTACATACCCACTGATCCAGGTTTTTTGGCCTCACTGTGGGGAGTTTGCATGTTCTCCCGGTTCATCGGTGGGCTTCCTCCTCTTTTTCCTCCCGCAATTGATCCAAGCTTGATTTTTCTCTGTTTCATTTTTGGAAAAAACTGTAATTACTTTTGCAACAATCAGCAGTTTTGAATTACGATGTGACGTGTGTATGGTGAAATGACATTAATAGTTGTGGAGATTGTGTTTAACCGCAGTATTTTTTTTGGTCACTTTCAGCTTATTTTCTTGTTTCTAACAGATCAAAACCCACAACATTTACAGAATGTATTTTTTTTTTCTTTTGTGACTCTTTGACAACACCTGATTGTTGAAATTCTTTATGTCAAAATATTTTAATGAGTGAACTTCTTTTTCATGTATTGCTACCAAAATCCTCACCTGTATTCTGCTCCTGAAAACACAATCTTTCTTCCAGCACATTAAAGAAAAAGAAAATCCCACCCAGTGAGTTCAGTGCCTGAAAGCCTGCCTCAAACTTTTTCTCTTCCAAAGAAGACGGTGGCGTGCAGGCTGTTTATGGTTTTGATGGATTCCTCTTTTAGTGCCGAGGCAATCTATTTTAATGAAGCGGATAACACTCATCATTTGCCATTTGGCTGGAGGAGTCCGTCCTGGAAGCACTGGTCTCACTGAGTGAGCGGGAACATGACCTTGAAGGGGAGCTTTGTTACCGGCTGGACGGGACGTACAGTGAATGGCTTCGTGAAATATTTCCACGTGTGATGAGCTGCCAGCAGAGAAGCTGCTTCAGGATCCTCAAACCTTCTGTTGATGTTTTTATAGAATCGTTCTTGGAGAGAAGATGTCGTTTAAGGTAAAGTAGAGAGCAGATGTCATTGTTTTATAAAGTCTCGATCCTCGACCTAGCCCTTCATCCGGCGAGTGGCCATATTCAGAGATTTCCTCATTTCTACCTGCTGAGTTAATGAGCTGTGCTCCACTTTGTAATAGGAGTTGATATAAATGAAACCGATCCACACAGGCCGGTGCATTTTACTAGTTTGCTTTCAAAGAACTCGTCTTACACACTGTGGATGCACGAGCGTTCCTGTCTGATGACTTTAATTTGAAAATCTCATACAGTAAAAGTTTAATTCACAACATAAAAACAGTGACAGATTGACATTGAGTGATTTTTTTTTTTTTTTTTTTTGCAGATAAACAGAATAAGTGGTTGGAAAATATTATATGTATAACATGCGGTGGAAGAACTTTTGTTTGTTTGTTTTTTACCTCTTACATCAGGGACCGGTACTTTTGACCATTTTCAAGCAACTGCAAGTGATACAAAGTCAAGATAACAGAAAAAAAGTTATCTGCTTCCATCAGAGATGCAGCATCAGTGTAGGTGAGACTTTTCTGCACGTGCATCAGCAATTCTAATTCCATATTCTGCTTGGTCAGTGCTTTTACTTTTGGTACATCCAAGTACATTTTAATGCTAATCATTCTTGCTGTCAGCTAAGCTCTGTCCTTTGTCCTTTTGCATATTTTGCGATGCAAATGAGTGTGCTTGAGATGCACCTCTATCGGCGTTATTAATTCTTTGATTAATACTCGGTCCTTGTGCTGCTTCGTCTGACCGTCTCCGTGCGAAGGATGTGGTAGGCGGATGCTTACTGGGTAAATGGAGGCACGAAAGGTGAAGCAAATAGCCGGTGTGTCTGTTGCATTTGTTGGAAGTGTAAATCAGAGACCACCGAGGTGAGGGTCTGTCTCAAACCGGCAGGTTTCAGCGCACGGGACGGCGTGTTGCTATTCAGAGTGTTATTTCAGAAGTGTGGCGCAGACAGAGTGAGTGCGGGCTGGCGTGTGAGGATTCAGTGTGTGTGTGTGTGTGTGTGTGAGTGTGTGTGTATGTAGGGAGGGGTGGGGGGGTGGGGGCACTGATGTCATCCTACCCCCCGAGGGGACATCAGTGGGCTGTGCGGATTTTCCAACCTCTGGACTTCTGTCTTGGTTGAGTAGACTCTCTCTCTAGCATGACTCCTGATTGCCTCTCCCCCGTCCCTCTGTGTGGACACACACACACACAGCAGGTGTGTGTGCATACATGCGTGTGTGCATATATGTGTGGCCCTCAGGGAGCAGATGAGGCAACGCTCAAACAATACAAACCATGCACAGATCAATTTGTCTGTGAAAAGTAGCCTGAATGTACATTTACTGCAACCTCTAGTGGCTGTTTTGTTTCTAACAGTACATGAGACGGACGACGTGATGGAGCACATGTACAGGAACAGTCTGAGGAGTGATGCATTCCATTACACACAAGACTGTAATCCAGCAGCTGAGGTTAGAGTCCAATATGGGCATAAAAGTCATAAGCGAGTAATGAATCTTTCATAATCCTAATTGGGTGTTTTTTATTTATTGAACAAATCTCTCCAAACAGAGAAATACCTTTAAAATGATCCTGTTATTCTAATTAAATGCCCACAGGTTTTTTTTTTTTTTTTTAAGTATAGTCACACAAAGGAATCTATTATCTGTATATTTCTTATTTAAAATTGAAAGGAGGGGTCATCTTTAGTCCATATGCAGGGCGCAATTTGTCATGAATGTAGAGGGTGGGGTCTTTATGATGTTTGCTTTTCCTGGAAGACCTTATTTCCTCTTTTCTTCTGCGAGAAATCGTGATTTTAAAAGTAATAAGTATTGCAGCTGTGACAGCTGTAGATCTGTCTCGACAGCAGCTGCGCTAGTGTGCGTTTGGTTTGTAGTGGTTTGTTAAAAAAAACCTTAATCGATGATGATGACAAATGAAATTTATTTAAAATATACTGTGTGAGTGCATATGTATGTATATATATATATATATATATATATATATATATATATATATATATATATATATATATATATATATATATATGTGTGTGTGTGTGTGTGTGTATATATATATATATATATATATATCAGCCTATTTACAAACAGATTTAAATAATGAAGTATTGTTGCATTCAAATGACATGTCTCTAAGGGAAATACTCTGAAGCAGCCTTCAGCATCAAAGGATAAAATGTCTACATATTTCAATAATAAAGACTTGATTTGCATGTAAAGCAATTAATCATTGTGCAGAGGTTTTTTTTTTTTTCTCTGAGCATGGTCAATTAATTTTTGATCATTGTTTTGGTTTCTTCTCTCTGGTGAAGGAAAACCCTCTTCTGTGCTAAATTTGCATGCCTTTTGCTGCTTGGCACGTAGCATTTTTTGCATTTTTTTCTTCTCTTTTATTATGGGAAATAGCCACCTGCTGTAACAACAACACAGTGAGGGTGGTGAAAGTCAGCCAAAAGAGCGAACATGTGAGCCAGGAATAAAGACTGTGAAACAAAGGTGTTCCTGATGCTGCTTTGATTAAGATATACGTTATAGTGTGTATGTCTTCTGATGTGGACGATTGTGGCCTTGCTTAACAAAATGTCACGCAACTAGCAAGCTTTAATGCAACACATGGCTTCCCTTCTGCTCCATTAATGCTAAAAATGCTGTCAGTTTTGGCTTGAGCATGTTTACTTCGCAGCACAGGTTTGTTTGGATCTCGCCGCTTCTCCTGGCTCGGCTGTCAATCAAACTCGCGCCCCATCCAGTCCACTCGCAGGCTAAATTGGTCCGACACAGAGCCGGTAATCCGACGTCAGGAAGGTAGATTTCCCATCCTGTTCAGACATCCAACAAGCTCTTGATGCAGAGTATAAAGCCGGCTTAAAGGAGAATTACTGGCATAGATCCAGTCACCTATTTCATAGTTTTCATTATAATATTAACAAAACTTTCGGAATGTCTTTAAAACTTTGTTTTATTGCAGAAATTTTCACTGACTGTGAATCACATACCAGTTTTTGCCCAATCGCAATGCCTTAAGTGCATTTATCAATCCATAAACTACATGTAATGTAGACATATGGATGTGATATTGTACCTGTAATGAATTACTGTGTCAGTTACAGAACAAACATCTTTTTAAGAGGTCAAACATCACCCAAGATTTTAGCAAGAGTTCCATTAATACATAACGACTGACAGCACTGCTTTACATGGGTTTTAAAATTTTTTTCTGTCTTTAACTGATAATCGTAGCTGTTATTTGCTTCTAAGAGTGAGAATTTTGGAATTTGAATTTGAAATTAGAATTTGTTAGGAATGATTTTATTGCTTTGATTTGTAGAGTGAAGCAGGAGACCAAACAAACTGCTTCAGCACAACGCCTGTAGCTCTGCCACAGATGCATGTTTCCAAAAGTTTGATGCCCACTGTGAAAAAAAATTAACACAGAAAGTTCCCAGCATGTAACTGAACCTTTTCTCTATTTGTTTGTTAATTGGGATTCTGAGATTTAGAGCTGTAAATGCGTCAGTTGTCCCATCAGCCAAATACTTTTAACTCAGCTGATTTTTACAAATGGACTCCACACTTCTGCCATGACAGAAATCTTAGGTTGTCTTCTTCAGTTATCTGTAACATGGCATTACTTGCCCTGTGTTCAGTATGGGAGACGTCCTTTTCTTCACCCGGTTCCTCCAATGCTACGTTTGTAATCACTGGTCTCTGCTTTTTTTTTCTTTTTTTTTTCTCCCTGTTACTGTAGTTCCCAGCACCTCCATGTTCTGTAATTGTGCGAACGACAGAAGAAGAGCGGCTTCCCCGTCCGTCTCTGACTGTTGTCTTTGTCTCGGTGAGGGAGTGAGATTAAAAAGGAGGCAGGCACTCTCTTCCACTGTCTCTACAGTAGAGTACTTCACTCTGCGTGGAAACAGTGAGTTTGTCAGTAAAGCAGTCTCCTCGTTTGCTTCCCCCACCCCCAATTTTCCTGTAACAACGGGGGCATCTTGAGCTCCCGTTGTCGAGTCTCGAGCTTCCTTCAGTTTCGCCGCGCGTTCTGATTCTGCTCGTACCCGGAAACTGGCAGAGGATGCTCATTATCTTTTCCTTTCTCTTGTTGTTCTGTGTGTGTGTAAAAAGTGGGCAATTACAGCGTGGCTGTTGTAGACGGCCAAACCTTTCCTGTAATGAGAAGATCTCCTCAAGCAGGATCGGTGCGGACTTTATGCAAATGTGCAAAGTTTTCATTTAATTCAAAGAATGACCAGTAAGACACAACAGATGCAGGTCGGGTTTAAGCTGGTTTTTAATGTCTTGAAGCAGCGCTGCACCAACACGATGTTTTGTTAATGGGGAATCTTTCCTCTAGAAAACATCCACACAACAGCCGCGAGGAAATGCTGGGACTGTTGTCCCCGCTTAACTGGGGGAAAGAGAACGGCTTTTTAGATGAAAGCGTCAGAAGGAACGGATGCGTTGGGGGTTTGATCTCTGTTTACTGCATTCAAGGCTTCTCTTGAAAAAGGATTTAAAGTGGTAATCAGCGGGATAATGGTTTGTTATTTTGTCTCCAGTTGTGGTGATTTTTTTTTTTTTTTTTTGCACCACATTTCCCAGCAATCAATTGTCATTCAAAGCAGCATGCTCCCCCCACCTCCCACCACACGCACACACACACACGCACACACACCAGCTTAGTTGAATCTGATGGCTATCGCTGCTCATATTAACCACCCGGATCTTGTGTTTATTTTAAGCCATCCGAAAATGTTGCTTCGTGTGTGCATGTGGGATCGTTTTCTGGGGCTGCGCCGAGATTGTGTAATTTAAAAAATGTGTTTCTCTGGAGATGAGCCCTCATTGTCTGTGTGTGTTTTCTCGGCTCATAAACAATAAAATTATCATGGGAGGAAACTGATTCACAGCTTGACAACACCCTTTTCTTGTATGAGTGTAAGAAGCTTGACACAAGAATAATTAATGAGAAAAACGTCATTTTATGAATGAATTAGGTCTCCTGTTTGTTGGTAATGTGAACACTGCATGTAATGACAGCTGATGATGAGAGAGGTCAGTTATATGAAGAGTCCTTATTGCCAGCTCTGTGGGGACGTATGAAAAAATCCACATTACCTGCAGATTAGGGCTACACGCTACTAGTTAAGCACACAGTGTGCAATAATCATAGTGTTGCATGATGATTTGTGATAAATGAACCCTCAAGAACATGATGCTGATGTCTCATGTCAAATGCAAGTGCTCATTCTCTTATTGAAAAAAGATTTTGTTTTTTGTAGTAATTTCCGTCTGAATTGGGACCTGTTACCTTGAGGATGAAGGAGGATGACTTGCTCTGCTGTAATATTTACTGGCAGTGACTTTTAGGTCATTGTTCTTTGATCCTCTGATTCCTAAAGGCTGTCAAGCTGTTGATTTATGCAGTATTATCTGATAAGTTTATCCCCTATAAACCCCGACTTTAACCGTGTGAATTTTACACTGTTTTCTACGAGCTCACGCATATCTATTGACAGATTCCACCTGTCTGTTCTCTCCTCAGTTTGCTCGCAGTACTCCCGTGGTGTCTTCGCCATCTTCGGCTTGTACGACAAGCGTTCGGTCCACACGTTGACGTCCTTCTGCAGCGCCCTGCACATCTCCCTCATCACGCCCAGCTTCCCCACCGAGGGCGAGAGCCAGTTCACCCTCCAGCTTCGGCCGTCCATCCGAGGGGCGCTCCTGTCCCTGCTCGACCACTACGACTGGAACAAGTTCGTCTTCCTGTATGACACCGATCGAGGTGAGCCATGAGTATTTGCTCTGGAGGCTTAAATACGGGTCAATCGTTGATATTTGCATTCCCACAGATATATGTAATTGGACACTTCAGTGTCTCGCTCAGGGACGCTTCAACACGTGGACAGGGGGAGATGGGAGTTGAACCAATAACATCCTGATTGTGAGAAGACCGCTCTACCCAGTTTTTAGATAAAATTGCTTGGGTGTTAATATTTTAGTGATTCCACTTGTAAGGGACGGTCAACCAATGATGTATAACTTATTTTTGAAGCACTTTTTATGCAGATTTTTAAATTAAGCAATTTCAGAGATGACTGAAAAAAGACTGATTGAAACAACAGAAAACCTAATATAAACTGAACAAAAAAACCCCAAGTAAAATCTTTTAGATAATAATTTGAATTAAAAAAATCATTTTGAAAATATACATTTTTAAAATATGACCAAACTTAATTTTTTATGAGATAATCAAAAGACAAATGAAAGAAAGAGAGAGAATCAAAACAACAATGAGATATCTCATAAAAAGTGAGATCCAAAAAAACAATGACAAGAAGAATCAAATGAATAGATCTGTTGTAATTCGAAGCCAAAGAGAACATGTTGTCAGTATCACATAAATAGATTGTTTTTCTGTTTAAATCTCACCAAAAATTCCTGACTTTTTACATCACAGAAATGTTGGGTGATTACATGTTTTTTTTTTTTTTTTCCCCACGTTGGTATGGATTGTAACTTGTGAGTTCACTGCACAACGTCTTACAGTACATTTTCAGAGACACGCATTTGTTGTTAGTGATTTTTGATATTGGCTTCTATCCACATCATGACCAAGTATTCTCACAACTCAACCAGACTCCAGACTCTGAGGTGGATATCTGCTGTTACCGGTTGGTAATGGAGCATAATAAAAGAAAAAAGGAGAGGATCGAGTAACAAACGGATCACAAACTTCCTGAGATCCCGCAAGAATGTACAGAGAAGTGTGAGCACAGCCTGCAGGAGAAAAATATGAAGTTGCTAAAATGCAGATGTGACTTGAGTCTTGTGGGAGTGAATGCATTAAAGATGATTCCAGCTATCAAGAGTTTAACTAAGGGAATGATCCAGGGTGACCTGAGCCAGCACTACACTATATGCTTTACCAATTAGGAAAGTTAGAAGTCTTATCTTCAAAGTAGATGCTGTGAAAGTCTCCTGAACTGAAAGTTGGAGCGAGTGACACAAGAAAGGAGTCTGATTTTACTTTGAAAAACTCTACAAACCTATAAATTTGAGAAAAAAGTGTCCTACACTGGTAATATGATACTAAGTTTTATTTGTTTGTTTTTTTAAGTATGATGGAGTCTTGTTTATGTGAGCTTGACATGATGAAGTTATCGATCTTTAAAGAAATCCGATCGCTCCCGTTCGGTTCTGTCTGCATCTTCCCCAGTCACATCAAGAATAATAAATTACATAGTCTAGTTTAAAAGTAGAAAATGCGTCAGCTTCAACATCATCATCTGGAGCGACATTTTCCTGATTGAAGTAATTTTGCATTATTGATCCACTGAAAACCGAACACAGCTCTCTCCTTCAGCTGTAAACTTGACTGGATGGGAAGATATTTGAGACAGATGCGACTTCCAGAGAAAAATGAAGTGAGATGGCCCCAAATGAACCAGGCTTATCTATAAATCCAAATCAAATAGGATGGTGTATGTTGTCATCTGGGCTCATCTGAGTCAACACTGAATATACCGTAAACCCGGTTTATCGCCACGAGCATCAACAGCTAATAAAACTTGCAGAGCACTTGCACCTGCAACATGTCCCGGAGACGCCTCTCAGTGTAAAAAAAGAAACCCAATTCAATATGTTACTTTTTCTCACATAAAACAGATAACTCACACGCCGACTGTTTGATGTCGGCACTGTCGTGTCGACACGCAGCAGGATTACTTATGAATGTAATTTATAGACTCCCTCAGTCTGCAGGATTTTCATTTTGAAAAATATAATTATCCTCCGCATATGTCTTTAAGCTTGAGAGAAATATTGACTGGACGCACATGGTGCTGTAGATTACTATTGACCAACTACTAATACATTTCTGAACCCATCACGCAGGGTGTGTAAAAACCACATAAAATCCAAGTGTTTAAACCAGAGACTGTTCTGTCAACCTCTCTATCCGTCTGCCTGTCTAGAATAGTGCAGAATGCTTTATTGTCACAGTTATCATTATAGCCAGTGTCAGTGAACATCAGTCAGCAGCTTCTCTGGCAGTAAAAATCTACAAATAATATATTAGATATATTTTTATGGATTGTACATTGAGTGAAGCAGTGCTGTCACTGCCCCCACATCAGAAGTGAAAGTTGTGCATTTATCTCCAAGCTGTAATGCTGCATTTCTTTTAAACTGAACATTCCATGTATATTTAAAATCTTCTGATAGGTTGAGAAATCTTGGCGCTCTCTACGCAAACTGTTCTACAACAGCTGTTATTCCTTAAAAAAATCAACCGGCCCCCACTAATTGAAAATAAAGAAACTTGAAATGAATATAAAAGTGTCATTGTTCCAGCAGGCGCTTCATCAGGATTGTACATCTCTGTTCTCAGTCATAACAAGTGTGTCTTTGCCCTCCTGCCCCCAACACGGCAAGCAGAGGTGAGAATGGATGTGCTTCTAGAATAATGACTGTTTTTGTCCACGACATGTCTTGAGGCCACCGAGTGATCAATACTGCTTTGCAGCTGCTGATGACTCCCCTCTCTGTGTTTCTTGCTCAGTTCCCCACCTGAGGATTGGGGATGTGTATTTATCTCATTTTCATGTTTCTTCTTTTCTCAGTCTCTTCTTTTTTGCCGAGCACCTTTTTTTTTTTTTTTTTCCTCTCACTTGCCACATACACACCAGCAGAGTCAATAGGTTGTCCTTATTCACACCACGGTGCTTTATTTCCATTACAAGACAGAATGGACATGGGCTACTGCTTGGATCACAGCTCCACATCTCGCTTTCATACATTTTCCAGAAGGTAGTCACTGGGTTTTTCATTCCTCCTCTCAGTGGTTGTGGGGACTGCGGCGAATGTTTGAGCAGATTGGCTGTACAGACGCTGCAGAATGAGCTCCGTATCACTGTGACTCCCCTCAGAACAACTCATTCGCTGCTTCTTTCGCTCTTATCTCAGGTCGTACATGCTCGACTGGGTGCAAAAAAAAAAAAAAAAAAAAGCCCCTCTACAAAAGCCGAACGTATCTGATCAAGTGTTCTCCAAAAAGCACAACAAAGGTTGCACGGCTGCATGGCTGCCTCGCCCTGCAGATGGGCTGAGCGCGCACGTCGTGACTCTTAAGTTGGCGTCACAGCATATTCTAGAGGGGCATTAGCAGTTTTGACAGAAATGCAGATTATCTTATGCTGTGTAAAATTTGAAGACATTAGTCTCTCGCCTTACACTTTAAAAGAAACTGCGATGATTCAGACGCTGAATATGCAGCTGAACCCTCTTCAGTGCAAGAAAAGAAGTGCGAGAATGTGTGTTTTTAACAGAAAGCTTCCTGTATTGGTGCAAAAGGAATGCTAGTCTTGTGCTAGTCTTGGTGTGGCCCTGAATCTGAGTCTGGAGCCATCTCAACATACCTCATACTATCAATTCCTAGCAGAAGGAAGCAGCGGTAAGAAAATTGAAATATTAAAGATTCAGAGGCAGCATTGTATTGGCATGTGGCATGCGAGCCTGTCAGAGGTGATGTGGATTGATGCATTTGTAAAAAATACAGGCGTATCTGTTTGGTGTGACAGATGACTGACGGGTGTCTGAAGTGCGGCAGAAACGCAGTCAGTGCCAGTTGCCCTTTCGTCTCCACTCTACAACAAGCCGCTGTTACAAAAAGCTGCTGCTGGCACAGTGTCTAACCACTCCTAAGATGATCTTTTATAAACTATTCCAGTGTGTAAGTGCACCAGTGGGAGGTTTCAGTTAAATGCATTGTCCACCTGGACCAGCATTTTGACATTTGGCCTTTCAGAAACATTGCTGTTTGTTGTTGGTGTTCTTTATTGGCACCAAAATAGAGCAACTATAATAAGTACAGCAGGCAGCAGGTTCGTTTTGACATGAGAGCTTCTGGCAGAGCTGTCCGTGGTGCTGAAAACAGCCAGCAGTCACTCAGAACTGGCTGTAACCGAGAACTCCTCAGCTCTAATTTTGCAATTTCACATCTTTGCATCATTTCTGCAATTTACAATAATCATGAATATGAAATGCTGACTTTAACCAGATCAGGCTGAAATACATTTTAAATGCCGAATTTTGCTGGTTGATAGTTTTTGATCGCAAGTTTCCAGTTTTGATTGGTGTCCTTCAGGAGACAAACTTTTGAAGCCTTGAAATTAAATGCTGGCATTATTGTTTAATGTGGCTCTTTGCTCACAGCTAGAGTATCCCTGGGATTTTGATGTGGAGTTTGCATGTTTTCTCTGTGAGTGCATGAGTTTGCACCGAATATTCAGATTCCTTCGCACAGTCCAGAAACACACATTCCAGGTTGAACAATACTTTTAACTTGCCTTTAGGTGTGAATGTGTTTGTCTCTGCATTGGACTGCTGATCTAAAACATGCTCCAAGCAACAGAAATCCTGTTCTTCTGACAACAGAAACACTGACTGATCAGATTCCGGCTTAGTTTCAACTTTCACTTATTGGGATGATTCTAATTTGAAGTTGTTCATCATAGTGTTTGTAAAATGTGCATCACATATGAGCATTCCCAGGATGTTTTTGTATTTTTTGCATTGGAGCTAAAGAAAACATTTAGAGTTGTGGAGATTGGTTGGTTATTTCTAGACTATTCTTTTACTAGTTCATCCCAGTTGTGACCTTATTGACTGTATGTGGCTCCTGAAAAGGAGTTTGACAACTCCTGCATAAACAGTCATTACTTGATCCCTTTCACCTCTGTTTCTTTCCTCTCCTCGTTTCTCTCTTTTCCATGCCTCAGATATTTCTTTCTCCGTTATATTTCCGCTTTTATTCATTCCCTCCACCAGCTTTAGCTGATTAGTCGAAATCTGTTTTGCTGCCTGGCGCAGCATGAAAGCAACTCTCTGCACAAGCATTTTTCACAGTGCTAAAAACCGCAAGGACCTCTTTCTGCAAGAGGCTGGAGAGGCAGAGAGGAGAATCGCTATATGAGCTCAGAAACATGTGACTATTATTTATCTTGTGAATGCATCGGGCTGCCCGAGCACAGCAGTGTAAGTCAGAGTGTCTTCTGAAGAGGCACACTCGCATATTTTCGAAATCTCAGATGTGTCAAGAGTCTTATGTCTTTGTTGGAGGGTATGAATGTGAGTGCAGACACACGTCAGCGGCACTGCCTGACTGTGCGCTCGCTTATTAGTGCCGCTGTGTGTGCATGCGAGTGTTTTTTCAGAAGGCTTTTGGTTTGCAGGCCACCGCTCTCTGGCCTGAGGATTTTCTTTCACACACAGGACCAGGCATTCATCCAGTATTGAATATAATGCAGAATCAGCCCACACATGGCAGCGCTCAGTCAATGAGCGCCCGTCTGAATCACTGCATCAAGGCAGCAGAGATACAAGGGCCTGGATGCTTTGACTGTGTGTGTGGAGCTCAGACTTCACAAAATTACACACACTCTCACACACACACACACACACTTACACAAATGCACAGAGTGGAAATGATAAAAGGTAAGACAAGAGAAATAGGATGAAAACAAAAACCAAACAGTTCAATAAATGGTACGGAGAGAAAATGAAAAGAGAGGAGAAATGAGGCAAAATGAGAGAAATAACACCGTGGGAGTCAAGGTGATGTTTCCAGAGAGGGGAGGAGGATAAAAAGAAAAAATCAGGATGAAAAGAGTAGATAAAAACAGAACTAGAGAATAGGGAAAAAAACAGTTAAGAAACAGAAAAGAAAGCAGGGGAAATGAACAGATTAAAGGAGGGAATGAATGGAGGAGAAAATATTTAAATTGGATGAGAAAAAAAAGAGAACGGTAAATTCAGATGGGGAAAGGAGAGGAAGTTAACAATTTGGAAAAGGAGGGATAACAAAGGAAAGGAAAAGAAAGCGCCAACAGAAGGCAAAAGAGGCCATAATGTGACAAGGAAATAAAGGAAGTGGGACATCAGAAAGGAAAATGGGCTGTAGCAGGCCAAAGAGAAAAAAGAAAATCGAACAAAGGAAGGGATAACAATGATGAGAAAGCAAAGGAGGGCAAAAGGAATAGAAAGAAAAAGAGAGCTTATAAGATAAAAAGAAAAAACAGAAAAGGAAGAGTTACATAGGAAACTCCATTGAAAGGAAGTATGAGAAAAGGGCATAAGGAAACAGAACAAGGAAAAGACACACCTGAAAGGAAAAGAGGGCTCAAAGACTGAAAAGGAAGAAAAAGTGGACATGAAGACAAGCGGTAAAGACAGGGAATAAAAACAGGGGAGAAAACACATTCAAAAGACAAACGCAAGGAAAAGGGGCTAAAACAAACAAGAGGAAGCAGGATGGGGCATGAAACAACAGGAGCGGACATTGAAGACATGATGAGTTCAGAGAGGAAAGTTTAGTGAGGAGTGAGAGGAGGAAGCAAAAAGAAAACATGTGAGGAAGTGGAGGGGGCGGAAGACGAGATGCCTCTCTCCAGCAGATGGACTGGTATCAGCGGTGTGTGAGTACAGGCCGTGATGAATAGCTCCTTTTAGAGGCATAAGCCTCTCTGTGTGCTCTCTGGAGAGGAAGAGGTGAAAGCAAAGCACTGAGTCATTGAGGAAGGAAGGGGAAGGATGGAGGCTCAGCAGACATACGCTGACACTGTGCATCACACTGCAGGGGGACGGCGAGACAACAGAGAGGGGAGGCACAGAGGAAGAGCTCCTGTACGCGTCTCCAGATGTGCGCTCCTCTCCCTCGCCGCGCGCTGCAGCTGCTTCCATCTAGTGTCCGGCTCGGCTCCAATCGGCACAACATGCGCTAGCGTCAGTCGGCACACTCGCCCGTGGCTGTGTCTTTGACGCTGATGCTGATTGCGACTGGCTGCTGCTCCACATACAGCCCCGGGGCTACACATTTATCAGCTGGTAATCAGCTGGCCCTTTGCACGCTTTGCCTGCCTCGGCCGGCACCGCCGCAGCTGCCCGTCCGCGCATCGTACGCTCCGTGAGGCACAATCGGACTTGATGTGATACCGTATTGTTCTGTGCAGTAAACGCACCTCCTGCCTCTGATCTGTTCCTGGAGATCCATGGGGAGGGGGGGGGGGTTCACCCTGGATTGACAGGGGACATTTCAATCACAGGCCAAACTCAGAGTGGAGAGGATGACAGAAAACATCATAAACACTCCGTCCCCTCAGAGACATTTTCTATGGCCCATTCACAAAGGGCCCCACCCTCCACAGGCATCACCTGCATGCTCTTCACAGAGTAATTCATTGTTATATATTTTCATTTCTGAGGTTCTTCACACACAGCCAAAGAGAAATGATGAATCTTCTCTACAATAAAATGTAATTAACACATAAACTCTTCTATTCTCATCCGTTCATTCATCCATCCATCAAATCAGTGTCACTCTTTTTGACATCTTACATTTAGTAGAATTCAATTCGTATAAAATTACTGGAATGAAAGTTTATCTTTTGACTTATCTAGTAGATTCTGCTGAACTGGATATGTAGTAGTCTCTTCATATACATGCACATATTTATGCGCCCGTGTGTGTGTGTGTGTGTGTGTGTGTGTGTATATACCTCTGTTCGTGTATTTTCGAAGCACTTTGAATTACATAGACCTGTCTGACAGCTGCTGTGAATATGAAGACAGGTGATTGACTGGTCAGTGTGTTAAACAGCTGGTTAGTAATACACCAGGAACTTAAAGAGCTCACACACTTTGGCACTCTTTGCAGGAGTCCTCAAAGCGTGACTCAGTCACTTTTGCACCGTGTTCTTATTGAAAACATTTTCTTTTGTGAGAGAAATGCTTAATGTTACAAAAAGTTCAAACATGAAGCACTCATCTGTTCACCTCAGCACTCTGAGCTTTTAATGCCTCCCTGGGTTGAAGCGTAATAATAATAAATAATAAGTATTTTAATTAAATAGGACCTGTTTTCTTCATTTTTAATTTTTCTGGGACTCTTATATAGTACAGCTTTGTATGAATTGCAGTCTTAAAATGTCCTTTTTTAAAATATTCCATACTAGATTTACACACATCTCCTTAGCTGACAGTTCAAATTAAACTGATGACATTCACAAGTATAACAAAGTTCATATTGCACTCCTGAGACAAAGAATGTACAGGGGTAGCACAACCCTCAAGAGATTAAATGTGCAAAAAGTATTACATATGTAATGAGTGTAAAATCCTCAATGAATACTCAAGAACTGGGTGTTTTGTAAATAAAGCAGAGAAGTGGGTTTTTTGATGAGAAGGCTAGTACATTGAATTATGATTAGTTAAAATAAATAATAGTGATTATGCATTCTAGCATTTGTATCTTTAAGCCTATGCTGTTTTTTTTTTTTTTTTTTCCTAAAAGTTAAGGATTGCTGAGCCTATCTGCATGCAGCAGTAATTTGACACCGGCCTCAATATCTTGCTTTCTACTAATCTAACTGGCTGTTTCTGAACATTTTATTTTATTGCGATGCAATAAATAATTGTCTATACCCTAAAATATGATTACAGTGTTCTTCATATGTTAGGAAATGATCTAGAAAAAGGAAAAGTTGCACACTTTCTGACAACCACACCTACATGTAAACTAACTGTGGTGATTTTTACCAAACTATGTGATACTGGACACAAATACCCTATTCTTAGTCATATTCTTTAAATTGATTGCTCCACGGCGAACTGAAAAGACAGTTGCACGCCGGCATAATGATAAACAGTGCTTTCACAGCACAACATGCTAACAATGAGCCCAAACAGCTGCTCATTTGTAGCTCAAACAGGTTCAGTCAATACAGTCAATAGTAGCAGAGAACCTGCCGCGACTGGAGGGAGTCGTTTTAGCTTCGTCGGCAGCTTCCCGCCTCGCACTGTCTGTCCTTTTTAATATGTTTATTTAGCAGGAAACATGTGCAGAGGCCTCGGTCTCCAGAAATAAGAAGGGAGGCTTTGAATCACATTAAGCAAACGGGCTGCCGTCCCCGCTCAGGTGGACGCAGACACTGTAAGGTAAATGTTGAGGACTGTTCAGAAAATCCAGGGACATGAATATGGAGTTTGAAAATATTAATGTTACGACCTCAAAAGTAATATCAGTTCATTCTGAGGAGATATGTGCACCAATATGAAAGAATCACAGAAGTCTGCGATATTTAAAGTTGTTTTTCAGTTTGTGGTTTTGAATAAAATAGAAGTTGATTTAATTTAGATTTGTTTTCGGAGGCTGTACAACAGACATAAGTTTGCCAGTTCAAATAGACCCGTTGCCAATGAGTATACGGTGGTTTTATAGCTCAATGCCAGCATTTCGATTTTATGCAGAACTGCCAACTTTTCACTTCAGCTTGGTGTAAGAATTTGTTTTGGGGGCTGCATGAACATACTTATATCGCATTCCAACCAACACGCTTTTAAGCTTTTATCTTGAGTTCTTTGTGCTTTATTGGTCATTTGTCATAGACTTTTGTTCATTGTACTTATGTCAAGCAATATGTATTTTGCACACATCGATATTACAATAAGCAGTAGGCAATATACTGTGCAGCCCTGATGCACCGAAACACACATTTGCTTCAGTGTCATCAGTGCAGTCATCAGTTGCAGCTACTGTTTGATAAATTGAGAATTAAGATCATTTTGCAACTCTTTCTTTGTGAAGGAGAAGCACCATCTTCAGACTGACAGTGTTTATATTATAATGAAATAGTAACTCATCATTGTTAACAACAATAAATGAACTGATTTCAAATCCTGAATTGCAGTATTTGAGAAGGTTTCTCAAACAGGCTCACAAAGAGGCTCAGTTCTGTAGGATGACCTTGCAAAGTATTACAATGGCAAAGAAAACAGGCAACCTGAACAAGAAGCAGCTTTTTAATGGACGTACAACACAATCCAGAGACCTAAAACTAAGAAAAACCTGATATTTTAGCTCTTTTGACATTTTGCCTCTTTTTTAAAGCAGTTATTTTTGTTTTGTTTGGGGGGGTCCCCCCCCCTCTTTTTAAGTTTTTTTTTAAATTGTTATTTCTAGTCATTTCAAGACTGTCGCTGTTGTTTTTGCCAGTTATGGTGGTTTTAGCTATCTTTCCCATTTTACTCAAATTTTTTTTTTTTTTTTTTTTGTAATTCCTTTTTAGCCAAGACTTAGTCCTCTGTGTGTAAATGTGGTTAAAATAACTTTATTTTTTTTGTTCATGTGTAATTTTATGAAAGCTTCATGAAGCCCCTCTGAAGGTCCTTATGAGGCTCCAGACCCACAGGTTGCAGACCCCTGCTTTAAAAAGAGTCAAACTCTCAACCTGCCAAAATGAGTGTTTTTTTGAACTTTCTTCTTTTCACCACCAAATCCCAGCAGACTTTGATAAACGCTGAGAACAATGTCATCCAATTTTGAAGTCTGCTTTCCCAACAGCTAAAATGTCATGAACTATTTCTTCCCTCGGGACTAACCGAGGTCACTGTGACATGATGCGCGCGCACACGTGTGTGTGTGTGTGTGTGTGTGTGTGTGTGTGTGTGTGTGTGTGTGTGTGTGTGTGTGTGTGTGTGTGTGTGTGTGTGTGTGTGTGTGTGTGTGTGTGTGTGTGTGTGTGTGCGCGGGTTCTGTCTCAACCAGCAGTCCCTCTTGGCACCGACGTCCCTCTAATGGGGAGCAAGGGGATGGAGGAGGTGGAGAGGGAGCTGGGTTGCCAGAGCACAGGTTAATCCACTAATTGGGAGCAAAGGGAGACGGGTTGCCAGATTGTGATGGCCACCAGGAGGGGCCGTTTAAGGGGGACATCTGTTCCTGCTGGAGAACAGCCGCCCTCACAGCTCCCCGCTCTCCTCTCTGACACTCATCTTCTTCATACACAGACCTGACAGTGACGGTGGCCCTCCCCCCTCCATTCTCTCCTCACCCCTCTAAACCCCCCCCCCCCCAACCCCCCCATGAGACCCTCCTGTCACATCCGGCTCATAGAATCTGTTTCGCCTAAATGCCCCACCCGGACCTCAGAAGCCGACGTCAGGTTGGCGAAGGATAAAAGCTCTTCAAGAGGCTTCCTCAGCTCAGTTTCTTTCAGAAGAGGAAGTGCTCATCGTGCTAGTTTATGAGTGAAACCAGCAATTACGAGCAATATGTTTATTTTCGTCTCATAGCCTGAGGTGCCTTATTTCAGCCTGTTCAGTTACCCTCCTCACATGTTCAGGAATTAAATCCCAGGTAGATCGCCATAGACAGTCACAGAGAAGCACCTGATACATCCGATACTTTCTTCCTGATTCAACTTTTAGTTCCCAAGAAGATAGTGACATTTTTAAGTGATGTAAGAGTCTTCCTGCATTTTATGCAATTTATGACCAAGAAACTGCAAACTGTACCTACAAAGCCGCCCATATCGACAAAGGATTTACAAGAGTTGGAGCAGAATGTGGAAATCTCACCAGAGATTCAGGGCCAACAAGAGCAAGTTTGTAAATGAAACTCAGAGTTGTGAGCAATATGCTTTATCACTTCACAAGGCCGGATGTGCCAAAATTCAGCCTGCAAAATATCTGCTTGAGTTTTGTGCTGAAGCATGTTTAGGCAACGTTAACCTGATGGAAAAAATGCTCCCATGAAACAGTAACAGGGAACCACAAGGTTCTTATTAATGTGATTTAGCGCTCAAGCAAATTATGAATTGTGAAATTGTACATTTATGTGATTAAAAATATATATATCACCATGTCCAGAGAGGATCCCTCAGTTTCACAGATAGTTTTTGAGGGAGGTAGAAACTACATCCAAGAGATTTTCAGAGCTAGAGGAGACAAAACTCTCGGTGTGTTTGAATGATAAATACTGAATGAAAGTGTACTCTGTATGTTTCCACCTTGAAGACAACTTGTACGGACAGTTCTGCAGCTGGAGAGAGATCCAGGCCTGAAACTTGTTTATAACTTTGAGGTGTATATCTGAGGCCTCCAGTGAGCCCTTTATGTACCTGACTGAACTTTTTTCTGCGAAAGAAATGTTGCTTAAAGTTGTGCTTTCTCTCACACCAACAGACACACAAAGATGAGTGTTTGAGATGAAGTTGGCAGTCAGACAGAAAACTGAGTACAGGAAGTTCATGAGTAAACTGAGCTTATTGTAGAGTGAATAGCATGAAATTGCAAGTATATAAAAAAGAGTCTGATGCCAGAGTTCTGAAAGTTTTCCCCTCCTGTGTGTGTTTTATCAGGTTACGCCATCCTGCAGGCCATCATGGAGAAGGCGGGACAAAACAACTGGCAGGTCAGCGCCATCTGCGTGGAGAACTTCAACGACGCCAGCTACCGGCGACTGCTGGAGGACCTGGACCGGAGACCGGAGAAGAAGTTTGTCATCGACTTGGAGGCCGAGAGGCTGCAGAACATGCTGGAGCAGGTGATGAAACCGTGACAAAGCTTTGGGCTGCTCTCAGTCGAAGCTGCTGTTTATGCCGAGAAGCCATGCAAACGTTCACATATGCAACAGTGACTGACTGACTAGTTGTTTTCTGCATTGCTGTATGAATGTCAGTAGCATAAACTCCTAAATGTCACTGAAACGAAGTCAGTCTGCACCATTATCTCTGATAACGTTAAATTAGATTCCCATTTCACAGTAAAATAAGATTAGATGAGTGTGTTGTTCCCATGTGCGTTCCCAAAAATGACAATTTACTTGACTGTCCAACTTGTTTTTCGACATTAGTGTAATTTTCACGCTGTCAGAACCGCTTACTGATGAAATCATTATATGTAACCACCCGTTCTTCTGGGATCTGATCTTTGTAAAACAGTCATCAATGTGTCAAGCCAGCACCCATGCAGAGTATCTGCTGTGTTATCAGAGGCAAATACGATAGTTTGTTTATTAAGACATCTTGACAATAATGAAGTGGAAATCAGAGGTCTCTTGCAAGGCTAGAAAAAGTCTCATTCTTTCAGAAATCCAATAAATACCAGAGATTGTCAGAACATATTTGTACAACTCATCGAAGCTCTATTAGCAAAACCAACCCTATCAAAGCGAAACCAGCAGCAGATTAGAGTTTTGGGTGATCAGATCACATGTGGCGAGCCCCGACACCGACTGTTTACACCTGTCAGTCTCATGCACTTGGCAAACGATTGTATTACTGTCTCTACGTCGGAGTTATGAGTCACCCAGGCTACTACAGCACCATGAACTGCAGACCTTCAGGCATGGATGTCTGTCTTCTTTTCCATAGTTTCTTTGGAAAGTTGCAAAGTTGGAAAGACTGCATAACTCACAGTGTTTTATCCATAAATGCGGCATGCATTGATGATCTTTATATATTACGTATGATGCGTTCTCCTGCTACGCCAGTGTTGGCGACTGTTCACACTACAGAGCCCATGCGATCAGATGCGTCCCTGAAGTGGTTTAAGTGAAGACACTTGTCTTTAGGTTCACACCTCGTATGATCTGATCCCCTGAAGTGCACGTTCATGCCAGTTGTGAAGGGGCCCGTAGTCTTTATCCCGTCACATAATGTCAGTATAACAATTTCAAGACTTTATGAATGTTTCCCTTTTGTTCCCCCATTGGTACAAAAAAGCTTTAACACTGTATCATTCAACAATCCCTCTTCTCAATAAAATAATTCCGCTGTGAGACACTTTTTTTGGCTCAGCTTTGAGCCAAAAATCTGAATACTTTAGGTTTGCATGAGAAAAAGTCTCTGGTACAGTTGAAGCCGTCCACCTTTGCCATAACCTGTAGTATTTTACATACAGTATTTCTGCTATACTTTTGTCGTCTGACACCGTTTTCCCCCTCAGCTTAATAATGGCAGTATTGTTTAATTTCTGCAGACTAATTCAGCAAAACAAAGCCAAGAAGCTCAACTTCAATGTGCTGCAGTGCTCTCAATTGCAATTACATGACATTAGCACAAATTTCTTACAGCTAGTGGTGCCTTTTTTGATGTGGAAGTGCTAATTAAAGGTTTGAACCTGGAAACAGTCTGTTCTGATCTCCAGTGGCGTCAGTTGGCACGAGCACACTCGGAATGCGATGCGCTCCTTCCTCTTCTTCCTCCCGCTTGTCTTCATCCCTTCATCTCCTCCATCTTTCCCTGGGGCAACTGGTGTCTCTATAATTGTTCAATTATTCAGGAAATCTTCACTCTGACATCTGTCATACTTCTAACAATTTACTTTGCAGATGCGCGCGCGTGTGTGTGTGTGTGTGTGTGTGTGTGTGTGTGTGTGTGTGTGTGTGTGTGTGTGTGTGTGTGTGTGTGTGTGTGTGTGTGTGTGTGTGTGTGTGTGTGTGTGTGTGTGTGTGTGTGTGTCTTTATCCCGCAGAGCAGCAGACGTCCCGATCCACCTGTGCTAGATGCCAGTGCACAGATCGGCTCCAAGTAGACGTGATGGATTCTGTCATATTGAGAGCTTTCAGGATGATGCAATGTCGTTTCTGTTCTTTTTTTTTTCCGTGTGTGTGTGTAGCAGTGGTCTGAGTTACTGGCAAAGACATAAGCATCTATCATAGCCTGTATTCGTTCCACAGACCATATTGTTTTTATTTCTACAACAAATCATCCCGTTCCAGGGTGATGATTTTATTGCCTAATTGGACTTCCTAGCTTCTTATTAAGTGCTTAATTACATGCCAAAACCAATGTTACCAGAGAGCTGCTGCATCAGCACAACTCCGCGCCTCTAATAAAGTATGTGGCCCTTCTGCTGCTGCTTTCAAGCTGAGAATAACTCATTCAGCATCACTTTCCACAAGCGTTATTACAAGCCCTCTGTTTTATCATCCCATGTATCTGCTTCACTGCATTCATAGATTTGAGGATAGATCTTTATTGTCGTTGAGACACTCTTAGCAGCTTGCAATTTGCAGTAGGGATGTTACTCATCACTATTTTGTCTGTGTACTAAGAGAAGGTCCAGTTTAAGACTCTTAGTCGTTAAAGGAAAGACACTCAGGACTCTACAAACTGCACTTCATCCTCAACAGTGTTGAGTGAAAACATTTATCTTCTCAGACTGGGTTGGATCAAAGTTTTGCAATGTAAATGATAGCAAATCGGACAGATTGTAGCTATCACTGCTAATATCAGGCTCATCCCACGCATGCCATATCCAGATTCTTAAATGTGGCTCTGCATTGGTCCAGGCGAGTAATAATGTTGTGTTTAAATGGCTAAAAACTGCCTAAAAAACAGTTTGCTGTTGAAAATAAACACATCAGAAAATGTAAAATGCAGGAAGACAGTCTTCTTTAAAAACACTTGCATCATCTCAGATTACAGAGCAGCTCAGCCTGTAACAACGCGGCTGCTGTGATTGAGGCGAGAGACATTTTCTCAGCTGGCTCCCCATGACTTTTGTTTGCAGACTTTATAATTGGATTTATTTTTTAATTTGCTATGTTGTACCTCAAACTTTTGATTGATCATTTCTTTTTTGTCAAATTCTTTTTTTTTCTTTCTTTTTTTTTACATTGTTAAACTTTCTTATTTTCTGTGGCTCCCAAACTTATTAAAGTTGACCTTCAGTAATAAAATGGGTGTTTAATGGCATGATACAGATCTGACTAAAATGTTGGCACGTTGCATTTAAAACATGACAATCGCACAAAGTTTCAGTCTGCCCTACAAATTCATACTTCTTTTTATGTCCCTGCAATGGGTTTGATAAGCTGTGAAATGCTGTGAAGAAGCAAATTTCCAGTAAGTATATTAAAGGGATTTCCCCTCACAGTGTGAAGTAGAGCAGATACAGACGAAAATAAAAGAAAATTAAGAAAATTGGAAAAAGAAAAAAAAGAAACTTGGCACAGTAATAATCAGCCCAGCATTTGCTCTTTGAATTTTTAATTTTCATTCACACCACCTGCTTGGACAAAGTTATAAATCCCCAGCAAAACACTTGGCATGCAGCATGTGAGCGAAGAGGAATTAAACAGGAGCTTTAGCTTAATCATTCAACGTTTGCTTACGGTGCTGCGAGAAGGCTTTTTTTCCACGATAAGTGATGAAGTGAGAAGAGTCTCCCCAGCGATCACGTCGGTCTTTAATGACAGCTTCGGTGGCAGAAGAGGTTTTAAAAGCCATCAGTAACGCTGCCTGTTATAGAACAAAATGCACTCGTTATTCTTTGTCTTTACTTTTTGTTCGTTTTTCCTCACCACTCATTTCTGCCTCCTCAGAGGAAAAAAACGAGCAACTGCTGAATGTGGCTTTTCCTTCAAGTCCTAATAAACATCGACTGTTTTCAGTCGACCACTTTCGTGCCACAAAGATGTTAATTTTGCTTCAGTAAAGCATTGAGTTGGTGTTGGTCCACCAATCCATGGTGTTTGCTTTGTACTCATAATAATGCAAATACACCCAACCTGTTAGAAACAGGAAGATCAATTAATCCATCAAAGTTAGCTCATGTTGGTACATTTCAAAGTTACAGTTGATTAAAAAGGTGAAAAACAAGTAAGGATTTGAAACCACTTGACACAGAATGGCAGAAAAGTAAAAACTGAATAGTCAAAATGTAATAAATGATAATAAATATCAGAAAAGTGGATTGAAAAATAGAATGGAATTTTGCAGCTGTGATTGCTCACTAGCAGAGTTTTAAGTGACGCGCAGGTCTTGACAGCAGAGGAGCTCTTGTGGAATTAATGCCAATCCATGGTTTCCTCAAAGATCCAAAGCATATTTTATTCTCAGCTTAATTCACGCCCTTATTACCTGGATGTCCGGTGGGATTTCCCAGCAGATGTCAGCTTTCAAAATGAGTTTCTATCACCAGGACGCAGCCCGGTGGTTGCATGTGTTGTGTAGCTGTGAGGACTGTCATGTCTCTGAAAGCGTGAAGTGTTTACTTCCTCGGCAAGACGCCGACATGACGGGCCGTTCATTTGTTTAGACGTTCGATCTCTCACGCCTGAGACCCGATGGACCCGTTGTGTCAACACACATGCACCGGCCTGTCATATGCATCATTTAATGTAATTATCGTTTGCTATGCTGTAATCCAGTCGGCTTAACGCTGAGCTCTGCTCCGCCTTCCCTCAGATTGTCAGCGTCGGGAAGCATGTCAAAGGCTACCATTACATCATGGCCAATCTGGTGAGAGAACAGGACGCTCTGTCTCATTTTATCTTTGTTTTTTTTTTTGCCTCTGTCTTTCTTCTCTTCGCGTCCATTTTCTTCTGTGTGTCTCCATTTCGAGCACTTCCTGCTTCCTCCACCCTGTAATTTCACTCACTTGTGTTGAAAAACTGTACGGTATTGATCTGAAGACTGTGTTCCAGTGAATCTTTTGGGGCTGAAAAGAAGTCGAAGCTGAACCTGATGATGATATGACGCTCCCCAAATGTTGGCATCGATGAATGGATCACTGCCCAAACCAATAAAAAGATATAGATCCTTGGAATTCAGTGTTTCCTGTCTAGTTAACTCGAGCTTTTCTCTTTACCTCAGCTGAAACGGGGCAGCAGACTTACAGTAATATAAAACACAGTCTGACCGCATCGGGTAAAAACTGAATTTAGAAAACAATTAGCAGTAATGATTTGGTAAACATTGTCAATTACTGTAATCAAACCCAGCCGTTATCATCAGCTCCACTTCTTAAGGTCTTCTTCCACCATCATTGCCATTCCTGTCACTTCCTTGTTTCTGTCTGCCAGAGAAAAGATCTGTGAACGTTTGTGACCGCCCTTTCCTATGCTGCTCCTGAAGGGATTTAAGGACATCAACCTGGAGCGCTTCATGCACGGCGGAGCCAATGTGACAGGCTTCCAGCTGGTCGACTTCAGCAACCCCATGGTCATCAAGCTGATGCAGCGCTGGAATAAGCTGGATCAGAGGGAATACCCCGGCTCAGACGCTCCGCCCAAAGTCAGTAATGATTTCATTTGATTGCTCTTGCTGAGATTTATTGATACAGACTCCTTAATGGCAAATGCCTCAGAGTTATTTCTTAGATGATGGTATTTAAATCCAAAGTTTTTTTTAATCGGCCCTTGGAGGTAGTCAGGGCAAAATCAATGCCATGCTGCAAGAAACTATAATCAATATGAGGATTTAGCTAAACAAGATGAAAACAAGATCTGCAGGACATTGTCAAGGTATTCATTACACTGGTGATTTAACAAGCTGTCTGGAAGAAGAAATAAAGTAATCTGAGATTAACTGCACTCAAGAGCACGTAAGAAACCGGCGCCGTCGTCAACAGTCAGATCTGCGTCAGCTACCAATTGTGTGGCATGCAGCGAACTGACAGACTGACCCACTTTACAGTTTTTTTTTTTCATCCACGCAGATTGCAAATGGCACTGGGGCAAGAAGGCATCACGCCACGGTGGTTAGCAAACCTCCTCCCCCGAGCAAATCTGTGTGTCCAACAAAGATTTCTATTTTAAAAACCACGTGCAGTCGAGCGGAAGTGGTGTGAGTCGAGCAGATTGTGTGCCACGTGTGTGTGTGTGTGTGTGTGTGTGTGTGTGTGTGTGTGTGTGTGTGTGTGTCTGAGGGATCGGGGCGGTTCGAATTAAAAGTTTGCACCACAGGGCAATATCACATGACATTGTGTGTTTGTGTGTGTGTGTGTTTATCCCCACTGTTTCTTGATATATTGCTCTATCTCGGAAATCCACTCAGGCCTAAATTACTCTGCTCCCCACTAAGTTCGTCCACAGCCTGAGTCACTCTCAGCCCTTCTTTCTGTGAATATATTAACACCGCGGCGATCCGGGCCTTCTTGTGGCATGCTTACTCACTTTGCAAAGACAAATGTTGTGTGTTTGGAAGTTCCAGGACTCAGCAGGTAGGAAACTAATGAGACGCCTGTGTGCTATGCATGACAGCAGGCTCGAGCACAGCAGGGCCGTGATGATATTACTCCTAATTTCTACGTATTATGAACACTTAGTGTAGTATTTTACCCCACAACAACAAGCGCTTTGCATTTGGTCATCGATGCTTGAATATATTTGGAGTCGAACAGACTGCGAAGCATAATAAGTCCTCCACTTGCCAGGTCAAATCACTGCTTTTTTCTGAGGTAGAAGCATCCAAACAAATTGAATTGAGCTCTCCATAGAATTATATTTATTTGCACAACATCTGGATAGTGCAGAGCTGCGCAACCTAACGCATAGCACCTCAAATATGCAGCAGGAGGCAGATGGTTTGGGATTTTAACTGCTAATTACAAGTACAGTCGTAGTAGTACAGTGATGACAGAATTGAACACATTCAGACAGAAACTGCTGGGTGAAGCCGTTTAGATAATTGCATGATGCTTTTTATTGACTACATTAGGCCTCGTCCATTACTGTTGCACATTTGGTTGAAGTATTTTATTTGCTGTTTTTGGCAAAAAACGGCAAACAAATGGTGGCAAACTGACGTCGAGCCCGCAAAGCTTTCATGATATTTGACACAACTGCTTCCATGACGCCTGCGTGAGCCTCGTATCCCATCTGTGCACCGGAACAAGGGCCAGACGAGGTGGTCTGCTTGTGCTCCTGCACTGACTGGAAATGTGTTTGTGGATCCATAACATCTGATCTTCAAGCATTTTCTTGCACATGTGTTGTTTTTATTATTATCATTATTATTATTATTATTATTATTATTATTATTATTACCTTCACTTCAGCTTTTCTGTATAGTATTTAGATCTTGGCTAAGATGGACAAAACAATATTTTCAGCAAAAGCCAGCAAAGTCCTTTAACCACTGCTCCACACCACCATGCCGGTGCAAAGGCTCTTCTCTTTTAAACTGGGTAAATGCAAGCATCATGGAACCAGAAACCTTTTACATTATTGTCACTGAACTCCACCGTTGGTTTGCAGTCTGCTGTAGTTTTATAACAGAACTTACATGATGTGAAAAAGACAAAGTGCTACG
Source organism: Salarias fasciatus (assembly GCF_902148845.1). Lineage (NCBI taxonomy): Eukaryota > Metazoa > Chordata > Actinopteri > Blenniiformes > Blenniidae > Salarias > Salarias fasciatus. The sequence continues at coordinate 19,516,853 of NC_043754.1, forward strand.
GGTTGTTTTTCCTCGAAAAACAAGCCGTAGCTCAGTGATGGACCGCTGACTTACTGACATCTCCAATTTGTTCAGAGTTAAAAAAAAAAAAAAAAAAAAACAATGAACAAAAAGACAAAAAGCAGCCAGTTCGTTTTCAGGAGTAAAAAGAACAATGTTCTTTGCAGTGGTGTCAGTGAAGTTGAAGATGTAAAAAGAGTTTGAGGAATCAAAGTTTGGACTGTCGCCGACTTCATCTCACAACTTGATTGTTTGTGTGTGAGTGTGTGTGAGAGTGTGTTAGTGGGCAGCTTGTCAAACAGTAACAGGGGGATGGAGTGCAGCAGTCTCCATAGAGAGCCATAATGTCACAGTGAGCAGTGGGCTAATGAATAGGATTCACCCCCGGCCGGAGGCAAAGTTAATGAACTCCTGCTCGCCGGGATAATTAATGCCAGACTCCTACCCTGGCTGGACTAAACACTCGCCTTTTTCCCTTTCTTTCTCCCCCTCAAATCACTCTCCATCGTGCTGCCTTTTCGTCATGCACTCGATTAGTTTTCCATCGCGCCAGAGGTGAGTTTTAGGGAAATGTATGCCTCATGAGCGAGAGGGTGATTTTTCTATTTTTTTTTTTTTTTTTTTAGACACTCAGCGGCAGTGCAGCATCCTCAGGTCAAAGATAGATTAGGGGAAATTGGGAAGCTGATACTGTAGGGACGGCGCTCTGCTCTGCTCCTCTCTCCCTCTCCTCCTTCTCATTCCCAGAAAATAATGAGCGGAGGAAAAGTGCTGCCTCTTTGTAAAAGCCGTGCACTGCTTGGCCCTGCAGAAACGCAGCGTGCTCTCAGAGGCGGCTTTAACGCAGATTGTTTTTAAAGAGATCTGGCCAGCGAATATTGCAAGAACATTTTGCCTGTCCGGCTAAATCAGCATTTAATTGGCCTCATACCTATCCCCGGCATGTGTCCCCCAGCACTGTATGTATAGACCCAAAAACAGGCCGACCAGCAGGGTGGCCTCGGGTTTCAGGGCTGCTCATTTCAAAATCACATGGCCTGTACCTACTGGGGTTGTTTTCCTCCTTTTAATAAATCCAATAGACCAGAGTTGAGCCATAAGTCCTCCAGCAGTGGTTTTTATGTGATGCTAAGCTGCTTTTAAAACCGAGAATGTGCACATAAAGCTGCTGGGTCTGCACGCAGTAATGTCTGATCACCTCCTCCCGCCTCTCAGTACACCTCGGCGTTGACTTACGACGGGGTGATGGTGATGGCCGAGGCCTTCAGGAACCTGCGCAGGCAGAAAGTGGACATTTCCAGACGAGGGAACGCCGGCGACTGTCTGGCCAACCCGGCGGCCCCATGGAACCAGGGCATCGATATGGAGCGCACTCTCAAACAGGTGAGACACAGTCGCAGGGTCGTAAAATTAAAATTTTGAATTCTCTTGTCAGTGTTCACCAGCAGACAATTAAATCACACTACAGCTGAAAATACCAAGACAATTTTAACACTGAGTGATTGTAAACTGAGAAGCTAAGTATCTGATTACAATGTTCATGTTTTTCATTTGAGTTTCAAGTTTCCCCTTGTGATAGTTTCCTGATTGCCAGTGAATCAAGAATAAAAAGTCATATGATGCTTCTTTCGTTATCCCGGCGTTTACATGTATGTATTCACACACTCACAGAGAGCGGCCACGGCTCCAAGCACAGTGTTTGCTGTCGAGATGTCTGTGTTTGGCTTTGTGTTATTGAAAAGGAGAAATTAACTGAGAAAATCTCAGCTTGTTTCATGTGGTTTTCGCTCTGATCTTCACAAACTCGGCCTCAACACGTTGCAGAGGGAAGTGTGAGCCGGCATCTTTTTTTTTTTTTTATGGCGTTGTGCCTCCAAGCTCTACCTGGTGTAAATGAAGCAAAAAACCAAAAACAAACATATTTTCTAAACTGTTCATTTAATTCTCTCGGAACAGTTTGAGGTTTATTTCAATATTTTCTCTGAAAACTTCCTTATATTAGTCAGAGGCAGAAGGCATACAAAGATATTGTCCTCAAGTAAAACTAGACACTTCAAATGATACTTAACTGCAAGTGAAAAGTTGAAAAAATAAGTTGCTTGTGAATGACTTTAGCAAGTCGTTACAAGGTGCAGTCTACACTCGTCGGAATTTGATCATTTCTTCAGCAACTGTGGAGAAAAATATGAAGTTCTTCAAGTTCATTCTCATCTGGGAACAACGGTATTTATGATATCTGTACAGAAGACACAGATCAATCATCTGGCTAGCTCATGAAAATACAGCCAAATTTTTTTGCATATTGTAGCAACACAACACTCTCCGCTGTGAGATGATACCATTTAGTGAATTCAGTTACTGATATTTTCATTTGTGAACAAAGCTGCTTAACTCCGTGTGTTTTTCTATTTTAAAAAAAATGTATTGAGAACAAGGTTTGAAGCTCAGCGGCAGTTTTAGAAAAAAGATTGTAACTGGCTATAAAATAATTGGCTGTGTTGATCAATAATGAATCAATCCAATTATAACCAGTCGCTCACTTTTAAGATCATTTATTGTTCTCTTCATATAAAGGGAATGGCGAACAGCTTTTCTGGAAGTTGCAGGTTCAGATTATTTTTTTTCTCTAAATCAGCAAACCAAACTTTCTTTGCATCTTTTTTTTTTTTTTTTTTTTTTTTTTTTTTTAACATCATACCTGATACAGCTGACTGTGTGGTGCTCATTTCCCTTGATTCTGCACAGCGTCACACTGTGTTTGTGCGTTTGTGTTTGCGTTTGTGTGTGTGTGTGCAGGTCCGGCTGCAGGGATTAACAGGTAATGTCCAGTTTGACCACTATGGCCGCAGGGTCAACTACACTATGGACGTGTTTGAGCTGAAGAATAATGGACCCCGACGGGTAAAGCATCACACCGCACTGTCACACCATTTCATCTGCTTCATCTCTGTTGTGGATCTGTGTGTGTGTGCATGCGCATGTGTGTGTGTGTGTAGCAGGGGAGAAAAAAAAAAAACAGACTTTTATTTATTGTTACTAGCTTTTGTGATGAATTCCCTCCTTATCTTGGGCGAAAAGCTTAATTTAAAGTCTTTCCTACATACTTTAAGACCATCCTCTAATCTTAAATGTGAAAACAGTTTGATTCAAGGTGACTGTGAAAAGCTGTTTTTGTTTATCTAACAATGAAAAATGGACTGAATTATGTACTGGAAGATGTTTACTACCTTAAACAGGGAATTTGCTAATCTTTGCATATAAGGGCTTTTTCGGCTTCTACTACCTGCCCTTAGGAAATCATGATTTAATAAAGCCAACACTTTAATTTTTTTTTCTATATTGATGAAGCCAGACAGAATTAAATGAAGACATATTATTTATGTCCACGTCCTTCACTGCTCTTGCATCCTCGACCATAAACAGGGAAGGTCCCTGCATGGTCACACAGGGGTGTGCAGGCTGCTGTCAAGGGAAGGATCTCGGTGCTGTGATGGGATAACATGCAGTGTGCCATTTTCTATTATCATAAGTAGGTTGAGAAAGAAGCAAAGGTATGAGAGGATGGATGTGTGTGTGGATGAAATCCAGGGAAAATGGGAAAAAAGAGAGAAGGAGCACTTGTGAGAGTGATGGCGAGAGGATGAAATGAAATAGAAAGCAATCAAGGTAGAGCAGAGGAGAGGTGGAGGAGGTGGAGGAGGGGGCGGCAGAGAGGAGTTCCCATCAATCACAAGCTGCTTTGGCCTGTCTCTTTCCACCACAGCGTGGGTCCTGTCAGGACACGATCTGTGTGAGTGTGAGTTGTGGGTCACAGCCTCTCTCCTACATTTTCCATGTCCCTCAGTCATCCCGACGCTCCGGCACACAGGGAGGGGAGCGCGGCCAATCGCAGCCTTCCGTTCCCGCCGTCTCCACCTTAACTGACCTAAACCTGCAAAACCAACACGTCAGATCAACACAGTATTGTTTCTCACATATTAACTATTCATATTCCCGACATTAGGCATCGGCCGTCGCTCAGTATCCGACATGTTTGTCGTTTCCAGGCGGTCAGTCTGACCCTGAAGAACTCCGACGTGACGGTCTTCAGTGACATTACTGTCAGCCGCACACGAAATCCCCTCTGACTAAAAGAGGCATCACGGCATCAATCTTGTATGAGGCAGTTTCATCTGGGGCCCAGGCAGTAATTCAGTGTTACAGCTTGCTGTCTTTTAAGTGACATTGCACCACAATGCAGCGATGCTGATGTATATGCATGTAACGTGTGCTCGGGAAGCCGGGCTATTATTACACACGGTGCCGCTCATTTCTGAGCAAATATATTGCAAGCCTGCAATAATATATGATCAAAACGAAAAACTGGAGGCGAAGAGAGTACCAAAATCTGGTTATTATGATCGTCTATGGAGGGAAACATTTACAGAATGACTGGAGATTTTCTCATGCTTCAAACTGCTTTTTTCCCCCTCAGCTAAAACATCACTTAAAATCAAAACCTTTGAGAAAACACATCAAGCAAATGTATATTAAAAATAACATAGAGCTGTCACCGCTCGTGTGGTGGATGTGTAACTCTCATAACTCTGAACTCACACTGTTTTGGATAAGCAATGGCAAAAAGTAACTTCTTTTATGTACTTTCAGTTTAAGAGTTGCTCGATTTGCTAGATTTTTCCTCCTGAAACTGTTTTTATTGCAACGTTTTCCTTTCATAATCGCACAGATACAGAACCAGTGTTGAATCATATCCCTCGCTTCCGTAACCCAGTTGCATGAACCACATCTCTTAGTTTGATTCTCATGAATTTCAGCAGCTCTGACAAACAGTTAACTCTCTGAAGATACTTGGATGCGTAGTGAGGACTCGGCTTTCCTCCACGCTGTTTACACTCTTACATCCAATTTTTTCCCAGCAAAAAAAAAAAAAAAAGTAAAAGTTCAATTGTCCTCCTGTGGGACTGCATCAACAACTACAACTCTCCCTCCAAAATAGTGGCACCTGGCATTCTGAGATGTTTTCTTGTGAACTTTTGCGGTGGAAATCTCATATGCTGTTTGCTTCGCTGCAGATCGGCTACTGGAACGATGCAGACAAACTGGTCCTGATCCAGGACTCTCCGCTGCTTCCAAATGATACTTCTGGCATGGAGAATCGCACTGTTGTTGTTACCACCATCATGGTAAGAGACCGGCATGTGCTCGCCAACACACACAGACACACACAAACACACACAGACCCTCTTCTTTATGAAGGCATATGCAGAATGACACATCGAATTTCAAACACTTTCTCCTTTATAAAATAATCACGGTCTTTGTAAAGCTTCAGTGTGAGACAGATGAAGTTTGTAAAGGTGCACACATACCCCACTGCAGTGCTCTGAATTTATCTCTTTATTACCTTTAAAAGCCCGTTATATTTGTATGCTGTGACTGTAAAATGCTCAGAAATAACATGCGTCAATTATTAGAAGCCCTCATTGCTCCCATATAAACTTCACTAACAGATCATTCAACCCCTAAACTAACTGCAATGACTTACATTTTTCTTTTATTACACTAATAAACATCTCAGAAAGCAGCGAAGAGAGCTCAACAGCCAGCTGCTCCCACTGAGGCTTTTGTTCTTTTGTGAAAATGAGCACCATACAGCCACAAAATCAAAGCATTTCACACACTTGAATGGCCTTTGCATGGCATGTGAATCTCTGGCTGTAACAGTGACGCTGAGACGGCTGTGAAGACGGCCAGATGTTGAGCGTGCGTGTCGCAGCTGAGCGGAGGAAGGAAGGAGGGAAGGAGGCGGGAATGGAGAGTCACAGCTCAGCACAATCCTCCCTCTTTTCAGCCCCTGATGAGGAACCCCATTTTAAGAAACTGATCCCCACTTGGACTTGAAGCGGGATATGAAAGCCCTTAATGGCAGAGTGATGGACACAGCAAGCCCGAGCCCAAACCGAGCCCTAAAGACACTGGGCAAGAGGAGACACGCGGCAACTATGTTAATGGAAATCTGAACGAGAAATGGAGCCACTCAGAGCCGTAATGGAGCCCTTCCAGAGGAAAATGAAATGCAAATGGAGGGAAAAAAAGACCGTCTTTCTTTTTAGGGATGGTGCTTGTGGATGGACACCCATTGAGGCTAAAATGGGACCCCCCCCAACTCCAAACAGCACAGTGTCTGTTTACTAGCATTAACAATCTCACGCTACACCTGTGGTTCATACATTGTCATGTGAGGTGTGTTGGTGTGGCCTGTCATAGCTTGAACCCCATCCTGACTCATTACTGTGATATCTGCGAAGATTTTTCAGCCCGTTGTTACAAAGTGCGGCAGTAGCCAGAGAGTGAATGTACATCTTGTGCACCTGAATTCTTCTACGCTTTGAATGTGTTGCTTTTCTCAGTTTTCCTGTACAGAAAAATGCACTCAGAGGTCTGCTTGTGAGCCTCAAAACAGCTTCGAGAAACGAATGCTCTCGCGATCGTCCCAGTTCATATCCATCATGCTTTCATGTGGCACGATGTTACAGTTACACCGCCGTGGCTGCCTTTCATTCCTGCTTCAGATGTTTGTTCAGCGTGTTTGTGAGAGTATTGTTAAACCTAATGAAGCATCTCAGTGTTATTTTTCATCCAAAGCCGCCTGTGTTTCAAGAAAGTAAAGATGCAGTTTTGTGTGAAATGTGCTTGTTTGTTACCAATCCAGGACAGGTTATCCTCTGCTTCTTGTGTTTGATTAAGCCAGTCTACCCTTATCCCATAACCTGTCTTGACACAATATGATCAGCAGCGAAATTAGCAACAGTTTTGCCGACTCACTGTGGATTTAAAGGCACATTGTAGCTCTTTTATGCAGCAGAGTGTTACCAAATCATCCCCCGAGGCTTCCTCTGACTTTAAAGGGTTGTGTGATGGTTTTGTAACTGAGAACGAGCAATTGGTATTGATTTTCCTGCACTTTTTAATCATATTCATGTGAAAAGTGCAGGCAGAGAATCCAGAGCGCAGCTGGGACCAGGACAGTCCGGGTTGTGTCCACTCTGTTATTTTCCAAGTCTGCATGTATTGTATTATTTGTTTCTTTTATTTGTGATATTCCCAGTTCTGCCAGCTTCCTGACATTTAATCTCCTACAGTCCTCCTTGTAGCGTTGTAACAACACACCAGAGGCCTAAACACTCGCTTCCTCCTCACCTTTCTTACTTGTTTCTTCTCCCAAAGTTGTGTTTCCTTTGCGATAGCTTTCTGAAAAATGAAAAACAGCAGCAGCAGACCAGCGCAGAAGCTATCACAACCTGCCACAACCAGACATTCATAGCTTCTACAAGCAGACACGCACATCACAGTCGGCATGTCGCGTCGCGGAATGACAAGCTATTTCTCCAAACACTTTGGAAATCAACTTTATTTTTTTCTAGTATGGGTGAGAAGAGGTGCCAATGAGCCATCCTTTCATTTCTTTTCATACAAGCTCCCTGATTGGGTCAGGAGATTGGATTCGATCTCAGCTGTTACACTCAAAAAAACGTTCTAACTTTAAGACCACAGCACTACACACTTCACCGCAATAAGCCTCTTTTGTTAACATCCTGTATAAAGAGAGCTAAATTACACACTCGTGTGATGTCTGCATGTGTGTGTGTTTTTTTTTTAAGCGATGTGCTAAAAATAACTCCGTGACTGACATTTCAATGAGGGTTTTACGTTTTTAAAACATAATGGAGACTTAGAACAGATACGTCTTAATTTTAAAAGGAAAAACTCAAAATGAGAGAGGATGTTGTCGCAAGGGTAAAGTTTGAGGGACAACACAGAAAATACACACTTGGCCAATGGTCCATTTTTATTAAATGATGACACAAGTGTTCCCCTGCAAACCTGTAGTTGATCAGGCTAGAATAACATTTTTAGCGGTATTGCCCTGCGACAGAAGCTGAGCGGCACGGTTTTTATCATCTCTCAAAGTAGTATCTTCAGTCCTTCCCTGATTCATTCTCCATAATTTGTCTCTAGCTTAAAGCAAGAGATAACAGACCCATCCGAGCCGCTTGGCTTTATCTGCCCGGAGCTCCGTGCATCAGCAGAAAAACTCGTCCCGATGAGGACAAAGTTTAACTCGTCGTAATATTGGCAGGACAAAGCCTGAAGCTTTGATGGAGTGTGCTTTTGGCTTTGGGTTCCTCCGTTGCACTTTAAACCTGGCACTCTGTCATTCTGCCGGAGGGCAGCTACGGCAGTAAAGATCTGGCTATAATTATGTTTTTGTTTACCCCTTTGTTCAAGGAACATCGGGGGTGGAGGAAACATTTGGATTTTCTTGACAGGGGCAAATCTGATCGGCGAAACTCCTCTTGATGATTCAGCCACAGGGCAGTAAATGCAGTAAATAAAAACAACAACCTATATAAGTATGGGAGCTTTTTCGTGCGTGCATATTTTGAACGCGCTGATCTTACTGGAATTAAGTGGGAAAAATGTAGTTTTCTGGGGGTCTTCATGCCTCATTTGGTTCACTCTGTGCAGGATATTAACCGTCCACCCCTGCTTTATTGAAATTTTACCTAGCTTGAACCGATGTTCGCTGACATCAGAAGAAAAGCAAACCGGCGTCGAACCAACAGAAACACTCCTGCACATCCTCACACACTGATTCTGCAACTGACTGTTTTTTATTTCTGCTCTGTAGAATATGTCACATTTAGAGATCCCCATCTCCTGCTGCAAGTGCTCACAGCAAGTAGCCTTTTATTACAATTAAAGGGAAATCAAATCTGCTGGTTATCAAATTATGACAGTCAGCATGCTGAAACAATTTGCAAAGCGTATTCCTTCAGTTAAGCAGGCTTGTTGTGTGCAGCTCAATTTAAGGCGGTGAAATAAGCAGAGAGGCCTGTTGTTTCTTATTGTATTGGTCCGAGTACAAGACAAGCTTTTCCCTCCATATGGCGCTTCGAGCAGTCCCTGACGCTGGTGGTCACATTCACTCATTCACACACTCGCTCACACACCAGTAGAGGCTCCTTATCCATCCATTTGAGCAAGTTTGAGGTTCTTGCTGAAGAACACTTCGCCAATCGAGCCACGATCGCACCTTTACTGCTGGATGGAATCACACCACGGGGATGAAAAGTGAGCCACACCTGCTGGGCGTTGTTATTGACGATCCCTGACGAGGCTTTGAAACGCCGCACCGGAGGCTTTGGACGGCACACAGTGGGTGGAGCAGGCGACACTGGAGCAACAATAACTGGTGCAAAATCAACGAAGCAGGAGATCTGCATGAGAAACATCTGAGAAGTTTGACAAAGTTGTATATGTCTAGGTCTGGCTTCTGTTTTTTTTTTTTTTTTTTTTAACTAACATATTCCTTTTTTGTAATTTGCACAGTATTTTTGTTTATTTTTATTCCTACATTCTGTTTTAATCCCTTTTTTTTTTTTTTGGCCGCATTGTTGCAAATTACAAACAGAAATCGTAGGAAAACGTGCAACAGTTGTGAGACTCATTAAAGCAGCGTGGTGAAGGAAAAAACCTTGACAAGGGCCATGGTGTCCCGGCGTAGCAGCCGTTCGAGTGCTCTTAACGCAGATATACGAAAGCACAATGTGGACATCTGCAAAAAAAAAAAAAAAAAAAGTGTCTGTGTGTGCGCATTGAATGTGTTTCTCATTTCAATGTCATGCATTCAATCAAATAAAAAGTGATCGCTGCCCGGAGTGGCTGCTGATGACCAAGAACGAGGAGTGACTCACTCACTGCGTTCGCTTCCTGCAGTATTGTTGTCGTGGTCAGGGTTTTTTTTGCACGATGCTCGTGCTCATTACGGCTCGTGAACAAAGGGGTTGCACAGCAGATTGTCTATCTTGCACATTTCACTCGCACGCAAAACCGGTCTGATTTTATATAGTGCAGACAATTCCCATGTTGGTGCGTATGAGTTGTGTGCGCATGTGTGTGTATGTGTGTTTTAATCGCATGTTTAATTAGCCTCATTAAGCGGTGAGTGAAGCAGTGTGGTTGTGATTATTGACCAGCCTGTCAGCCGCGCTGGCCTTTGCTGAGAAGACCTCTGAAGCGCCGCTCTCTTCTCATGCCAGAAACGCTGGCTGCATCCTTTATGTCTGACGCTCCTCCTTCTGGCTGCCAGCGCCGTCACGCGCCCGGCTACTATAAATCACATGGATCGGGGCTGTTTGCCCTCTGATATGCATCCAAACTCTTGGCAGAGATCAACTTGCAAATGGAGTTGCCATCACTGGAGTGGTTAAAGGTCAATCATTAAAGGCGACGAATTCGATTTTTTAACTTTTATGAAATTTCCAGATGTCTTAAAATGTACTTATATAACAGTTATAGCCATTAAGTGTTAAATAATTTCATCATTCTACAACAATTAGCCATATTTTGTAAGATTTTCCAAAGATCTGCTGATTTTTTTTCTGCTTCTAAACAAAGTTTCTAAATAAAATTTCACTTTCATGACAAGACATCCTACCTTCTAACAGGTAGAGTCAGAGCGATCTGTTTATCAGAGCTCATGATGTTATGGCTCATTAGTTTATTCATATGTTAATATGAATCATGCAAAGCGCCAGTGAGGGAAACACAGTGCTGCCGGAGCTTTGAAGTTTCCATCCTTTCATTATTTTCCTCTATCATGAAGTGAGTGAGACCACTGCTGAACACACATCTAGGTTGTGTGTGTGTGTGTGTGTGTGTGTGTGTGTGTATGTATCAGTAAACAATGCAGCCCAACATCCATATCTGCTTTTTATTCATGATGTGGCCTTTTTTCTGATTTACTGCAGAGATTCTGTGGTTTGCATTTGATTCTACATGTGCTGCAAGTGATTTTGTCTGAAACGGAAAAGACATCTGACATTTGTTCAGATTTTTTTTTTTTTTTTTTTTTTTTTTTTTATGCCATGATCAGATTTTCACTCTGACAAATGGTTGCAGGTCTTGGTGCATTAAGCCTCCTGTCGCTGTCCGTTTACAGAGAAGCTTATCAAGCTGATAAAGAAAGCTCCGTCCCAGCACATTTTAAAAGCAGGCTCAGTGTGTGTCATATTTTCATGTGTTAAAATTCTTTAAATCCACAATGTTTCATGTAACAGTAAATGAATAGATTAATCATTGATGTCAATATTGAGACGAACAGGACTCCTCCTCAGCACATTTCTATCCTAATTAGAACAAAGCTGCACCATGTTGTTCGGACGGAGTGCAGAATAAAGGCTTTCTTCATTTGTAATGACTACACTGTGTGAAATTACAGTGCCACAGTTAATAGTAAGGGGTGTTAGAAAAAAAGTCTTGAAAAATGATTCAAGTAATTAACTTATTATTTCCACTCTGGGAGGCATTATTCACTCGAATGGAGGATTTTTTTTTTTCTTTTTCTTTTTTTAACTTGGACTCACGACAGAGGGAACTTGTTGGGATTCTGATTTAGCAGTCAAACATACATTCTGTGTTTTTTTTTTTTGACGTGAAAATGATAAACTGTGGCATCATTATGCTGTACAGTAACATTTCGCCGTGCCGCGGGCTCGCTGGAGCGTTTTCTTGGGCTCGCCACCGAGGATTCGGTGGTTTACCTTGCTTTGGCTCGGGGCAATGTCAAGCAAACACATCTCGGGTATAAATTGCTCCCGTTCTCAATATGCGATATGCCGCCGTCCATGACAAAAGCAATTTGTTTGGAAATATGAGCGCCGAGGCCGTGCGGGGCTTATGTCGAGATCCCTTTCAGAGCAACAGCAAATCTAATGATCTATAACTTACCGCTGGTCACAGTGTAGCCTGACGTAAGCCACCCCTGATTACTTTAAATGTTCCAGTCGAGCCGGGCTTGTTTTAAATATTGAGTCATTCCCCCTGACTGCTGCTCATTTCTCATTTCTGCTTGGTCATGCTTTACGCCCTTCTCTCTGAGTCTGCGTATCAAACACCAACACTTTGATGCTCCTTCCGCCTGCCTGCGCTGCAGCCGCCGTGAGGCTGTCAGTGTGATTGCACAGGCGTCCCTCACTTGTTGTACAACGCCGTCTCCATGTGACGCTTATGGAGTCAGTTAAAAGTCATTCCATTTAAAGCTGCACTGCAAAGTGTTGGATTTTGTCTAAGTTGGGCAGCAGCTGCAACAAAAAAGAAGAGTTTTAGAAGTCATAGCATAACTTACTATACTACAGTTGTTTGAATCGGGGAACAAAATAACGCCAACCTCTAATTGATTACTGCTTATTCTTGCTAAGTCTTGGAATAAATTACATGACAAGTTAGATATGGTTGCTGTGATATTGAAATAAATAGACATTAAGATGTTTTGATTGGGAAATGCTGATGCTGCACAAGCAGAATGCAATAGAATCAAGGTAAATGGAGATTTACCAATGAGTAGAACACCGTTATCATCATCCGCACAGTTTTGTGATCTTTCAATCTTTCAATCTGTGAGGTGGTGAATTCCCTGAGAGGCACAAAAACCCTTCAAAGTCCAGTCTAGGGTTCTGGGGATGGCTTTTCCTTTTAAGTGGTGTGAAATCATGACAAAAACAAATAAACGGAGGGTGAAACTCTTAATTATTACATGAAAACTGAATGTAGCTATTGTCAATGTAATATGAATAAATCACCTTGTAAAGTAGCATTATTAGCATTATATGGATCAAAATAAGTGATAACAGTTACATTTTATGACGAGAGAAAGGTTAGGAAAGGTCCGACACTTTGAGATCCTCCACCTTACGTATCGGAAGCCAACAGTCCCTAACTCTCCCTTCTTTTAATGTGACGGACCTAACTTCAGTTTAAAAGGAATGCCTGAAGAAGTGCTGCTATACTGGTGAAGAAAACTTTAGAAATAAGCGTCATGAAGCCTGAGATCATGGTACCATGTTTAATTACATAAATGGATAAATAAATAAATAAGTTGCCCTCAGCCGTCCTGAGACGAGTCTTTAAGAGCACAACCAAGGCGGCATTAATTCGACCGCTCCCTCTTTCATCCCGCCGCCTCCCGCCTTCTGAGCGCGAGGAAGCAGAGCGTGTCGCTCACTAATCACCGGGTCGGCGGTTTGATCCTCGGCTCCTCCTGTCCACTCCTGAAGTGTTCTTCAGGGAGACACTGAACCCCAAATTACTCCCAGAAGCCCGTCGGGCGCCTCGCGATTGGCTGAGTGTGGGTTTGGATGGGTCAGTGGCAAAGTGTTTTTGATTGAGAGCGCTGGAGGATGCTGGGATTCCACCTGCCGGGGCGGGGATGTGAGCTCAACACAAAATGAACAGCTTCACCTTTGATTCTGAAAACATTTGAGGGTTTAATTTCTTATGCATTTAGTAAGACTTCATTTCTTTACAGTTGATCATTTGTTTAAGAAAAATTAATAAAATAGGAGAATGTGCTCTGTTCTGACATGATTTCACCTCAAAGTGTCTGATAATGATCAAAAAAATGTTCTTTTGCATCTGAATTGCTTGATTAATAATAAATCTGCCCTCTTTTTTAAACTTTGTCCTTCACATGTCTTGTTTTTGAAGCACATATTCTCACTTACAGTGTGTTATATAAGGCTGCGTAGAGTTTATACACAGACAGGAGAAGGATTCAATCAGAATGGGTATGACCTTTGACACTGTAAATCATTTTCCTGCTGGAGTTGATTTCAGATTGATGGTGTATGATGAGGAGGAAGGAGATCAAATATTAAAAAGGACATATTTAATCTGCAACAAGCAAAAACGAGTTAGGACCAAATGCATGCAGTTAGTTCTGTGATTCAGAACAGCTTGTAAAGTGTTTAATTCTCCAGTTAAGTGCTGGAAGTGAAATATTGTCCATTTCTCCAATGAAAGACATGATGCTGTAGAGGTTAAGTGCTCATTGTCGGAGGGCAGACGGCAAGCTGAAGGGGGACACTCCAGCTCTGGAGAGACGTCTGCTTAAGTGATTTTGATTTTTTTTTTTTCCTGTAATATCTTGAGTGGCGAAGCTTTAAATTTTTTTTTATTTTAGAACTTTATTCTCCCCTGTGTAGGAGGGTCCGTACGTGATGCTCAAGAAGAACCACGAGACGTTCGAGGGGAACGACCAGTACGAGGGTTACTGCGTGGACCTCGCCTCGGAGATCGCCAAACACATCGGCATCAAGTACAAGATCTCCATCGTCCCCGACGGGAAGTACGGCGCCAGGGACCCGGAGACGAAGATCTGGAACGGCATGGTCGGGGAGCTGGTGTACGGGGTGAGAACATCTGTTTCCCTTCTTTTCATTATTCACAGAAAGTCACTTTTTATCTCGTATGAGTCACCACACTCAGGCTGTAATTTCATGCTGTCACTAGAAATCATGATGATACACAGACAACGCTGCGCCTTCTTCCAGTCTGTTAGCCGAACAATACGTTTGTAGAACAAAAATTGGTATCAAAAGCGGAAAATATCAAGAAAATGAATCATTGCAGTTCAATCAAACGTCAAGCAGAAAGTCTATAAATTGATTTGATTTATTGAATAAAACGTGTTTCGAGCTGTTTGAGCTGTTGTAAAGATAATGTGGAACATCTTTGTCTGAAGTGTTCAGGATTATTTACAGCAGCTTACCAAGAAAAATTATTTGAATTACATTACATTAAAAAAAAAACACCACAACATCAACCACCACTCCCTCCATGATAACAGACACAAAAATAACTGGCCTCTAAAACAACAAAGAATATATATGAATATAATAATAATAATAATAATAATAATAATAATAATAATAATAATAATAAATAATAACCACAGTAACAGTAATTACAATAACATCATCATAACCACAGAAACATAAAAACAAAGAATTATCACCAAACCAGATAAAATCATTTTCATCAAAAGGAAAGAAATCTGGAAAAGTCTGGTTTTCTATACAGTTGAAATCTTATTTAGAGAATGTCAAAAAGAAGCTGTATTTATTTTTTATTCTCTCTGGATCACCTTTGCTCCTGTGTTTGCGGTGCAGCTAATTAAGCCCAACTGAAAGGGTCTCTGGCGGTGTTCATGTCTGCAGGAAGGGGGGGGGGGGATTATCGGAGCATTACTGCGGCACTCTGGGAGGGGTTAAAAAGGAGGCGAGGCGGAGGTGTGGAGCTTGTTAAAGAATCTCAGAGATGACGTTTGGTGGGAGTTTGGAGGGTTTTAAATGAAGATAAAATGCAAGGATGGAAGTCCTGAAATAAATGAACCACAGAATAAATGAAGTTTTAACTGGAACGTTTCTGAAAAGCAGGTAACTGGAGATTTTGTGTTGACTTTTGGAGGCTCAATAACCAAACTGAGACACAGCATTCCAAGCTATTATCACAATTTCTTGCAATAATTAGTATTTATGTTTTTCATTATTTTGAAAAAGAACAATTTAATGTACTTACAAGTTTAAATTATACTTTCTTTATTACCGTGTTATTGCTGGGCCCGGGAGACAGTAATTTACCTTTTCATGTTTTTAAAATGTCCAAATGAAACAAATTCAATTTTGAATCTTCTATCATTCGGTGTGGCCTCTCCTCCTAATGTTCTTTGTTTTTCATCATCTGAAAGTCACTTGTGGTTGTTTTAAAATGTAACTAAAGTTTGAACCTTAAGTGAAAGTTTAGAACTTGTTATATTTTTGATTTTACGTTAAGCTTATTTATTATAAAATATAAATTTATTCATGACACATTGTCCAAAATTGCTCTTCTTCTTCATCAACCTGTTGAATATCTTACTAAATGAAGGATGATCCTTTTTGTGTCTCTGCCTTTTTGCTTAAAATATACACTGACAGAACTACATTTTTGGGTCTTTTCTTGTGATGAGATAAGTGGCGTTTTCACAAAGCGGCATTTTTCTCGCCCGCATCTCTTTCGTACCTCTCCGTGACTCACCGTGAAGCAGCGAGCGCGAGCGGAGACTGAGTTCGGGATGTGTCAGGACTGATCAAGCAGTACAGTGCACTTTAGGTGTAAAGACTAACCAGGACGGTCAAAAAAAAAAAAAAAGAAAAAAGAAAGGAGAGAGCGAGAAAGTGCAGCTCGGTTCTCACCTGTTTTCATCTCTTTAACAAGCACCGAGAGCAGAGTCACATCCAGTCTGAGAGCTTGGCTCTGACTGGAAGACACAGGAGGTGAAATTACCTCAGTATAAAACCCTTAACATGAAATTTCAGGTAAATACTGTGTTTTTGTCCAAGTACAGCTCTTATCCAGGCGATCCGCAGTTCAGGTGATCCAGAGTGTCTCTGCTCGCAAACACAAACACGAGTAAACACCAATTTCAGCTCGACTTCCACTGGCCACCTGCACATTTTGGAATCTAATTCAAGGTTTTAATTATTACTTTGGAGGTAAAACTGGTGATTTTTCTCGGATGCATGAGTGAATTGAACGTCTGTCTTTGAGAGTAACAGATTCCTGTTAAAGTTTTCCCCAAAACGACCTGAAAGAAGAATTCAGGCCACCGCTTTTAAATCTCTGATGATCTTTTTTTTTTTTTTTTTTTTTTTTTAAGTAAAACATGTGAGATTTGGGAAGAAAGTGAACGACATCAGTGAGTGGAGTGTGTGTTAAAGATCTATAAAATGTGAGTGTGTGTGTAGGCTGTGTGGTCGGGGGGGAAGGCTCTGGGCTTTCCCTGAGAACATGAAAACTGTCGGCGCTTCCTCCTCTACTTGGCTCTGAGACCATCCCCGTCTCTGCAGCTCTGCCTGAAAAGACCCGCGCAGACACTAAAGCCCTGCCTACTTTTAACCTGCCTCGTATTTGAGCGCACGCTAAACGCCCCGGGGCTGTCATCTTAGTGCATTTTGCTGAGGATGAAAGAACTTAAATCTCTCTCTCTCTCTTTGTTTTCCTCCCGCCCCTGTTTTTCTGGTCTCCCACCTCCTCAGAGCGTCAGATGGTCGTAATAAAACTTTAAATTCTTGCTGATATTAAGCCCTTTGCTCCCAAGCCAGGCAGCCCAGGTCACGAGTGTAACTAAGTCACAAACCGTAATCTGGTTTGTGGATTTTCAGCGAGCCGCCAGGCACTTTTCTGCAGCTGCAAACCTCCGAGGTGGCTGCGTCTCCCTTTTTCCTGCCTTTTTATGCTGTAAGCATATTTCCCTGACACATTATTTTATCCTCCCTGCTGATTCCCCTGCAGTTTCAGCTAAGCCTTTGAGCATTAGGAAAGATTTTCAGAATTCCCTTTTTTCAATTTCTCCCCCCTTTTTCTCCCTCGGTCCTATAACTTGATCACTCTGTGATGAATTCGGCTGCCATCTAAACTTCATCGCTCAGAGATTTGCTCAGCAGAGGGGAGAAATTCACGATGTGAACAATGTCATGAATGACAATGACACCAGCCGAAGAAGGAGAAATTGGGTAATTGTTGTTCTGTTGTCTGATGGCTGCCTGGCTTTAGGCCTCGGGGATGTCATATCTGTGACTAAACGGTGTTTGTTTGCTGCGGGGCTCGGCTCAGAGAGATCATCCATCATTTGCATTTGTTTATCTGTCATCATTTTGGGTTTGGAGTTGCTTTCTGGGAGTCTCATCAAATACCTCTTCATCTGAATTCCCCACAGAAAGCGGAAATCGCTGTGGCCCCTTTGACTATCACGCTGGTCCGGGAGGAGGTGATTGATTTCTCCAAGCCCTTCATGTCTCTGGGCATTTCCATCATGATCAAGAAGCCCCAAAAGTCCAAACCCGGGGTGTTCTCCTTCCTGGACCCGTTGGCCTACGAGATCTGGATGTGCATCGTGTTTGCCTATATCGGCGTGAGCGTGGTGCTCTTCCTGGTCAGCCGCTTCAGCCCGTACGAATGGCACACCGAGGAGCCCGAAGAGGGCACCGACGGTCCGCCAAGCGACCAGCCCCCCAATGAGTTTGGCATCTTCAACTCCCTCTGGTTCTCCCTGGGCGCCTTCATGCAGCAGGGCTGTGACATTTCCCCCAGGTAAGACACACTCTCCTCAAGTTTTCCATGTGTGAGTCTGCACTCTTAACTTTGCATGACCTGCGGGCCAATTATAATCACAATACGCCATCACTTCAGATCGGGTCGTGCCTGCATTGGCGTGGATGATCATGCAGATGACTTTGCGCTTTAGGCACACAACACTCTGTGTGAGCGTGGTGTGCTTAAGCCTCTCGCCTGCCAATCCAGTTAAGACCTTCATCATTATTTCAAACATGTTTGATTGACGCAAATGGAAACCGAATAAGTCTCGACACCCCGCTGTGGCAAACCGCACTCTGTGGCGGCTCTGCAGAAGCGGGGGGGAAAAAAAAAAACCCGGCACATTAGTTCTTCATGCTCGAGTTTATATCCGCATTGCTGGAAATAAATTCCGTATCTCTGGTTTTTAGGTCACTTGGATGTTTTTGCATGTGTATGATAGAAGTTACCTGGACTTTTCATGCGCATAAAAATCTCATAATTGACAATTGATTTAAGCAAGTTATTTACATTTGTGTTTTTAAGATTATAGTGATTTGAGTTTAGGGGAATAATTCAGTCTTTTTGGAAATGGAGTTGGCATATGTTCACCATCGATTGAAATGTTTAATCTGACTTTGACATAATGTTAAAAAAAAAAAAAGCTCATGGATTACTATTACCGTTCAAACTTTGTCTGAAGGACGAAACAATTCACCAGTTTAAAAAGCACCTCTGGAAACTGACAAGAAATAGTGCTTGAAACTAACATCCATCACACTAAAAAATAATTTTATGTTTCACCTCAACTTTAGAACCAATTTTGATAGGTTAAATATCATAGTTAGTTGTCTGTGAGCAAAATTTAGCAGATGAGGCAAAATCGTTGCACTTATTCTCAGAGTTAACGTCTTTATTTCAAGTAAGAGACATGTTTTGGATTGAACTTCATGAGAAATGCTATTTTTAAGCCCCATTAGTACTGTGAGTGTTACTCTGTAGTGAAGAATAAATGAAACACAAATATGTGACGTCTTCACCTTAAACATACAATACGTCACAGTTAGATTATGCATGTTTGCATACCAGGTGTTTGGCTGCTGCTGATTGTAAGACATTTTTCTATGTGCAGCTGATAAAATGTGCCCATGAAAAGATATGAAAACACCTGCTTTTAGTAGATCTCTGCTGCAAAAGTAGCCACGCGTACAAGAATTGCACCACACGAGCATACGAGAGAATGAAAACCGCTTCAATTCAAGCTGCTTGTTTTAGAGCAAAAGATCCCTGCAACCTGAAGTGAGGGAATGTTGTGCACTTGTTTGTATATTTACCACCCACAGTCTCTGCAATTAATCTTGAAAGAGGCATGTTGGAGTCTTTCAAATGGTTTGGTAATCCAGTTATTGGAACAATTCACCAAAGGGGGAACGAAAAGTCCTTCAAATCTTCGCACTCTTTCCTTTCCACAAACAAGTATGTTTCCCAAAATGCTGAACTACCCCTTTGATTAACGTTTTATACCCTGTGAGATTTCATCCATCACACGTAAAGTAGCGCATCCATCCTTATGTAAGTCTTTAAATAAGTGATTACAAGTATTATGTGGTATATTGGTAAATTTGCATGGTTACTATAGTTTTCTAAGTTTTTTGAGAACTTTCCGATTGGTAGTACCGTTGTTGTTGCTGCTCTAGCTGTGTGTGCTCAGCCTCTACCTGTGCAGCGATATCCATCTGCTGTGTGTGTCGGTGTGGCGTATTTGTGTCTGTGTGCGTCGGAGATAGAGTATCTCTCTTATCATCGATTTTCTCTCTCTCTCTCTCTCTCTCTCTCTCTCCCTCTCTCTCTCTCTCTCTCTCTCTCTCTCTCGCTCGCTCGCTGTGTTGTCCGCCTGTGAGGGAATTAGGTTGTCTCAGTGTCTGTCAGCTTGGACAGGTGTTGCCATTCAACTTGTGCATCTGTGCGTCGGCGCTCCCGAATCCTTTCACTGCTCGCCCGTGACTTCTCCTCCTTTCGTCCAAATTAAAAGAGCCAAGCGCAGCGTCCTCGGGGCTGCAGACCTGCACGGGGAAGGTTGGAGAATTTAGGCTTGTACAGTTGAACACGTGCCTGGAGGAGATCTTTGTTTCTCTGTCAAAGATCAGGCTTCCTTGTCTGTCGTCTGGCATTTGCATTCTCTCTGCTGACTCGGTGAAGCCGACTGGCAGAGCTTGTAATTCTCGATGGTTTCTCATTCTCTGCAAAGCCTTTCCTAGCTGTTTGAATGGCTTTGTCAAGCTTAAAGTTCCCGCAGATGGTTTGCTTGGGTTATTTTAAGCTGCTGTTATAATGGCTCCTATAGTTATTTTAAGTCTTTCATATAATACTTCTTTTATCTGTTTTAAGCCCTTATGGATCTTGTACTGCGATAGAGTTGGTAAGATTTTTAGGAGATGGAAGGAGGACCAAACCAGCCTGTATCTTTCAGCCTCCCCATCACCAGAGGAGAGCAGAGACGGAGGATCCCGACGTACATTAAAGCGCCCCCAAAACTATAGGTGGACCACACGTAAGCAACCTATAGAGAAGCCTGTAGAGGGCGTGGGACTTTGATTAAGTGCACTCATTGAAGAAGTACACTCACTTTGTTCACGTGCGCAGACCCCACCCCCCCACCCCCACCCTCCATAACCACCGCATCTCAGCCTGTGTACTGTAGATAAGGACTTTAGAGCTGCACAACAATGTCGGCGTCAGAATGAAAAGTCTACATTTCAACCCTCTCTGTCTCTGGCTGTGGTACCTGGTGCTTTCCACCTGTCACTGCTAATCCCACGGGCCTCTCCCAATCCATCAGCAGCGAACACCCCCCCCCCCCCCACCACCACCACCACCACCAACACACACACACACACACACACACACACGCCCCGGAGCGCTTCCACTCCAGTTTAGCCTGACGGGGCAGCATGCAGATCCCTTCACACAGGGGAGATTAGACAGCACCAAGGAAATGACAAGGGCAAAGGGGAAGGGGACAAATTTGGGGTGAGGTCCCTGGCGTTCGCTCGTGTGTTACAGCTGGGAGCGGGCGGGACGGCGGGGCCCCGGTCTGCATGCAAGACATCAGCGAAAACTTTGAGGAGTCTCCATTTATCTCACTGGCAGATTAAATGAATGTTTTTGGGAGCTGGAGACGTAGTTCCCAGTGTTTTTTGGGGTAGCTTATTCAGCGTGAGTTCTTTGGAGTTTAATTCTAGAAAGTTTAAGTCACCAGTCTTTGAATTACAAGCTCAGGAAGAACATGCAACTCCTCACAAAAGGAGTACCAGTGCAGAATGTACTGGATTTATGCACATGATAGCTTGAATGTGTTCAAAATTAGTTAAGGGGTTAAAAAAAAAATTTGACAATTAAGCTTCAAACTTTTGTAATAGGGAGACAAAATTAGCCAGTGACAAAGTTTATATAACAGTACTAAAGCTGATTTGAAACTAAGAAAAAAAAACTAAATCAATTATTTTTTTAGTAGAAAAATAATAGAAAGCATTGTGTGAATTCTGCCAAATCGGTCATCAGTAATTCCTGAACTTCATTCTATCACCAGTTACTTCATTTGTATGTCACTCTTGGACGTGTTAGGCACAAAGTGAACATTTTGTCCTCAAAATCGATGTGCCGAAAGAAGGAAAAATGGGTAAGCTCAAGGATTTGACAAGAGGCATATTATAACCTGGGACAGAGCATTTCTCCAAACTGCAGCTTTTCCGTGGCGTTTCCGCACGCAAAGGTCAGTATCTATCTAAAGTGGACCAAGGAAGGAATGTCGACGCACACTGTTGCACGAAGCCCCGTGTCGCGTTGATGATTATCAGATCTAACGCTAACATCTTGAGATGTACAGTTGGCATCCATGCAGAACGTGGCATATTAGTGAGGTGGTCATATCGTGGCTGGTCAGTGCAGTGGCTGGATGTTTCCTCAACCAGACCGGATCGGATTAAAATCAGATAATCTGTGTGCTACCTACCACCAGTAGCTGCTGCTGAACGCGAAGACAAAGATAGATTCCTTCACGCAGCTTCTCGATCTTGAGTTTGCTTTTCACGACACCACTTCCATTTGCCGTTTCTCTTCCATGAACCAGTGTCCTGTCAGAGGAATGCTTCTCTCCCACTCTCGATGCTTCTATTCATTTGGTGACACGGCCTTCGACAGGGAAGGCAGAGGTGGAAATGGCAAAGAGCGTCTTCCTCTTCTCACTTTCTCCCTCTCTCTTTCTCTTTTTCTCTCCCTTAATAAGGGTTAATACCCCCTTCTGCTCCCTCAAGGCAGCCCATAATAATTAATTCAGTGATTAATACCCCGGGTCTCCAATGGTAATGTCTCCGTGGAAACAGGAGAAGGGAGCTGAAATGAAATGGTGACATGATAGTCTTTTTAATTGACTACAAATCCCCGATGAATGGAAGTGAAGTTATTCTAGTGTTTCCTCCTGAGACTGCGGGATGTCACATCACAAGTCACTAAATGTCAATATAAATATCCAGGCAGCTGGCTGCCACTCCAGGTGTAATTGGTCACGGCGGTTCCAGGTGTTTTCAGTCGCTTCCTCCTCGACCCTCCAGATGGATTATCTTTGTCTCTTCTGCTGAGTCATGGCCGCTCCATCTCTGCCGAGCTAATGAGAACGCCGTGATTGGCTTGATTAGTCCTGATTAGCCCGTGTGTGCATACTGATGGCAAATTTCCTGATGGCCTCCGACGAGCAGGAACTTTTAATTCGAGTGGCGGATCGGAGCCAACAATAGCTGTGTTTGTAAGAGAAAAATGACTTGCAAGTGGGCTATCTGCGAGATTCCCATTATTCTCTCAGTTCAATGGTAATTAGCTTTGTTCTCCGGCTGACACGCCGCCGCTCTGCTGCATCACTTATTGCTCGTGTCAGCAGTGCTTGTCCTTCTTCACACTCGGCTGATTTGTTGCACGATTCGGGCAAATTATGGGCTGTACCGGAGGCTCTCCTTGTGTCGGCAGTGGTGATCTGTGGCTTCAAAGTCAAACCCCAATTTCGCATTTCCTGCTTCGATATAGTCGTCTCAAGCAAAAAAAAATTAACCCCTGCAATTGCCATTTGTTACTTTAAGCCTGCCGTTGCCACCCTGTCACCGCTGACAGGATTTTGCATGCACTTCAAGACAAAACAAAGCTTTCATATGCCAAGTGTTTGCTTGGAGATGCAAACCTTCTCCACATTTAGCAGCAGAGAGTTATCCCGGCTATGTTGAACCCACTTCGCATTACTGGCCTCTTTTGCTGAGAAATATAAACATGCTTTATATTTATATGTGCAGAGTTTCTTGTATTAACCTTTAAAACTCGGCGAATACATCAAAAAGATGAATCCAGAGGAGCAGATCAACCTTTGATACGACCGAAAAACCTTTCTTCAAGCTGGACAGGCATGGCAGGATGATCCGATGTCAGAGAAATCCTACAGATTGTATCTCCTGGGTGGATAATGCGACGGGTTTTGCAGAACGTAGAAGATAAAGAGGCGGGGTTATCTGTGCTGGTATATCGCCTCCCTGAAGGCCTCTCTGAACATGCCAGGACCGTCATCTGAGCACACAGGCAGGTATCAATCACGGGGATCACGGCAGCTTATCTCTTTCCATCTCCCACTAGAACTTTTCTCCTTGCAGAGCATCAAGTGTGCAGCGATGGTTTAAAGTTATTCATGATTGTTTCGCTTTCAGAGCATGAAAAAGTAAACTGGCCTTACAAATTAATCCTTCATTGAACACTTAATAAGCTATCCAGAAACTGAGGATTTCAACACTCAGGTTGGTTGGAGAAATGTTCTAGTGTAACGCCAAAAATATGTTATTCTCAGGTTATTATTATCTCGTAATAGTTGGTTTTTACGAAAATGTTGGAAGTGGTCATATCTGTTCATATCTATTTGTTCAATAAAAGATAAAGTAAGGACAACTAAAGTGTATTATTTGGCATCAATATGGTTCAATGTTGTGTTTTTTTTTTTCATTACAAGGAGGCAGTAGTGTTAAAACTTTCACCTCTTATTTGCACTTTCTGTCAATCTTTAAATAAAAAAACACCTACAGTGCAATTTATAGAGAAAATTGCGAACACATTTCTGATTTTCTGGCTGTGATTATCATTAACAAAACCAGAGATTGGGAGGGGATTATTGTGCTGATACCATCCAATCTCCTAAAATATGGTTGATTTCCACTTTTTTTTTTTTAAATACTTCAATTGATTATTGAGTGCTTGATTTGTTTGCAGCAATATTTGAGTTTCAAGCCTTAAATGAAGAAAACTGTCAAAATAGAGGCCATGAAAGAAAGTTGGAGGTCTGTATTTTCCAGTTTGTGCTATAAATAAGTAGACAAGCACCTCCTCATCTGTTCAGGGTCGTCTCAAGGTCAGCACCGTCCCTCTCTCTCCACGTCCTTCACTCATTCACCTCCTCTATAATGCGGTGCAAAGATCCCATAGTAGAAAAACCAGCACACGCCCTGCGCCAAAAATCATCTCTGACAGCAGCTTTTTATGTTCTGGTGGGTTTTTTTTTTTTTCCCACCACATCAGAGGAAATAAAAGAGCAAAAGTGGGGAATGTGAGGAGCTTTAAAGTCTCCGTGCTTCACATCACAGTTTGCTGGATGGTTCACTGACTGGTCAGTAATGCTAACACGAACCGTATTCTATTTAATCCTGATGGGAGATTTGCTTTGCTTTCATGTTGCTTATTATCTTTGGGTTTGTATTTAAGCGCCCCGCTCGTATATTCCCCCTTTGAATGCCACTTTTTGTGGCTGCACATCAAGAAAATTATTGAACGGTGTGTGACGGCGGCAGTAAAAGCACAGTATATTCCATACGCCGGCTTGTCCCAGCAGTGTTGTGGTGTAAAATATTCAAACCCAAATCGCCTTTTTCCATGCCTGCACAGTTGCATCAAAAAGATTCTGCATTATTTTCACACCGCTGCTTATAAAGCAGAGATTTAAATTCCTTGAACAGCACATACTCACACATTATATATTGGAAAATGCCACATTTAGTATCTAACTGAATGGATTGCACTAATAGTGTTTTATCTGCATTGAATTCAAAGAATAATAACCTCCAATTGTTGTAAATGAGCTTCATATCCAACCGTATTCCACCTGTCCAGTGTTAATAATGCACATTATTTTAACTTCACTAAGTTATCTGGTCAGAACAAAGCGCTGACTAATCGCTCAGTAATTGGTGGAATGATCATTATTTATTCAAGTTAATTATTCTCCATACCCAGAGGTTCACTGGACTTTTGCAAACAATTCCATCACCGCTGCGCTGGAGCCAATTTCGCTTTTGTTTCCACTTTATTTCTTCTAATACTTTCCCTGTCTGGGTTTCTTGTTTCCTCCACTCGTGGGAAAACTGAGCTCATACATCATTACAGTCAAGTTCTCCCCGCTGTTTTTCACAGCAGCCAGACAAATTTTCACTCCTTCAGAGCAGAAAAACACTTGTAATGACCACAGTAGTGTTGCTAAAAATGTAAATTATTCAGCATTTCCTGCAACTCGGAGAGCTGACCTTCGCTTCTCACAAACTTGAGAATTTTTCTCCTCATATCTCAATATTGGTGGATTTTTGCGTGTTTGTTCTGCATTGACAGCTGCAATACTCTCACCAACAGGATGTTTTTTACCAACGTGATGTTTTTGTCACTACTGAAAACACAAAATATTCAAATATGGTGACCATCACTGGAAGACAAAACATCTTTTGTCAAAGTTTTAAATACATGAATTCAAATAGCAGCACAAATAAACACTAATTGAAAAATAGACAAACACTCCAGGAAGTCTGCGCTTCAAACAGACAACAGAACGGCAGCTTTCGGATTCAATAAAGCAATAAACCAGGAGTTTTTTTTCCCTCTTTTGCATTGATTGTTTTCTTCCAAGAATAATAATGGTCTGTTAATCGCAGGTGTTTCGCCCTGTGATGGACAAGCGATCGCATAGCTAATATCGGCTTATTTCACTGTGATGAACAGCTGATTGCTGTTGCTCGCAAAATATAAATCAACCCTCTGCAATCGATGGTTTCGAACAATTACAACGAACTGCTGTTTTCTGCTGTGAAATTGGATCAAATGTGTGCGTGCACAGCTGAGCTCACATGAGTTTGGAGCAAAAAAAAAATGCTTTCAGACATTTGCATCTTCTGAGAGAAAAACAGGAGTGAAAAAAATGCTGAAAGACTGAACAACATATTGTTGACAATAAGTACTAAAAATTGCAAAATAATTGCACATTTAGGTGTTAATTAAAAATGTAACCATACATCTATAACCATATATTTATATGACATAATTCTAATTTACATTTATATTTTATGTGCTTATCATTGAATATGGCGCACAAGGGGAAAAGCATAATTTTTTATGGTCTTATGGAAATGTGAAGCTAAAGTGTCACAAATCTAGAAATCCTGAAGAGGATAAATCGACCTCAGTGTCCAGCTCCACTTTGATTTGCTTATCATTGTTAGTTTTAAGGTTAAGAAGGTAAGATGCAGGCTGGAATAAGAAATTCCACTAGATGTGGTCACTTGACTGATACAGTAAGGGGTTACTGACGTTCAAGATGAAGTTTACTTTATTTGGAAGAGTGACTAAATAAATGACATAGAAGAACCACTAAAATGCCAAAATCAAAGCATGATTACAAAATAAAAGGACAATAAAAAGGTAAAACAAGAACAGGCTTCTGTAAGACCCAGAAGTGAAGTGAGAAACGGCAGCAGGAACAAAGCTGCTCCTATAGCGTGTGGTTTTAGATCATGTGGTTTTAGATCTGGAGAGGTTAGATCTCCGTCCAGATGGCGGGAGCTGGAGCTCTCTGGCTGTGGAGCTGGTCAGTCGCTGCAACTGCCTGTTATACAGCGACTCTAATCACAGCTGTGACTCGCCGATCAACCGATGAGCCCGTTTAATTATCTGATTGAGAGAGTTCCTTTCTTTCAAGGGAAGGTTTCCAAACCAAGACAGTGACACTGATGCTGAATAGTAGTCATAGAATCCATAGTCAACTAGAAAAAAGAAAAACACATTTGTGGTGTGGCTGCTGACCTGACAGTGTCGTACCACCCAGCGTGACGCCACCTGACGATGGTGAAGCCGTGTAGAAGACGGATGAAGCTTTCTGTCACTGACTTGACTTGAAAATTACCCAAACTCCCAACGCTGGGCTTCCTCTGCCACCCCCTCCCCCTCTCCCTCTGTTTACTGCAGCCCCATCAAGACACAGCAGTGTGTCACTGTGGATCAAAGTCAGTGGTATCAGCCAGCAAACACACAGCGCAGAGAGACTATCCTCTTCTGGTCCCATTATTACACTCCCTCCATCCACTGCTGATGCTGTGGAAAATAAATCCAGTGAGAGATAGATGGAGACGGCTTGATAGGGAATTGTTGGCAGGTGGGAAAATAAGGAAGGCGAGACGAAAGAGGGGACGGGACCGTGCATCTCATCCCGCGCGCCCTCCACCTCTCTACTCATTATTTTACACTTAAATTGTCTGCGCTCAAAGGAGGAGGGAAACGGAGTGAGCGCCGGGAAAAAAAAGAGAGTCATTTGTATTCAAATCCCGAGCTAATACATCAATAAGTCTATTTCATGGGTAAAGTTTCCCTGCTTGTGGAGAGGAGATGCTCCCCGCTGCAGCAACGCCGCGGCCACTTTCATCGGTACGGAGCGAGAAAAACCGAGGTGTGACGGCGCGTCGGCAAAACCTCCCGCTCTGCCTGTGTCTGTTCAGAATGTCATTTAGCAGTGCTGATTGTGAGTTCTTCAACGGGGTTCAAGAATTGGGCCAAAGGGGAGAATTAGTGGAGGGTTTTCTGTAGTGTCATTGAGTTTTCAGTCATTTGAGCTTTGGGATGCTGCCACCGTTTTTCTTTTTATGTGTGTCTGTGTGTGTGTTGGGAATAATGGAATACATCCAGATTGCAATAAGACATGGTGAACACACCAGCCAAGAAAACAGCGAGTGTTGCAGATGCCTGTCCCCCTCCTCCCTCCCTCATATTCCCCATCTCTCTCTCTCCATCTGACACGGAGGCCTGGGGGTTTTGTATCCTCCGCTGTTTGATTTGCACCAAGGGGAGATCTTGTTTGTTCTCCTCAATGCAGCATTTATGGTTTAAGATTCTCCTCACGACCTTCCGCTGCTCCTGAGCAGCGAGCTATCTGTCTCCCCCGAGCGAAAGAACAAGAAAAGAACAGCCGCGGCCGCCGCCGCCGCCGCCGCCACACCGGCCGGGGGACCCGCAGCTCTTTTCATCCTATCAGTAAACAAAAAGAGGGGATGAGGAAGGAGGGAGAGGTAGCCGACACCTCTCCTTTATCAAAGCTGCTCAACACTAATGTGGGGTTGTTTTTATTATCGTTCTCGTTTCTTAAGAGGCAGTCGCCACTAATGAGGGGCGATAACTGCTGCGGCGGGTTTGAGTGTTGTCACAGCTCCACCTTGTGGTTCAACGTCGGCATCGTTGGTCCCTACAGTGTGACCTTCTGTTCTCTCCATCGTGTCTCATTGTGTCTCTTTCTGCTGTATTTTCCACTTCTAACGGACTTTTTTTGTCTCTTTATCCCTTCTTTTTTTATCCAAATTCCACATTCCTATTTCCAACCCTTCTCTCCCGCTTCTTCTTCTTCTTCTTTTTTTATCTTCTTCATCCTCTTCACGTCCTTCTCCCATCCCGGGTGTGTTCCTCCTCTTTCCCCTCCTTTTTTTTTCCTCAGGTCGCTGTCGGGGCGAATCGTGGGGGGGGTGTGGTGGTTCTTCACCCTCATCATCATTTCGTCCTACACGGCTAACCTGGCCGCCTTCCTCACCGTGGAGAGGATGGTGTCGCCCATCGAGAGCGCCGAGGATCTGGCCAAGCAGACCGACATCGCCTACGGTACTCTGGACTCCGGCTCCACTAAAGAGTTCTTCAGGGTGAGTCGCTCTGGGAAGGACTGAGATTGAAAAGTCCGGCTTTCGCTCTGGTAGTGAGGGAAACACACCGCGAGAGATAAATCTGGCGGTTTGATGTTTGACGATACATCCCACAATGCAAAGCAAAGTCCAGAGATTATTGCTTTCACACTGACCACACAGGTTCATTTTGGGGTTTTTTGTTTTATTTTTTCGAAAAAAGATAAAAAGATGCTTATTTTGCAGAAATCTGTTTTACCTGAAGAAGAAAAGTTGGAACAAAAAATGCTGGAAAGAAAAAAAAAAAAAGCTTGTTTTTGTTCCACATTTGAGCCAAAACAAAACTGGAGCATCTGGTGAAAACACGGGACTCTGTTTGCTTCATGTGGGTTAGTCCAAGCAACAAAATCACTTGTTTTTGGCAGAAACTTGTCTTTGTGGGGGAAAAACTGCAGATGTGTGACAAATACTTTAATCTCATTTGAATCCCATGTCCTGAATGATGACAGGCTGCAACGCAACGTCTTCTAAATACTTGCAGGCGATAGAGAATAATAACCCTCGCAGACTTTTATTGTTCTCATGGTGATATATTTATTATCTTTAAGGGCTGCATGACGCTCCAGGCAGGAATGAGTTGAGCTGAAGCGACGTGTAGCTCTTTCATTTTAACTTCGCTCAGCAGTCTTTGCTTCGCATGTCATGAAGTGCAGGAACAGACACAAAAAAAAAAAAAAAAACCCAGACCTGATGGAAGTGGCGTCCCTGAACCCACAGACTGCTAATCTGAATGCATGCATAATGCACACACTGTGTCGGCCCTGAAGTGTCCGTCTTAATGAAACGTAAACACAGCTTCGAAGCTTTGATCTCAGTCTCGGCAGTGCCGCCGGGGTTCAAGTTGAAGGTTTGATCAGAGTTCTTCTCCCATCTTTAAGGCCCATGCAGAATTAACTGGAGGCTCGAAACACTGTATTTCTGGGGTGGAACAGACCATTTTTTGTAATGATGCAATAATATCCTTTAAAAAGATTCGTCAGTAGTGAGTTTATCCTTAAATAGAGCAGTAGCCTATATATTTTCTACTTGTAGAAAAACAGCCTCATCTCACGTCTACAAGTGGCACTTTTATTTTTAGTGCTTGGAGTTGGACAGTCCAAGACATAAACGTTATTTTTCATGGACTTTGGATCCGATCTTTGGCTACGACTCTATTGAGTCAATCAACAAATGTGTTGAAGTATTAGGAGGATAAAATCTCAAAGGCAGATATTTCAGTCAGGAATGTTCCAGAAGTAGACCAGTTATTGACCCTTTTAGATCATTTTCTTTCCTTTCCTTGCATTAATGACAGTTAAAGGAATTGTACTAAAATCAGAATGAAGTGAAATACAATCTAGAGCAGGATTGCGCCACTTCTTTTCAGTACAGTTCAGCCGTCTCAATACATTTAATCACAAACTCTGCTTACCTCAGAATTGCTCATAGATCTCTGTGTCGCATTTGAATGTTCACTCTGCATCTCTCACACCACGTCTGCCTTTGAACCTGCAACCCTCCCAAAACCCCCCCCGCAGCGGTCCAAGATCGCCGTCTACGAGAAGATGTGGGGCTACATGAAGTCCGCCGAGCCCACCGTCTTCACCAAGACCACCGCGGAGGGGGTGGCGCGCGTCCGCAAGTCCAAGGGGAAATACGCCTTCCTGCTGGAGTCCACCATGAATGAGTACACAGAGCAGCGCAAGCCCTGCGACACAATGAAAGTCGGAGGCAACTTGGACTCCAAAGGCTACGGAGTAGCTACACCCAAGGGTTCACAGTTAAGGTGGGTGGAATAGTGTAACAATATGTTCCACGTGTTGTTATGGTATTCCACCTTCCCTGGTGTGCCGCCTTTTTTTCTATTTCTGTGTCCGCGCTGCTTGGTTGTCGGGGTGGGCGGGGGCAGTCTTCTGTTTGTTCCGGGACAGTTTGCGGCTTTTTGACATCTGTGTTTGTGGCATGCATGCGGGGCTTCGCTGTGACGGCACGGGGTGGTTTGTTTTTTCACTCGTTCCTCTCTTCACAGCTCTCCACACCAGGTAAGTCTCTGTGATCGTGCTTGCAATGGCTTTTTTTCCCCTTCTTTTTCTTCTTCTTTTTGGCAAAGTTGTTGGAATGGCACGCTGGAAGTGTTACTGACTCATCTGAAAATGTCTAATTTAGAAGCTAATCTGCATGTTATTTATGAAAAAAAAACCAAGCGAGTATGAGTGATTGAGCTTCTTCAGCTTACCTTCAGGGTTGACTGCTTCTTTGTTCTTTTCCAACTGAGTGACTGAAACTGTGTTTTGGGAGCCATTTGGATGCTCAGCCCTGGGTAACTCTGCCAGACTCTGTCACTGCCTCCTGCACATAGTGGAATTTACAGACCTGCCACTGAATACGGTGTCATTACAGCGGGGAGTTGCACTCTCAATCCACACACTCATCGATCAAAGCCCGGCAGCAAGGTCTCCCTCAGAGAAATGGACGAACACACTAAAGGCAAAAGTGTACAGGCACACGTGTGTACGTGTGTTGCAGGTTCACAATTGCACTTTAAATTACTTTTTGTAATGTAAACCATTTTGCAAGTTACACATGCCACTAGATGACTTACTTTTCAGGTACCTTCAGTTGATTTTAGTGAGTGCAGGAGTTGAAGAATTCACGGCCAACTGGGAATATTTCTTCCAGTTTAATATGCTAAATTGATGACAGTAACAGAATATACAGCTCCTCTTTTTTGTTGGATTTGTACAAATTGAGTAAACCATTGGAATTCCCAACATTTCTGTTTTGCACTTATAAAATACCACAAAAGTCCTGATATTGGGGTTAATTCAGTCAGTCTCCTGACTGAAGCATTCAAGAATAAACTATGAGGCAATGCGTCTTCACACTTGAAATACTGTAAAAGTAATCCTAGTATGTACGTCAAATTAATCCGCTCAGTCACATAATGGGTAATTTTATCAACATTATCGGCAAAAAGACCTTGCAACGCTTTTCAGGAAATCTTTGAATTGTGTCCAATTTAAAATGATACATACAGTATATTGATACCAGAAATGTTGTATTATTTACATTTTTGGTCAGATAGAATTTCCCTTTCAAACAAATTATTTCAAAATTCATGATGAACAGTATGATGAGCTTATTTCATGCTGAACTCAAGTTAATAAAAAAGTCTTGAAATATATTCCATCGGTATATTTTACTGTATTGATATTGTAGAACGAATGAAGAGTGGTCAAGTTCAAAAGTGTCATGAAAACAGGAAAACCGAGATTTTTTTAAAAACAATTATTTATTAAACAATAATATGCTGGGAAACATCTTCTGTAAATTCCTCTGCACGTGAAGCCTGAAGCTGAGCGGAGAGAAGCTCTGCTGGTGAACGTTTTCAGCCACCGCTTTGACCAGGAAGAGTCCCTGACAGATCACGGTAGTCCTCTCCAGTCGGCCACTTCTTCTTGTTTCAGAGGATTATCTTCTTCTGTCAGTCACTTGTCCGGATATCAGCGAGGAAACACACCAGCACCATGGAGATCTGGCAGCACTGTGGTTCAGGACTGCTGCATACAAATGGCTCCACGATCAAAATCCATCCGCTGAGAGGGAAATACTGCTTGTCTTGCTTTGTGTCTATGATCCATGCTCATTACTGACTGTTTTTTCTTGATTTATTTATTTTTTTTATAATGATACAGATTTATTAAAAGGATCAAAACGCACACTGAAACAAATCTCTCTCTCTCTGGCACGTGTTATACCGTCATCAGAAATTACTGCAGCGGCTCTCTGAAGACGCTGAAATTCTGGTGTTTTTTTTTTTTTTTATAAAACAAAAAGCTTTTCAGAAACGTTTTTATGCAAGTCAGTCATGATTTTCCAGTAGAGCTTAATGCTCAGAAATCCTGTGGGCTTCGAATCGGCTGACATACATACAGCATGTGTACATGTGTAAAACGTGTCCACATCTTTCGGAGGTGTCTGCCTCTCAAAGAGCTGCACCATCAAGAAAATTTGGGACCGAAGCTTGTTTGTTTGAGCCGGGATTAAATGTGTTAAATGAGACTATTTTGTGCCAGCGATTACACTATTATTTATCATTTTCCATATTGTAAAAAAAGTGTACTCTCTTTGATATATATATATATATATATATATATATATATATTTTTTTTTTTTTTTAAATCTATATCATTAGTTGTACTCTGACATGTATTAATCTATTTTGGACAAAAGTAACTTTTGCCAACATTTGTGCCAAAATTCTGTTTTAATTCAACAATCTTGTGCCTGTTTCACTTGGAATAATCTGTTTTCATCGTGATAAGAATAGTAATTATAACAGACGTATTGCCCCACGCTCACTAAGAAAATGTTTCAGACTTTCTCTTTTCAAGGTCACTTGAAATCAGCATAATTTACGTGGCAAAATCAGTGCATATTTTTGTTTTCAACCCTTTCACAATATCTAAAATTTATTTTGCAACACTGTTGTTCCCTTATTTTTTTAATGGTGCCCTTTGACCCTTTACTAACCATTGAATGGTGTTGATTTCTGGCACAATGCATATTCACTGACAAAATTAACGCTTTTCATTTGGACAAAATACATTGTTAGAACAATTTTAACTTCATAACACTACTGATGAAAACACAGATGGTAACATCAGGATTTCTACTAATATTCCACGACGACACTGAAAGAGAGATTTGCATCCAGTGTGTGTTTGGGTTCTGAAATGGGATTGATGCACTTTGACCCCCTTGTACCTCTCTTACTGCTACTCCTCCCTCCCCTCTCCCTCCTCCCCTCTCTTCCTTCCCTCCCAAATTGGATGGCATACTCACCCCTCTCACCAAATATGTTTTATCGTTTTCAAGAAGTGCAGTTAACCTGGCAGTGTTAAAACTCAATGAGCAAGGCCTGTTGGACAAATTGAAAAACAAGTGGTGGTACGACAAAGGAGAGTGTGGCAGCGGAGGCGGTGGCGAGAAGGTTAGCCGCTATGTCGCTATGCCCATGTGACTTTGATGCGGGTAAAAGAGAAATGTGTTGTTGGCAACAGGAGCATCTGCCGGGTCGATCCGGGGAGTTTGGCCGGTGATTTGCGAACTGCGAATCTGCAATCCGGAGCGGGCCGAGTACTATTGAGGCAGAAATATTCGCTCGACTGGTTGATTTAAAAGGTAACACTAGGACGGATTTGAGAAAATGAAAGTGTAGTCATTAGCACACTAATCAAAGTTACTACTTCGGCGTGAGACAGAAAGCCCATTTTGGGTGTTCTTAGTGCACCAGTGAGCATTAAGTACATGCTCTGAGCCAATAGTTCTGGGTCCACAGTACTGGCCTCCATGCTTGATGTCAGAAAGGTCCCGGCAGTATGCGCCCGTTCCGAAAAAAGCGATGCAGCCGGGGTCCCACACTTATATGTCTGTTAGCTCTTCCCCCTCCCCCAGAATACCCACCAAGTAACCTCCAAAGCAGCCAATCGATGAGCAAAGAGACATGTAGCACAAGTGGGGCCCCTTCACGGCTGCGTCACTTTGTGAAGAGTACTGAGCTGCTCTCTTTTGGGCTTCTTCTGATTGAATAACATAAAATAACATGTACTATGATGTTATTTATGTTATTTTCCCCACCCCACCCTCCCCGTCCCCCATGATTTGAAGAACGCCCGTAAACCTTGCCGTATTGAAACTGAGTGAAGCAGGAGTCTTAGACAAACTGAAAAACAAATGGTGGTACGATAAAGGGGAGTGTGGACCCAAGGACTCGGGAAGTAAGGTCAGTCTCCACCAGCCTGGGAGCCTCCCCTCCTCTTTTTTGTCTCTATGCACACTTTTATGAGCGCTGGCAGTTCTGTTCTGTTATTGCGGCAGGCTGGCTGATAAGACACACACAACACTCACTCACACACACACACACACACACACACACACACAAGTGGCAGACATGCAGGTAGAGTAGCCTGAGGAGTACAGCATGACAGACACAAGGCATGGCACAAGCGTTTTTGCAGCAGCTAAGCTATGTGTTGCAACTGCTAATGAAGACACATAATTACACGCTGGTTGTCACATAAGACGGACCCCGGGCATGTTTGGACATCACATAGGACGTCAGAACTGTCTTATCTATTCAGGTTTTTGATGCACCAGAGCATGGAGAGCGGCCACATTTTTAGCTAAAGCGGCATGCACCTTCTACATGTTAATCGGGTCCTTGCAGCGCAGGACAACACACAGCGCTATCGTCTGCAAACGACACTTAGGCGTGACAGGCAGCCATTTGTGTCCAAGTAATAAGTTGAATGCGCCTTAAGGATGTACGTAGGTGATTTATCAGGAGGAAAATGCCAGGTAGTAGCAATAGTCCACGCCCAATGAGATCAGCTGCATACAGTTGCATTAAAGCTGGTTAATAGGTGAATGTCAGCAGTTAGAAAACCAGACTGTCTGCTGTTACATGGAGGGAAATGAAAGGGACTTGGTAATCCAAATGAGAAAAAGAAGATATATTTTCTCACTTACCTCAGGTGACATCTTGCTGGGGGAACAGCAAGCATCCATTCTCGGGAACAAACAGTGCTGCAGCAGGATTTGAAGGGGACAGGTGCAGCAAAACAACAGGAAGTAACTTGTCATAGTTTGGCCAGACGATCGGGTCTGTTCATCATCAGGGTCATCAGCTGCCGCAGCGGCTGTGACTCACAGCTCGGTGAGACAGGATGAGCTTATTGCTGTTGTTTGCATCAAACTTCACACTCTGTCTCTCTCATCTTGGCCAAATTATCACATGACGGCATGAAGTGTACCTCTCAAAAAAAAAAAAAAAAATAAATAAATAAATATTTTGAGTTACCGTTGCTGAGGTCTGCTACGTAGATTATAATGATAGATGCCATAGAATACCAAAACTACTTCAGAATCTAAATTATACATTAATACAATTAATCATACAATAACCTTTGCATTTCCTCACATCTTCCAGCCTGTGCTGCTTTATGGTGTGGAGGCACGTTCCTCAGGGAGCTTGTGTGTTGATGGTGAAAGAGCAACAAAGAGTTCAAAAGAAAGCCACAAATATAACAATTTCCCATGACATCTCCCAGTAGATTAAATAACAGGCAGCTTTCAGCTTTTGTCTGAAGCAGTTCTTCACAGTGAACTGTGGAACTCTGTCAGTGATGCCATTAAATTTGATAATTCACTGTTAACTTTCAAAATAGCTGTAAAATGCAAAATAATTAGAAAGTTACAGTTCAAACTGATAATATTATTATTATTCTTGTGTTCAGTTCTTTCGACATTTTGTTTTTCGTTTCTTTTGTTGTTGGTTTTGTGGTTTTAGGTTGTTGTTTTATGAGTTGAAGAACTTCTACATTATTCAAAGAGTTTATGGAATGGCCATAAATAAGCCAGTTCAATTCAGCTTTATTTATATAGTGCCAGGTACAACACAGCCTCTTCTAGGTACTTTGAACAGTATTTGATGACTTTTCTATTTGCTGAATTGTAGCCATAACTCATTCATTCATTCAAATGCTGGAAAACGGCGGTCTCCAGGTTGGTCAACAATGCAGCCTTCATTGGTTTCATTGGTTTGAAATCATTTTATATTTGTTCATGTTATTCTCTATCATAATTCAGACTCAAATTTACACAACAATTCAAGAAGTTCTTCAAATTAGCAGTTAGAGAGCAGATTTGCTGGCTACCATGATGTTCCAATTGTTATAATTAAGACTAAAAGAAAGCATTTCTGAGCAAGAATTGTAAATCTTTAAAAAACTGTTGACAAAAAAAATGACAGACTTATAACAACACATGATGCTCTTAATGGGGAAATTCTACTTTTATCAGGATCAGTAATAATATAAAATAAGGGAAAAGAGCAGTCACACAAAGTAAATATCAAATAACATACATAAAAATAAAGCAGAATATTCATGGATATAGTACAAATATGCAAACATAAAAGCACAGACATACATTTATATAGGAAATAAACAGGCTTTTTCAAAAAAAAGGCCTAAATTTCCTCCCATTTTAACATTTCTATGTTAAAAAAAAAACAAAAAAAAAACAAACACTGGAGTAAGTGAGAAAATATACTTTTTGTAATTTATTAACTGATACATCGTAATCTGGGTTACAGTGTTGAAGCGTGCAACATGACTTGTGTGTAGATTCTAGGCAGGGTAGTGAAGACTGTTCTTCCAGTGCTGTGAGAGTTTGTGTGTGCGCATGTGTGTGCGCATGTGTGTGTGTGTGTGTGTGTGTGTGTGTGTGTGTGTGTGTGTGTGTGTGTCCTAGTTAAAGTTGATGTGAGACTTTTGATGATTACCATGTGTTACTGATGTGTAAATGTTGGGTGACTGTGTATGAACTTGCTGCCACCTCCGCTAAGACGAGCGCTAACTTTTGGCTTTGTTCCCGATTGGCTCATAGGACAAGTCGTCCCAGGCCCTCAGCCTGAGCAATGTGGCGGGGGTCTTCTACATCCTCGTCGGGGGCCTGGGCCTGGCCATGCTGGTGGCCCTCATCGAATTCTGCTACAAATCACGCAACGAGGCCAAGAGAATGAAGGTGGAAGCCCAGTCCCAATCCCCGTCCCAACACCCCCATTACCGCCATGCTCGCCACCACTGCTACCCCTGCCAGACAGACAGCAGCCCCCGCCATAGCCCAGAGCCTAGCCAGAGCCAGAGCCAAAGTCCAAGGCCCAGCCCCGGCATCCACAACTTAGCAGAGTTCAGTGAGGTGTTCAATGCGTACGGCAGCGATGGGGAAGCTGATAAAATGTAGATGGGGGTTTTCGTAGAGGGTCCACCCGAGTCCATGACCCCTCTCTCGCTAGGTCCCTGCACTGATACTGTAAGTGAAACCTGCCGTGTGTCCCCGTGCCTAGCTTCGCCATGCTGAGTGACTGTCGTGACCAGTGGCAAAACGCTTCCCACTTCCTCTGTCCTCTCCGCTCACGTTTCTGTGGTCCTGTGACGTCCTGGTCTGCGTTCAAGCTTTTTATCGATGTGACACCGAGCGATGAGTCATCCTCAGACGTGACGCCGCCTGGACTGCTTCGCAGCTTGTGTGGCTGCAGACGTTGGCCTTCATTTATCGGGGGGGGCGGGGAGTCTAGGATCTAACCCAGTTTTCAGCCAAAATCGAACATACTTTTATTTTTACTAAATGTTAAAAGCACAAGATAAATGGCGTGATTTATCACTCTCCTCAAAATCAAAGCGTAGATATGCAAGTTTGTCCCGATACGATCAGCTGAACTGAAATAGAGAACCCTTTGAATCTAATTAACTTAGTTTTTCTCCTTTGAAATTAAATGCTGCTGTCAGCGCATGGCTGCATTTCCCCTCAGCTCACTGCATTCCAGAGGAAGTGAAGCCATGATAAATGAGGACCAACGTCTTACTTGTACTACACTTGTAGGGGCATTTCATCATCTTACTATCGCTTTAAGGCTTTGGAGCTCCAGTGTCGTCTTTCCACAGAAGAAGCCTTCAGAAGGGTTACACACACACTCACACACACTTCCATACTAACTACATATTGAGGACTTAATTACATAGACCCACAAAGTGAGGACCACCTTTTCAGTATCTTGAACAGTAAGTGGTAACTTTATCCCATTCCTCCAGATGATGTGGAAAAACTTTGTTTTGTATGTGAGTAATTTTTAAATAGTTAAGACGTTTTTTTACCCACCTGAACTGTACTCTCATAACCTTTTTCTCCTATATTATTTACCAGGTGCTCTACAGATGATTTCTATCGATCTATCTATCTCGCTGATCTTTTTACGTGTATCTTATTGGAACATGCAGAAACATTTTTACCGCTATTGGGTTTTCATTTCGTTGACAAACCTTCTGCCGATGCTGTCCTTCCATTGCGCACAGCCGTGTTTGCAGGCAGTAACAGTAAGCTGCCCAACAGGATGCCATTTCTCTTATTGAATAACCAACTATCCTCGTTTGTGTTAAAAATCGACTGGTGTCAATTTGATAGTGAGGTTAGCCAGTGATGAGGAATAAGAGAAGGAAAATGTGCCAGATGAACACATGTGGGATGACTCTAAATCCATGAGTCCTTAAAAAGAGGTTTGAATGACAAAACACCCTTGTTTCAACCAAAATGTCCTCACTTTGTGGCAAGAACAGTAACAATCACACACACACATGCACACTGTAGGCTCAGGGAATTTACTGATCAAGTTACAATTGACCATCAAAGTCACACAAGTGATTTAATCAGAAACAAGCCTGAAGCAAACAGGAAGCTCCATATAATAAAGCCTTGTTTAAGCACCGTACAGGACAGTGTAGGGCTGGAGTCAACACGAGTGAGGTGTCCCCCGAGCCGAGCCGCCTTTATTGATGTGAGCCGTTTCCTCTGGATATTTCCCCCAGGTTCTGACCACGAGACTCTCCGATACCTTTCTTCACTCGGTGCATATCTGTCCAACGTGGTTATGTGTCCCCCATCAGCACTTCAGCGCAAACTCTTCATTAGCTTGACTGTTGCTTAGTCAGCTTCCCTGTCCCACTGCCTGCAACTGTCACTCACTGTGTAATAATTCTGTCGCTAATGGATTTACATGTAGTATGGGGCTGGCTACTGTTCTGAATGGCTATGAAAGGTGTTTTCTTCTGACTTTCACTGTGTACATATTTAAATGTTCAGCTGTGCTGTATTGTGGAGCTTGTCTACCTGTTTTTTTTGGTTTTTCTTTTTGCAAATTGGAGTTTTGCTCAATGTTTTCAGTTTCTCTTTGAGTAGAAACTTGATATTTGACAACTGATTCCATTAGATTGTATTGAATGAACATTGCAGTAGCAGGAACCCTCAAAAAATGTCATCCAAAGCGATTCAATTTTAGGTGTTTCAGAGTTTAGTCTGTTTTAAATTTCAACCAAAGATCAAATGCAATGACAAAAATGTATTTGCATTTTTTTATTCCTCTGGAATAAATACTAAAATGAAGTGCACTGCATGCACGTGAGGTAAAAGCACAGTCTGTTTGCAGGAGATTGCAGTTTAACCTGCTGTGTGCAGGATCTTGGTAAATCAGTCTTTCTGCAGAAAGTGTGAGGCACAAAGTGCTGAGAGGAGCACTGGTCTAAGCTATGAAAACATGATACACTCAATAATAGACAGCATTTAGACCACAGCGGCATGTGCAAGTATTACATACCAGCAAATTCTAAAACTCCAATCTGCAACATTCCACTCTGTCTTCTTGTCTGTTATTGTTCGGACCATAATCCACCTCTTTGTTGTCCTCTTTAGTTAACATTTACAGAAGCCATGAGGAACAAGGCCCGACTGTCCATCACAGGCAGCGTTGGGGAGAACGGACGGGTGCTGACACCCGACTGCCCCAAAGCCGTCCACGCCGGGCCCCCCATCCGCCAGAGCTCCGGCCTTGCCCTGGTCTCCTCTGAGCTCCCGTGAAAACCAAAAACCTCTCAAGTGCCTTATTTCAATAACAATAACAACCACGACAATAACACACAAAAAAATACACTCACAGGCCCACAACCAGAAACCAACAGCAGCGCAGCGGGATTGGAAGGTCTCCTTCAGCGGGCGCGACTGGACCAACCGAGGAGCCGAGAACCGAGAACCGAGAACTCCGAACTCTCTGATTTCTGTGGACGACTGGAGGCGGAACAACCTCAATTTTTTCCTTTTTTTTTTTCTATTTTTTTTTTTTTTTTTTTTTTTTTTTACTGTATGACTACACAGAAGTGTATGCTACTGCAAACCGGCTGGAGGTATTCAACCTTTCCAGCTCCAGAGTGACGGGAGACCAACGGACGAGGAGGAAGAGCAGCAGTAATATCATGATATATGATACTGACGACCAGAAAACTGTAAACTTGAAACTGTGCTTTTTTTTTTTTTTTTTTTCTGAGTGCTGTGAATTGGGCCCAAAAAAAAAAAAAAAAAAAAAGGGAGAGAAAAAAAAAAGACTTGAACCACAATCAAGATTGTTTTCAAAACTGAACAGTCTCCGCTGCGGAGACATGAGGCGGCGTTCAAGAGACGACAACAATCTCACTTAGATATCAAGGAGCGGCGGGCGCGACGACGTGGTGGAAAATATTTGTATTCATGAAAATAAAAACCAGATCTATTGATACTGAATATATGAGCAAACATAGAAAACTGTGAAAATAAGTAAATATGTATATTCCGTGGAAAAGAAAGTGAACTCTTTAGCTGTACATAGGGACGACGGTGTAACATGCTTGCTTTTTAAACAGATGTACATAGCAGATATTGTAGTGAACAGACACTTCTTTTTTTTGTAAATCATCTTTAAATATTTTATTCATCGCAATAATGAAAAAAAAAAAAGACGATGCCATTAAAGGAGGAGGCGAGCGGACGGCGGTGTTACAATTTGTGTTGAATACTTCTTAACTGTACTATATAGCAACATTCAATCTCTTAATGTGAAAGGGTATCAACTGCCCAGATATTCAGATACCTGTTACATTACAAATTATTAAATATATTCAACAATGAATGTTAACTAGCTCCACCCCCAATCCTTAAACCACAACCCGCACTGTGCAGACGTAGACCCACAGAGTTGCTCGCCGAGTAGAGCTTTATTAATAAATAAATCCAGTTTCTGCAGTCAGAATATAACTATTTTTTTCATTCTTTGATCTATTTTTTGTACCGAGGAATTTAAAAACAAAAAACAAAAAAAAAAAATACCCGAAAGAAAGGAATTGTCTGTCTCCTGGTTTTAAATGTCGACAGTCGAGTGCTATCTGGGTAGATCTTTTAGACCATTTTGTGTGTGGAGGCACGAGTCGAGAAACGACGCAAAATTGAACAATAACATTTCTCTCACTATGTGTTATTTAAAGTGTCTATAATATTTCCAGTATGAACCCCGGCTGACGAAGTGTGTATGTTGAGTAAAGACTAGAGCGCCCTTCCTGTATGGAATCACTGTGGATCCTCCGGAGAGGCTGGACTCCCCCCCCCCACCCCCTGTAGCAGACATGTTTTCGCTCCGGTCTCTCCGACTTGAAGTGTCCTCATCTCTTTGGGGAAAATGGAAGGACAATCTGCAATAGGATGCCAGACGCTACGTCTTCAGCAAATGGTTTTATTATTATTCCCCCCCGTTCTCATCTGGTCCACTCCTTTTACACGTGCTGTGGCTGGACGGCGAGGAGCCAGCGGAGACGGTCCAGGCCACGCCTTCTTGTTCTGCCATCCGTCTTTAGAGCTGAAGTGTAACATGGCGTCTGACTTTGGTTTCAATTGTAAATCTTTATTTTGATCTTTTTTAAGTAAAAACAATTTCAAATTGCCTTGCGTTGTGTCGTGATTGGAAGGTATCACTGCTCGGAGACCGGGGTGGGATTAAAATTGATAAAATCAACTTTCTTTTAAGAATGTTTTGTGGTTAAAAAAAAAAAAGTTTTGCAGTAAAACAAAGGCTCTTGTGCCTTCATTTGATTGGTCCAAAACCTCTGGAGATCTACTTGGCCTGTATGTTAAAAAAAAAATGTAAAAAAAATAAATAAGTTTGATGCCCCCCCCCCCCCCCCCCCCCCCCCCCCCCCCCCCCCCCCCCCTTTAAGCATCCAGTATAGTGTTGGGGAAAAGGTTTTTACATAATTGAAGTTAATTACCAGCCTCACAAGGCAGCAGAACGTCTGCGGCGTGTCAAACCTTCACGCTGTAGTTTTTGCTGTGCAGCAGTTTTAATAATTATACCTTTTTGTTTCATATCTAAAAGCCTTCAAGGAAAGGAGGAGGAAGAAACAGTGCTTTACGTCCAACAAAATCCGGCCCGACACAGATAAATTCACCTCTTAGACTAATTTCATGTTATTTATGAGCTTCAGAAGTGCTTATGAGCCAAATTCTAGCTTTGAACCTAACTGTGGAAGCACATTTAGAAGACGGCCGACACAACTGAAGGGAAATTATGGTATTTAAGCCTTTAATCAAGCAGACTGTGTTTGGCCAACATTATATTTTCCAAACTAGCAATGTAAAGAAATGGCAACCAAAAAATACACCGTTATGTTGACTAAACACATCATTTGCTGGGAGGAAATGTGCATGCACTAAACAGATGAATGTATTACAGGCTTCACACACAGCTGCTTCCAGTAGGATGTTATTGGGGGGGGGATTGAGTTATGGAATGTAAATCCTTTAATTGAGCTTCCTACAAGAAGATAAATAGAGCTCTTTTTTTGTGACCGTTATCGCAGCCAGTTCTATTCTTTTGAGCAGCCAGAAACAAATGAAACGTTCTCTCAGTCGGACCTGGATGAGAAACTCTGTGAATGGGACAGCGAGGCTGAACCTGCTGAGCTCCACTCCTCTTCTTTATGGTGTTTATCATGACGCCTGAGCAGCTCCACCTGTACAAGATTGATGCATTTAACTTGGAAAAATGAATAAGATTACTCATTTCAGCATGCGCACATAAACCTGTAGTCCAGTAAGTATGACTTACTGCCCAGAAACTGCTGTAAATTACATTTAGCATCGCATGTCGCTGTAACCTTGAGGGGTCCCCTTGCAGATGAGTAATAAATACTGATAAGAGACGTGTTCACCGTTCACGAAACCTTTTACAATGAAGATAAATGAATCCCATTTACAGACATTTTTTTTCCACTTGAAACTGTGAGCTATGAGAATAATTTGTGAATTTGACTTCTAACAGCTTTAAAAGTGGTTCTATGCAGATTCAGTCAGGCTGGGCTCGGTTACGTGTCTTGGAAGATGCTTCGGATCTACACCTGACGACAGATAAACCTCAATAAAAGTCATCACACGGTCCCCAGCTCACTTTCTGCTCATCCAACTCTTATTTTCTTCCAGCAGCTCCGACATCAGGCCACAGTTTCCTCTTTGCACAGTTTGCTGAACAGGTGGTAATTACAGGGTGACTGCACAATGAATTCCTCTTCATTTCAGAAGGTGTTCTTCACACAGGTGCAGGGGAGGATTAGAAAACTGTGTGATCCTGTTCACACATCTAAAAGATCCACATTTATTACCAGTAAAAAAAAAACGTGAGAAAATACAACTGATGGCTGTTTTATGCCCTAGATATGGATGTTCTATCAGCGTGTCTTCTGGTGATTTTTTTTCTGTTTTGAGGTCTAAATGTGTTGGTTTTTACTCTTAATCACCCAAGAAAACCTAGCCAACCTAAGAAAAGGAGGCTTTCCACAGAATAGCAGCTGTGATTTAAGATGTAATAAGGAGGATGTTTTGAGCCTGTTCAACCTGTGACGTCTCTCCAAAGCAAAGCTGAATTTTAAATATCAGTCCAACAATAGAAAACTATCAAGCAATAGCGGAGCAGGTTGGGGGGCGGAGGGGGCGGCTGCCCCGGGCCCACTGCTGCGTGGGGGGCCCACCCTGAAGATTGGGGGGGGGGGGGGGGGGGGGGGGGGGGGGGGGGGGGGGGGGGGGGAATTGTGCTGAAGAAAATAGTAAGGGAGGAAAGCTGGACTCTATTACACTTGCGTTGAAGAGGATGAAGTTGTTTAAAAGATAAAAATAAAAATAAAACGTCCCTTCTCCTCTTGTCTGTCTGCCTGTCATGCACAGGTACGTGCGTGCCCATGTTGTCTGTTGTTCACTTTTGCCGAAGGTGTAGCCTGTACTTTCTGCTCTGCTCTCTGATGAGAAAGAAGCTCGTTTGTGAGAAGTCGATTTGTACAGGCCTTGTGCCAAGGTACTTAGAAAGTGTATCCCCTGAAATCATTTGTACCCCCCTGTAACTTAGGGAAGAAGTGAGCTAGGCCTTTGAAACTCTCCAATATCATCAGTCTTGAACAGAAATGATCACAAAATAAATTCCATGATGGCAGTTCATGATTTGACCATTTTCAGGGGGGGATACAGATT
Organism: Salarias fasciatus; assembly: GCF_902148845.1. Classification (NCBI taxonomy): domain Eukaryota; kingdom Metazoa; phylum Chordata; class Actinopteri; order Blenniiformes; family Blenniidae; genus Salarias; species Salarias fasciatus. Next base: position 19,561,771 of record NC_043754.1, read on the forward strand.
TTTGCAGGCTAAATATGGTCTCTAAATAGAGCAAGCAATGTACTAAATGGATCAGTGATGATATTCTTGTCATTATCTTTATTATTATTATCATTGGGCTGGACTTTCTCTCAAAAAAAAAAGTTTTGAAGTTCCTGTTTGAATGGATACGTGCTTTAATTTGAAAGTGTGGATAGATCTTCCGGGTGATCGTAAATAACAGTAGAAGGCTAATATAAGAAAAATGATCCCAAAGAGCAATCAAAACTCAACGTATGAGCATGGTGTGAAGAGAGATACTTATGAAGACTACTGATTCTTTGTCAGATCAGTTTCTTATGGCGCCACACAGTGTGATAAAGGACGAAAGTTGGAAAAACTAAGCATTTCAAATGATGGACTTGTTTATAATAATATATTAATTATGTACACTGAAAAATAAACAGCACAGGAAACCGGTAACAGTCACTACATCCATACAACAAGCTGCATGATAGTACTTGTCATTGTTAAGCGTGGAGTCCCATCCCGCGAACAGGGGATACACTTTCTATTGGGGGTAAGAACCTTGGCACAACACCTGTAAGTAATTGATCACTCATTTATTTTAATTTTGCATGCTTTGTGCCTGAGGAAGACCGTACCTGGTCGAAACATTGCGCGACTGCACGCTTGGGAGAACTTTTTTGGGGGTGTCTTATTTTATTTGATTTGTTATATTTCAGTTTATTGTTTTTCATACCTGTTTTTGCATATCCTCCACCGGACGGGTGTTAGAGACAGGGCCGGGTCTACGCAGGGGCAAGAGGGGGCCTGGCCCCCTCAAATAAATGTTGTGCCCCCTCAAATTAAATCCCCCAAAATATATTAGTGCTCTTGCTAATATATTTTGGGGGATTTAATTTGAGGGGGGACAACATTTATGTTCCTCCTGAAGGAACAGCTGATCAAGATCCACATTCTCCACTATGAAGACACATGTCTGTTTTATTGAAAATAAAAAGAATAAAATAAAAGAAATCCATCGGCTGGTCGGTCAGTAAATACCTGCTGGAAGAGTCTAGAATCCAGTCACCCCTGACTGGAACTCTGGCCTCATGTCGGTTTCAGACCCCGTTTACACCAAAAACATTTTCAAGTGAAAACGCAAAACTTTCCACAACAGTGCAACGGACCTTTTTTGACAGCTGCTCCCAAAGTGGAACTTTTTGAAAACGGTCTGTCTCCATGGGAACGAGGAAAAACAACACTTTGTGGCAACGTTTGGGCGGCGATGCTGACGGCTAACCACGTCGTTTTCAGCGTTTCCGTGTAAACATCAAACTTTCCTGAAACAAATAAGCTAAAACTTTGCGTTTTCACCTGAATCGTCGTCATGTAAACGGGATCTTCATCTCTTGGTTCTCAGAAATGGACAGTCTGTCAATCAAAAGACGTTTCCTGATTCGTTGCTCCTAACTGAAGGTGTTTTTGTCATGTCCCGCACTGCAGCGGCCTCCTAGTGGCACTGTGCGGGTTCTGGTTTTGTTTTTCAGGTGGGTGGAGCTGGAGAGGAGGTTTGCTGCAGCGGGGGTTCAGCTCGTCAGCGGGATGGCTTTCAGCTGCTTTGAGCGCTGGCGCTATTTAAGTGCTGTCCGAGCTGGAAGTCAGCGCTGGATCGTAACATCAACGCCCATGTGTGACGTCTGTTAGTTCTTTCAGCTTTGTAGCCGCTCGAGTTAACCTAGTTATTCCTTGTTTGCAGTTTGGAGTCTCGATCAACTCGCCGCAGCGCCCAGCAGCTCTCTGCCTCTCCAGCCGCCCACCTGCCCCGGACAGTCTCAAGACGCAGAGCTTGGACGCCAATTCCGAACCTCGCCACTGACAATTCGGAGTCTGCCCATTCTGACCTGCCGTCTGGACTCGCCGCTTCCTGACCCCCAGAATAAACTGATCTTTGAACTTTCTAGACCCGCCTCCGTCTTGCTGTCTGCGTCTGAGCCTCAGTACAGACCGTAACGGTTTTAGTCTCGTCAGATCAGACTGAACATTTCAAACTCTGGTTCTGTCTCCGTCTCTTCGTGCTGGTTTGTGCTTGAACGATGACCGAGCTGCTGCTCCTCAGTGTGTGTGTGTGTGTGTGTGTGTGTGAACCGTCTGGTTGTGTTTGGCCACCTCCCCCCCTCGCCGTGTCTTTTCAGTGGACTGTACATAATGCTGCAAACTGCCTGGTTCTCCAGAACCCGGGGAGAACCCATGCAACGATCTTTAAGAAGACAGGCTAGCTGGCATGTAGTCCTGAAACTATGGGAGAGAAGTGAGTTTGATTTGTGTACATTATATTTACAATGGCACAGTTGTCATTTGTAAGGACATATATGTAGGTATAAACAAATATTTGCATATTCATTGCCTGAGGTTAAATGATATGACGTGTTTTGTGCTCTCACATTTGGAATATAATGTTACGGTCGTCACCTGTATTACTATCTGGATGATTTTTGGTAAAGTACTTGATCATTTTTATGACTACTAAGTGACTGTTTTCTGTGCCTTTTTATGGTTAGAATGCATGGTAAACTATTTATTATGATTTGGAGTCACTGAGATGTGTATTTTTGTATTCTGAATAAATAAATGGTTTAGCTTTTGTTGTACATTTTGGAGGTGCCCTAAAAAAAGGCTACCGATTCATATCTCTCTTCTTCAATAAAACCAAATACAAGCCGAGTGTTTCAGACTCCTTCTGTCCATCTTCAAGGCGTTCAGCTGGAACAGCAGTCGAATGTTTGAGCAGCAGTGGAAATGATGTGGCCTGACAAGAAGAGTTTGATTGGCATGAAGTAAATTCCACTCCCTCCTCCACTCAGCCTCATTGTTTAAATCACTATGAGACTCCCCTATCACAGTCTCACCCTGATCCTGCTCCACCCGTCCCTCCACCTCACCATCAGATGTTGGACAGGACGACCCGGACAGCCGGCTGGACCGGGACGAACCTGTCCCCGACTCCACCACAGCGTTGGCCTGCTCCACCTGGTCCAGGAAGACCACCACGGCGCTGTTCATCCCCACAACTGACTTCACATTATCGTCACCCACCTTCTTCCCCACAGTCACGTCCTCAACGCTGCAGGGGGCGGGGCCACAACCCGGACACCGTGTCTGCGGGTGAGCTGTCTGAGGGTGGCCATGGCTGCAGCCAGACCGCCAAACGGACGGCAAATAACCCACCAAGAAACCCGAAAACGATATAAACTAATAAATGTGCTCTGTGATTAATAAACCACAGTGAAAGTGAACATTTGCAACTTAGACAAACAGAAAAAAACAAGCAAAAAGCAACGCCACACACACCACGCTCTCACACACTCCTACTACTACCAATCACTCCCAGCATGCACTGCGAGAGAGAGAGACAGAGAGACAGAGACAGAGAGAAGAGTTTGATGATATGGAGGAAGAACAGGGAGTTCAGGAAAAATAAGCAGGTTTTTAACCAAAGAGAAAGGTTTTGATGTGATTGATTCCCTGAGAGGGACTCCCTCTGCAATCTAAAAATTTAAATCAAGAAATTATATTAATTTAAAAAATTAAAACCAAAATAAAGCAAAACAATGAATGTTTTTAAAAGGGGGTATTCATTTAATCAAAATAAATTGCTGATTATATTAACATTTGGTCACAAGAAAGAAAAACTGTCTTGGCAGAGTTTTTCCATTGTTCATCTGAGAAAAGGCTTTAAACGTAGCATTGTGTCAGATGAATCAAATAAGGTGGCTGCTACTGACAACACAGTAAAGCATCCGTTGGTTAAAAAAATAATACTCTGAGCAGTTTATCTAGAAACATACATTGCACTCCTAAGTATTTTTCTGACACCAGTACTTTTACGTGCAATTGAGCATTAATCAGTGTAGCAGTATTTGTACTTCACCACTAATTTTTCAGAACTCTTTCCACCTCTGGAAATTTGTCAAAATGAATTTCTATTTTTTTCATCTTCAGTAGTTGAGCAGTGGCCAGAGGATCCACCTGTCAGCCGTTTCCTGGATAATGCTGCAATGCATGTGATTCAGGCCTGTGTGAGAAAACTGATTTGCCCAAGACTGCCAGCTGCGTGCAGGGTCAGAGGTCACTGCTTGAGCCATTGACAGGTTTGAGGAAAACCCTTAGGATGATTATTCAGGGTTAAAGAAGTCAGGCAACCTGTATTTGCAAGTGTAACCCTCCCTTCGTGTCTGCACCGTTCTTTGGTGTGGTTTAGGTTCGGGAGGGAGTTTGATTGAAAATCTCTGTTGTATCTATTTAACTGGACCTTCTGTCCTTCATTAAAAACACAACGACAACAAATGGCAGTTCAAAAATATATTGAAGTAACAACAAAAGAATCAACACAAGAATCAACTATTTACAACAATAATTTCGCCCACATCTTTTTGTTTTTTTCCCGATAAATGTCCAATTCACACTGGCCGGCCAGGCAATCAAAAAACCAGGAAAACAATAAAGAAAAACTACTGAGTGCACTCAGAAAAATCCTACTGCCCCTTTACAACAAGTGTCCATGGGATGGCCCAAGATGGTGGAGATGGGGGATGGAGACAATGATGAAGAAGGGGACGAAGATGGACATCACCCAGAGTGGGACGCTCTTGAAGAATGAAGTTCACTGAACAGATCCAAAAAAAAAAAAAACAGCCTGCACAGATGTGCAGGGCTATTAATCATACAAATACATGACTATTCTTATAAAGTAATAAAGTCCTCGTATCAGTCTCTCTTTTTCCCATCTCAAAATAGGCAATGCATGAGCAACACAACTTCCAATATAATTCAAACATAGAAAAAGATAGCATTTTCCAATCACAGTACAACAATACATGAGGATTCAGTAACACACATTGAATGTCCGGTCACACAAAACATCTTCCATCATCTGCACACGTGCAACAATGATCAGCACAGTAAAACAGAAGTCATAAAACAGAGCCACACATAAAATACTGATCAACACCAACAGAAAGCTAATTAATTCCCCTCAAATATACCCCGACTGTTTTTTTTTTATACGACCTCATGCTTTTACATCACTTTGCAGCATGCTAAGGCAACACTCTGAAAAGCGGCGATAACTCACTGGGATATCGATTTATACGGGGTTCAAAGGGGGTCTGGTGCATCTGGTCAACTCCTGCAGTCCTGTAGTTGATCTCGGTCACACAAATAATCTGAATCTTATCTCTAAAAAAATCTTCAGCTCCAAAAGTGTCTGTATAGTCTGGCGCAGACCGAGGAGAGACAACCAAGATGGCGGATCTCAGTGAGATAGCCACTCCCAGCTTTTTTCCATGCGCCACAATCTCTTTCTAGGGACAAATAACAGTTCTTTGCTGACACCTACTGACCAACTTGAAGTACTAGTTTGAGCAAATCAATGGGACAATCACAATACACAAAAAACATACACATTTATTATCTTGAGGTTATCAACCCTGGTTACACAAGGCAGTCTAATTTTTTGAAAAATGTTAACGTCATGGTGTCTGTTTTAAAATGACATGAAAAGCAATTTTTATTCTTTTTTTTTTTTTTTTTTTTTTTTTGACAAGTGGGGCTCAGACTGCAGCGTCATTTCCAAACTGAGATCTGATTGGCTGCTGCCGATGTAGGCGGGTCCTGATCGCAGACGGTCCTGATTAGTGATTGACAGATAGAGGGAGACGCTAAAGCTAAGGCTAACAATCGGAAATCAGAAGGAATGAAGGTCATCAAAGTTTATCTAAAAAAAAGAACCGCCGTGCGCCTTTCTTTGAAAGTGAGTCTGCAGCTTTGGTGAGTGAAAGCATATTAAGATGGGCCGCATATAAGAACTTTTACAATTTGTTTAAATCTATGCACAAGCTACCCAGCAAGGAGCATGCGCAGAACAGCTGGGTGTCTCCATGGCAACAGACTGTTGACATCATAAGAAGTTTAAATTTCCCTGAGGTTCTCTGAGACCAGGGGAGAACAGGGTCATTCTGTCCGTCTAGCGAGTCCAGCGAGTCGAGCAGCGTACTTTTGGTGTGTTTGTGTGTCTTCTGAAGACTTTTCTCGGGTTATTATGAACCGTTCATTTCTCCGGAACATGAGTTCCACCCAGGCTGACCAGGCCTACAGGCCACGGGTAAGAAAAGAGCTTTCAGTTCTTACAAACACAATTACAAACACAACTTAGAAATGCTTTATCGATCTTTGAAGAAACTAGACCAGCACTCTTTTTCTGAGTGTCACATTTCTTCCAGACTACAGAATGCATATTTATCTCTCTGTTTTCCTTCTGCAGAAATGTTTGGATGAGGACATCCATCGCCGTGGATGGGCTCCAGCTGGCAACTCTGGTAAGATCTCCTCGATGTCTCTCTTTTTTTGTGATGAAATATTTTATTTTATTAGAAAAAACTGCATATAATTACACTGTCACAAAATGCCCAAGGCACAGAACACGCCAATGAACATAACGCAAATATGAACAAACAACGAGTGAGAAGAAAAAACAAACAAACAAACATGGATATAGGATATAGGGAGGGGATAGACATAAAACACAGAGGACAAACAAACACAAGGACAGACAACTAGTTGACACATCCGGTATGAATGATGAAGAACATCTTTGAGTCAGGGTAGAGGAGAGTTAGAGCAAAAGCAATATTCGTTTCAAGAATTCAGTGATCCCAAGCCAAGAGTCCAAAGTTTTCCTCTTCAAGGCTCCATTAACACGAGCTGTAGAGTTCCATGTATGCGACGTAAAGAAAGGAAAGAGTCCAGGTGTGGATAGAGAGTTCATGAGGAGAATTCCAGCGATTTGCCACCATTTTCTTCTCGATATCTCTCTTTTGTTGAATCAGAAGATGAAAATTAGCTTCTAGCTATATCTGGTCTGTGCAATACATTTATTGAGCAATGTCCTTGTCAAATAAATAAATAAATAAATAGAACACATGCGTTAATTAGGGTTGTCAGTTTTAATGGCATTCATTGAAATTAAATAATTTCTGTCTTTTTTTGTGATGTGCTGCTGCATCTGATTGGTGATAATGAGGCTTTTCCTTGATTGATCTCTTGCAGAATCCAGAGTTTCCCAGGCCGCCGGCCCCAAACCAGACCCCATGGATGAAACCATCCACCTCCGCCCACAGGGCCTGGGGTTCTGGGCTAAAGGATGTCGTGGCTGGACTGTAGCTCCCGACTCTGGTGAGGTCTCCTCCTGAGCTAAGAAAACTCATCATGGAAGAGAAACCTTTTTTTTCCTCTCAAATTGTATGTAAAATCTATTTCTTCCTTGTTTTCTCTCTTTTGATGAAGCAGAACACGTGCAGAGACGACGGGAGACCAGAGCGACAGCAGCAGTGGAGCGAAACAGGGTGGAGCCAGGTGAGCTGATGGTGTTCGATACCAAACCTGCATGACGCAAACACACGTTTTAATTTGATTGTTTCCTCAAAATCAGAACAGATCAGAGCAGCTTGATTTGCTGATTGTTATTTTAAACAGTGTGTAAAAAACCCTCAAACTCACTACTGTGACTCTACATTTTCTGTTGACAGGGAAAGTGGCTCAGCCGGTGGAGCCTGCAGAACCAGTGGTGCCACTGGATCTGGTAGAGCCCGTTCAACCGGCAGAGCCCGTTCAACCGGCAGAGCCCGTTGAACTGACGGAGTCCATTGAAGGACATCGTGGATGGACTCTGGCTGGCGACTCTGGTAAGGTCTCCTCCTTGATTTGTCTCTTTTGTTGAATCAGAACACACGCTTTAATTAGGGCTGTCATAGGGCTGGACGATATGGCCAAAAATTTTAATCACAATATAGGTCTTAATTTCGGTGGATGCGATATAATTCCGACATTGATATAAATAATACAAAAGCCTCAGAAAAACTGTAAGGAATCATGTACATAATGTACGAGCTGTAAAACTAGAAATTATTTATCCAGGCAGCTCCTGCAGTATAAAATAATAATAATAAAAAAACTACAATAAATTAAATGTTTACCTTTTATTTAAGAAATATGAAATCACTGTCAAATAAACGTAAGTTTCACCTTTTTCAATATAAATAGCTTTAACTTTACACTTAAATACAGTTATGTTATTGTTATAGATTTAAACAAAGGTGCTTCGACCAAGAAGAAAAATAAAAATGCTCAGAATTACTGCAATAAACAGAAAAAAGAGTGAGCAACAACAAACATGAATATTACTGGGACAGGGAATTGAAATAACTGCCATACACTCACCTTTTCAATATTAATAGCTTTAAGTTTTATACTACAACACAGTTTTTTATAGGTTTAAAGAAAGGTTCTTCAACCAGGAAGAAAAATTAAAGTTATTTAAGGTTGTAGTGATTATGGTGACACTGCAGTGAATCCCTGTACTGTTTTTTTTTTTTTCTGAATGAATTGAAATTCATTAATTTCTGTGTTTTTTTGTGATGTGCTGCTGCATCTGAATGGTGATAATGAGGCTTTTCCTTGATTGATCTCTTGCAGAATCCAGAGTTTCCCCGGCCGCCAGCCCCAAACCAGACCCCATGGATGAAACCATCCACCTCCGCCCACAGGGCCTGGGGTTCTGGGCTAAAGGATGTCGTGGCTGGACTGTAGCTCCCGACTCTGGTGAGGTCTCCTCCTGAGCTAAGGAAACTCATCATGGAAGATAAACCTTTTTTTTCCTCTCAAATTGTATGTAAAATCTATTTCTTCCTTGTTTTCTCTCTTTTGATGAAGCAGAACACGTGCAGAGACGACGGGAGGCCAGAGCGACAGCGGCAGTGGAGCAAAACAGGGTGGAGCCAGGTGAGCTGATGGTGTTCGATACCAAACCTGCATGACGCAAACACACATTTTAATTTGATTGTTTCCTCAAAATCAGAGCAGATTGCTGATTGTTATTTTAAACAGTGTGTAAAAACCCCTCAAACTCACTACTGTGACTACATTTTCTGTTGACAGGGAAAGTGGCTCAGCCGGTGGAGCCTGCAGAACCAGTGGTGCCACTGGATCTGGTAGAGCCCGTTCAACCGGCAGAGCCCGTTCAACCGGCAGAGCCCGTTGAACTGACGGAGTCCGTTGAAGGACATCGTGGATGGACTCTGGCTGGCGACTCTGGTAAGGTCTCCTCCTTGATTTGTCTCTTTTGTTGAATCAGAACACATGCTTTAATTAGGGCTGTCATAGGGCTGGACGATATGGCCAAAAATTTTAATCACAATATAGGTCTTAATTTCGATCGATGCGATATAATTCCGACATCGATATAAATAATACAAAAGCCTCAGAAAAACTGTAAGGAATCATGTACATAATGTACGAGCTGTAAAACTAGAAATTATTTATCCAGGCGGCTCCTGCAGTATAAAATAATAATAATAAAAAAACTACAATAAATTAAATGTTTACCTTTTATTTAAGAAATATGAAATCACTGTCAAATAAACGTAAGTTTCACCTTTTTCAATATAAATAGCTTTAACTTTACACTTAAATACAGTTATGTTATTGTTATAGATTTAAACAAAGGTGCTTCGACCAAGAAGAAAAATAAAAATGCTCAGAATTACTGCAATAAACAGAAAAAAGAGTGAGCAACAACAAACATGAATATTACTGGGACAGGGAATTGAAATAACTGCCATACACTCACCTTTTCAATATTAATAGCTTTAAGTTTTATACTACAACACAGTTTTTTATAGGTTTAAAGAAAGGTTCTTCAACCAGGAAGAAAAAATAAAGTTATTTAAGGTTGTAGTGATTATGGTGACACTGCAGTGAATCCCTGTACTATTTTTTTTTTTTTTTTCTGAATGAATTGAAATTCATTAATTTCTGTGTTTTTTTGTGATGTGCTGGTGCATCTGATTGGTGATAATGAGGCTTTTCCTTGATTGATCTCTTGCAGAATCCAGAGTTTCCCAGGCCGCCAGCCCCAAACCAGACCCCATGGATGAAACCATCCACCTCCGCCCACAGGGCCTGGGGTTCTGGGCTAAAGGATGTCGTGGCTGGACTGTAGCTCCCGACTCTGGTAAGGTCTCCTCCTGAGCTAAGGAAACTCATCATGGAAGAGAAACCTTTTTTTTCCTCTCAAATTGTATGTAAAATCTATTTCTTCCTTGTTTTCTCTCTTTTGATGAAGCAGAACACGTGCAGAGACGACGGGAGGCCAGAGCGACAGCGGCAGTGGAGCAAAACAGGGTGGAGCCAGGTGAGCTGATGGTGTTCGATACCAAACCTGCATGACGCAAACACACATTTTAATTTGATTGTTTCCTCAAAATCAGAGCAGATTGCTGATTGTTATTTTAAACAGTGTGTAAAAACCCCTCAAACTCACTACTGTGACTCTACATTTTCTGTTGACAGGGAAAGTGGCTCAGCCGGTGGAGCCTGCAGAACCAGTGGTGCCACTGGATCTGGTAGAGCCCGTTCAACCGGCAGAGCCCGTTGAACTGACGGAGTCCGTTGAAGGACATCGTGGATGGACTCTGGCTGGCGACTCTGGTAAGGTCTCCTCCTTGTCTCTTTTGTTGAATCAGAACACATGCTTTAATTAGGGCTGTCATAGGGCTGGGCGATATGGCCAAAAATTTTAATCACAATATAGGTCTTAATTTCGGTGGATGCGATATAATTCCGACATTGATATAAATAATACAAAAGCCTCAGAAAAACTGTAAGGAATCATGTACATAATGTACGAGCTGTAAAACTAGAAATTATTTATCCAGGCAGCTCCTGCAGTATAAAATAATAATAATAAAAAACTACAATAAATTAAATGTTTACCTTTTATTTAAGAAATATGAAATCACTGTCAAATAAATGTAAGTTTCACCTTTTTCAATATAAATAGCTTTAACTTTACACTTAAATACAGTTATGTTATTGTTATATATTTAAACAAAGGTGCTTCGACCAAGAAGAAAAATAAAAATGCTCAGAATTACTGCAATAAACAGAGAAAAGAGTGAGCAACAACAAACATGAATATTACTGGGACAGGGAATTGAAATAACTGCCATACACTCACCTTTTCAATATTAATAGCTTTAAGTTTTATACTACAACACAGTTTTTTATAGATTTAAAGAAAGGTTCTTCAACCAGGAAGAAAAAATAAAGTTATTTAAGGTTGTAGTGATTATGGTGACACTGCAGTGAATCCCTGTACTGTTTTTTTTTTTTCTGAATGAATTGAAATTTATTCATGTCTGTGTTTTTTTGTGATGTGCTGGTGCATCTGAATGGTGATAATGAGGCTTTTCCTTGATTGATCTCTTGCAGAATCCAGAGTTTCCCAGGCCGCCGGCCCCAAACCAGACCCCATGGATGAAACCATCCACCTCCGCCCACAGGGCCTGGGGTTCTGGGCTAAAGGATGTCGTGGCTGGACTGTAGCTCCCGACTCTGGTAAGGTCTCCTCCTGAGCTAAGGAAACTCATCATGGAAGATAAACCTTTTTTTTCCTCTCAAATTGTATGTAAAATCTATTTCTTCCTTGTTTTCTCTCTTTTGATGAAGCAGAACACGTGCAGAGACGACGGCAGGCCAGAGCGACAGCAGCAGTGGAACAAAACAGGGTGGAGCCAGGTGAGCTGATGGTGTTCGATACCAAACCTGCATGACGCAAACACACGTTTTAATTTGATTGTTTCCTCAAAATCAGAGCAGATCAGAGCAGCTTGATTTGCTGATTGTTATTTTAAACAGTGTGTAAAAACCCCTCAAACTCACTACTGTGACTCTACATTTTCTGTTGACAGGGAAAGTGGCTCAGCCGGTGGAGCCTGCAGAACCAGTGGTGCCACTGGATCTGGTAGAGCCCGTTCAACCGGCAGAGCCCGTTGAACTGACGGAGTCCGTTGAAGGACATCGTGGATGGACTCTGGCTGGCGACTCTGGTAAGGTCTCCTCCTTGTCTCTTTTGTTGAATCAGAACACATGCTTTAATTAGGGCTGTCATAGGGCTGGACGATATGGCCAAAAATTTTAATCACAATATAGGTCTTAATTTCGGTGGATGCGATATAATTCCGACATCGATATAAATAATACAAAAGCCTCAGAAAAACTGTAAGGAATCATGTACATAATGTACGAGCTGTAAAACTAGAAATTATTTATCCAGGCAGCTCCTGCAGTATAAAATAATAATAATAAAAAAACTACAATAAATTAAATGTTTACCTTTTATTTAAGAAATATGAAATCACTGTCAAATAAACGTAAGTTTCACCTTTTTCAATATAAATAGCTTTAACTTTACACTTAAATACAGTTATGTTATTGTTATAGATTTAAACAAAGGTGCTTCGACCAAGAAGAAAAATAAAAATGCTCAGAATTACTGCAATAAACAGAAAAAAGAGTGAGCAACAACAAACATGAATATTACTGGGACAGGGAATTGAAATAACTGCCATACACTCACCTTTTCAATATTAATAGCTTTAAGTTTTATACTACAACACAGTTTTTTATAGATTTAAAGAAAGGTTCTTCAACCAGGAAGAAAAATTAAAGTTATTTAAGGTTGTAGTGATTATGGTGACACTGCAGTGAATCCCTGTACTGTTTTTTTTTTTTCTGAATGAATTGAAATTTATTCATTTCTGTGTTTTTTTGTGATGTGCTGGTGCATCTGAATGGTGATAATGAGGCTTTTCCTTGATTGATCTCTTGCAGAATCCAGAGTTTCCCAGGCCTCCGGCCCCAAACCAGACCCCATGGATGAAACCATCCACCTCCGCCCACAGGGCCTGGGGTTCTGGGCTAAAGGATGTCGTGGCTGGACTGTAGCTCCCGACTCTGGTAAGGTCTCCTCCTGAGCTAAGGAAACTCATCATGGAAGATAAACCTTTTTTTTTCCTCTCAAATTGTATGTAAAATCTATTTCTTCCTTGTTTTCTCTCTTTTGATGAAGCAGAACACGTGCAGAGACGACGGGAGGCCAGAGCGACAGCGGCAGTGGAGCAAAACAGGGTGGAGCCAGGTGAGCTGATGGTGTTCGATACCAAACCTGCATGACGCAAACACATGTTTTAATTTGATTGTTTCCTCAAAATCAGAGCAGATCAGAGCAGCTTGATTTGCTGATTGTTATTTTAAACAGTGTGTAAAAACCCCTCAAACTCACTACTGTGACTCTACATTTTCTGTTGACAGGGAAAGTGGTTCAGCCGGTGAAGCCGGAGGAGCCTGTGGAGCCTGTCAGACCAGTGGAACCGGTGCAGCCATTGGTCCCAGCGCCAAAGGTGGAGCCGGTGGAGCCATTGGAGACAGAAGAGCCGGTTGAGCCGGTAGAGACAGTAGAGCCAGTAGAGCCGGTGGAGCCGGTAGAAACAGTAGAGCCGGTGGAGTCAGTAGACACAGTAGAGCCGGTGGGGACAGTAGAGCCGGTAGAGACAGTAGAGCCGGTGGAGCCGGTAGAAACAGTAGAGCCGGAGGAGCCGGTAGACACAAAAGAGCCGTTAGAGACAGAAGAGCCGGTGGAGACAGTAGAGCCGGAGGAGCCGGTAGAAACAGCAGAGCCGGAGGAGCCGGTAGACACAAAAGAGCCGTTGGAGACAGAGCCGGTGGAGACAGTAGAGCCGGTAGAGACAGAAGAGCCGGTAGACACAGTAGAGCCGGTAGAGACAGTAGAGCCGGTAGAGACAGAAGAGCCGGTAGAGACAGTAGAGCCGGTGGACACAGAAGAGCCGGTAGAGACAGAAGAGCCGGTGGAGACAGTAGAGCCGGTGAAGACAGAAGAGCCGGTAGAGACAGTAGAGCCGGTGAAGACAGAAGAGCCGGTAGAGACAGAAGAGCCGGTGGAGACAGTAGAGTCGGTAGAGACAGAAGAGCCGGTAGAGACAGAAGAGCCGGTAGAGACAGTAGAACTGGTGGAGACAGAACAGCCGGTAGAGACAGTAGAGACTGTGGAGACAGAAGAGCCGGTGAAGACAGTAGAGCCGGTAGAGACAGAAGAGCCGGTGGAGACAGCAGAGCCGGTAGAGCCGGTGGAGACAGAAGAGCCAGTAGAACCGGTGGAGACAGATGAGCCGGTAGAGGCAGTAGAGCTGGTCGAGACAGTAGAGACTGTGGAGACAGAAGAGCTGGTGAAGACAGTAGAGCCGGTGGAGCCGGTAGAGACAGAAGAGCTGGTGGAGACAGTAGAGCTGGTCAAGACAGTAGAGACTGTGGAGACAGAAGAGCCGGTGGAGACAGAAGAGCCGGTAGAGACAGAAGAGCCGGTAGAGACAGTAGAGCCGGTGGACACAGAAGAGCCGGTAGAGGCAGTAGAGCTGGTCGAGACAGTAGAGACTGTGGAGACAGAAGAGCCGGTGGAGACAAAACAGCCAGTGGAGACAGAAGAGCCGGTGGAGACAGTTGAGCTGGTGGAGACAGAAGAGCCGGTAGAGACAGAAGAGCCGTTGGAGACAGAAGAGCCGGTGGAGACAGAAGAGCCGGTAGAGACAGTAGAGCCGGTGGACACAGAAGAGCCGGTAGAGGCAGTAGAGCTGGTCGAGACAGTAGAGACTGTGGAGACAGAAGAGCCGGTGGAGACAAAACAGCCAGTGGAGACAGAAGAGCCGGTGGAGACAGTTGAGCTGGTGGAGACAGAAGAGCCGGTAGAGACAGAAGAGCCGTTGGAGACAGAAGAGCCGGTGGAGACAGAAGAGCCGGTAGAGCCGGTGGAGACAGAAGAGCCGGTGGAGACAGAAGAGCCGATAGAGCCAGTGGAGACAGAAGAGCCGGTGGAGACAGAAGAGCCGGTAGAGACAGTAGAGCCGGTGGAGACAGAAGAGCCGGTAGAGACAGTAGAGCCGGTGGACACAGAAGAGCCGGTAGAGGCAGTAGAGCTGGTCGAGACAGTAGAGACTGTGGAGACAGAAGAGCCGGTGGAGACAAAAGAGCCAGTGGAGACAGAAGAGCCGGTGGAGACAGTAGAGCTGGTGGAGACAGAAGAGCCGGTAGAGACAGAAGAGCCGGTGGAGACAGAAGAGCCGGTAGAGACAGAAGAGCCGGTGGAGACAGAAGAGCCGGTAGAGCCGGTGGAGACAGAAGAGCCGGTGGAGACAGTAGAGCTGGTGGAGACAGTAGAGACTGTGGAGCCGGTTAAAAAGTCGAGCCGGTGGAGGTGGTGGAGGAAACTGTTCAGCTGTTGTAGCGGGAAGAGCCGGAAGAAGTGATTTCTGTCCAGTTTGCTCAGTAGGACAGAAATGTGGAAATCGAAAGGAAACTGGGGACGGGGAAAAAGAAGACAGAGGGAATGAAGAAAAAATTCAGAATAAGTTTAGGATAAAAAAGAAAAAAAGAGGGCTACATTTCAGGCATAATTCGGTAAACCAAAACAAAAAAAAGAGCTAATTTCTGGGCACAATTCAATGAACACCCCCCCCCCCCCCCCCCCCCCCCCCCCCCCCCCAAAAAAAAAAAAAAAAAAAAAGAAAAAAAGGCACAAATAGGTAAAAAAAAAAAAGTGTCTTTTATTAAGGGACAGCGACGCTGGAAAAGATGAGGAATGTGTGTGTGTTTGTGCATTGAGGAAAAAGAATAAAAAAAAGAACATTATAAATTGACCAAGGCTGCAGGATATTTTGTCCAGGGTTGTTGCTCATATTCTACGTATACAGTAGAGTTGTACAGTCTGACAGACAAAACCAAAAGCTTCCTGCACCCGTTCATTAATTACAGTGAGAATGTGTGTGTAGCTCCAGTCCATCAGAGCAAATATCGGATGTGTAGCTGCTGATAGAAAAGCAACAAAGAAAAGTTGTTTCATATCAAAAATAACAACAGAATTATTACTAAATGTAGTTTATTGTCTCTGACAGGAAAAGATCAGATGTTGTTTGGATCAGAAACAGTCATCTCCAGTTTCCTGGTCGCTAACAAACCCTGAAAGCCTGAACAGCTGAGCTGCTGGAGGAACGAGTTCTGTCCTTGAAGAGGCTTCTGCTTTTAATCTGTGCGAGTACATTCAAAACCCCCTGCGTGATCAAGGAGCTTAAATCACTTCAGTTTATTGAAAGGCAAGAAGCACAATGTGTATTGTGACATTTGTCAAATTCAGTTAACTTTTTATTCGTGTGTTTTTCAAGAGTCCACAAGCCTATTCACAGATACGAATGAATTATTGATTTCACAGTTAATGATAGGATGATCAACATTCTGAAACAGGTATCAACTGAAATGACTGGATCAGACTGTAACTGGGTTTTTATTTCAAGGTAGAAAAAAACACAAATGCAGAGATTTAAATTTAAAGGGACTTAAGGCAACTTTTCAAAATGTACCTCAGTGCTGCCGCGATAGATTCTGCGGGTAACTGCAGCCACCAGCGCGCACAAACATTTTACAGAATGTCCGGCTTCACAGCGCTGCACCAGGGATGCTCCTGCTGTTTACTACGTCGCGGATTACTGCAAGACCACAGTGCATATTATGTGATTTTTGTCAGCATCCGTTTTCACTCCCAAATGCAGCTGAAGTTCCCTCCATGAATCAAACGCATATCCAATATTTATTCGGGTGCCTGCCCGGCTTCGGTCATTTTTTGACTCACGAGATAACGCTGATAATAGGGCTGCGTTAAACGATTACTTTTGTAATTGATTCATCTAGGAAATAGTTCTTCGATGCATTGATTAATCTAATGATTCATTTTTAAATCCGTCACGGAGCTCTTCTCCGCCTCCGTGTTTATGTGGCGGGTCCCTGCGCGCTCTGCGGCCAGCACGGAGCGCGTCTCCGCCCGGGAGCAGAGATCCGGAGCTCCACCTCCGTGGGGCAGCTCCACTCGGCCCGTGGAAGCCGCGGCCTGCTTCAAGGGAGACCAAAGTGTATACTGACTGCAGTTCACCTTGAAACTAGGACTACCTTCAGATCTTCTGAAAATATGAAGAGTTGGATGAAGTTGTTGTATGAAAATACAGAATTGGTGGATTAAATTTTGCACAGAGCCGTCAGGGCGTCCACATCCCGACAGGACAAAGTGACTCTTGACACAGCTCTCTTTCTGTGTCACAGACACATGAAGTCCAGGATGAGCAGACATTCAATGAAACACTGAGAAACAAAGTCAGAAAGCAGCAAGAAAACCAGCCAGAAAGGAATAATAATAATAATAATAATAATAATAATAATAATAATAATAATATTACATTTTATTTGTATAGCGCTTTTCAAGACACTCAAAGTCGCTTCACAATACAAGATAAATAAAACACAGCAGCATAAAATCAACAGAAGAAAAAAAAAAACATCAAACATCAAAAGCAATTCTGAACAGGTGGGTTTTGAGTTCTTTCTTGAAGGTGGGGAGGTTGGAGCAGTCACAGAGAGGTTGGGGAGTGAGTTCCAGAGGGTGGGGGCAGCGATGGAGAAGGCTCTGTCTCCCCAGGTTGGGAGCCTGGTCCTACATGGCAAGGACAGCAGGGTGGAGGTGGAGGAGGAGGAGCGGAGGGAGCGAGATGGAGTGTGGAGGTGGAGCAGGTCTGTGAGGTATGGAGGGGCCAGATGATGGAGAGCTCTGAAGGTGATCAGGAGGAGTTTGAAGTGGATGCGCTGAGGGACGGGGAGCCAGTGGAGCTTGTGGAGGACAGGGGTGATGTGTTCACGGGAGCGGGTGTGGGTGAGGAGGCGGGCAGCGGAGTTTTGAATGTACTGTAGTTTATTGAGGGTTTTGGATGGTGTACCGTAAAGAATGCTGTTGCAGTAGTCGATTCTGGAAGTGATGAAAGCATGGACTAAAGTTTCAGCAGCAGAGAAGGAGAGTGATGGGCAGAGTCGAGCTATGTTTTTGAGGTGGAAGAATGCAGTCCGGGTTATGTGTTTGATGTGGGGGTCAAATGATAGAGTGGGGTCGAGGAGAACACCGAGGTTGCGGATCAGCGGGGATGGAGTGAGTGTAGAGTTATCAAAATTTAAAGGTGCATTAAGGAGTTTTACAACCTTAAAAATACTTATTTTCCACCATGAATATGTTACACATTTTTAATGATGTGTACAATGTGCCCTGACATATTCATTACAAGTACCTCTAACAGCGCTAAATTGTCACTCGAAAGTTGCAGTGCCGGTCCGGCACCAGCATTTTTTGGGGGAGAATTTGAAAGGAATGACGTAATGTGCGCTCCGGCTTGTTCAGTTTCGCTTTGTCCGCCATTACTCCGCCAGATGCTTAGTGAGCAACAACTGAGCAGGAGCTTCCAGAAAGTAAGAAAAGACTGGCTTCTAGCACTGCCACAGCTCCAGCACAGACTCCACCAGGTAAAAGAAACTTAAATCTTACTTGAGCGCTTCTAAACGAGCGAAGACGAAGTCCCCCTCTTCCGTGCACACGAGCCACAGGGACGAGTTTTTCACTAAGCTGCATTATGCCCAAGGCCTGCAGGGGGCGCTGTTTCACATAAAACGTGCAAACTCCTTAAGGCACCTTTAAGGTGAACTGTTGTGCGGATTTGGTGATGTTGTGAGGACCGATGATGATGATGTCTGTTTTGTCACTGTTTAGTTTGAGAAAGTTGTGATTCATCCATGTTGTGATGTCTGTGAGGCACTGGGTGAGGGTGGAGTGGATGTTGGGGTGTATGGATGTGGTGGAGATGTAAAGTTGTATGTCATCAGCGTAGCAGTGGAAGCGGAGACCGTGACGACGGATGATGTTGCCGAGGGGGAGGATGTAGAGGATGAAGAGGAGAGGACCAAGCACCGAACCTTGGGGAACGCCCTGTGGCAGGGGGGCTATGGAGGAGGAGCAGCGGTTGATGTGGACGAACTGTTGACGATCGGAGAGGTATGACTGAAACCAGGACAGAGCGGAGCCGGTGATGTTGAGGGTGGATTTGAGGCGAGACAGGAGGATGGAGTGGCTGATGGTGTCGAAAGCTGCAGTGAGCTCCAGGAGGATGAGGATGTTAAGATGGCCAGAATCAGAAGAGAGGAGGAGATCATTGGTGATTTTTAATAGAGCTGTTTCAGTGCTGTGTTTTGAACGGAAGCCGGACTGGAAGGGTTCATATAGACTGTTTGAGCTGAGGTGGGTTTGGAGTTGAGAAGCAATGACTCGTTCGAGGACTTTGGACAGAAAGGGAAGGTTGGAAATGGGCCGGAAGTTTGCAGGGTTGTCGGGGTCGAGACCAGGTTTTTTGAGAATGGGGGTGATGGCAGCCAGCTTGAGAGACTGTGGGACAGATCCGGATGAGAGTGAGGAGTTTATGATTTGAGTGATGAGTGGAGAGATTATGGGAAGACAGGTTTTAATGAGTGAGGAGGGAATGGGATCCAGGGAGCATGTTGGAGTTTTAATACCAGATAAAATTTGTGTTAACTGAGCAGAGGAAATGGGTGAGAAGTGAGAGAACTGTGGACAGGAAGCAGGGGGAGGAGAGTCAGGTGGAGCAATGGGGGCGGCAGAGAGGTCAATGGAAATGGTGTCAATTTTGGACTGAAAGAAGGACTGAAAACTATTGCATTTGTCAGTAGTGAATGAGGATGAAGTGTTGTTACTGGGCTTGAGAAGTGTGTTTATGGCAGTGAAGAGTGCCTTGGGGTTATTGGAGCCGGAGTGGATAAGGTTGGAGTAATAACAGGACCGAGCAGAGTTGAGTGCATCTTTGTATTGCTGAATGTATTCTGTGTAGATTTGTAAATGCACAGTAAGACCAGATTTTTTGCACAGTCTCTCAAGCTGGCGCTTGGAGGATTTCATCTGATGGAGCTCGGGGGTGTACCGGGGGGCTGTGTGGGTGAAAGACACTGTCTTTGTTTTGGTGGGGGCAAGTTCATCGAGGCAGGAGGAGAGAGTGTTGTTGCAATGAGAGACCAGATCAGAGGGGTTATCGGACGGTGGTGGAGGGGAGGTGGTCAGTTTGGTGGTGAGAAGGGCTGAAAGTGCAGGTGGATCGATGGATTTGAGGTTTCTGAAGGTTATTTCACGTTTTGTTTTGGGGGCTGTGAGGGGAATGTGTATGCTGAATGTGATGGCTAAGTGATCCGATATGTTTAGGTTATGGCTGGAAAGGTTGTGTATAGTGGGACCAGTGGAGCAGATGAGATCGAGAATATGGCCGTGATTGTGTGTGGGAAAATTTACATACTTGAAGCAGGTGAGAAGGTCCAGGAATTCAGCAGCAGGTTTGGAGTTTG
Organism: Salarias fasciatus; assembly: GCF_902148845.1. NCBI lineage: Eukaryota > Metazoa > Chordata > Actinopteri > Blenniiformes > Blenniidae > Salarias > Salarias fasciatus. The sequence continues at coordinate 19,581,910 of NC_043754.1, forward strand.
GATTGTCAATGTGAAAATTGAAGTCACCGAGCAGGAGGATGGATGAGGAGATGGCACTTAACTGGGTCAAAAAGTCTGTGAGTTCTGATAGGAAGGAGGTGTTGGGCTTTGGGGGACGGTAGATGACAGCAGTGACAAGTGGAGAGGGACCGGACAGTTTGAAGGCAGTGTGTTCGAAGGAGTGGGTGTTTGTGAGGGATATGGGAGTTAATTTAATGTCCTTATTGAAAATTACTGCAGTGCCGCCACCCCGTCCATCTGAACCGGGGTTGTCAATGCAGGTGAATCCAGGAGGTGTGGTCTGATTAAGTGCAAAATAGTCCATGGGTTTGTGCCAGGTTTCAGTCAAAGAGAAAATCCAGTTTATTGTCAGTGATGTATTCATTTAGAATGAGTCCCTTATTATTGAGTGAGCGGGTGTTGAGGAGGGAGAAACTGAGGTGACGTGTGTTGGTTGTGTGCTGTGGGTCCCGGGGGAGAGGGCGGAGATTGGTCCGACTCACGTGTGGATTGTTGTGATGACGTAATGCGGAAGTGGCTGAACGATGAGACCAGATGGAGGGAATGGCGTTTTCAGAGGCGATGTGGTGGGAGAACGAGCGCCCAGATCCCCGATCAGGAGGACGGGAGCTGCGGAGGAGTCCGAGGTGCTGGAGAGAGGCGGCGCAGGCCGGACGACGGCTGTTGTTGAGCCCACGGAGCGCAGAGGCGGAGGACTGCAGCGGCGGCATGCTCTGAGTGGCAGATGCTAGCAGGGAGCTAGCATTAGCTTCAGAACGGCGGGGTTGGATACTGGCGGGATGAGGCTGATGATTAAATCCAGAGAGGCAAAGAGAGCTGACAAGAGTCCACAGGATGTAAGTCATCGCCCAGCAAGGAGTCCGGTGGAAGGCCGAAGCCTGGGGTCCAGTCTGAGGACGGGCTGTCTGCATGGGAGTGTGTATCACTGCAAGGCTGTGGGACCAGCGGGGCACTCGTGCTACCACCGGACCGAACACACCGGGATCGTTAGATCCTGGGCGGACAGTCAGTGGAACAGAGGCCAGATTGACGTGACAGTGAGGGACACCACTCCGGATGATAGAATACAGGACAGACACCGTCAGATGGAATAGCTGTGTGGAACAGCCACCGGACAGGAGCTGGTGGGACAGGAACCAGCGCGGGACAGGAGCAGAAGGTAAGCCAGTTGTTGGAAGTGATATATCCTGATGATCGTAAAAAGTCCTTATCCAAGTTTGTTGGGCATCAAAAACGAGGCAGATAGAGCGTGATCAGGAACCAGGGTAGAGATGACAGTGTTAAATTAGTGGCAACAGAGACGGAGCGGCAGCCAACGTGCGCCAGCGTCCGCCATCTGGGTTATTGTCATTTGCCTCGTAAACCAGACCCACTCACTCCTCATCCACATTTGGATTTGGAGTTAAGCTTAGTCTGGATAGGAGCCCATTGAAACTTCTTGCAGGGGGTGTTGGTTAAGGCCCGTCCATGCTTCACATGTACGCGTTTCCGCGTCCGCTTTGGAAGGTCCGCGCATCACCGATGCGGACGCGCTTTGTCCCATGCTACATTTTGAGCTCAGCTGTGCGCGTCTCATGCAGGCGCAGTGATCCACGCAGCCTCGAGAAGCTTTTCCGGCTCTACAGACTGTTTATCTGCTCCTTTATTACGGATTATTTAGAGAAAATTAAGCACATACATTGTCAGTACATTATCTTTAAGTATTAAAGTTTATTTAGCCTTTTTTTTTCTGTTTCTGAATCGCGGGGGCGGCGCCGGAGCGATTAGTTACTTTTTCACTTCTGTCTGCAGACCTTCTCCTCCCTCCAGACAGTCTCTCTCTCTTTCCACGAGTTTTTCACTCTTTCGGTGTCTTTTAAGTGGAGCCATCAGGCTGTAGCTCCGTCTACTTTCACGTTTACCGTCATGTTTTGTTTGCTATGGCGCTCTGGCGCAGGCGCACTCTTCCGCGACCTGCGCGCACTGCGCAACGCGGTCTCAATTTCTGGCTGCTGCGCGGACGTCCGCGGATCGGTCCGCGCGGACCCTAGCGGACAGGAATTCATGACGATTTTTACGTCACGCGGACCAACGCGCAACGCGCACCCACGCGGACATGTGAAGCATGGACGGGCCTTTACTCCTTTGACTGACAGCGCACTTCAGCCAATCAGCGCTTCAAACAGGGGGTCTACCCTCGGGCAAGCCCCCCCCCCCCCCCCCCCCCCCCGGTGAACGCACATTTGTGCCCCCCCATACACTTGATATGCCCCCCCTGAGACGAATGTCTGGCAACGGGTCTGGTTAGAGATGAGGGAGGAAGAGGGGGATTGGATGGTAGTCCACCGTGGTCGGCACAGCGGCCGTGTGCGCGACCAGGAAGCCCGGCAGGGGAGCAAACAAAACCTCCCGGGACGCCGGGGAAAGTTTGAGGGGGATCGCTGGAGGAGGCTGCATTAGGTTATAATTAGGTTTGACATAATGACTGGCAAAATCCATAGAGCTGTCCATGGTGCTGAAACCTTATTTGAATCCTTCTGACCGCGTGCACCTGCTTGCTGTTGCTGTGTCAGAGGGGTTGGTCTGCGGCATCTTGTTTTCTAGCGATTATGATTTAATGGGGATGTTTTGGCCACAAGGGTCCATGGAGAAATGCTTCGCCCCCCCCCCTGGGCTGGGACCCCTGCTCCGCCCCTGCTATCAAGACATAGTTGATGTTCCAAGAGCTACATTTAAATAAGAATACGCAAAAACATGTTTCCCCCCTTATCTAAAAGAAAAAAAAATTAAATCAACAAAATGTATTCTAAATATTCTGCTTCCACATTAGTTGTTCCTAACCTTCCCTAAAAAAAAAAAAATGACGCACGTATAATTCTCTCAAGACTTTTCACCTCAGCTTAGAGTAGATCATTTGGTGAGGTTGCATGTAAAGCTGTCAAAACTTCATAAAATCCTGACTGTTTAAATATTCATCTATCATTTTAGAGAAACAATACATCCAGTAGAAAAATACATTTATGTAAAGAACTGTCACCCTAACCCTATTCAAGCCAGTGGCATTAATGAAAACTACATTTCTTGATGATTGACATTTGATCATTGGCCAGCGAGCCATAGTCTGATACACCTGTATTTATTACCTCCAGTTCATTTAATCACACAAGGTCAAATAACCAAAATAATAGGAAGGCAATTGCTTCAGAAGTGGAAACTTTATTATTTTATTTTTTTTAATACATAAACTGGATAACTTCTTCACATTCAAAGAAATCTCGGAAGTTATAAAATGTGATTTTGGGCAGTTTAGTGATCCTGATGAGGCTGGACTTATTTACTTATTGAGTATTAATTTAAATTGAGAAAACTTAAATGTTCTAATCAAAGTGAAAGCTTTCATTGCCAGATAAGAAGCTGGTAATGGCGAGTAGTTTCACATTGGTATAAAAGATGTCTGTCTTCTCCACTGCAGGCCAACGCTGCCCTCTAGTGGCTGAACAGAGCGACACATGGCAACGCAACTTTTTCAATTTGAAGTTTAATGTTAATTCCATGCTGTGTTTCAGTAAGAATACAGATGGTACTTGTGGCTCCGGTGAGAATATCCAGTAGTACAAATCAGATTCACGTTACACATACTGAACAGAAGGAAGAGAGGAAACGAGGAGGAAAGAGACGAGGAAACCTGAAAGAGTCAGGGGAGAGGAGAGATACAGCAGGCCTCTAGTTCCCAAACTGGTTTTTATATAGTGCCAATGCAAAAACTGCATTACGTTACAATCAGAGTGTGGAGCATTCCCCTCCCACGCACACACGCACGCACATTTTTTTTTTCTCTGTTAAAAAGCCATTACCTAACTATCTGCCATTAGCAAAAGCGCTACAGCCTCGCAGCACAATACTTGGTCCAATAGTGGACGAGAGGAGGTGAGTGATGCTCGGACAAGACGGGGACATTCTGATGTTTGTCGTTTAAAAACCGAAAGGAAACCTGACGTGTTGAAGGAACCACCGAGTCCAGAGGGCACTTAGTTCTTCCTTAAAAAGCTTGAACAGCATCCCTTTTACGCCTTCCATCACCGCGATAGTACGTCGATGTGATAACTGAAGTATTTCACAAACCAACAGAAGCATGGACAAGATGTTGTTCATTAACACACATGTACAGGAAACAAACCAAAAAAAAAAAAAAAAAGAACCCAGCAAAGAATCATCTTTAAATAAACTCTTGCATATGTGTGTTTCAAATACAGGCAAGCGTACTTGGCAACAGATGATACAGCAAAGTCAAATAAAAACAGTGAAACAGGACATGAACCTTAAGGGGTACAGGCTTGCGAAAGAAGGGGGGTGGAACAGAAGGTAAACCCCACCCCGGGTAGTGGAAACAGAAGACCCAAGCGGGCCCTGAGGAGGGGGGCGGGGGGGGCACGTGCATACGAGGAGAAAAAGGTGAGAGATGGATAGAGATGGAAGAGAAAGGTAGAAAGTGTGGGCTGTAGTAGAAACCGCACTGAAATCTGTAGGGCTGTCTGGGGGAGGGGGAGGGGGAGGGGGGGCTCATCTTGGGTTGTTCAGTCTCACTGGGCCTCGTCCTCCGCATCTTGCAGTGCTTCTTTGTTCTGTTCTTCACCTGAAAAGAGGCAGAGGAACATTGAATAAAGGGGCTGCACTCTGAGATCGGTGAACATTCAAGAGCCAGAAATCCGCTCAGCCGCCGTGACTTTTAGCTTCTCAGACCTCATTTATAGGAAAACGCTGAGTGAAAATGAACTGATTTTGCATTTTTGTTTGAGGAACATTTAGATAATAATGTAAAAATCAAACCAATGTAGTTTAATGTAGGGCCAGTAGATGGTGCCATTTGTTTTTAGGGATCCAATGTTTAATCCAGTCTGCCTTATTAAAGAGGCTGATAATGTGAAAGACATGAAAGTTTGATGCATCAAATTAGCTTATTGGGTCAGTTTCAGCGCAGCAATAAAATATGGTTCAATCAACTGGAGCTGCTCCACTGTAACGAGGATTTTACTCATTTAGGTAAGACAGGAAGTTTAACTGCATCACCTCCTGAATATCGTGTCTTCAAGAAAGAAAACTTACAGTAACGAGCTGCATCAATGTGCAGTCATTACGTTATTTACTTTACATTCACTGATGGGAGCCGGTGTCGTACACGTCACATGTTTGGTGTCGCTCGCCAAAAGGTCAGTAACTCCATACAGGCACACGCAAACATCACACAAGTTCTCATTTGAAGTGAGAAAATGAGAAGAGTTAGTTTGGTCTTGGCAATAATTAAAGAAGACTTCACACAGTTCAAGCTTTGCTTCAGAGGTGCTTAGTGAATCATGCTTTAAAAAAAAAAAAAAAAAAAATTCAGTCCCACCATTTTCACCAGTGAAGGTGTCAACATGCGGGGAGGAGAGCAACAGTCAGATTTACGCCCGGCGGAGCGGGCTGCCATGGCGACGGCACAGCCATCCGTGTAATGAAGAATTAAGAGGCGCCGATAACAAAGGCCGGAGAGTTCGTCACGATTAAAATAGAAACCGGAACGGTGCTCATTAGCGCCGCGGCTAACGGGAATGTCAGGGAGCTGCAGGGGCCTCGCATGCTGCTGCACTTCACCCATGATCGTCGTACACGCACACACATACATACACACAAACACACACTCTGCCGTGATGCCCTGGTGGGCTGTGTTCAGTGATACTGACGTGCAGAGGTGATAAACTGAATGCTTCCGTCACTCCACCTGTAACTTGGAGTTACTTTTAGTTACACTCAACGATTGACGGCTGTGTGTTGGGTTGTTCGGCAAAAAATACTTCGATCAACAGGTCCAGTTAGTCATTAGCTCCAGCTCCAACAGTCACATTCAAACATTACATGCCACTGAGTAACAACTATCAGTTTTTTTCTTAAGTTACTCAAAGAATCATCACTACTACAGTATATAAAACAGAACTAGGAACTGTAATGAATTATTAACTTTCATTAGCTGGTAAAGTAACATGATCACTACGGTAGCTGAAGCTGCAAAACTGAGACTAACTACTAATTGAACTAGCTCCGTTACTTTAGTATAAAACAGTAATTAACATGCAACTACCAAATAAAGTAGTGCGGTGAATTCCAACTCTGTGAGAGAGTGACGGTGGGTTCGGTTAGGGCGGTGAGACAGGAGAACAAACAGCCACACACCAGATGAATGACTTACTAAATACACTTCAACTACGGAGAAGAGGGAAGGAAGAGGGCTGTCCTTAAGAATCTACAGGAGGATGAAGAGTTAGAGGAGTGTGTCAGTACTGGGAATGACGGCACAGATTTTAAGGAGAGGTTAGAGGAAACCATGAGAATATTTCCTGATCGGGATAAAACCAGAGATTCAGACCAAAAAACTTTGAACTGAATGGTGTGCATACGATTTCATGACAGCTCCAGATACCGACAGTTTGCTTGCTGCAGATCCACAATCTGCTTCCCTTGTGATTCTAGCAGCCAAAACCTTAAACCTTCTAACCTATCAAAAGATGGAGAAATGGATCCATACTTCTTTTTTTTTGTAGAAACAAACTGCTCTTACCATCTCCCTGCACGTCTGAGGTCCATAGTGTCAAGTTGTCACGTAGCAACTGCATGATAAGTGTTGAGTCCTTATAGCTCTCCTCGCTCAGCGTGTCCAGTTCTGCGATGGCATTGTCGAACGCTTCCTTCGCCAACCTGCCGGCACAGAAGACGCAGGACGATCACACACGGGACCTGGCGGCGTCCGCGCGGTTCCACCTCAGACAGTTTAATGTGGGACTCTGAACCACTGCGGCGGTGCAGATTGAGTGTTTCTGTGGGCGAGTGCAGACGTGGAGCCATGCTGCTCGTTTCCCAAGAAACCTATTTTCTAACCATAAACAGAAACATCAAAGCTTCAACTGCGACTGTTTTTCGATTTTTCAAGTCCAAGTCTTACGAGCTTTCAAAAAATAAGAAATAAAAAAAAGCAAAGCAAACTCACCTGCAAGCACGGTCTGGTGAGTTGAGAATTTCATAATAGAAAACTGAAAAGTTGAGGGCCAGTCCCAGGCGGATGGGGTGTGTTGGAGGGAGTTCGATCATGGCGATGTCGCTTGCGGCTTTGTACGCTACCAAACTGTTCTCGGCTGCCTCCTTCCTGTCGTTGCCTGTGGCAAACTCTGCCAGGTACCTGTGGTAATCTCCCTTCCTGCGCAGAAAGAAAATGCACACAAAGGTCAGATGGATTTTAACCATTACAGGAATTGCCTTAAGGGTCTTTATGAGTCCTGAAACAAAATGCTTTTGTACGTTTCTGAACGTTTTTACGTAAAAACACAGCACTTTAAGTTAAACAGTCTACTTGTGGTCATTTTTAAAGAGGAGCAACTCTCAAAAAAATGTTTTAATGAGGGAAGCACTGATGAAACTATTTCACATCAGTATGAGGACACTACTACACGATGCATTTTCAATCGTCTTTCTCGTCTGGTTTCTCTACATGCTGTTCATTCATGACTAACACTTTAATATTCAGCGTCTTTCTCAAATATGTCACCGTCCCACGCTTGACCACACTGTCAAACTGTGCTTTTCAGCCTCGGCTTGTAGCCTGTTGCCATCAGTCACCATGCAGCGATCAACGAATAAAGTGAGACACGATCATTTAATCACAAGCGATGCCTAATTTTTGAAAATCACTAGATTTGACTGATTTTTGAGTGGATAATTCCAGCATGATTTCCTTTGTGAGGACTATATTAAACACGCTGTGTGTTGTCAGCAGGGATGCTGGTTTTTCTGGTGGAAACATCATTAAAGAGCGCATTGATCACACAGAGTGCAGCAGGTGAACGCACCGCTTAGCTTTAAATAGAATGGAGCTAAATTAGAATAACAAAAAAAAAACCTGAGATACACCAAAATTCTGCACAATAACAGACAATGAATTGCTAGAAACTACTGAGGGAATGAGGTGATATAAGACGTTGAAGTCTTTGAAGTGTGAGATCGCTATGGGAACAGAGGTGCCCAACAGCTCGCATCCTGCCTGAACAAGATGTGTGTATCCTGGAGTATAGTGTTTGCGTCTTTAACCACGTCTGTGTAATCCCGTCAAGAGATGTGAAATTGTACATCTGTTCGATGGATACGCACATTTTGTAGTAGAAAACCTTTGATTCTCCCGTGGTCGCGGCTAAGATGAGGTGCTTGTCCAGTACATCCAGAATGTCGTTGCAGATTGATTTCAGCTCTTTCTCGACCTGCAGGGGCAAAACGTGCACACGGCAGTCAATGGACAGGAAAACATTCCTGCAGACGCAGCGAGGGCAGCCCCCGCGGAGCCGTTCGTCACTGGATATCGCACGACTCAGATCCCAGGTCAACCTGACATCGCTATCCGCCCTGCATGTCTGTGTGACTCCCGACAAGAGCCAAATCTCATCGCTTTACTTACAAATCAGCACTTTGGAAAATTATTGTTATCCGCTCGGCGCAGCCAGACGGCTTTAGAGTGGGTTTCCTCTGTGGTGCTGCCACGGCTCACGGGTTGCTCCGCCGTAGCAGAGGACCGCTTTAAAGTTAATTCATGGCTGCTGCCTGCCTCATTATTTCACTCACACAAGTGTTGTTGGGCTGTGAGATGGCACCATTTCCTGGCAGCTTAAAAAAAAAAAAAAAGAAAAAAGAAAAAAAAAATCCCACTCCAGAGAGGAAGGCATCCTCGCTACTCCGCCCGTCTTTATCAAATTAAAATTCAGGTAGCGACTACCAATCAGCTCTCCTTCAGTCTGGCGGGGTTTTATTTTCATTTCAGGACGTTTGAAAAGACCACATCTGAACTGAGCTCCTAGAAACAAGAGAAAGCGAGTCGGCTCACTTCAGTGGGATCCTCTGCAGAAACACGAGATGACGGGAGCACCGTGCAACAAATGTTTGGTGTTTTCAAGATTTAAAGGTTCTCACGAAACAAGAAACTGTCGTCAGTGGGGCCACACAGTGGAGTAATGGTTGGGAACATTTGTTATCTTATCCAAGAATATTACATTTGAGTTTAAGTTAATCCATACCCAGACTAAAGACCCAGTGATATGGCAAAAAAAATCCTCCTCTGGGAAAATGAAGACACTGATATGTAAACATGACGATCATCATCATCACGTTGTGATGCGACATGCGCTGTGCATTTGCTACAAGTGAAACATTAATAATACAGATTAGTTTGAAGTTATAATATAAAACAAAAATAAAATATTGTCACTGGCAATTTGATGTGTCAAACATTTGCAGCATGTCTCAAAAATCTGGCTTTTCAACCGTATTACAGTGCAGCATTTCTTTTGCGATGTAGCAAACAACACTTTCTGGGTCGGGTGGTTGGTTCTGTGTAGATGAGCAGGCAAGTCTGTTGTGTCGTCACCACTTTCGTACCAGTTCAACAAACTGGTTCAACCGTATTTGAGTGGCTCACCTTGCTCCTTTGGTCTGAAGCCAATACTGATACTTGCCTTTGTTATCATGTTTTTCCTTCTAATTTCTAGTCCGGTAAATCGCACTGCTCTTCACCTGCTGCACGGGGTGTATGCTAGTGGCTGCGCCTTCCTTCCACACACAAAAGATCCTACACTACTGTGAAGAGCATTTCACTACGTTCATTCAAAAAAAAAAAAAAAAAAAAAAAGCGCCCAGGTGCCGAGACCGATGCAGATTGAATCATCTCGTCATCCAGCCTGTTTGGAGATGTGGGATGAAGAAAACTAGTTGCACCCAATTCAGCCATGTTTGATCACGTAAATGGGCTCAAATCTGATCACTGTGATCGACTAGAAATGTATCGCCATCGCGAAGCTCGATCACATGATCGCCCAGCTCAAACCCAGATAATTTAGCTCCAGCTTTTCAGACCCTGATCTCGGATTTATTAATTCATACATAGTTAAGATGCTGTTTACATGATCACACGAATGCTCTGATAACTCCAGCGGGCAGCCAATGAGCTGAGTTTTAATATACATGTGAATATTCACGGTCTGACAAAAATCATTTCATCATAGCTAAGCTGTTGGACCTCAGACATGCTGAAACACCACAAAGTTACAAGTGAATACATAATGACTCTAAAAAAAGAACACTTTTTTTGTCAAGTATTGAAATCAATAAAAAAAAAAAAAAGGTGTTTTCTTTCATTTTTTTTAAACAAGGTATTTCATAACATGTCTCACCGTTTTCCTGTATTCTCTGATCATCTTTAGTTTGTCTTCGCCACCTTTGTTTTCTTCTTTCTGTTCTAGGCTGCTGATTATCCTCCAGGAGGCTCTTCTGGCTCCGATCACGTTCTTGTATGCTACCGACAGCAGGTTCCTCTCCTCCACGGTCAGCTCCACGTCCATGCTGGCCACGTTCTTCATCGACTCCACCATTTCTGAGAGACACGAGAAAATCAGACGACGTGAGTAACGGACTTCATCTGTCAAGTCTGGTTAAAAACTATATCGAGTTGAGCATGATGAGAAATATTCAGGGATAAAAACCAATTTTTTCCATGTAGCTCCTTCATGAAACAGCTCCTTTTACATGTGTGTCCCAGTGTGAATAAGTTACAAATGATGTAACTTGAAATCATGATTCAAGTCAGACAGCACTTCACTGGCATAATTTGAAGGTTTTGGTATGTCGACCAAATCAGTCCCAGGATAAAGTGCTGACAGCGTGTTTTCTATATTAAGCCTCCATGAAGAAACACCACGGCTGAATATTTCAAATAGTGCCTTTGTAATTCATAGAAACATCAAAAAAGACATCCTCCACTACAAATCAAGTATTTAGGGGCTTAAAAGAACATTTAATGATTCGTATTTACTGAAAACGAGCACATGCTCGTCCACTTTAAAACACAGAGCTGAGCCTTGAAAGGTTTCTGTCGTCCTCAGTGCAGCAGTAATAGAGTGCCTGGGACGCTGCCCGAACATAAACTCCTCTAATGCATCATCCACCACCTGTGGACACGTATGGGGGGGATGCTGGGAAAGGAGCCAGGACAGTGAACCAGAGTGCTGAGCTAGATAAAATGTGAGCTGCCTTGGTTGTACTTCAGAAAATTCACATTATTAAAGTTGTGTGGATTAAAACTGCAAAAAAAAAGAAAAGATAAAATGAAGCACCAACTTGAAAGTCTGCTCTGTGAGAGTAATTAATCAACACAATAAGCCATTTCCTCTGGCTTCATATAAATGAAACACAACATGGAGCCTCTAATCAAATCACAGCATGCTATTAAAGGAGGCTTCGAACGAACGTAAACATTTAAATTAAACTGGATATGCGGCTGTCAGCAGTATTTATCAACCACTTTACTACATCAGCTGAGTAACGCCAAACTGCACTTTCGACAGGTACTTTTTTCCAACTCTAGCTTCTTCTCTTTTTATCTCTTCTAGCTCCACCTTGTTTTTTTTTTTTTTTGCCATTTTGGTGACTTTAACCACTTCAGATTTTTCTCCCCTACTTTGACTGTTTTCAAGTAGCCACTACAGAGAAGCGAGGGTCACACACCCCTAACTGAAGAGAACAGTTACAGTAGTTTTGTAAAGTCCAGGATTAAAGCTGGAACTATGTGGCGGCACATCACACACCTGCACTAACACCTGAGCCGAAGCTTTGCAGAGGAACTGGATTATTTTGACACGTGGATGCTACATCAACCAACATTTCAAAAAAATAAAAAAATAAATAAAGATGGCTTTGAAACTTAAAATCTCCCAAAGCAAATCGAGCAATGGAAGCCTCATTTCCAGGACCTGCCGCCCTGCCCTGGAGGTGAGCGCAGTGTGCCAATGGTTGGGCTTTGAAAGGCCGCAGACTGGGTGTTAACAGTAAAAGCCAATACCAGCATGTTGGTGAAACCTGATACACAATGGTTACAAGCCAGGAGGAGCACTCTGCTGGTTTGATCCCTTTGCTTCGCCGCCCTGCTTGCACTCGAATCAACTCCCTGACCTCGCTGTGCCTTTGTAACATTTTTTTTTTTATTTATCCCAGCATTAGCAGCTTGACAAAACCCACCCCTCGCTGCTTTAATGGCAGCTTGAACAATCGAGCTGTCAATGACTGCAATGACGAGGCAAAGGGAATAAATAAGGCCACTCTGCAAACAAATGCATTTGAGTCTAAAAGGACATCTTTAGGGCCTGATAATCGAGGTGACTGACTCCAGAAGACGAGATGCCGTTGTGATTCGTCCAGTAGTTCCCAATCTGAGAATGGACACACCCTCCTGCTCCGACGTCGTCAAAACTGGATTTTAAAATTTAAAAACCATAATAAGGCACTCAATTTCAGGAGGTCTGTACATACCCTTTACCTTTCACTCATCTGGCAACATAACTCATAAATAACTCCAATTAACAGAACTATTTATCTGAATGCATTTTTTTTTATTTTAAACAAAACTTGAGATGAAGAACTTTGTTTATTTCCGACTAATGTTAGTAAAAAGCACGTCGCTTCTCAGATTACATGAATTCTCCAGCCTTTGTTATTCCCATACAATGTAAGCTCGTCCCTTGGACCAGACTGGTTCCATATGTGGGCCATATTTAGCCTGCAAGCAGGATGTTTGACACACCTGGTCTAAAATGTAGAGCAAATCCTGAAAACCGATCACTATTCAACAGCATTTGATTTAACAAACAAGTGCAGAGTTGGACATTTAATTATTTAACATTGACTAATCATGCTCATACCTATTAGAAACCTCCAATATAGTGAACTATGAATAATAGCGTGGACAACTTTCTTGTGACATTGATTCGTTAGGTTGCACAATGAAGCAAACCATGAAATCCCACCATAGTATCGCATTTCTCAAACAGGAAAGTCTATTTATGGATTGTCTTTAGATAGCTGAACTTTGTAAAAACCAGTGTATACCAACACATCTGAGGTTATGGGTATCTACTGAAAGCACAAGAGTGACTCCGTTTTCCATGATTGTTCTGCAGCAGCCCATTTTTGTAATGGTTTTTTCCTGCCAATGCAGCATGTTCCCCTCTCTCACTAAACTGCAGGCTTATTATAAGCAACAAAATCCAATAAAGAGTGATGTGCTAAAAATAACCACCAGCAGAGCGGTTATTTATATGATCATTAACCCATAAAATACATAATTGAATTGATATGGTAAATCAATATAGATCAAATCCAAACCTTTTACAAACAAAATTAGATCTGCTGCCTGTATGAACCAGAAGACAGAAAGGAGCCATGTCTGACCTGATGTAAGAAAGCTCTACAGTCCATCAGCAACAACAGGGCAGCTTAAAAACAAGTAAAATTTAATTTAACCAGCTTGTTTCAGATAGAGTAAGTTACTTAATATATTCACAAGCTGCTGGAACTCGCTGTGTGAACTGTTTCAACATGCCGTGCTGACTGTTCATACAACTGCTCCTTAAAAGCCAGCGTCTCATTACACGAGTGTGGTGGAGAGGAGACAGAGAGGCAAAGCTCCTAAAAACAATAATTAAACTAGTCAAAGCAACCGTGATTGATGAGCTTTTGTCTGCAGCTATGCAGGGCATGCTGTAAAACACTCACCTATCAATTCCGATCACTCTTATGAGATGGTAAACCATCATTTCATTCTCATGGCAGTAAAGCCCCTCCGTTAGGGCTGGTGCAGCCTAACTGGGTGGTTTTCATGTTGTGTGGGGAACTTTCTTCCCACAGCACACAAAAAAGTGCTTTAGGTTCTTCACTGAGGCCGTCTTTCCATCTATGCGAGTTGGATAAAGCCATACTGAAGAAAAATGGTAATATATCAGTATAATGACCGCTCTTCCTGAAAAGCTGTGCAATCTCCATCTCAGAAGTGCAGTGAGTCCCACAATTCACAGCTGAAGCATAAATAGCCTCTCAAGCCCTGATTTTACACATTTCTTAATGATACGCCCCCACACTAGAAGTGTATGTGCCATATGAAACTGAGGCATGTTTCAAGCCATTATCATGGAGTCACACAACTAAAATGGTTACTTCATTACTTTACTGCCTTTCAAAATTAGAGTATAAATATGATGATCAATTATGAAGCTACACCATGTTTATATCTATGAAATGTAGTCAACTCCACATAGAAACATCTAGAAAGTGCAGCCAGACAAACAGCATTTCAAACCATATTATTACATTTGCAGATACAAGTGGCTAATTACTACACAAGTTATTTCTTATATCTTCCAATGATGATAAACTTTTGCTGAAGTAGCAAGGCTCCGAGCTGCCAAAAATGCACTTTTAAGGCAGAAACCATTTGCATTGTATCCAAATAAATCTGCTCAAATGTTTTGGAAAACCTTGTATGCAACTGCACGATGTGCTGTTAACCCACATCTGTTTTCCACTGGTTAATTAGTTACCCCGACTGTCTCTGGTCTCTGTCTCTCTTGATCGTAGCGGTGAACCCGCAGAAAGTATCAGATTTGTTCGAAACAGGCAGAGCTCGCCGGGCAGGGTGGATCCCGGCTGATGGAGTAGCCGCGGGTCATGTTAATCTGGGTGTGGACGCTGGCGGAACCGCTGGATTTTTGAATGGAGTTCGGTGTGACGCGTGTCGGGGCTGAAGAAAGGCTAGGCAGCTAGTTAGCGGCTAACCCAAGCTAACGTGGGGAACTAGCTCTGCTCGCCGCGGAACGAGAGTTAATGTTCACCGGACACCGGAGCGGGAGCCGGCTCTCCAGCGAGAAACGGAGGGGGTGGGGGGGGGGTTCGCTTCTGGGCTGCAAACTGATCATTTTCTTTTTTTAAGTCGCGGGGTTCAGTCTGCTCGGGAAAGTCTCCGCCATTTTGTCTCGTCTCGCCCAACAGATCCATGTGAAGTGCTTTACCTGCGCCTCGGAGCCCCCTGCGCAGGGAGACCGAGGGGTGGAGAGGGGGTGAGGGGGCCCGGCTTTCTGCAATGACCGCGAGCTATCCCGGAGCCTTACCGTCATATCTCTCCGCCTGCTCGGCCAGCTTCGCCTGGTAAACTAAGTTCTCCCTGTCGGTCATGGTGCTCGGGCACTGGAGCTTCTCGTAGCGTCCCGGTGGAGGGGGAGGATTAGCGGCAGCTCGGAGATTCCTGGCGGTTGTTCAGCACCGACGCTCCGCTGAGCCGAAGACCCACCGGTGGCACTGCCGTAAAGATGGCGGCGCTGCTTCATCCGGGACATCCACGCAGGACTCCGCCCACGGCCCCCCCCTCCCCAGCCCCCTCCGCCCACAGCCCTCATGGACGGTCCCGAAATAGACCCACTCTGCAAGATTACCCCACCAAGGTCGATTCAAATCCCAGTTTACAGCGATTTTTCAGTAAATTAAACAACCGTGATGCATTTTTTTCCAACCAACTCCATTTGAAAACACTTTCATAAGAGATGCATAGAAAACATACTTAAAATCTCAGCTCAGGTCCGAGTGATGTGATGTATTCACGAATCACTACTCTTAAGGAAAGGAGAGAATAAAATAAAATAAGGGATATAAATTAATTAAATGAATACACGTTTTCTTGAAATGTTTTTACTATATTCTTGATGGGCTGGATTGAAACCCCTTGTGGGTCAGTTTTGGCCCAAGGGTCTTATGTTTGACACCCCTGCCCTGAGGTGGGTTGAAGCCTCTAATGCAGTGAGAAGAATCACTTTACCAAATGAAGGCGAATCTCATACAGACAACTGAATAAGTATATTGTAATTAAATAACGGTTTCAAACTCTAACTTTATTATTACTATGAATCTCTTTCCCAGATTGACAGAAAAACAGACGTCCAGGAAAGTCATCCTCCTGACCTCTATACTTCATGATGTTTCTCTGAAGCTCTGGTAATCCCCAACAGAAGAACACTACCCTTTGAAACCCATGACAATCCTTTAAATACTGTGCTGTAAATTTTTCTCACATAGTGCTGTTTTATGGGGGTTCCACTGTGGCGCTCAAACCAAACAAGAATGTCATTGGTTTGAATAGAGAACTTTTACGAGTGGAGTTTGGACTTTTTCCTCAGTCTCCAAACACATGTGATTGAGGATCATGTAATTTATCATTAGAGTTCCACACATATAAGTTACTGAATTGGTCAATATATTTAAATTTTAAAACGTTAAGTTAACCATTTTGTTTCCATCCACTTATTTCATGGATTGGATTGTGCATCATGTTGGGTCTACTCTGCTTGAACCATGTATTTTATAGTGATTAATGTCATAACTGCAAACAAATGTGATTTATTTGCACATGATATTCAAACAAGTACAATGAGACTAACAAACTTGATATGAGACGTACATATCTGCCTGAGAATATTTACGCCTCCTCAGTTTTACTCCACAGATAAAATAGCAGAACCAGTGCATCATATTTTTGAATGTAGTTGATGTTATGTTTGACATTTGGAAAAGTTGGTGATCTCAGCTCATACAATTTGCTGTCAATCAATCCGGTTTCAGGAAGAACAGCACACAGAAGTTCTTAATGATGGCTTCACACACAGTTTGCCGTTGTCCTCATGCTGGACCTATTTAAACCCTCCAATACTGCTGATCAGGATATATTGTGTCACAAACTGTGTGACAGTCCTTTCTCACCACGCTCTAGGTTAATTTAGTAATCCTTTATCTTACCAAAAGCAGTTGGTCCGTGTCGATGGATCATCCTCAGACTTATGTCTTGTTATCCGAGTTTGTGCTTTAATGCTGGAACAAATTAATTCTGTGCTTTGTTTAATTAAGGTTCAAAGAGACCCAGAAAATTTGCAGAGACAAAAAAAAAAAAAGAAGCTCCAAATCATAAACAACAATCTGACCATCCGTCTCTCTAGAGAACGTGTTCATATATTCATCCCTTTCTTAACTTTAGACAAAATAACTGGACAGCACATCTTACAATTTGGTATAGTTTTATTGACTAGGTATATTAAACACATTACATGCTACAGAAAATAAAACGGTAATTTATCTTGAAAATAATATGCTTTCATAACACATTTTACAATCTCTTAAAAAAAAAAAATCCTATTTTTGCTTGTTCGGATCCTCTTCAAGTCTGTGTGAAATGGCACAAAGGTAAAATTATCATTACTGTGATGGAAACGAGGAAAAAAAAAAAGAGGGTAAAACATTATTTGGCATGCCGAGACTTTCTTGAGCCGTAGAGGAGATAAGGTGCATATTGTGGGATTATCAGTGGTGTCTCAAAAGAAAAGTACAATGAGTAGTCATCAGTCTGTGTGACTGCTGTAAGCACAGTGGAGTAAAGAATCTTCTTTTATCAAAAGCGTTGCTTCCCTCGAGAAAAGGCCGACGCAGATCGAGTTCTGTTCATCCGAACACAATGCCCAAATATCACTTACCAGGAATTACAACACAAACACACAAATCAAGTGGCACCTCAACACACCGGTGCAGCAAGGTTCTGTTTTCATTTCAATCTTATCAATGTTGCTGAATTCATTACAAATGACACATTGAATATTTTAGGATTCCCCCAAAACGATCTTTTAATGCATAAAACCCATCAGGCACAATGCTTTGAATTTCAACACACATCTGCAGCAGCACACTATAAATATTAAGACCGTTGTCAATCACTTTAGTGTTAAGTGGACTTTTCACAAACATTTCTTGAGCAAAGACTTGTGGAAGATGGAGATTTTGGAATATTGCATATATTTTTTTTTATTACTACAATATACACAGGGCTATACAGACTGTGTGGCTCAAAATTCTGATAAAAATATGGCAGTAATGAAGAGTACAAAAATATTTTTTTGTAAAATTTGCATGTAAATAAAATAAATGGAGGGAAATTCTACACAATGTAAACTCAAGACTGTTGCACGACTGACCATCTGGTGTGTGATGCATGAAATTCATAGGAGATACACAGATCAGGAAATTGTATCGTTGATTTTTCTTAAAAGAAAAATAAGTTCCACTCAAAATGTTAGCTTGATCAAATCTGGGGCCATTTTGAAGCAACAGAAAAGGAGAAGAGCTTTCAACCTCATCTATAATACAGACATCGATTCTTGTCATCATCCACAGCCACTCTGATTAAAAGACCAAATCAAATTTTGCTTCAGTTCTATTTGATTCCATCGATTCTCAAGAAAAACTCTCCAAAACACATGGGGTGTGGGAAAAGGCTTCAACTTTGGCAGGCATGGCAAGATTCTTCAACTAGAAGGGTGTAAATACTTCATAATACAACGGAGAATTACAAATTACAGGTTTTCAGAGTGGGAATTCCTTTCCTGATGGCAGTGCTTCCGTGTTCCGTGTCCTTGGGCGTCCTGGACAACGCCTTCAGTTCCCACTACTCAAGGTCTGCGACGGGGGGGGGGGGTTCACACTACTTCAGATAGGCACTGGAATCATGAAGGAGCACTTAACGCATTATTACACAATAAAACGGATGATAAATGAGCTTCCGACTCAGTGATGATAAGGTACTATTTGTAATTAACCAACAGTCAGATTAGGACCACAGGAGGATTTTTTATCTCACAAAAACAGTGTTTTATCAGTGTCGCTGCCACTTTACAACCAGTTTCAAGACACCTAATTAATGCTCGCCAGCTTACCCGGAGTAACGGAGATTATATCGAGAAACTCAGCAAAGCTGCTGCTGCTTTCTCTGGGCGACTTGAAGAAAAAGGGGGAAAATAAAGAACAGATTCTCAAGCAGGATGTTGTAAAATGGTGTCAAGTTCAAAGAACAAATCCGACAGTAACAGTTTGTGGTTTAGGTACACTTTATGATTCTCAGTGTGTTAAAAGCTTCACATGTATTCAATCATGAAAAAGCCAAGATGAAACAAAGGGGCAAGAGCGGATATCATTCACGGCTCAAGAGTGGGCATAAACTGACCATACTTCTTTAAAAATGCAATAACTGGGCATTCGAAGGGGATTTTATCTTGAAAGCATCTCAAAATGAGAATATGAAAACAAGCCCAAAAATAAAATCCCTCAACCTTTCCTCCTCTCATCTCGGAACGCAGCCTCGGGGGGATTGATCGCTCCTCGGTGAGTAAGAGGAAGCTCGTTTTTGTTCTTTTCACACTGCTGCATTTCAAGTCATCCGCGATGTGTTTGACAAGAAGAACACGGAGAAAACAAAAGGGTGTGACACACAAAGTCCAAAGAAAGGAAAACTTGTTTACAGTATTTAGCATGTAAGGTGTGTTTGTATATATATAGTCAATTCTATTATAATATTTTCCACTTTTTATACAAAAGAAAAGGGGGGGGGGGGGGGGGCTTGGTTTGTAGTGTGGGATGTAACGGGGTGAAATCGTCTGTGAGGAGGAGCGCCTCTCTCCGCCGGGCAACGGATAAAGTGTTTAATGGTTTCACAGTCCGTCACAGCAAAAACTCACTGATCCATGGCTTCTGTGAGAGAAGCTGCGGACGCCGCATGCCACGGGCTTCTCCTCCCTCCTCCTGCTGTGTGAATGAAATGCGGCGGGTAGCGACGGGAAGGGAACAGTGGGCCGACTCTGCTGCGGGATGCGTGCTGTTGACTTCAAATACTGGGCTTGAGGTATGTAAACTAGGGCTCACCCGATATCGGTCAACGCGCTGTTTGAAACCAACATGTCGCAGGAATAGAAGTTTGAACCATTTACTTTCCCGCTTGACGTCTTTGATTTGTATTCAGTTGATCAAAATGTTTTGGGGCTGGCAGGTTTTATTGATTTGTGCAGAATCGCTAAACTATTAAACACCAACAAGTCAGTTCCTCATTGCCAAGACCAAATTTAATAGGCGTAACCTCGTCACAGTGATTTCAGGCACGCAACTGTAAACCGACAGGTTTGTTTCCAAACCCCGACTGTGAGCCAGGACACCAGCAGCTCAGCTCAAGCAGAAATAATTAGACTGTGATGGTTTCCAAATTATATTAATACACAGCTGATGTTGACAATTCTTCCTTTCCAAGCAGCCTCATTGCAGTTGTTCTGCCTGCATACCAACACAGGAAATGAAAAAGACGGGTGTGAACGCAGCAAAGATGAACATCTTTACACCTCTGACACTACAGGAAGAGGTTTTCTTCTCCTGTTTGACTCATTGAGGTCAAAGTGTGACATTGGTGCTTTTCCAGGGAGATAACCTGTGTTCACCACCCTGTTTTGATCTTTTCAACATGATTCTGATAAGTTGTTTCATCTTCAAGTGGAAACTGTGCAGATGTGAGAGGAAGGGGGAGACTTAAGAGGAAAACCAGAGACAGGCAGACCGATATCAGAGTGACCTTAGTGTAAACGCTTAGTATGACTGACGGCCATAAAAATGGCCGCAGGCAGAGCCGCCCATTTGGCATCGGCAGCGTCTGGAGGGAGCGGCCAGTTTTGCTCGTAAACCGTGTGCTTGTGTGAACCTTTTCTTTTCCTCTCCGGCTGAGACGACGACGACGTCGGTTCCAGGTGTGCAGGGGGGGGCCGGCGGTGCTTCTCAGCTCTCGTCGTCCGGGTGGTGCTGTTCCAACAGTCGGACGTGGGTGAAGGGGAAGTGGCCCCGCTTGCCTTTGCACTCGCCTTCCCACTGGCCGTTCACGTTGATCTTGGTCACTTTCACCATGTCGCCCACCTGTCAGGTGGCCAGAGAAGCCAGGGTTAAAAACACAAACACACTTCCTCTTTCTGCTCTACCAAACCCTGCGCAGCGAAATCAAAGCTATTGATAGCCTGCAGAAAAGGGAGTATTGACACAGAATTGAGTGACCCACCTTCGTTTTTACAGCTGCAAAGCATCAAAACTGCTCGGCATCGAATTTGAGCCGGCTGTTTCCATTTGTCCTCATGACACTCGGCAACCTTTAGCAGGTAATCACTGTGACCTGCCATTTGTTGCTCTTCATTCATTCACCCTGACATCAAACCCAGAAGAGGTAAGTTTCCTCTGGGGGGGCTATTTTAACCATCAGCTGCGAGTGACATTGATCATTTTCTGTGAAAACAGAAGCTGGAGTAGCAGCTAGTCGGAGAGGTTCACATCTATTTTTGTCCGGATGAAGAAACAGGAGGATTTAAGTTTGCACTGCCTGTGTGACAGTTTTTCCTCTTTTCAGGTTTTTATAGAAATATCTCACAGTAGCTCCCTCATCTTCTTCTCCAATGAGCAATAAAAAAGAAGGCAATGCCAAAACTATTTGAAAAGACAAGCTTTCAATCACAAACCTGGAGATGAATGATGTATTCCTTTTAAATGCTTGATCTTAATTTTACTGGGTATTTGCAGTCTTTTTAATGGCAGCTATGAAATTTTCTAGGTGTTGTGGTTAAGACCAGGTGATTTAACAGACCGCGCCTCAAGTGCACTTGATCGCTGTAAAAAGTTAATAAAAGAAAGTCAAGAAGAAATCCAAACATTGGCTATTGTTACAAAACCTTTTTTTTTTTTTTTTAAACTTAACTCCGGTATCTCCCTTCCTTCCCGTCTATGCTGAGGGTTATAAGTGCACAACAGTGTTGAGCAGCAACTAAATATTATGCATAAAAAGTTTCCCTGCAAACTGACTTTGGAAATCAATGGTATACTTTTATCAACTTCTTTGTATGAATAACAGTTTTCTTTTTTTAAAAGGAGCATCAATATTTTTGTGTTCCAGCAAATGGTACCAGATTTCAACAATCTAACAATTTATGCAATTTGTCATTTTAGCATCTGACTAAAAACAGTGTCTTCACTTGGGGACCTCCGTATATTGTTGGGGTTTTCTAACAGTCTATACTTGGGCAGGCTCCCGCAAATCTGTGACTCATTTTAAGAACAGCAAAGGTGTATAAACACAGCACAACATCTTCCAGTCTGCTTCATCTCACGTCACCTTCCACTCGGGTTAATTTAAACACAGAGATGGCATCTGCATTTGTTGAGAGGAGTGGAGTAAACCCGGCCGGGCCATGAGAGCCAGCAGCTGACAGCCCAGGAATATCAGTCACTACTCCAGCCCAGGCGTTCTCCAGCCCAGGTGGATCAGTCACCCCAAATGTGTGGAAAATGTTATCGATGGTTATGTTGAAATTCAAATCACCATCGCCACAACTAATTCCTGTTCTCTTTTCAAGATTGCTGCTGCAAAACGTAAACAAATCTTATTCTTGGCTTGGCCGTAGTGTAATATGCAGGGTGCAATGGCCACACTTTTGTCGATTACATCCTTCAAAAGGCGCCGCTCATACAATGTGACGCTGCTCTTGATTTCAGCTGATCAGAGGATGATGTGAGGAGCCAGGACAAACCAGATGATGTCAAACTGCCGATTAACCTTGGTCGCTGTTTGCATTTCATTTGCTAATCTGTTTATTTATCTGTGCCAAGACAGCTACAAAAACGAGTTTTGTTTAAGTGGGCCAGAGGGGCAGTGAATATACAATGTAAGACTGACAATCAATCCACAGAGCCACAGTGTATACATAAAGAGAGGCTATTGTAAAAGATCGGTGTACATCCCTCTGTAAAGAGCCATCTCCACTGTGCATGTCCTCATGTGCGCTGTCAGCTCGCATTTGCAAAGACACTTTGTGTGTATGCTCACATGCATGAGTAAGCCATTATGAAAATCAGGACAATCCACGCTGCCTCAGCTCAGACCCAGAAAGAGGAAACAGAGAGGCGAAAGAGGTTCACAGGGAACAGAGAGCGAGCCTTGAGAGAGAATGAATGATGAGAGAGATTACTACCTCCAGAGCCAGAGCCGTCTTGTCGTAAGCGTTGGGCACCCTCTTCTGAATGGCTCGAGCATAGACGGGCCCATTCTGTAGGTTGGGAAGCTGAGTGTTGACCACAGGCTGAGCGTACTGGCCCGGGTCTCCTAGCGGGTTGGCCTGAGGGGCCCCTGTTCCATCTGGGTTGCCTGCTACCCCACCAACATGTCCCCCCTGTACAGTCCCCACAGCGGCGGGACCCAGACCGGCAGCGGTGGGCGAGGCGGGCCGGTATTTCTCCACGTAGGGAACCGGAATCATCCCGACCCGGCCATCCTGGTTGGCCGCGTTCCACCACTGCTCCTCGGGCTTCTCCAGCACACGCAGGATGTCGCCTTTATGGAACGGCAGGTCCTCTTCATCGTTCCCGGGGAAGTCAAACAGCGCCCGGACAAACTCTGCCTCGTCGGACTGGGGCGCCCCCGCAGCGGTGGAGCTGACGAAGCCCGCGTGCTTAGCCTTACTTGTAGGTTCTATGAGAGTAGTGGTGTCCAGATAGTGGATCTTATAGAACTCCAGCAGGTTTGGCAGCGCGTCAAACTCCTGATCTCCGATCCGAAACCGTGGAGGAGCCAAACCTGGAGAGAAACGACTGTTAATGTGTTGAAGAAAAAAACTGTAAAGACTGACATTAGATGTGTTCAAATACCCCATGAAACGGTGCGTTTTAGATTTCATGAACCTTTTCATCATGCAATTGCAGTATTCCCATCAAACTAAGCCCACATTCAATGCTCTCGCTGCTCAGATTTCAAACTGAGACCACTATAAAGAAAATCAACTGCATTTCCTGCTGGCCTGGGGGCTCATTTAACTGTGAACATTCAACTTGATCAGTGATACAACAAGCAGGAGGTAAGCTGGAGTCCAGTGGGAAAGCACCGACAACTCCATCCATCCATCTTCAAAACCACTTTATCTAATTCAGGGTTGCGAGGCGCTGGAGCCGATCCCGGGTGACTACCTGCTGAGGCAGAGCAGACCCTGAACAAATCAGCAGCGACAACTATAGGTGCTAAACCTGTGTCTCTACACCAATGAAGGCGCTAAAAGGTGATAACCCCGTCTGGACTGACGTAAAAATTGAATCAAAAATAGACCTGCAACAGAATTTTCCACTATGGCGATATCGCAAGGGGTATCAGGCACTGAAAGAGCATTGAAGTTTCAATCCATCAAGCTTTATTTGTGTTGCACGGTCAACACCACTGAAGATGCAATAAATTGTTGAAAATATACAAAAACACCTTCCACATGCACAACAATGTTCAAAAAGTTTTAGGCTGGTGGAACATATTAATACTAATCCATCTAAAAATACCAGCAGGAAGGCATTTGATTTATTGCACTATTTTTCTTCACATGCACTATTGTCTTTGTTCTGGTATACACACACACAGGAGAAATTGATTCACTCTTGGAATCACGCCACAGGTTGAGAAAAGCACTGCTTCAGCCGAACTGGGCCAACTGTGGCTCACCTCACAAACCACAACTAAACAAACTATTGTCTCTGTATCCAGCTTTCTGATGAGGTTACAGTCAGCAGTCAACTTGTCGTTTGAGCTCCTGTATATTGTACATGCTGCAGTTTGATTCCCCGTGTCATGGTTTGGCACAAAGCTGCAGCACATGCGCACAACACTGACGACCTGTGGTATTATCTGGGTGTGTTAGTTCAACTTTAGTACTAAAATGTTAAGAAGTGTCATGTAAACATACTGAGAGAACTACCTTCAGTGTTACGTACAACAACAGGTCTTGGAAGTGAGGCTGCAGGGCCGCGGTCTGCAGTCAGGCCTGACAGGTTCAGGTCTAAAGGTCTTCTCCCAGTTGCAACACACTTGATTGCAATGATGGCTCATCACTGCCGCCTCCCCGCACCACAAGCTTGATCATGATAGCAACATTAGAATAAGATCTGTTGCAGGACATCGTCCCTCGAGGCCCACAACCAAGAAACCCTGCAGCTTGCATCGATCTCTGATTTTGAAAATGATCAAATCCATCTGTGTTTAAATGAAGAGACTGAATAAAGTGAACCAGCCCATCACACCCAATACTGACTTCTCTCCTGCTTATGGAATTTGCATTCAGAAATAAACTATTAACGCATCGGTTTAGTAAGTGTGGTTGGAGCTTGCCTCCCACTCCAGCATAAATAACTTTTGCACAGTACGGTGTAATTCAATTTTCTGGAAGTACAAATAAAATACTAACAAAACAACTCTTAGTAAAAACGAATGGAACTCAAGCAGCATGTCAGGGCTGAACTACTCAGTGAGGACTTCTGATCATAACTTCTGGTTTGGGAGGCTTGATTATTGAAATTCATTAACAAATGAATGGCCCAACGTTAATGCAAAGATTTGAAAAATGTGACAAAGTGGCCCTGGTTGTGGTGTCCTTCACAGCCCAATAAAACCAGAAATCTAAAAAAAGATAACTGATAAAAATCTCTACAGGATGTATTATTTTCAATACATGTCACTCGCAGAAGCAACACTTTATAAAACAAAGTTGAATTTACAACATCTGCTTGATTTTTGTTGTACCTGAAGTAAAACCACAAACCTGTTCATGAAGCACTTATCTGATTGAAATGTGAAGAAATTTAATTACAGTTGTGTAAATCTTACTGCACTTAATCTCTAGCGGAGTGCAATAACACAGCTGTCTATTTACAACAGGAAGACAGAGATAGAAAAAAAATAAAAATTGCCCAATGCAAGAAAAGCCCACAAAGGACAGAAATTATGCAAGAAGCAGAGCAGCAGACCTGAGTGCAGCAGGGCTGGATCACAGACATTCCTGAAATGCCAATCTGACCAGTCATCATCCCCCAGTTGTGACGGTGGGACCTGCCCAGTTTAATTCAACACTCCTGCAGAAGAAGCAGCAGCAGCCGAAGCCCACCTCGGTGCCGCTGAGCCACCGTTCTGCTGCCAAACGGGACAAAGCACCACCACACCCCTCTGCCAGGAAAGGTACTTTCATCATCTGCAGTTCCATACCAGTTCTATATGACTTCATGCTGATTGGTGATTGCTTGCTCTCACCTCAATTATTGCAAAAAGCATAGTATCAGTTTCAGTTGGTACATCAAACATATTCAACATTGTTTGAGTTGCATTATAAATGGGATTGTGTGCTTGATTTGAATAAAGTTTTTTCTGTTTGGGCTTCCATCAAGATAAATACAGTATAAGTTGCTGGAATTTAATTTATGTAGACATAAGAAATTGTGAGGAAAATGTGAAAATCAACCCTGGTGGAGCAGACTGTGGACTTGTTATTAGATGTATGCCTGCAAAGACTAACAAAAACAACATTCAAGCAGCATGCTGACCACACAGGACGATTTAATAATTGCAAACTTAAAGTGTCTACAGTAAAAGCATTTTTAATTGTTATAATCAGCCTTGTTTAATTAAAATTGACGAAAAAACACCGCTTAGTAGGGTTCTAAATAAAAGTGTCTATTAAACTAAATCACTGGCAGGTCACAGTCCAACACAGTAGTGTCGAGAGGTGGGCGGTAGCAGGCTCCACAAACCACGTGCAAAGGTCATTATTTTTCTCCAATTTAGTGAACATTTCCAAATCACACACATGCCACAATCTTAAGCATCCTTCCTTACACTGAAAATGAGAAACTTGAGCGACAAATTCAGATCTTACAAGTTGATCTACGGTGATCCTGGTAAATTATGTGTTTTTCAGCGGGGGTACGGTGTAGCTCGCTGTGTAGCGCACACGCTAACAGGAAAATAGACAAATATGTTGCTACGAAGATTTTCAAAGGTCATGCATGCTTTGTGTTAAAAAAATAATAATATTTAAAAAAATGATAAAGAAGAGGGTTCAGGTTAAATCCGAGCAGACAAGAATTATACCTACAAAAAGTTAACATTTACCCAAGAGAAGATATTATTGTCTCGTACATGCCGTATGATTTAAATAACTGAAAATAAGAGAAAATAGGGCAAACATTTGGTGTATTTTGCATACTGACCTTTTTATTGTTAAATTAGATATTAGTGAAACGGAGGCTGGTGTAGCTTATCAGGAGTGGGACGTGCCTCTGCTCATAGCAAAGCAGAATGAAACAGGATTAAAGTTTAATTTTTCTTGAGCATAGAGGCGGTTTTAGAGTTTTACAAACACACCGTTTTAAAAGTATGCCATCAAATAGCAAAAATAAGTCAGAAAGTGTGACAAACCGCATGAGAATTGACAAATTTTTTGACTGTCTCGTTAAAACACAAGATTTCTAAAGGGAGTCTGGCATGGCTTCTGGAGAGTGGGACGGACCGGGGCTAAATCGTAGCAAAGCTGACTTAAAATGAAAATACTACATATGATGGATGAAAGTAATCAAGTTGCTGGAGTTCAATACATGATCCGACCGGGAGAAGAGTGATTAAATCGTTACCTGTGCCAGATTGCCGGTTGTTACTGATGCTGTTGATTATATAATGGGACACTTTGGAGTTCTCTGAGACGGACAGCACGTAGTCTCCGGGGCTGGTGATAGAGTCCCGCACCAGGAAAACACCGTGCCGCTGGCCCTGCAAGAGAGAAACCGCCTCCTGACGGCTCAATCTGCCCCAGTACCAGCTTGCACGGTCTTCGGCATCAAAATTACCGGCCATGGCTGTGAGAAATCCCGTCCGAGGCTTGAGGCCTTTTCCCCTTCGCCTCTCCCTATCCGCAACTCATACAAAAACTTTGGTTGACTGACACCGTCGCCGGAGAAAAAAACCCGCCGAAACGCCAGCGACTTCAACAACTTCCAGCGGTAACGTCGAGGCGGGGGTGTCAGCTGAGCAGTCGCTGCTGCACAAGTTAGAAACTGTGCGCCGAACAAGTGCTAAAACCGCAGGAAAAGCCCAGAAAAGTAATGTGCAACAAGAAACTCCGGGACTGAAATGGCGGATCTGGGGAAAAGTTGACCTCATCTACCGGAAGGGATGCCTGGTCAATGGGAAGCGGTGCGTTCAGGTTCTCCAAAAACGTCGGAATTCTGCCGCAATCCCAGGAACAAAAAATACACATTCATGGAGCAGAAGCGTAGAAAGATTAAAAATAGCATTCAACCAAAATTATTTTCTTGTGTCTGAGTATTATTTGGAAAATTGATACACCATTCCGTTTCAGTCTATTGTCGTTAACATCTAAAAAAAAAAAAATAAAAAAACCTGGAGAATTCCAATTTTCCCATTATTCAAAAATAGATCTTCCTGATAGTTTCTATTTATAAACATAAAATTAGATATTTCAGTATTTTTATTATTACCGAAGTAAGTTATGCATGGTAAAATGTAAAGTTTCTCAAACTATTACTATGAATATTCCATAAAAACTAAGGTCTTTTCTTTTAATTTGTGTTATGAATGTGTGGGGAAAGACTGATAAAACAATTCCATCTGCAATAAAAATGACTAATTTCAATCTAATTGGAATTTTGAATAAAAGGTATCCAAAAAGATTTATCCAAATATTAATTTTATTTATCTATTTTATAGAGATATTTGTTGTTACCAGTACCCTATCCAAATCCTTTTTACGAAACTCAGCATCGGCAGAAAACAGGAATAATGAAAACAGCCTGTAGCAGTTTATTTCTAATTAAGTAATAAATTGTAATAATTTATTCATGCATTTATAGGAAGAGGAGATAGAGTTTGTGCATAAATTGTGAAATGAGTGGTGTGTGTAGTGTGTTGGTTGTACCAGTAGATGACACTGTACAGTCTGTCCTCTTGAATCTTATAGCCCTATATTCACTGCATAATTTACACTTTGACTCTTGACAAAGAAAAAGCTTCAAACTACTTTTCAGAGTATATCATATTTCATGTCCAATCTTTTTTCTTTTATGTCATTTTAAGATTTTATCTTGTATTGTTGTCTCCATAAAAATGTTTTTCTTGACTTCCAATTCTAATAATCACCAAGCTCACCTTTAAAATAACCCTTCTTCTGCTCTTTTCTCATATTTTATGTTTTCTTTCCATCGCACAAAGTGCACTGAATTGAACCAAGCTGCATGGAAGTTTTGATATAAATAACATTTGATCGATGGATTTCAGCACACTTAAATTATTTACAATATTGCATTGACTCAACAGCTCTCTAAGACATTAGATGCAAAGTTGTTGCACACAAACTGGTCAGTTTTCTACTGTTTTATTTCCACATTGTCTTACATTCAAGAACTTCACAAAAAAACTCCACATAATAAAAACAGCACCATCACAATACACATCATAATTAGCATTTTAAGTAGTAAAAGTCCACAACGACTCCATCAGATACGAGTGACTGCATGCGTATGTTAAAAATAAATCAGCAGTGTGACGTGAGGATTGTGGTTTCCTGTTTGTTTGGAGGCTACTTCCTGGCTCTTTCATTCAAAACGCTCACAACACGCATTGGTTAACAGCATCTAGACTTTGTAAACTACTCTGATACAGAGTTACTCAAACTTCTTCAGGTGGTTGTACAGGGACTGCACGTATGTAAACACGCACATGGGGTCCGGCTTGTCGCCCATCTCCAGCATGTCGTCCACCTCGATCAGCCGCAGGCAGTCGGCCTGCTCCCTGAGACACAAAAACATTTATTTAATACTCATTTCCTCAACAATGTAAACTCAAAGCTCAGCACAAAATCTTTACTTTTGAGTTTATACATGATAAAATAATCAAATTAAGGCCCTGTTTACACAACAATTCGAGTGCAAATGCTTAATTTTGCATGGACTGATGTTTACACCGACAGGCACAGATTAGTTCCGCAAGCACAGGGGGAACATGCAAACTGCACAGGGGAAAGCTCAGAGCGTACTGTTCTTTCTCTGAGACCCGACGCCATCGCCACATCGTTAGCCCGATTTAGTGCCGCTCTGATTGGGTTTCACGGCGCCCCTCACGGCGCCCATGCCGGCCGTCTTACTCTGCGGTGGTGAAGGCCAGCTGTAGGTTGTGCTTGCGGTTCGAGGGGTTCAGGGCGTTGTAATCGAACTCCAGGGGGAAGAAAGAGTGGACCAGGGCGCAGAAGGCCATCCCGTCGCTCCAGCTGGACGAGAAGTTCTGGATGTCTATGTTCTGAGTAGAAAGATGAGAAATATCACCGTGAAACCAGCTCTCCTTTCCAAATGAGTGCAGGTTTTAAATGAGAAGTGCCAGAAAGTCACATGAGATGGCCTCTGGGAAAAAGTGTGGAAAGTATCATCAATTACGCCGTTGCTAAGCAACATGAGTTTATTAATCACTGAAGGATCATTTATAAGACGTGACATTTGTAGATGTCCCTCTAAAGATTGATGTTGTTTGTCCTGTTATTATTTTTTCTTTTTAATCTTTTCTATTTGTTTCTTTTGTCCAAGCATTAAAAGATTCTCAATTCATAATACATTTACAACCTGCATTTAGGTTTCTATGTATTTCTCCATCATTGCCTTGGTTCCATCCTCCCTTCCTGTCTTTTTTTATTCCTTTCCACACTGCCCCTCTTCCTTCCTTATTCTGCGTTGTATAATTGTCATTTGTTAATTCAATGTAACTTTTGGAATTTAAGTTTATGTTTATTATTCTCGAATCTGGATCAGCACAAAAATAAGTTGTTACAGCTGGCAGATCCAGACTGCCAATAAACGTATCTTAATGCGAGCTATGAAAGAACATCTCATCACACCTGATATCCGATGGTTTTTGAGCGGCACCACTCCAGGAGAATCTGCTTGATACCGCTGGCACTCGACACTCCAAAACTCTGCGAGCGTTTCAGTTTGGGTTTGGAGTCCTTCGGCCTGTTCCAGACAAATTAAAATGATCACTCAGCTCAAGTCGGTAAGATCACCGACAACGCTTTAAAGGAGATATTTTGAATGCACTGCTTACTTTAGGGGTTCAGAGTTCATTCGTTCGAACATGGCCCGTTTGGCTTGAGCCCCGTTGGAGCGAGGAAGTGTCTGAGACTTCATCAGGTCCTGTTTGAACTCGACTCCTCCCGGTTTGCTTGCTTTTCTGAGGGGAAACAGTAAAAAATGAAATGAATAAATTATTATCTAAATTGTCTGCAAGTGTCTCTAAGGATGTGATCATCCGTGATCAAATCCAATTGGCTCAAACAACCTGAATTCAAATACAACTTGATGGATGGATCAATAGCTGGAAATGCAAAAGATTTCTGACCACAGCATCTTTATCTCACCATCATCCTTCAGGACGTTTATGCTACAAAAAGTTTATCATCAAAACTTACTTCTCCAAACTCGGTGAGAATCCTGATTTGATGATCGATTTCGAGGGAAGCAACTTTTCTGTTGATAGAAAAAAAACATTCAGGAACATTCTTTATTGGCCATTGGCAACTTTGATTTTGACAATTTCTCCAAAACGAGAGCTTATGACAATTCTGCTTCAAACCCACTCTGGTAACTGCTGTATGAAGAGTACAGCTAATCTACCAAGAGTTTATGGATTCGTACCTGCAGACTGAGGAAAGCTCACGCTTCTCTTCAGGCTGGGACTGGGAGTCTTCAACACTGGAACTGTATTGATTACACGAGACAAACAAACAGATGAGAAAAATAAAAATACAAAAAGCCATGAATAGCACTCAGATTCTTTGTACGAACCCCGTTTGAAGGGATACTCCCCAGGTTTTACTGTGGGATCCTGCGATGTGGAAATAATGGAAGGCTGAGCTGGTGCAGCTGGGGGTGACTCTGTGTTCGGTTTGCTGATCGCAGAAAGAGGCAACTGGGGCTTCGGCTCACCAGTGTCTAAAGAACGAAGAAATCAACACAAACTTTGTCGGTTTAATTTGATAAACCTGTGAAGGAAAACCTCTAAAGGTTCAGAGGTACGCACCGCGTCGAAATGGATATTCGCCTCGTTTGACTGCCTGTGAGTCCGGCCCTGAGGGAGCCGGGGCTGCGGGGGCACTCGGGTCAGGTTTGGGGGCAGCGGGACCCTCGGAGCTGCTCTTGGTCAGAGCTGTGAGGGGGAGGTGGGGCAGCGAGCCCGGCTGCTCCTTCGTTCCAGACGCACCTGCACAAAAACACACAGAACAGCGGAGCTAACAGTGCGTACTCCAATACAGCTCTCTCAATCTTAAATGCCAAATGTATGTGTTTTAAATGGCTGAAATAAAATGAATCAATACATAGAATATAAGAGGTGAATCTGGATTGTTCACATTTCACATTGCATTTCTATTTAAAGCAACAAATAAACTTTTTCTAGGGAAAAATGATTAAAAAAGTAAATTAATGCCTCTCAAGAATTTCCGAGAGTCATGTCTAATAAATGCATCCTGATAATCTGCAGCATCTGTTCGCGTGTGGCACACACACAAAGCTGACCTCTCATGAAAGGATATTCTGCTGGCTCCGCTACAGCTTTGGGAGCTGCTGCTGCAGAAAGCGCGGCGTCCGAACTCTGCTTCGTCGTCACTGCAGAGACGGGAAGATGTGCCTGAGGCCCACCAGCATCTACAACCGAGAAGATCTGAGTGAGAAATCGACTCAGGAACAAGTCTGTTGTCGAACGCTGATTTCTGCATTATTACATTACTGCCTGCACTTATTACATTTATAAAGGATTTTGCAACATTTTATTTTATCACAAACAATAATGGATCAAAAATCTTATTACAGTATTGAACAGTTGTCAGATTATGGACTTTATTATACTGAAAGTGACCAAAAAGAATTACATTACTGGTTGTTAAAACCCTCTCAGAATGAATACTGTCTTTTTCTACACCAGATATTTTGTTATGTTATTGATACATTTGTTTACGCCACAGCACATCACACAGCATTGTATATTTGCATATTTTATTCTGATATTCTTCTAAATCTCAAGGGAGGAGCTTTAAAAGTCTCATAATACGATGATGGTGACAAATGATGGCCGCCCTTGTTTGCACAGATAAAGGTTGAAAATGGTCTTGCAAAATTCACACAATCAGAGGACATGAATACATTCGGCTCACCAGATTTGGCCGGAGGCTCCGCAGGTTTGACTGGAGGCTCCCGTGTTGCTCTGGCCGCCGCTGCAGCAGACTGAGGGCGAGCTGGAGCGTCACCGCTGGGTTTCATCATGGCAGTGAGGGGAAGGTGAGGCTTGGTAAGAAGTCCCAGGTCGTCCTGGTCTGGAAGAAAAACATTCCATCATTTTCGGAAAACACTTAACTGTGCTATGCTCATAAAACAAATTGCAGGAAGAGAAAAGTTGACTTTAAAAATTCAGCAGCAGTATCACTAGATACATTCAGAATGATGCTTTCTGTCATGGACTGACCGGGCGCTCTGAGAGCTTCAGCGGCTGGAGGCTCAGAGGTCAGTTTGGGGCTCAGAGGCTGGTGGTACTCTGGAGCAGCAGCTGGAGCGACGTCAGGGCCTGCTGTTATGTTTTCTGAGGGCAAAAAAGTCCAGGTTGAGATCCATCGATCCACTGCCTTCAACGGACTGAGAGTAAAACCTACCTTGCTGTTTGAGAGTGTCCGGAGCAGCCGTGGCAGTGTTTTTCTCTGAACCCTGTTCAGTGAAGACATGGATAAAAACATAAAAACATATGTATATGTAGAAGTTAATTATACGAAACTTAGATTTTTCCTATAAAACAAAAAAGATCTGCAGAGCTTCTGCCTGGCAAAAGGAGCAGTGAGACACAAAACTAAGACGACATCCTGGTTTCCTTTTGTTTCAGATGCTGAAAGAAGAACCAGTTAAAAATGTTTATTAAGCTGCTACATGCTGCAGAGCTGAAAAACGAGCTTTAGCGTCTCAGGAATCAAAATTTTATCTTTCATTTCTGTTGGACTGACACTGCCTGCTCTTCTCGAACATCACACAGAGTTATTTGAGGGACAGGTGGTTTACACCCAGCTTAGATTTATAGAATTGTTCTTGTTAATATGTAAGCTTTAGGAGATGCTGTCCTTCCCTAAGTTTGCATCAATTTATTTTACTCTTCTGCCTGTGGATCAGTGGAAGTGTCTCTGGAGTAATTGAGTTCCTGTAATTAGCTACTATGAGCAAGTTAAACTTCCCAATTAACCGTAAACACATCTTTTTGCAGGATGTTGAGGAAACTGGACTCAAAATTAGTTCACCACCAAAGAGTTATTAGCCCATCCATCATCCAGTGTCCTTAGTGGGGAAGATTTAAGCAATATAGCAGGAAAAACCAGCCTATTTTTGGAGGTACATACTGCATGCGTTTCACTGTCTGGGGTAATGACAGACCTCTCCACATGACTGATGGAAACCCAAAGCGAAAGCAGCAGGGGTCAGTGTGGGGGAGGCGAACCATCTACCACAAATTTGATATTAAAGATGTAAGAGAGGAAAAATAAAGCCACAGAAGAATCGTGGGTTAAATCTTCACTGATAGCCACCTCGGGATGGTAAAGCAGTTATTTCGATGTGTCCGTGTCTATATTTGTGTTTTCCTCACCTATGAATCACTGGCTCTCAGTGTGAGACGCTCTTTTGTTGTTGAGACGGCTGAAATTAATTTGAGCTCCACCGTGTGTTTCTGTGTGTTTGCATGTGTGATCTTCAGCTGTTAACCGCCGACAGCTTCTCCTCCAATGACAGCTGTGGCCAACAAACCCACGTTCCCACCGAGACCCTATTTTAAATTTAGCAATCGATCCCTTTGCGAGAGTTTCCGCTGCACTCTTCTTACGTCCCAGGATAGCCCCAAATGGATGCTTTGGAAATCAGGGAGTTAGCCGGAGTAGTTCGAATAGTGCGTAAGTTTATCGGCCCGAGGCGTCTGCTCGTCCCCTCTCCCAGCTTTGCCTTCGAGAGACATTCAGCGATCTGGCTGCCGTGCAATAGAGCCGTCGCAGTCAACCCATCATCGGGTGGGGGGGCGGGGGGATTAGCACCGCAGCCATGCGGGGGCTCTCTGGTAGCTGTTTTCGGATGTCACAGTCTGGCTGTCTGACCCTAGTAATCCCCTCAACCCCCCCGGCTGAGTTTACCTCCACATCCCTTTGTGTGGCTCTTAGAAACATACAAACATTCTTTGATTGGAAACCGACAAACACACACAATAAAAATACCTGCAGAGTGAGTTTTGATTTCCAGCTGTCATGAGGAGCTTTGTTCAGGGTTAATCAGAAATGTCCTGAAGCAATTAAATCAAAGCATCTCAATAAACTAAAATATCACAAAAAAGTTTATTTATTTCAGTGATTCAGTTCAAAAAGGAAAACTTTATATATGTATGACGTAGATTCATCCCGCACAAATGTAGACTGACGTAATTCAGTCATTTGTTTTACTGCTTGATGAGTGTCACTTGGAAAACCGCCTCACTGAGATCTGATGTTTCACCCCTTTTTTAAGTGGCTCCAGGTTGGGCGTAGCGTTGAAGTGCCTCATAAGATTTCTGTTCGAGTCCAGTTGCCCTGATCCAATTGCTTCAAGATGTCTCCCACCTGGATGTGCTATATTGGACTGAACGGATGGTGTTGACGGTTGAGTGGATTTGTGTCTCGTGGACGTATCAGTAACTAAACTGACATCATGAGGTAACCCGAGAGGAGATTTGCCAGTTATTCAGATGACGACAGAAGTTTTTCCACTGATCCCAGGAAGATTTTTATTATAACTGAATACTGGATGATTCCAATACTGTCCTCACCCGATACTTACAATTTTATAATTAACAGCAAAGTGGTTTAGCGGTGTCCAAATTGGCATGAACGTGTTTCTTGGCCTGTGAAACGGACGTGAATTAAACGCTAATCGATAAATTGCTCAAATGCCGATTGATGACCAATTCCAAAACAATGAAATCGGGCACAGCGATTCGATGCTTGTGTTACTATCAAACTGATAGACGGGAGGTGAAGGAATTGCTTGTGAGCATAATTAAAAGCCATCCAGCCCTTCTAAGGTTTCACTGCAGGATATCGAGTTTAAAATGATATTGCATAAGATGTTTAGGTGCTGGTTTTGTGGGCGTACGTCAGAGTCGGAGGGCGAAGACCGAGTGACTTCAGTGCAGAAGAATGCTGGCAGGGCGTGTGCTTCGACAGGACAGCTGGCTGCCCCCTCTCAGGGTGTGTGTGTGTGTGTGTGTGTGTGTGCCGGGAGGGGGGTTATCTGACGGGGTCGTAGACGCAATTCGACTTTCCGATACAAGAGCTGAGACCCGGCTTGGCTGGGAACCCACATTCCGGGGAGATTGAGGGGACATGGATTTATTTATACGCCTGCTATTAAGAGCGTGCATGTGAGTTACATCACTTAACGACACATGATAGGAGCCATGGACGCAGTTAAAAGGATGCAGTGTAGCTGAGATACTGTGCAGTGTGAGGTGAAAAAAAAAAAAAATCAGGCCACGAATTAAGGTCACAAATTCAATTCTAAGTGTTTTTTTTGTTTGTTTGTTTGTTTTATATTGTGATTGGATTCTTGTGTAGAAGGTAGGAAGCAGCAGTTGGTGGAAAATATAAAGAGGCTCACAAGAACTGCAGCACACTCCCAAATCACAGGCCCAAAAATACATGTGCCCTTTGGAGGACCTGCTTTTAAAAAAAAGAGGGTCAGGAGCTAAAGAGAGCATGGGGCGGGGGAGGGAAAGGGCGTAGGTGTGTAAATATCTGTTTGTGGTGGTGATGCTGGTTGAAGCAAACAACATTAGAGGAAACACTACAACAAAATGATTGCAGACCGTTGTTAGTATAAACTGACAAGTGATTACGGTTTGTACTAAGAAAACGCGTGACGCCGCAGTCAGCGGTTAAAAATATTAAGTGCCAGATTACTACAGAAGCCCCCATGTTTCAGCTGGGGTCCGCCTCTGATCCATACTCTCATGTGAAGATCAGGCCGGGCTCCGCTCACAGGAACCTCTGATCTCCTGACGGGTTATTTTTCAACACCTGGAACGGCGTGACACGATCAGGATTACAGGCCAACGCTGCTCCGCCGTGCCATTTCTGCTGGGGAATGCACATCCATGCCCCGGCGAGCGTCGAGGCTTCTGTTTGGAGGCTCTCGGTGACATTTAGGTGGGATCATGCGCCGCACATGCATCCATTGTTTGAGTGCCTGATACGGACGGATAATCTAGAGTGCAAGCGGAAAGGTAAGCCCCCCCTGAAGAGAGGCTGCAGGACAGGGTCAGGTGTGCCTGTTCAGCATTCCCCCCTCTCACCACCGGCACACACACACACACACACAGCTGCAGAAGCCGTCACGGCAAGTCGCTGCAGATAACGCCTCGATCGAATGCGGCATCGTCCGGCAGAGCACTGCGACCACGCTCTGGTGGGACGCTGCTGGACAAAACAGGAGTGAAATATGCAGCTGGATGTGCTGTCATGCAGGTGCATTGATTTTCCTTGTTTTTGTCCCAAGTCCAGAAGGCACAATTTGGGAACCATTTTTGGAAAACATCTCTGTGATTAGATGCACTGCCATGCATTGTTCCCCTTCACAATGGGCTGGACACTGAATGTGTGTGGTTTAATCGAAATCTGTGTGTTCGTTGTATGTGTTCATTGGGTGAAGAAGGACGACTCTTCAGCCGTGATTTGTGGTTAAAAGTATTTATAGACAGATGAGACTGTGACACTCCGACCTTACAGATGATGAACTGCAGATTAGGAGAACCTGGTGGGTTCTTTTTTAGCTGCAGGCCGTTGTCAGGGGGAAAACAAAAGAACTGCTATGATGAAAATGCAGTGTTGTCTATTCACACTCCTTAACAGCAAGCGGGAAGAAGTTAAGTCAATACTTGATTAAATCGAGCGTGTAAAAAAAACACACACTTTGGGATTTTATCATAATGTGGTAAAAAAGGAGGACAAAAACATTCCTTTCGAAACCTCAATAGGGAGTCAGTTCATTGACCATGTGAGCTTGAAAACTGTGGAAAAAAAGTTACAACTTCTGATGTGAAGAATTTAGGTTTTATCTAAACTGCTAATTGAGCATGAATGGTTATATCGAAATTATTCCTATTTAAAATTCAATAAGTTGAAAATTGGGTATTATTCTGGATTAGGTTCCCTGAATGGAAATACTGCACTGAGTCATTTGCGAATGTACAAACCTAGATAATATGCTTTGGTTTGGAGGGATCAACACATTGGATATCTCTTTAGATATCCTTTAGGGGTCAGTTTTCAGATGATACAGCTTCCCTCTAATAACAAGCCAACTGGTGAGTCTGAACTGCTCTTTGCTGTAAATATAAATGTGGAATTGTGTCTGTTTGTCAGGTGATGGGTTGGAAACTTCTTCAGATGTATTTTGAATTCACTCATAGTCTGCTGGGATCAGCCATGAGTCTGATACCTTGCAGCTCTGAGTTGGATGAAGAGGTTCAGAATATTGATGGATGGGGGGGATGGATGGATGGATGGATGGATGGATGGATGGATGGATGGATGGATCCGTGAACCGAAGGACTTTTTATACAGCAGCGACTGAATATGCAAAATGTGAGTTTTAGCTCCATCTGTGTGCCTTTGTGTCCTTCTTGAAATACAGTGGTTCCTGGACCCTGCACAGGTACATATGTCACCGAAGTAAAATAAAAGTGTGTGAAGGCCCGAATTGTTGTTCTGCATTTGAATGTAGTTTGGATGGAGAAGTCCAACAGAGTTAGGAAGATGATGAGATTTAAATGAGTGACTGATCATTGCAAGCACAAAAACACAGAGTATGACTTGACAATCGTCGAGTTCGATGAACTCCCAGATCCTAGGAGAGTATCTTTAGTGTATTAGGCAGTAGGATCTTGGTCTACGTTACACACTATGCATACAGTTGATTCTGCACGCTGCAGAACACATACTCACATTAGCGTCAGCGTGTCGTCGTGCCCTCCACGGAGGAAGCGTTGGGGTGCTGCTGGGAGCAGCAGCGTTCTGGCTCGACCCTCCACTGGACTCCGACGCTTCGTTGAGCGCAGGGTAGGACTTGTCCACAGCCCTCTGCTCCTCTTGGGTCTTGGGTTGAGCCTGCACGTGGCCATTCTCTATTCTGCTGGCCTTGAGCTCGGCGGGACTCCGGTCGATCTGCACTCCAGAGAGCCCCTCCACCAGGCGGCTCAGGGCCTCCAGCCTCGCCCGGAGCTGCAGGTTCTCCTCCTGCAGCCGGCTCACCGCTTCGGCCAGGGGTCCATTTTTGACGCACACCTCCTCGATCTTCTGCTCGATGCGCTGCTTGAACGCGCTGACGTCCACGTGCACCTCCCTGACGGCCGCCTGCAAGGTGGCCTGAAAATGACCCAGAGCCTCACTGACCGTCTCCTCCTGCCCGCCCTTCCTGGGGTCATCCATGGCTTCCAGGAGCTCCCCTCCTTGTTCTCAAGTCAAAGTCTTTCCTTTCACTCGCTCCTCTACCTTGTCGTCTTTGTGAACTTCCTTCTCTCTCTCACCCTCCTCAGGTTATCTGCCGTCTTCCATGCCAATTTTCCGACCAGCAGCAACTCATGGAAGTCCCATCACGCTCCATGGAAGACGTCTCCCAGCATGCGTGTTCTCCTACTCTTCCCTCTCATCTGGTAAAAAGCGAGAGCAGTCGTTATTTATAAGTCACGGAAAGTGTACTAATGTTATCTTGGAGAGGAGGATCATTGCCTCAATGCGCGCTGGGTGATCAAACCAACCTTTCAGAGGAATCTCTTTGAAGTGGCAAACGGTTTTCTCCACGACTGGACGTTCACCCCTGTTGCCCCGCTGCTCCGTCTTGTTGTCTGAGCTATCTTTGCCCCCCTAAGTTTGGGAGCAGCAGTATTTTAGGACGTACGGGAGGGGGGGTAGGAGGTGGGAAAAGATCGAACGAAGAGGTGGAGCCAGAATTATTCAAGTGTTTTTGTGTCCCTGCTGCCATTGAAAGTCCATTAAGTGATCTCAGACTCTGTGTGTATCCACCACAGGAATTAAATCTCATTAAATATCATAAAAATTCGTTACATTTACTAAACAAAAACCCAGAAGTTGAAAAATAGCATGACTATTTATGAATGATAGCTTGGATATGGCAAAAATGATAAGATTAATCAGAAATAATACTATTACTATCTCACTTTATATTTCATGTTGTGCATATTGTCTTAAAACTACAGTGACTGTGGCGATTAAAATAGCACTAATAATATTAATAACTATCATTATCACTAATATTAATAATAATGAGATGTTATTGTTACTACCTATGGACACTGGATGTTTTACATTTTGTTGAAATTAAATTACAGAAATGCTTCAGAGATAAATGCAAATAATCACAACATATTTTATATGTATTGCACTTTATATTTAATATCACAAAATGCTACAATATGTTAAATAATAGTAAAATAATGTTGAAATACTTAATAACTACCTGACATGTCTTCATCCTGCCATTGTAGGAAACACAAACATTAATGAATTAAAAATATCTGATCCTATCCTCAGCTTCTTAAAACATGAAAAAAAATTAAAACTCTCCCATTTGAAATCTCCAGATTGGATCTGAAATGACCATTTCAGTCGCCAAGCAGCTCAGTCTTGAATGTGGGTTTGAGTCAGGAGCGCCGCTGAGTGGCCATCAACTGACATTACAACTGAAGCAGCCAGAACAGGAATACCTCTTCATCCGGGTCACCAGTTCACTCCAAGCACACGTTTTTAGATTGTGGGGGGAAATCAAACATCTCTGGAAAACATGCAAACTCGTCCCAAAACTCAAACTGGTGATCCTCTTGCTGTGAGGTAAGGTATATGTAGTTCTGTGTGTTTATTTCTTTTTTAATGATATTAACTTATGTCCTGATTTTTGTAGGATCACCACAGTGGATCATGTGATCTGCATGTTTGATTTGCTCACTGTTGTTGTGAAGTTCTTCATTTTACTTTTGAGACAAATGCCCCATTTAGGTTCAACATCTACTGCCGAGACGGCACTCACACAGAGATTTAAAAACATACACAGTACATAAAAAGAAGACGTCGAACAAAAGATAAAGCCATCATGAATAAAAAGGAGTATTTTAAAAAAAAATATGCAGGGAAATGTCAGAAATCATTGTCCTTCATGGTTAGTAACATCAAGCATCTTGCATTTTTTCTCATTTCAGTAAAAAATTAACTCAGAAATGGACTGTACATTGTGATATTTTCTGCATTCATGTTTTATCAGGTAGAACGTTTGTCCATTTATTCTGGCCGAAGTTCAAACGACACAACCACCCGAGCTGGGGAGGAAAAGTAGGATGCTGTGGAACACTTGCCATTCGTCTGCACACAGGTGAAATGAAACACACGCCTGTTCGAAAACAGTCTATCAAATCAAGTTTATTGAATCTTTAAAGGGGTGCTCTGAATTCACAAGTTGCAGCTACAGTACAATATTCCTCTTTTTTTTTTAAATTTTTTTTTAAATAATTATCAGAAAACGCTCCAGTCTCAGTTCGGCTAGGAAATGTCTTGCAAAAAGGTCACGCTACAAAAAAGGACAGATGCATCAAATCTGATATATATATATATATATATACATATATATATATTTATATAATTGTATATATATATATATATATATATATATATATATATATATATATGAATGAAAAATTACAATGCTATCAAAAATAATATAGGGCAGGAAGTGTTAAAGGTTGTGAAATGTGCTGCATTTACGTCAGTGGAGAGCGGTGAGTGAAGATTTAAACATACAAATCCGGCTAAAACAACAGAAACACAGCAAACAAATTCAAGCTTACCATAAAACTATGATTTAAAGGGTTTAACTCCAAATGACCCGTCTAGAATAATAATAATAATAAAAAAAAAATAAACGAAAGATTTGTTGGATCATTTAAATAAATGACGAAATGTGAAATTCTAGAAAATATGCATATAAATGACAAGATCTACTCTTAGTCTACCTTCTAATGCATCCCAGTTTGATTCAAATGGTTTCATCAACCAGTGGAGACAAACGACGATAGCGTAGGGTTACGATGATGATGATGATGATGATGAAGAACAGGATAAATACAGCCACAACCTGTAAACACAACCTGCCGCCGTAGCTCTTTCACACTGAGTTTTGTGGGTATCACAAACAGATGTTTTGTTTTTTTTTCTTTCACAAGGCACTGGAGACCAAGTTTGGTTCACTGTTCGCAGATCAAAATCAGTCCCAGCAACACAGTTTTTTTTTTTTTCCTTTTTGCAGTGCTTTAAAAAAAAAAAAAAAAAAAAAAAAATCTAAATCCGCCTAAAACTTTCACCGTGAGCTGGAATTTTCATGGCGTGAGACCACCGCCTCGCTCTAGCTTATAAACCGGCCGACCCTGCGTGGATATGTGACACACAGAAAGTAGTGAAACCATTGAAAACACAGAAGATGAAGCTTTAGCGCTGTGCGAGTTCAGCAGTCCGATCTGACTGCCAGCTGTCGCGCTGTGCGACGTGTGGTGAAGTACTGACTCTGTCGCAGTCGCATCTGTAAATAAATAAAGCCAATAGAGAAGCGTAAATTTAAAAAGTAGCTTGACTCCCGATTGTGTGAAACGACCTTTGTACCTCCTTTAAACCCGCAGTGGTTGTGATGATATCCAATGCCCATTAACTCATGCAATTGAAAAAACAAAACTATATAAGTCAGAAATAAATACTTAAATGTGGAGTTTTTAGGTAACAGTGTGCTCAGCACTGCCCCCTAGAGTGAGGCGGAGGCATGAGCTCCTCACACTGAATGACTCGGGAGTTTTAAGATATCGCCGCCATCTGTCTTTCACGTGAGAAAAATCGCACAGCGTACGGAAACAAAGGTCAGTTCTCTCACTCAAGCAACTGTTCAATATCGCCCGACATCGTGAAGGGGCTCGTTGTCGAGGGTCGGCGCCACAAACGAAATGCCCATATGTACAAAAACAAGGTCAGAGAATCACACGATATTAGTGTTTAATGTAGTCAAGAATGATAAGATGATGAGTGATGAAGCTGCACAGCCAGTGTGCTAGCCTTAGTGTGTACAGGAAGTGGGAACAGAAGGATAAGTGTGGATTTCCTCCCGTACTTCCCAGCACTGGTCACCCTGTAAGACCCAGAGAGAGGATAAGACTGCAGGGCGAGAAATGGACAACTCAGCCATCAAGACAAATCAGACAAACCAGCATGAGGAAG
This sequence comes from Salarias fasciatus, assembly GCF_902148845.1. Taxonomy (NCBI): domain Eukaryota; kingdom Metazoa; phylum Chordata; class Actinopteri; order Blenniiformes; family Blenniidae; genus Salarias; species Salarias fasciatus. The sequence continues at coordinate 19,624,848 of NC_043754.1, forward strand.
AAAACAAAACAAAACAAAAAGCAATAAATTCACATTACTACAGTTACCGTGATGAACTAAAGTGCCTGACAGTCTTTGGTTTACCAACCCTCACAAGTTGAAGTATCACAAGCCGTGTCAGGAAGCATAAATAGAAGTCAAATCTATCAGGTAAAACAACCTCCTTTAAAATATATATTCATATTTATATATAGAAAAGAAACAGCATACCATCTGCAGAATCCGCCTCAATCATCCTACAATCAACCACACGTCTTTTCATCCACTTCATCAAACCCTGAGCAAAGAGGATGAACTTCTTTTTTTCCTATCTGTTTATCTATTTTTTTCTCAGAGTGACGTGCAGAAACTGCTCGTTCTGTTTGAGGGACTCTCGGCTGCGTGGCAGTGATCCGCCCGGACAGCGATCAAACTGCTGTGGCTTCTGGTCCGATGGCTGTGCGCGGAGCAAACTCTGCAGATCTTCTTTTAAATTCACTCGGGATTGGCTTCATATTGCAAGGCGATGGATTCCATTTGAGCTGTGGGCATGCACCATGGCTTCAGGGTCAATGAAGCAGTGGAATGTTGTATTTTCTGTATTCATGCTTTAAATATATGTATATATGGCGCCAACCACTACATTTAACATTGTAGATCCTTCAGGACTTTTTGTGTGTGTTTTCACGAAACATCAGAAGTGGAAATTTCTGAAAATTCATCAAAAATAATGTGACTCTGGGATGTTGAACCGCCGTGAAGCTTTGTGTCATGATGCTGTTCATATATTTTGTGGGGACACTGTTCCTAAAGGCATTTTCACTTTATGGAGCTATTATAGAAGTAAAATGACTTGTGGTGACATGATTTGTCAAATATAAAACCATCACTGCACACATCAAGGCTGCATAGCACTGGGTGAATATGTGATATTCGATAATGTTGCCGAGTACTGTGATTACATGATATGTGATCAATACAGACAATTCAGCAGGATCGCTTGTTGACTTTGATTTCTGCAATATTTCTTGATGCTGCTGCTGCAGTGGCCACGAAGCAGTAAATACATAAGGCTGTCTGTCTAGAAAAATGTTTTGATTACAGTTAATTACAATTATTATCAATTAGTACTCAGGAATGCCAGCATATTTGTTGTCATTTGTTTTTTTCAGATGTATTGAAACAGGCTGCATTGCAGTTCAGTGTTTTGTGATATGCGTATTGGCAAGTCGATATTACAATTAGGAGAAATGTATGATATAATGCGTGCAGACACTTTGCTCCTATAATAGCACCATACATTTAGTATGATCTATTTTTTGAATGACTAAACCTCTGGTGAGTTCAGCTGAGGGAAGCTGCAGAGATACGGAGATGATGGCGGCCAGCAGAGCAGAAACGGTTGATAAACGATATGTATCGGGGTTTTTCTTCTAATCCAAACGCTGAAGGTGGAGTTATTGGAGGCGTCACAGAGAGAGTGAGAGTGTGTTCACTCGGCCGAGAGAAACGCAGAAACGCAGGACAAAAGAGAGTGGGATGTTTCCAGTAACAGTGGACAAAAAGAGGCCTGCGCTGGCTGGGCTGCAGCCAAGAACAGACAAACAGGCCCATCATTCAGCCGGCGGGCAGTGGGAGCCCCCGACACCCCCCCTTCTGCCACCACCCCACGCTGCTGGTCAGCAAACACGCCGCTGACCGACCACCGCGCTCAGCAACTTCCACTTCGAACCCTTTAAATCAGAGGAGTCACAATTATTTCTGCTCTGGGGGACGCATGCAGCTTCCTTTCATTTCAACCAGCGAAACTGTTCCAAGAAACAAAACCATGAAGTCTATGGAAGTGTCCACATTCACCCCTTGGCCTCCTGCTCATTGAGAAACTTTCGTTTGGAACATATTTTGAAAAAGGGCACTATTTGTTTTCAATGTAGATAAATTCTTTATTTTAGCCACCTTTTTTTTTTTTTTTTTTTTTTTTTTTTAAGTATACTGGATCAATATGCAGGTAGATATGGAATTATGTTTTTAATATGAAACACAACAGCTGCAGTAAGGGAAAGTTACATTTATAGATAGAAAATCTTATATTATGTGTAAAAATAACATTTTAAAGAGAGGTTTCACCTTATGTCAATAAAAAATTAAAATTTAAGAATTTTTATTTGACTATAAGGTACAGAGGGTTAATGTTATTTCTATACTCACTTTTATTATGTCATTATTCTGAGATAAGCGCAGAAGCCTCCAGTGGACAAAAGACAAAAAGCAGCAGTTTCTGTAACTTTTGGAATTGCTGTTTTTGGTTTTTTTTTGTGTGTGTGAACAGTGCTGGAAGATTTAAATAAACCTGACTTTAACTGGATTCAAACCTCTGACTTCACCTGGAGATAAGATATTGTGCTTGACTTCGCTGTTTTTCACCATTTTCGATAGTTCCCATTTCAATGAAAGTGAGAAAGAAAGCGATCACGACACAAATGTTTCTCAGAGGTTCAACATTTTGAAATTTAAAACGAAAGTCTAAACATTTATGCTGTGCGCAACCTTTTAGAATTTGTTTTTTTTTTTTTAGCATTCGTGTTACCATGAAAATAAATGCGATAACATTATTGTTTGCATGTCGCAGTGCATCATATTCTACAGTGACAGCACCAGTGAGTGTAAACGTCCATCGCATGAGCTTTTTTTCTTGAAAGAGTCATCAGTAAGGGGGACTTTTGAGAGACGCAAACAACTAAACAATGATTAGGAGTAGAAATTGTAATAATAAAGTGTGGATCACTTGATTAGGAATCGGTAAACATGCACCGCAGATTTTTTTTATTTTTTGCATAGTTTAAATTTAAAGGACACAAAAAGGCCATTATTGGGTTATTTAAATAATTACTTTTAAGCCTAAGTGTTTAAAAACTCATCATAGGGACAAATCTGATACATTAGGGGTGGATTAATGCGCAGCGAGTCCACAGTTTGACCCCCGGCTCAATTCCCCCACCTATTTATACAACTTTTCTCTAGTAAAATTAAAAAAAAAAAAAAAAAAAAAAAAGTCCAAATAATGGCATTAAAATAAAAAATAGAGATATATTATTACACATTAACTTCAGGTTCTAAAGTGGAGGAATAATCATGAATGACTTTTAAAAAAATGAAGTGTGAGATGCTAATTTTCTTTCATATACCAATAAAAATCTGTCATAATCATAGCATCAGCACACGCTGCAGCTTTAGCATCTAAAAGTAGTTTTTTTTCTTCATGAAACTGAAACGTTACGCAATTCTCTAAAAATGCTCGTTATATACAGCCCTGTGTGTTAAGTGCTCACTGCACCACCTGATCCACGATTGCATAAAAATCTCCAAAAATAATGTGTAAATAGACGTTAGGATTATTCTCAGTATCTCCTCACCACTTCAGTTTTAATGTGGCTGACTGCTCAGAACGTTCCCTCTCCGTCGCCCTGACCTGAAAATGAGGTTCAAACTACCCAACCTTTAACCCTCACAGGACGATGCTGTGTTATTGTAACCCCCCCCCCCCAAATCACATCAGACCCTCAGAGTCATCCACCAGCCCTGTCAGCTGCAACCCTCCAATATGATCAAAACATTTAACAAACCCTCATTATGTACAGATATATACACTCTAAGACATCAAAAATCAACCTTGTGGCTCCTTCAGGTTTAAGTATAAGAAATACATTGTATTTCTCTGAAGAGGGTGATTTGTTTTAAGTAAAATTATGGCTTCATGTTATTATTATTCAAACTTTAAGGGACTTTCGGTTGGTGTATTACTGAAGGTGAGTCTAAATTTGCAAAATAAGTAATGGACTGTAGGAAGGAGACATTGATGATGAGGTCAAAATGAAATCCTGAAATGATCTAAAAGCTAAAACAAAAAAAAAAAAGGAAACCCCAATAAAATTAATCGGGATTAATAGCTCGTTTTTGTAACTGATGCCATGCTGTAAGAGAGATAAATGATGAGAGGCTATCGCATTAACAGAGCGTGAACAAGGTAGCCGTTTTCTTTTACAGTGGATGAGGTGACCTGTGAGACTCGCATCGCTATCCCGCTAATACTGCCTGAATATGCATCCCACCCACCACAGACCTTGATCCTTCTGTGAGAAATGCATGGATAGGAGAGGATAAGCAGCGCAGTGATACATCACTCTTATAGAAGAAAAGGAAAAAAAAAAAAAAACAACCCCAGAGAATTAAATACGACCTTCGGTGAGGTTCACTCACGCAGGCTGTAACAGACGGTCCCACTCAGCAGCAGCTGTAAACTCAGTAGGAGTAAGAGATAAGATAAAGTCTCTCCTCGGAAGCTCCCCTTTAGTTTCTGGTTTATTTCACTCGCGGTGAGGAGAGCGTGACCTTCCTCCAGTCAGACAGTGTAGCACTTCAGCAAGATCCAGGCAAGAGTCAAATCCCAAAAAAAAAAAAAAAAAAAAAAAACACCCCAATCTCCAAAACGTCAGTAGTAGAATCAGATCGGTGGTGAGGAGGTCCGGGGAGGCGAGTGTCGGGGAGGGAGGGGGAGGTGAGAGGAGAGCAGGCAGTCCTGGTGTCCTACAGTACAGATGGTGGGGTTGAACTGCGTTAGTAGCGGAGTGTGCGGCTTGAGCGGGCGGTGGCAGGCCGGACATCAATCGTCCTTGGCGCTGTCGGAGAGGGCGGGCGCCGCCGCCGCCGCCGGCCTGCGGCTGCGCTGGTACAGGCGGTAGCCCTTCCGGCAGAGCAGGACGAACCAGTAGACCTGCGGCGCCAGGATGCAGGAGTTGCCCAGGTTGGTGGACAGCGGCAGGTGGAAGGGGACGCTGTACAGCGGGATGCCGTAGTGGCGGCCGTACATCCAGTACATGAAGGGGAAGAGGGCGATGCGGCACATGAAAAAGGTGAACAGTACCATGCCGCCGTTGGCCTTGTGCAGCCAGCAGTCCTGGAGGCTGAGCTGGTGGAGGACGCCATGTGGAGGGAGATGACAGAGTTTAGAGGAGCGCGGAGGAACACAGTGCAAACAACTTCTCTCAACAGAACGCCGCGAGAACAAACTGTTACCCAGACGTCAAAACAGGCGGAAAACTTTCAGCTGCTATATTTACTACAGCAGACTGCCACCTTTAGTATTTAAGTTCATTTCTCTAAACAAGTCAAAACTGTTTGTTCTGTGAAACACATTCATCTTTTCTCTGAGATAAAAGTAAATTTGTTTCCAGTCACAGAGTTCTACATGAATTGACGGCTTTAGATTTTTATTCTATTCTTTCCTCACCATTATTTCCAGTCATGCCAAACAATGAAGATCAGATCTGAATTTGGAGTTTGTGTTATTGCCTGACCTGATCCAGAAGGGGGCAGCAGTGCGGCTCTGCTTTTGCTCTTTTTCCCCAGCTGACAGCAGATGTCAGCAGAGCCCTGAGAGGCCATGCTCCACTGGTTTAACTGGAGGTGCTCGCCAAGGCTCTTCTATTCCTGGATTAATGCATTGTAAGGCATGCAGCATTTCACTAAACTGTACATACAGTGTGTGCTGTAATGACCTCTGCATGGCTGCAACCAGTGAAACATTAGCTGCGCTGGACGAGGGGAGAGTGAACAGTGCCGTGGCTTCTTCGCCGAATGCTGCTGACTGATGTTTTCTTTTTGGTGAGCTATGCACCTTAATTATTGATAGAACAGTGACAAGCAACATCCCAAATGAAATGGAGATACTCGGGCTTCTGACGATGCAGGGCCAAGCAAAGCACCTGAGTGGGAGTTGCATAAGAACAGGGCTGAATGGAGGTTCACCGGCCTGAGCAACGAGCAACGAGGAAAAGACAGTCCCTAAAACATGCTTCTTTACATGAACACAGCTCGTCTTTTCCTGCCAAATGATTCGTCCCTGCTATATTTTAATACTTCTATCTGGGTGAGGATCTGGAGGATCCAGAGGAAAACGAGGCTTACCAGGCCTGCCTGGACCTCATCACTCACAACAGGTTTACATCTGCTGAGTAAACAGGCCTAATGATCTGTTGAGGTAACTCAACAGTATTTTCCATTGCTCTATTGAAATTAAATGACATTTCTTTTAAACAGAATACGGTTTGATTGTGGGAGGGTACGTTTAGAAACAGACGCTAGTGCAGTACTGTTCAGGTAGATACAGATCTAGCTCCTGGTGTTGAGAGTGCCGTCATGCTAATGCTTGTGGATAAAACCACTCAGCTCAGTCCATTCCGTCCAGGTCTGCATTTGTCTTTTTGTTTTTTTGTTTTGTTTTTTTTTGGAGTGGTTGGAAAACAGAAGCAGAAAACAAACTCCAAACTTGAAATGCTGCGTACTGCTCTGAGTGCAGCCCGGTGCGCACAGCAAGTAGAGAAACACAAAGCTGTGGACGGGCCTGTAGTGCTTAGTTACAGTTGCCAAGCTGTGATTGGACGGATCCAGGTTCGAGCAAATGATTGTCCGGCCTGGCTGTGCGGCAGCTGACCTGTCTGACAGAGAAAGCGCGGCCTTTGTGTTCTACTGCTGAAGCCCTGTGTGAGTGAAGGGGCGGCGTGCGGGACCTCCCAGTTAGATCCAGGCGGATGCACACGCGTACGTGCTGTCTCACCTGAATAAGTATCTTCCCCAGGGAGACGAAGGGTGTGCTCAGCTCCGTTAGAAACAAGCAGCCGATGAAGAAGTCCCCCTGGTCCTTTCTGAAGAACTGGAGGAGCAGACAAACAAACAGACGCACACACAGGCTGAGCAAACAAACACAAGCATGGAAAAAAACCAGGAGGATTTCTTTGGAAACAAACTGAAAGAGTCCTCAAAAGAAAAAGGAGGGTTGATTTTATGATGCCGCTTACACTGTACGAAACAACATCAGTGTTATTTCATATATTGAAACAATTTAATATATTCCCTTTACTGGGATCTGATGTGTTGGTGTGGATCTGTTGTGACAGGATCTGGACAGGCTGGTTTCAGGATCACTCAACAAGTTCAGGGCACCCGAAACTCAAGACAGCACTAATATGATATTGTTTATCTCTCTTGCCATTGCACAGTGTTTGTTCAAGTCAAACTCTAATTTAAAGTAAATATATTTGGACTGATCCTTCCCTTGCTTGTCCTCATCATCCCTTTAACCCCAGCGATGCTGTGCGCCCTGCAATTATCTGACTGGATGTTATGACAACCTCTTAATCTGGGAGACGGCTCCAAGGCTGTGATAACTTCAACACGCCAAATGAAACACTGAAGCCTCAACAAAGATAAAACCTAAAAGAGCAATCAGGCAGCTATCATCAAATTACTAATATATAATTTATAGGTTTCCTTAAAACAGTCCGTAGTAAATACTAGCGGTGAGCTGGAGCAACTTTACGAGCCCTAATGTTTCCCTACAATACCTCAGGGATAACGAGGAAATACTCAGCCAAGAAAGTGGTGAATGAATCCATTTGCTGTCCACAAAGATGGGAAAAAGTTTTAATCGAGTAACTCTGGAGATTAAAACTTTTGCTGAGTACAATCTAACAGCATCGATGTATACAGTGTTCTAGTTCAATTTATCCAACGACTGTTCTAATGCTGCAGCAAACAAGGACAAACCGTCGTGTTTATGCTAGGCTAATATTTTGATACTGCTCAACTAGTTCAATTAAAAATATTGACCTATGATGAGTAAACACTAAAAACAAACATCTATAGCATCTGATATCCTCTTGTAATATCTCCAGACTTTGACAGAATCACAAAGGCAGACTGGCTACCCTGTTATAGCAGCTGGACTTTGTTTTAAACTCCATAAATGCTGATTTTGAAGAATCAGGTTCTATGACAGTAATCCTAATCCAATACCAACACTGACCAGATGGCTCCACGTTGGAAAATCTGCTCAAGGTTGTTCTTTATGTTTCAGTAAATAATTTTCCATCAAGCTATGGCAATCTGTTCAATGTTTACTGTGCTCTTCTCCACATAAGAAAACCGAATACAACAGTTATTCATAGATCAAGACCGAGACTGACAACCGGAGACTGACTGACAAAATGAAGATAACCCAAAACCACAACAGGAGATCCAAACACAAAAACAAGCAAAAGGGCCATGAAGTCGTGGAGAGCCAGGTGGGGGCAGCACAGGGAGCGTTGTCTCGTATATAATGAATGAAGCTTTCAAATATTGACCAGCGGCACAGTGTTGTGTGGTTAGAGATGCCACCCTGGAATAGGTGAGTCAGTGGAGATGGATGAAGGGGCCCCAGACAAAAGAGGAGCGCTGCCTGGTGGCGTCGCGTGCTGCGCGCTGACCATTAATAAAGCATGAGGGGATCCAGACATGGCTTTGCCATCTGCCCACGAGAGAATGGAAGAGACCACAGGGAGGAAACATACACCGTGCCCACACAAGCTACCTGGCGACCATATTCCACCGTTACTACACCGCTATTGCTGCTCACAACATCTATACTGAAGCACATCCAACGCTGTAAGACAAGCCGAGTATCTTGGAGGACATCAATTCTTCTGGCGTTTCAGAGGGTACAACGAGTCTCTGATACCGAGACATTATTACCAAATTATATACATTTAATTTCCATCTATCATCATGAGCCACTGGCTGCTTCAAGTCTTGACTTCCTGTTGCTCTCAAGAAACAAATGACTGAGGGTTGGCTCTGTTGGACGATGGCTGTTTAGTTCTGAGGGAGCCTGTGACAGATAATGTAAATAATGGCATTTTCTTTATTTTCCTATGGATATAAAAGTCTGTATATTGTCTTGCAAGTTTGATGTGTACCAAGATTAGCTTTACTGACTCAACAAATCAGATAAACGACACGTTTGTAGTATTAAATGCACCTGATATGAAAGAACTCGGCACGCTGAAACAGAAAATGTAAACCACAAACACACAGCTCTGCTACTCTGCTCAGAGCCTCTAATTTGCCTGCTGCCACTGACAACGCACAGTGTGATTTGTGGCTGGTAGTACTCTGATGATTACTATCAGTGCAGGGATGAATTTGAATATTCCATGACACAAAATAGTCTGTGTGCAAAGCAGGTGTATTTAAAGCATGAGAATCGTCTTTCAGGCATCACCAGGAACCGGCCCTGCATGTGACACTGTCCGCCTGCGGTACCTTTGTGGTGACGGCAAAACCTATCAGGCCAGACATTCCCCAGGACTAAATAAACTCACAGGTCTTGACGACCGTCGTTCTGCTGTCTCCTTTAAGAGTCTCCACAGATGACTGAGTTGTGAATGTTTGACTAAGCACGAGTTTTCCACTGGACGCCCTTCCTGATGCAACTATCGGTGGGACTGGAAGCCTGAGTCACAGGCAGGCTGCTCTAAACTCCAAACCACCGCTGCCCTGGTGCTGTTCCCCCATAAAGGACTTGCCAAAATCCCCAGAACAAAGCAGGTGCGAGAGAACTTCCTGACTGGATTCCTAACACATCCTAACAGGTCAAATACACCACATCGACTCTGAGATGTTCATCTTATCTAAAAGTGATTATAAAATGTTACTTCTACCTACATCTTCATGCTTACCTTAACCTAAGTGCACTCTTATTCATCATCATTGTGCCTTTTCTGCTGATACAAAAGGCCTTTTAACAAAAGAAATGTTGACTTGTCATAACAGGAGCAGCACAGGCGGAGCTGCTAACAGTGGTGCCGTTCCATTTATGTACCACATCTATTCAGGCCACTGGGTAAAAACACACCTGGAGCTTTACGCTGGCACATGCATCTATCTTGGAGCTGCACGTTTTCTACTTTGGCCAGTCCAGATATCTGCTGGAGAAGCTGCTGCAGTTTTCCCCTCCTGCTGTATGTCTCTGTCCTCTCACAGATCGCTGGGTAACTCTACCAGCTCCCGCGTTACCCAGGTAAGCCAAAGCGGTGCAGGGCCGACAAGCGAGGGAACAAAAGGAGGAACAAAGAGAGGTGAGATGAGTTTGGAGGAAGGAGAGGATGACTGCAGCTGGAGCTGAATAATGTAGGGTAATGTGATCTCTTCTAGCCACTGCAAACAAAGGGCTTGGTTTCCACCGCACCTGGCCGGCTAACCTGGGATCCTGCTGGGAGGGGAGCGTGGCTCTGTTGCACGTTCTGTAAACGTTACGGTACAATTCTCTGCTCCAAGAGCAGAACTGACCCCTAGTTTAACAAGAACTTCTTCATTGTTCTTGTAAGTCCATGCTTGAAAATTTAATGTGGATTTATTCAATTTAGTCTCATTTACAACCTTTAACTGCTTTCTTCTTTCTTTAGAAGTAAACAGCCATTCTCTCTTCCTGTTCATTCTTAATGCACCCATTCCCCTTTGCACACATTAACAATTCAAGGACGTAAAGGAAAACAATGAAGAGCCATATTTTTTGCAGTTGTTCAAAGAAAGTAATCAATAAGTAGCGGCTCAGTGCTCCTTTCTTTTCCTGTCATGTGCTTGTTTGGAGGCCTGAACACTTGGTGTTTCCTGTGAAATGAGCAAGCGAGGCTGTTTCCTCCAGCGAGGCTGCTTAAACTTCAACTCTGTGAGAGGCGGTGAGGGGAAAATGCCTTGATTTAACCAAGGATGGTCAGAATTCAACAGCATACCGCAAAAGGAGATGGCACAGCGAGGAAAATGTCTGCCGTCCCAGAGAGGACTGAAACCCGATGATAAAGTTCAGAGGAAATGACCCATGTTCCTGCATCCCCTCTCCTAAAACCCTGCTTACGTTTCCATCATTTCCTACTTTTGAAGAAACCTTGACATTGTTGTGATCTTTTAATTAAATTCCATTTTAAAACCAGGTATCCAAACGCAGTTTGTGTCACTTTATATCTCATGACTGCAGTGCTCCCAACTAATCCACAGAAGCCGCACTAAACTCTTAACACAGCTGGACTTTTCCACCGGGCCCAGAAGAGAGGTACACACATTACTCCCGGTTCGTTTTTTTGAAATGTTAATCACCAATTTAACAGCTAAGTCAGGGTCAGCTGACCTTTTGACCAGCCAGGAAACAAACAAAGAGCGTGTGGTATTGAAATTTCTGTCTAATCTGAGAACAAAACTCAGTCCTAAAGACGATTAGGTCATTTTTATCCGTCCAGAATGGGGACACGTCAGGACATAACTTCAAGTCACGTGATCATTCAGCATTTCTCTTGAGTTGTATAGACTGCAAAGCTACTAATAACGCCTCTTGCTGCTAAGACACAGGCTGCATCAAACTATGTGTCCGTTGCATTGTGGACTTGACTTGATTGTGTGAAGCAGTTCTAAAGTGTAGCTTACGGTTACTTAACAGCACAGCGGGATGAAAGACGTTTGCTAATTCAAATAAATGTGCTTCCACTCAACCCAGGCAGCATCTCAGTCTATTTATTTCAACACTGGGCTGAAATCGGGCTGAGAGGCTGAAACTTACTTGATAGGTAATCCATGACAATGAGCAGTGATGTCTATTTTTTGCTGCCACTTAAGTAATCATTAGGAGATAATGCAGCTTAAAACAAGGATTGATTTGAAACCAGCACACAACATTAGAGTACACGCTAGTAATGCATTACTGGCAGTGGAGTGTACTAAAAGGACACATGACTTATTACTTATCACAAGTGAGCATCAGCTCACTTCAAGTTGATATCTGTAGTGTGCTAAAGTGAACCGATAGCTGTGAGAAAAGCAGGGAAAGCACATTAAGAATCATTACATTTAAACAGCCAGCTGTAGAAAATGGATTCAAGAATGAAACTGGAGTGGATTTTAATGCCAATGTTCAAAGTTTGTGAATCAGATTTCAGAAATTGTTCCATATAATACACTGTATTTTTAAAAAAGTATGAGAAAAGTATCACATACTGTAAGTGTCAATTCCATTGTGACAATATAATCACTTAGTATCCTTTTCCTCAAAGGTAAATGTCGATTATTTATTCTATGAATGGCTAAAATAAAATCATACTGCCATCCAACACAAATCTGGTGAATTAGTACGTTTACATGCAGTCAATATTCAGGTTTCTGAAACATTTGGAATAACCCGTTTACATGCTTAAACAGACAGATTTACTCCTGTTTACATGATCAGGGATATCCCCATTCAAACCACGGCGCACAGACGACATCATGACTGCATTTGCACTTCATGCCACTAGGTGTGCCGTTTGCATGTTCAACTTTATTTTACACAGACACCACAGAAGAAGAAGGGCCCTAGAGTCTCTCTGCATGTTTTTAGAAAAGAGTGTTAGGGGCAAGAAGACGTGGTAATATGTTCAATGATGCGATGCACCGTTTTTTCAGTAAAAGAGAAGAACTGAACGATCGTTTCCGCACATTTTATTGACTTAGTAGCAGTTAAACTGTGTCACAAGTAGTTTCTGTACTCAAAAGACCAAGATTCCTTGCGGATAGAACATGCGCAGAACAGTATTTCATGTCCCTTTCGACATATTCCGATGCGCGTTTATATGACCAGGAATTCGGGTTAGAAATGGAGTAACCCAGGGGTAATATTCGGGTTTTTAAAAACCGAAATATGAGCACATTTGGGTTTTTGCTTGTTTTTACATGGCTGTGCACAACTGGGTTATTGTGAATTCCGGTTAAGAAAGGGTTACTGCCTGCATGTAAACGTACTGAATGACTCAATGTGAGGTTTTTCTTGTTGTTTACTGTAAAAAGATCCCCACGTGACTCACACTGCTTCCCCTTCACTTGCCTGTGCTGAGATGTTGACGTATCAGTTACTGTATTGATACTGAGACTGGGAATCCCACAGTTCAGGTGGAGCTCTCATCATCTGTGGCGCTGACGTCCCTGACTCCGTTCAGTAATCACTGCAGCAATGCTGCATGTGTTTCGTTCCGTTTCTTAATTATTGGTCTGGCCTGCTGACAATAAGACCTCATCAATACTGTCTCCCCCCCCCCCCCCCCCGCTCCCCGGCTCACCAGGGTGACAGGCAGCAGGATGGTGAGCAGCGCGATGTGATGCAGCACCAGCAGGAACTCTCTGCGGACGAAGGAGTTTACGGTCCTCAGCGAATGCTGCTTGTAGTCCTCGTGTCCTTTGACGCGGAACCGGTAGTAATGACTGAGGTACATTGCGAAGATGTCGTACGTCATGTACGGGACGCCGTACCAGATGACAAAGTGGGTAGCCAGCCAGTGCCTGGGGGCGAAGAAGAAGAAGAAAGAACAATCAAATATGTGTTCCTGCTGCATCTATTTATGTACAAGATGGATCACACTGGAAATACTCTTTTCTTTTGTCCCATTTTAAAGAAACTGTCTCTAACATGTTTGCAAAGGGATTTTTTTTTCATCATACTAAGCACAATTTTCCTCCAACAGAGCATCAGGTAATAATATTCAGAGGAAGAAATATGTTTTATGGGCAGCTGAAATGGATGCAAACATGGGTGAACTATTATTACTGCATTTAAACCTTCAATATGAGCAAGTTTTGGATGCAAGCCTAGCTCCAATCCAGTCCTAATCCAAAGCATCTTGACAAGAGAGCAGGGTCGCAGAGGAAGGAAGAGGAGGACTCTTCTCGAAAGCTCTTTACAAATCTTGATCGAGAGGCGTTTGTGGTTTCCAGCTGTCAGCTCTGTTTGAGGCTTTGTCACACGGGACTGAAACAGGCACCTAGCAGCTGTGTTCAGAGGTGGAAAAGCCCCGGCAGATTACACATTATGAACGCGGCTTCACTGTAACTGGACTGCGACTCAGCACTTTTTGACACCGGCTACATCTGGGGAGATGTGAATGATTTAGTAGCACTACTTTTTATTTTGGTATATTTTTTTTATTTGCACAGAGAACATTTTTTTTCTTTGAAAACATGAGTTAGAAACAGACACTTCCGTCCCTATCAACACAGAATATATCCAAATTCAACAAATGCATATTCAGTATCCCTTAACAGTAATTTATTGGCACATTTGGCAAAAAGTAAACTAAGTTGATGTTGTCTTAGTGGAGCTGTCGCAGTATTGAGAGCCACCAGATGCTACAGTGGAAGGGGAAACTAAATGACCTTTAGTTTCAGTAGAATACACACAGACACTCTTTTAACCTACATGCCTTGGCAGTCACATGCAGAGCATGGAGAAGCTCCAAGGCAGACTTATGTAAGTACAGTGTAATAAACAGCTTGGATGGCTGCAGCACTCTAATGAGCACCGATTACCGTGATGGTTAATTATGTGGACAGAATGGAGCGAAGCTGCGGGCCAGAGCTGAGCTACTGACCCCTCACCTCTCACTGGGCTCTTCAGCTCTTAAGGTCAGTGGATGGAGATTAAGAGCAGTAAAGCACAACAAACAGCTCAAGGAGGAACGGAGCGGATTCTCTGGTGAAGACAGTCGGATGTTTATGTAAGCAGTCCAAAAATCTTTCAGAATTTATTCAAAGGGTCATTTATTTCAGCCGGACTTGTGAAGCTGGGTTAGTAATAAATAAATACGGTTCATTCTGTATTGCTACTGTTACGGCAAAACACATTTAAAGAAGTGCCCCTATTTTACAGATCTGTGATGCAGATTTTGCCAGTTTTTAATAGATGCCGTTCCCAAAGCAACCGGGGTTTAGACCCGGGCCCCCAACACTTAAAGGCGTCTGTCATCAAGAGACACAGATCTGTGAAAATTCTTTCAATAAAGCAACCACTGAAAGCAGATTAGCAGATGAAGCAAGGTCAAATAAGCCTTGCCTGTTCATATCTCAGTCTCACAATTGTTTTTGGTAAACAGTTTGTTTACACTCCGTTTTCAATATTTTGGGGAGGTTTGGTACAGCAAAGCTTTTGGAAGTGACATTAAGGAGGGAACAGAGGCTAAATCAAATGACAGATTGCGATGGAGTATTAGAGTATTCATGGGGAGCATGTGTGCAATAAGCTGCGGGCCGTGTGCACGTCACAGGACAGCAGAACTGAGCAGCGTTGTGGAGGAATTAAGCTGCGCGGGTGAAGGGGAGGGGTGGCGGAGATTAGCAGCCTGAAACTGGGACTGCCCCGGTCCGGCCGCTGACTCAGTAGGATTAATGGGTTAGCATTAGCCCAGTGTCACACTTTCCTGAACCGCACTGGGAGGCTCGGGGTATGCTAGCGGTAGGTAAAACAGGTAGGTGACGCGCGTGATGTGAAACAAGTGATCACAGGAAAGACTGCTTTTACAACACTGATGTTTTAAAAACATTCAGCACCACCTTTTTTTTTTCTTCCTGGACATTAAGGGTAGTTTGAACTTCCTCACACAGCATTCGAGAGTCTGCAAATAAAACCGCTATTTCCCCTTTTTGCAGACATTAGTCTTAGAAGCACATCCCCGCAGTACGCTTAAACTAATTTTAAGGCTACAGTCCAGTCTATACATTCAAACAGCGACTGAGTTTTTGCAGGTTTTTTGTTACAATATCATATGAGTATTTTTTTTCAACATCTGACCACAGTTTGACAAAGAGCATCAACAAGTCTGACCTGTCGGTAATGACGTTGCCCTGGCATGATGACACCACCACGACTCCTGCTGTTGTTGCCATGGCAGCATGGATGGAGGACACCAGTCTGCAAGACACACACAAAAAAAGACAAACTTCATTTCAGCATTCAGTCACAAAATCTATGCAGCTACTTTATGTGTTGTGAATCAAATATATTGACGATTACTGGATGGATACTGATGTCAATTTAGAAGCTTTGAATTTTAATCTGCTGTCATCATTGCTGTTGCTGTTCGACATGCCAGTCTGCCTCAGTCTGTATTTCGTGGCACACGCAAACACAGAAGCATCTCAACAGACCTGCTGGTTTGGCTGTGGGGCCATTGTGTACTCAGCAGCGGTTTGATCAAGTTTAGATAAAGCATGGTTTAGTTGATAGATAAGGCCTCTATTGTACTCTGTGTACCAAGAAAAATATCCCTTTGCTAAATGTCGGCATTTTGGTGCTCGATCAAATTCAATGTGCCTCATATTATCGGTCACATTCACCCATTCATACAGACAATGGCAAGAACTGCCATGCAATGTGGAATCGGAGCGCCAATGAAGAAAAACAGAAATAAGAGAATCATTTTTAGGTGAGTCAGAATGAAGGTTATGTTTGTGAATGGAAAATTCTTCTAGAATAAAGTCATCAACCCATCATGCTATGTCCGGTATGTTAATTGGCAGCATCGCCATCAATGAACTTTTTGTACCCATTGTTTAATTGAAGCAATGAGCTCACAGAAATCTATTCAAAGGCTTTATTTGCGGTTTGGTGATGCTCCAGATTGTGGTGGATGAGAATTGCTTCGACGTGCAATATTTGCTGGCTTGTACTTTGTGTTATTGTTACATTTATTCATCACACTCCCAAAGTCTTGTGAGCAGGCTTCACTCACAAGTTTTGCACCGATTGTTTGGTCTTCTTGCAACAATTATGAATGAGTTCAACAAACAGAAAGCTTTTGCTTCTGTTATTTTTCGTGGTGCTGTTACAGAAACGGCTCAGTTCAAACATTATTCTTTTTTTTTTTTTTTTTTTTAAGAAGATGTTGGTAGTCCAGCTGAACATCTGGATCCTTTGGTGAAGAGATCAATCATACAAAGTACACCTATCCTACTGACTTACCACAATAAATTAAAGTTGCTCTCCTGGTCTGTGTGTCTCCTGAATAACTGAATGGCCATGACGAAACCTTTTGAATATAGGTCAATTTTGACACAAGTGTCACTTCAGGTGAGCCCCACAAGCAGCCAGACCTACGAGTTCAGTGTGCCATCGTAGGATTAGCAGTGCTTGGCCTCAACTTTCCTTGTCTATAAACAGACCTGTGACATAGGAGAACTTGGTACATCTCTATTTGAAGTGTCTCTGTGCGGTGGCGTAAGGCATACATGGCATTCACAAGCCTCACACCTATCTTGTCACAACTTCTGAGATATTTCTTATTGATTCGAATAAAGACGCAAACATTCTGAGGGAGGAATAAGCCACACTGTGACATCCTGAGATTGATATGAAAAAAAAAAAAAAACATTTAGTTTACAATCAAACAGATGTTGACTCTCTTTTAATGGTCCAAAGGGAATTATTTTTGGTCCGTTTTAAAGAGGACGCCGGATTATATCACCAATTTGTTCAAACTATGAATGAATGCTTTCGCTCAGAAAAGCTCGCTCTCTCTTTCTCTCTCCCTGGCCATTCTCCAGCTTGGCAGCACTGACAGTAAGCTGCTTTGAAATCAGAAAACATGTAATTTATTCCTCGGCGCTCACTGCGGCCATAACAGACAGTGGCCCCTTTTACACAACACTTTGTTTAGGAATCATTTCCCTATGGGCCTGCTTTACATCTCCACCGACTCATCACCACCTACACTAATGAACAGAGACAAACACTGGTTTCCTTGTGAAGCTGCAAATGGGACAATTACTCAGCTCTCGTTCATAATGAATGAGAGGTTAGTGTGGGCTGCTCATTTCTTAAGATTTGGAGACTTTTTCAGGATCAATAGTGCACACAAACAGTAGCACTTCGTTATCGATCAGAAATAATGCACATAAGTCTCTTTTACACTGTGATTCAAAATGCGAGAATATGGTCATATGATACGACATTTATGTACGCCTCCAATGTCTTCAGGAAATGAACAACGACAACCAAGAACTGAGCTGCATTTATGTGGAGAGAAATGTCTTGCTAAATAATTACATTATGAGAAAGTGGACGCAGTTCAGCGATTACCTCTTGGGAATTTGCACAGTTATGTTATGGTGCGGCGCTGGTGACACTTGAATTATCGTTTTGGAAGCCACAGCTCAAAGCAGTAGTTGCGCGGTGACACAAAGATACGAGGTGGCGGCTGTGTGGTAACAGCCATCAATGAATTCCCTCCAGTGTACAATATAACACCACGGATTTCAGCCACAGTCAAAGATATAATCACGATTGCCTGCCGCTTATCTGGGACGGCCAAAATTACACGGCCTCCACACATCAGTGAGAAAAAGTGGCTTGTTTTGGGATTGCGAATCCTCAAAAGGAGACTATTAAAACTTAAATCACAAGCAATTTGTTCTGACCACATTACAAGTACTTCCTCTGGTCTGGACAGCTCTTCAATCATCACAGAGCAGACAGCAGCTGCAAGTCCTGATGTTTTATTGGGTCGGAACACCAAATAAATCAAACAAAAGCTGCAAGGAAAACAAATTCACAGCAGACGGGAGAGATATGACTACTTGCTAAATGACAAACTATCAGTACAAATGATGCATTCAAGGGTAATTTGACTTCTTATTGGGGAGCTAGATTCATGATCTATACTACAAGTGAGAAGTAGCGACCACGGGCCAATTTAGACGGTTTGATTTCACTTTTAGAAAACGATCACATTATCCATCTTTTTCTACCACTCAACAGTACCTATATTACTTTATTTCCCAACCCTGCTCCTCAAGATTTTTCTCACTAGCCCAGGATTAGCCAATAATAAGCCTTTTATATCCCTTTTGAGCAATAGGCATCTTTCCTGGAGTTTATTTGTTCCTCAGTCATTCATGCTACCTGGGCTTTACATGCACTTTTACTCGTTCTTTGTCTCAAACCACCTCAGAGCACAGTTTAAATATTCTGCTCTTCTGTAAACATCAGGAAATAGCAACATTTTCCAACACTTGATTCTTGTTAAGAGTAATGAAACCACAGAAGACCGGACATAAGAATCCAATATCTGCAAAACAGCCACCACTTTTTATGCTTCGAGATATACTAGTGATATGGATGCAAACGATGGGAGCCAATAGAAAGTTCCTTTCTATCCACTTGGAATCACATGGCTTCACACCAAGACTTACACACCCAGACTACTAATATTTAATCAGATATCAGTTGGATTCCATACGGACGCAGGCTCTGGATAAGATCTGAGTTACCAGAACCAAGACGAGATCTACAAGGTCAACAGACTGCCATCTTTCTCTTCTTAATGGTGCGCTACAAACTGCAAGACTGTGGAACAAAGGGGGCATTTGTATGGTTTCCTGCTTGAACCTGCTGTCACCTTACGCGAGTGTCTATGGGGAGTACGGCCACGACACAGGAATCGACAAGGCAACGAAAGCCATGTGACAGGCGAGTAGAGTACCTCAAGCCTGAGCTGGGAAAGCATGACTGGCCTCTTAACCCTCTTCCACCAAGCCTGCTGCCTTTGAGGGCTGTATGGTTGCATACTCGGTCACAAGACCCAGATTTTTACACAGCAAATTCATTGTGCATCCGCCAATAACCCCCTCTCGCTCTCTGCTGATGAAAGGTTGAGGTTGATGGGGTGAGGAGCGTGCGGCGGGGGAAAAAAGGGAAGAATGCCTCGTTGCCTTGTTCGGAAATGTTGTCTTTTCTTTCCTGCTGTGTCAGGCCAGTGAAGAACATCGGCTTCCCTTTCACTAGGACACTAGGACCAAGTGTTAGTACTGACTGTTTCGTTATCCACGGACTATTTGCTCTTTCATGTTCTGTCACACACACAGCATCTGACAGTCAGGAGTGGTGTTTTTTTTTTTTTTTTTTTTCCTTCAAGTAAATGGGCAACCTAATCTATGGGTCCATGGGCACTGCAGTAGAGTGAAAGAAATGAAAGAAAGTGACAGCAGCGGCTAAAACAGCAAACAGGGCAAAGTGCATTTCAAAGAGAGAAGGAGCTCTCTCGCTCGCTCTCTTTCTCCCGATCACTACCCTACAATAGCAGAAATGAATGCAGCAACATCAGTAACTGCAGGAAATCACCTCAATACTTCTGTTAACAGATTTACTATTGCAACCTGATTTAATTTGTGTTACATCTTTACAAAATGAGATTAAAAACATTTTTTAGCACTTTTTATATATGCGATTAGTCAGCTAACAGCCACTGACGAGTCAGCAGAAATGTTAGTTGGTTAAAACAATTCTTGTTGTATTCACATCTGCTCAACTGACTACAAGTTTGAGCTACAGAGTCAAAGGACAGGAGTCATCCCCTCTGAGGGAACTGCACTTTTAGATCAGAATAGGACGAAATGTCGCCTCGCATAATCAGCACTTTTTGTCAGTATTTTTGTGAGGAAAATAAAAACAAGAGAGCATGTAATCTGTGTCAGTATAGAACAGTGAATAGTGTCCAGCTGGAGTGATACACAACCACATTAGCATTTTGAATATCAAACCTTGGGCCAATCTTACACCATTTAACTGGAAACGTGATCACGGGAGACTACAGCATATCCGTTTTCAGCGTACTTCGGTTTCCTACCATAGTCCAACAATATGCATGCTAAGCTTATTGATGGGAGGTGTGGTGTTTGCCGCGATGCACTGGCATACATTCACTTTTTCCACTCAATGTATGTAAGCATGACGACATGGTCAAGATGATCTGCTGAAGTTCAAACTGAACATGAGAATGAGGAAATGAAATGTGACTGAAACGTGGCCTTTGAGAGTGGCATGGTTGTTGGTGCCAGGCGGGCTGGTCTGTGTATTTTACAGAGTGCTGAGCTACTGGGATTTTCACACACAACCATCTGTGGGGGTTTACAGAGAGTGGTGCGAAAAAGATAAAATATCCAGTGAGCGGCAATCCTGAGGGCGAAAATGTGTTGTTCATGCCAAAGCCTGGAGGAGAATGGACAGACTTGTGGTGGGACAGTTAGTGTGTCTTTAGGATCCCAGGAGCTATGTGTGCTAGAGAACTGTACTCCTGGTAGGGCCACCCATGCCCAACAGGTCGAAGGGTAGACGAAGGGTGACCCCATGGCTCTCCAAGTTGGGGGTTGGGTGCTGGGTTATAAACATGATCTGTTAAAACCTATTTATTACAGAAACTGAAACTAGCATCGTCACTACACCCTATGGTGGGGAAACAGAGTCACAAGATGATTTAGAAAGTTAGCTCAACTTCCCAGCAGTTATCAAAAAGTTGCTTCAGGCAGCTCATTTTAGCTTTTTTTTTTTTTTTTTTTGGGATGAGCACTTAAAACTATTTTATACTGAAAGCTCTGGAAAACTTGTGATTTATCCCATGTTATAATCATTTGCAAGCCTCCTCTTATCCTCGAGTCTGCACAACAGAATTAAAGAGTACAAAGTCAGTGCCACACATCAAGCCACAAAGGTAGCATTATTGAGAAATACAGCAGGGTGACATAATCCAGATTTACCCGTTAAGCCTTAAGATGGCGGTGGTTCCTAACGCTAATTTAATCTCTTTTATGGATGCCAAAGTCAAACACAACATACAACTGTCATTTACAAGTTAATAATTAGTTTCCTATGTGTTTGACGCAAAAAAGTAGTTACTGATGGACAGTGAGGAGCTATGACATGACTGAACTGTGCTGTGGAGGCATTATTAACAGAAAGGCCTTTGAGTGAATTAAAGATATAAATGTGGTTGTGAAACACTGACTGATTGTGCTGGTTGGATAATAAAAGCTTGTGAAGCAAAGTGTTTCTTTTCTGTCCGATACAGGTGTAACACCACGTGTCATTCAAGCAAGTCTGCACTTGACACTTTTTTGCCTGTTCAGTCAAGATTGCTGACAAGCACGATTCCTCACTTTCTCAAACACTCTGGACAAATAAGGAAGTTGTCCTTGAGCGGCAGTGATAACCAATATCATTTGCAAATAAATGAGCTCTCTTCAGATGACTAACCCAGAAACCAAAGAGTTTTCTCTGGTGCCAACCTCACTCTTTTGCTTTTTATTTTTTTTTAACTGCAAGTTAAAAATAACAAGAGTGCCTCTTGTTTCTGTATCCTTTCAACAAACTTGAGTGTGGTAGTCTCAAAACAACCTCTTGAACATTAGCTGCAAATGAGGATACGCTTTCTTGAGAATGGCTTCAGCCCCCTGCGACTGAGTGGTTTCCAAAAAAGGCGAGTTATATATGAAAACTTATAACTGGCCTAACTGTAGATAGTTTCCTTTTATTTGTCAAAAACACTGATTGTAACATCATAAAATACAAGCATTCAGAATTCTCAGCTTGATCGATCCTTTAAATTAAGGTGTCCTTCACTAGTTTTCTCGTTATACTAATCATGCTGTAACATTTGCAAGCAGGGTTGCAGGATTCAATGCTTCCTCTACAAAAAAACTATCAACTTTTGCAAAACCTTCACACTGATCCTGTCGGTTTTATGAATCTGCTTCATAAACACTCAGAGAAGGAAAAGAGGGGAGATGGGAGGTAAACAACAGGAAGAACCAGAGTTCCTGCTAAGCTCTGAAATCAGAGACTCGTCTCAGAGGCTGAGATGAACACAAACAAACGCTCAGCAGATATGGATCACAGTTGGTGGATGTGCAGTTCAGAACCTTCAGAAATATTTGAACATCAGTTGTCACTGGTCAAGGTTATTCTTGGTTTCACTGAGACTTTAGTTCTGGCTGCATACAAGTTAAAGTTTTGGAATATACCACAATACTTGCAATACAATACTAGTCTGATGATGGGCACCAAGACATTTTCTTTGTTTCCAAAGTTTTCAATGTGTTTCTTCTAATCCAAAAGCTGTGAAGTTGCTCCGTTTGGCCTTCTGGTTGCAGTCTATCACTGAACACTGCTGTCAAGGGGTTAAAAGATGGAATCAAACAAATGAAGTGAAAAGAAAATCTATGAAGTGAAACAAAATCAAGTTTTGTAGAAGTTCTACAGACAATTGTACAGTGCCTTACCAACTTTTACAAAATTCCAGTACCTATAAGTGTTGCATCAAGTGCTGCACCAAATAACCTCCAAATCCACCTCATTCAATCCACTGATTTCTATGAGGAAAGAAATTATCAGGGAGGGTTAACATATTGCCACCTAAAGGCTGCAGGTGGAAAGTGCCTTAAAGCAAACTTCACACTAGTAGTACATTTCCCTCATCCAGACCACGGTCTGGGAAAAAAAAAAAAGGTTCACACACAGGTCGGGTTTGCTTTGTGCTTACACTGGCACTTTCTACATCAGAACAGGAGCTGTAAATAAAACACATGCTGGACAGCCGTTGTGTCATATATTCTGTCTCATACTACAGTGTCGTGTGCAGGGCTACATGCTATTTATTTTGGAATTACAGGGGTGACCAGCTGAAAACTCATCAATAGACTTTCACACGTTTTGATTTTAAGGGTTTAGAACAGTCAGAAGATGTACAAGGAGTGAGTGATTCTCTCACTTTTACAAAGAGAACGTGAAATGTGAATACAGGTAAATATGCTGGCTCGACTGAATTTTTCAAAGTTGTAGACCTAGACAACAAGACTGAAAGTCTGCTCCACCTGGGTTGGAAGGGACAAAGCGCTCTGTGCACTCACGAGAACTCTGCACCAAAATCTGACAAGGACGTCAAATAGCATGTAAGATGTTAAAGTGAAACTCAAACAGAAAAGGTCACAAAGTCATCTGTCGGCTAACTGTCATGCCCGATAGGATGCTAATTTACAAGCTTGCTATTGGCTAATGGTCTGGTCTGTGACGCCATAATTCAGCTGGAAATAGCCCAATACTAACATACTGAATGTTTACATAATGCTGATTATTAGGGGTGGGACGAGACACAAATTTCACGGGACGAGATGTCTCGCGAGATTGAGTCCACGAGATCGAGACGACACGAGACCGGGGCGGGGGGGGGGGGGGGGGGGGGGGGGGGGGGGGGGGGGCAGCGCGGTACTCACATGCAGCGTCGGAACATGGCGTGTCGGGTCGGAGTGCCCCTTGTACGGCCACGTTGCCCTCCGCTCTACACTGCGCCCTCGGCGGCCGCCTCGTTCCCCTATTCCCATTCAAACCGCGGCGCACAGACGACGCCATGACTGCATTTGCACTTCATGCCACTAGGTGCGCTGTTTGCATGTTCAACCTTATTTTACACAGACACCACAGAGGAAGAAGGGCGCCGCAGCCGCTGCAGGCTCTCTCTGCATGTTGTTAGAAACAGAGTGTGAGCCGGCAAGACGTGGTAAAATGTGCATTGATGCGATGCACCGTTTTTTCAATAAAAGAGAAGAACTGAACGATCGTTTCCGCACATTTTCTTTACGTCGTATCAATTAAACTGTATCACAAGTAGTTTGTGGACTCAAAAGACCAAGATTCCTTGCAGATAGAACATGCGCAGAACCGTATTTCATGTCCTTTTCGACCGGATTTTTAAATATGAATATGAGCATATTCAGGGGTTTGCACGTGTTTATATGGCTGTGCGCCTTGTAATGTATCATTCCGTCAATATTCCAGTTAATAAAGAGTTTTTGCCTTGATATAAACGTACTTAATCTCGCGGCATTCGATCTCGCGGGATCTCGCGGCATTGCGATCTCGCGAGATCTCGTGACACGAGATCTCGTCCCATCCCTACTGATTATTAAGACGGAGGTATTATGGTTTCAATAATAAATCATTATATTCCCATGCAATTTACCAGCTAAGTCGACTAAGGGCCGGTTCACACAGCAACATTTTTAAATTGAAAATCTGAAACTTCCATTGCGTTTCAGGTGTCCATTTACATGACAACGGTACACAGAACCATGGAAAATGTAACTTTGACAGTTCCCAAGGCGGAGCTTATCGAAAATGACTCCATCTCTGCGTAAACAGGAAAATGCAACTTTTTAAAAACTCTCAGACTCCATGTAGATGGAAGAAAAGGCAACTTTTTTGAAATGCTGTGCATGCACACCATGCAGTAAATAGTTCTTCCACACATGGAAAAAACAACAATGGGCGCCTCCAGAGTTTCAAGAGTCCCAGTCCATATTCTCCTGGGATTTGGTAATTCTATAGCTGAGTCTGTGTACTTGCCATTGCTGATGTTTATAGTGTATTGTTCTCCATTTGCCTGTGCTACAAAAACAACATGACATGCTAACTACATTGGTTTCAGCGTTTCTAAGTTAACATGCATGGTTTTCAAATTGTTGCCATGCAAACACAGAAAGATCCATCTTGATTCGAAATGTCATGTAAACAGGACCAAAACGGTGCATGGAAACATACTATGCGTTTCTCACAGTACTAAACACTCAAATTGCAAATGTGTGACACAGAGGTGGACCTGCAGAGGTCCTCGGGGTGACCACAATGACTAACATGGGCACACCACTCTATTTCTTTGCTTTCTGGTCATCTGAACTTTGCAGATTTCAAAAATGGTCTTGGAGTTATGGCTATAAGAAGAATGCATGTCAGCAATGTTGAAATAGTGGAAAATATTCCTCCGTTGTGCATAACAGTGATGATCCACTACAAGAATCAAGCACTTGTGAAGATTACCAGCTCTGGTTTTGCCTCTACTGCATTCAAACTCCATCAAACTTCAAGAGAACATCGATGTTAGTATGGTGACCTGGGCTGGTCCACTTGTTTTGTGCACAACAGGGTTTGACTGACAGCTTTCACAATTCTACAAATTGACCATGGTAATGTAGCAGTCCCATGTGAGTTTGATTGAATCAGACCAAACCTGTCAAATGTAAACACTTCCATATTTATCTCTGATAAAGGCGTTTGCTAAAGTTTCACAACAAGGGGTGCTATTAGGTAATGTGATGACAGTACTGCATGTTTAAAATATAACTTTACACCTCAACTAGTAACAGCTGAAGCACAAATGTAACAGTGCAGGGACTTCAAAAAGTACAGTGAGAAGCTGCTGGAGGTATTCTACTGAGAAATCCAACAAGACTGGTACAATCCAAGTTGGAGATCCGTATGCTGGGAAAAATTAAAGCAGAGTATTAAAGGCTGGTTTTTGAGTGGTGAAACAGTGTGACATCCCCTGAGGCACGGACGCTCGTGAGAACAACATTTTCCGTTAGCTGAGCATTAGTAAATTAGCAGAAGCTATTGAGGAGCAGGATTCAGTGTTTTCCAGTGCATAGCTAACTCAGCAGTCGGGCTCGGACCAGAGCTCGGGAAGAGGATTAGCCGGAGTGACAGCCTACAAATGAGCATTGAACTGAGCTGGGCACATGTGAGCAAGTCACACTGACCAACACACCCACCCACTGTATTAATTATGACCCACTCAGGAGATGTAGAGTTGATGGAAGTTGAGCAAACACACAAAGATACCAAGCTCTATCCAGATCCTCTTACTAGAAGAACACTCATATCATGGGATAAAAAGGTCATTTTAAAGTTATGTAGAAAGAGCTATATAATATTGATATCTAAATGCATGTTGTGTATGAAAATATGCAGGCATGATGATCCAGGCTTAATGTGCTCCTTTGCATTTTTTTTTTTCCTTTTTCTCCTACGGGGACCCATAGTTTTGATTTGTTGTGGCAATTGCAAAACCCCTCTTATAAGGTTCACGAATGACTCTCTCATTTCACCATAAAGAGACGAGTTTTACTAAATCAAAAGGATTCTGATACGTTAACGGTTTATAAACGACGACCCCGGCGATTCTTTGGAGGGAGCATTAGAAATAAAATGCAAGCTAACTGAATGAGTGGTGATGTTGCTAGCTACCAAGCAGTGAGTAAGCTGACTTCAGGCTTCATTTACTCCCGGCTATGCTGGACATAAAGTGATGGATTTGTCCAGTTTTACCTCTCGCTGACCAGCACCACGTCGGCATCGCTCCAGTGCTTGAACACACACGGCAGGATCCTCCTGAAGGCGAAGAAGAGACCGGGGAAAACTACGGCGCCACAAGCTAAAACTTGCAACATCCTGCTCGTCTTTTTCTCCTTTAGGAAAAAAAAAAAAAAAAAAAAAAAAAAAAAGAAGCCCTGCCTGGAGACCTGACGCACTTCGGCCGGTTACACGCGGCGGTGGGGCATTATCGTACGGCCGGGGTGGTCGGTGTTTTTCACCGGGAGCAGCACACCATCAGCGGACACTCACACACTCACTCTGCGCTGTAGCTCAGCAGCAGCACCACTGTGGAGCTAATGGCTAACAGAGCTCACATCCGGCGGAGAGTTTCAGAATAAAGCTACGAACCGGTCCAGCACAGGCGTGGCTGCTAACGCCATTCCCTGTCGGTGTGCTTTTGTTCTGAAGGGAATGGATTTCCGGAGCTTATTAATGTTGACGTGCATTGACGCACGAAATCCTCTGTGTAGTGTGACTGTGACGAGTTTTCTCAGGTTAACATCTGCATGTTAATGCTTCAACGCTGAGCTTCTCAAAGTGTGCGGTGGACCACCAACCACGCTTCAGAGGCAAAAATAATCACAAATAAGAGTGATTTAGACTGACATATGCAAAAACATCTCAAATAATAGATAACAACAATATAATTGATTAAATAGAAGTTGATTGCGCTGTCAGTGGACTCACAGAAGTCTTATGCACATTTCCTATCCATGGAGAATTGCAACTCATTCTAAAGCTAAACTCTACTGCATATTGCAGTTCATTTTATTATATTTTAATATTTAAATTTTTGACACTGTGTTTTTCTTGCCTATATTTTTCTCATGTTTATTCTACTTTGAATAATATAATTGTCTGTTTTCTGTATTTTTTTCTCTATATTTTGGTATTCCTAACAACTACCCAACTAAGATAATATCAATGCATCCAAACAATAACAGCAACATTTCAAATGTATACCTCCTATAATATTCACGTTTCTTTCTAGGGGATGGCATTTTTAGTCAAACCTTTACCTGTGGCATAGTCTGGCTGTACTTCATCTTCACCACAAACTATCCCATGCTCTCTTGAAACATATCTCTGGATTGTAAGCTTTGTCTTGATTTCAAACACTTGTCTGAAACAAACTCTGAAACAGCACATCTATCTAACATGCATTTTACCAAATAATGAAACAACAGAGTCTAATAAATCACATTTCTGTATGATAAATATGTATGAAATGTGTCCAGGTGTAATGGACCTTTATCCTATGGGACAGCCTCCAACACTCAAATTTTACAGCAGATAAAGCAGTACAGAGTAAAGGTGGGGTGGATGGACATTTGCATGCTTTCTATTTTCAGTAAATCGCCTTCATGTGATATCATGTCAAGATGTGGTATTTACATGTATCATTCTGTTTAAATACACAAATTATTCATTCATTTTGTTGTATTTTGCTTGTCATTTACTTTGGTCCTTTATGGAAACTTCCTTTCCTTTTTGTGTCCTAATTGCTACTGTTCTTTAAATAATTAGTTTTATAGTTTTCTAAGCTTTCGTATTGTATCACTTTTTATGTTGTTGCATATTGTGGATGTTTGAACAGTGTTAAAGGTGTTAAACTTCTACATTCCAATATAAAGTGTAAAACTCTAAAGTCACATCACCTAAATGTAATGCATCAAATAAAATGAGCATATTGCCAATGACACATGTGAAAAGATAATATAATTATTATTAGAGCTATGACAAAACATTTGAAACTGAGTGCATTTATTTGAAGTGTGCTGAAGGATTATGCCTATACTCAAAACTCCGTTATTTCATCCCTCCACCTCTTGGGGGCAGTGTAACTCTCAGATCATCACAAGGTCCATTAGAAGCAGTTACTAGTTGAACACATTGGTGCATATCAGAAACTCAGCCATGTGCTAACACTGAACCAGCAGATCAATAACCTGAGGTTGTGCACAGAGGTTTTCAGTCTAAAGACAGCTGCCGTCCCCGAGGGCCATGTGAAACACGTGTGTGCCATAAAACCAAAGCAATCAATGAAACGAGTCTCAGCAGGGCTCTAAAAACTGATCTTTCACAGTCGAATCAACACCTCTGACATGCAGCTGACGTCCATCCAAACTGAGGCTATCAGTCTCAGACAATGCTATCAGCTGACACTTAAACACCCTCTTTAAAGTTGGTTGACCTGACTTTGCTGGCTTTGTTGGATCGTGTCTGATAGCAACTTGAAGACTGTCTGGCTCCGAGATATCATTTCATCCAGCTTTAAAGTGACTTGCATACTTTTTCCAAGGAAAAGAATTGGTTTTAAAGTAATACCTTTGTAAGAATTTCGCTTGGTATTTAGTGTTAATGTACACTGTTTGGCTTTGTATTGCTCAGTATGCACATTTGTCCAAAGTATATTCACTGCTGTTTTTTTTTTTCCAGTGCATTTTTCATGTTATAAGACTAGACCATTTGAATGCATTTGATTTGGATGACAAGTAATTATTAGATTTTCATGTATAAGATTTTATAGAGGAACAGCGCTGTCACCTCACTGCAGGAATGTCTCTGGTTTAAGCCTGAGATGAGCTTGAGAGCCTTCCTTTGCATTTGCATGTTCTCCCTGTAAGTGGAAACCTTCCCCGGATATTCGGTTTCCTGCCACAAGCTGAAAACATGTGTAGCAACCACTTATGTAATAACAGCCAATAACTTAGTGATGAAATTAATACCTGCCAATAACGTCATCATTTTGAATAAATTAGATATACTGAAGCCAATAACATGTTAAGTTTAAAGTATAAGCAAATATCAAAGGCATAATTTAAAGAAACAGCTGCATAGTATTTATCCTCAATGAATGAACAGATATCATGAATGTCCTCTTCTGCGCCTACATTTGAAATGCAAACAGCAAAAGTACTTTATTTCCAAGAAATCAGCCTTGTTATTGTAATTTGTACATTACTAGTACATTGACAAATTATTTTTCATGGAATAACTTCAATTATTGGTCAAATGTTACTGCTATATTTCATATTATTGATTTTATTACATTCAAAATGGCTCAAACAAAAGTTTGAGGCTTATTGGTGACTCTAAATTTGACCCTGATTTGGATTAAATGATATAGAAGGTTCTAGCTACAGCTTTTTTTTTTCTTTTTTTTTCCACATGCACCATCCAGCCTATTAAAACTAAAGAGTCAAAATGTAGTAACACTACTTTGGTTTCCTTTCATATCATAATAACCATCAATGCAAACAACAAATAACTACTCTTCTTCATCTCAACTCACTGCCTGATTGAAATCAAACCACTGCTGGTGTGTCAAATTTCAATTTAACGCATCGGTACACTTCGAATATAACATCACACAGCAACTTAATTATATTTCGCCGAGAGCCACTGAAACAAATGCTACTGTTTCGTCTGCAGCTGCTGCCTCGCCTCAGGTCTGCAAAACCACAGTTTCCGCCAAATTGATCACAAGTAATTTGGAGGAGTGAAAAACAGAAATCTTCAAGAAATAGAAAGCTTGTTTTCATAATGGAATTGACCCTCTCTCAGGTGTGTTGCTGGTTACACACAACGGTTATTTGCATTGTGTCTTTCTGTGTTACACATTTTAGAGAAGAGTCCATCCCACATATAGAATAAAAAAGGACCAAAAGTAAACAGGTTCATGGGCTTTTTCCTGACCTGTGTGAACCAGAGTTGGGCTTCTTGTCAGTATTTAAACATGATAACATCTATTAATCATTACAACAAGCTCTTATAGACCAGGGGTCAGCAGAGTGACTGAAAGAACCATTTCTTCCATTTCTACCAAATAAAATTCACCTCGAGCCACAAACCATTCTTAACTGTGGAAATGGAGTTTGACACTGCTTGCATAGTTTTACAGTATTTACCAAAACTGGAGCTTCTGTTGAATTTCTGACATTTAGGTATGATGATAAAAAACTGTTGAGATTTTATTGCAGATTTTTAAGACATCCCTTTTTATGTATTTTAGCGGTTGTTGCAGTTTTCTGTAGAAGTTTCCATTGTGTTGAGGTGAATCAGAATTGTCGACACTTAAAAGACGGTTACTCAACAGAAAAGCTATTTACTTTTCAACTCTTGGTGCCACTGAACCAATGGGAGGAGCGAAAGATTAATGTGAAATACTCGCTTCTCTCATGTGAATTACAGAATGAGAGAGAACATGTGTTGTCCCAGCTGGTTGTGTGATCTCCATGTTTGATTTGGCACAAGTTTTACGTCAGATGCTCTTTATGATGCATCCTGAGCAGCTTAGGGTATAAAGCCTCGCTCAGTGGAATTCCAACCTGCAAACTTTCCATGTCGAGATTACTTAACTAACCTCTCAATTCAAATTTTTAAGGGGATATACACATACACAAATAAATCGTACAGGTGTGTTGAATAATAAATGTTTGATTGAATGAATTTCATCTCATAATGCCTGCAAAATAGATTATTCCAAACCATGTTTCATCTGTGCAGTTATTATATATTTATTAAAAAAAAAAGCCTGTTAATAGGTATGTTACTGATCTAGTTAAGGAACAAAGAAATTTGTATTTTAATCAATAATCATAATGTGATAATGGAATGTGATGAAACATGGAGGGCGGCTTTAATGCAGCTATAAGCTGAGTTGATTTGATGGAGTAGCAGTCAACATAGAAATATAAATGTCATATTTTAGTATAATTATGTAATGTTTATGACTCCGTTGGTGATATACAATTTAGATATATTAATTTAGCCCTCTAACAGACACCAAAGTTGCAGAAAACTCCTCATCCGAGTCAGAAACAGAAGAACTGTCAAGAGTTTCTGTTGTATTTCCTGTTAATGCTTCAGTATATACAGTGTAAATCATCCGCTGTTTAGTTGGTTTCTCTGTCGGAAGCTTGCAGCAGCAGTTTCCACTGTGAAATCCCATCTGCCATTTTGCATCCAAATTAAATGGTGCTTTTGTTTTTATACTTTTTAATACAAATTGAACAACTTGAAGGTGATGGTGTAGATGAATTTACCTTCAATGTGTTTGCATTCAGAATAAAAGCACTTATAACTAGCATTTAAAGAAGCGTGCCCGCTGCAGGGGACTCTTGTTGCTTCTGTTGCAGGTTGGTCTCTTGGACAACTTGGCAGCTCCTTCTCTTCCACACCTTGAGGCCTTGCGACTCTGCTATGGTGACCCTGTGTTTCCAGCCACAGTCTGCAGGACAGCTGGTGGAGCTGAATCAACACAGGACAGGAATCCTGTTTTCACTCCTGCTTCAGTCTTTATCAGCGTGAAAAAAGGAAGAAAGATCTGGTTTCTCTGGTGAGTACATATAAATTTAAGCTTTATCATTCCAGCTTTCCAAGGAGGAATTGCTACAAACCTTTTTTTTAAAGCAGCCAATGATTGTGTTAGGAGGATATTGGTCATGCACTGACTCCAAATGTACTTGTACATGGAACATAATTTTGCTCATTACATGGAATTATCAGTTAACCACCTATTAAATACAAGCAAATTGAAACAGGACAGTCATAAAACTGCATTAGTTTTATCAAAGTATAATATCCCTGCATGCCCAGGTTTAGAGCACATATTTACTTCTTTTTTTTTTAACAAAGGTTAAAAAAATACAATGAAATTTGAGAAAGCCTAGAATCTCAAAACTCCAGGAAGATGGTGTTTACTTCCTCCCCGGCTCCTACTGAAGGTGCAGCACAGGCTTGGCCATAAAGACCCAAATATATCCTCTTAGTAAGCTTTAATAAAACAATTTAATCAATCACACCCTCCAGGCTGGGCTGTGATGAGGTATTACAGCACAGAAAACACACACATGGATGGGAGGGCTGCGAATAAAAGGCTGGTGCAATAGCAAGGTCATAAAAGCAGCTGTCTGAGAGGGAAAGAGAAGAAGGACATCACTACTGCAGCCTCTCAGGTGAGTTACCAGCCTTTTCCTTCAGGAAATAGTTTCCAAAACTCAGGAAACTACTCACAATGTTCCATATTTATATATTTACAGAACTTTTATGTGTCACTTATGATTGATTAACACCTTCATGTTATTAAAATGATGTTGTTGAGTTGAACTGAAAGTTAGCTTTCAACATATTAGTATTAATAAATAATGATTGTCTGGGATATAAGGTTTGATTATAAATGTCTACTTAACTAGATCAAAGGTATAGAAATGTAGTTTTCAACACAAAGTGATTTATCCCCACTAGTGGACATAATTAAGGGAATTTCCAAACTGAGAAGATACATTCCAGGATTGTGATTCATTAATGTATCACTGTTAAACCTAAATAATCAAGGTTTGTGTGTGCATTTGCCATTCTGTGTTTCCACTTTCAGGACAGATTCTTTCCTCACACCCATAAATAACTGTGAAACAATGGAAACCCGGCTTCTCCTGTTGACCCTTTGCTTTATTGGCACAGGTATGTTTTATTGCCTTTACATACAATTTAGGAGTATTTACTGAGGAACGCCCCATTTAAATAACACCTGATGTGAACATGAGGTCAGTTTGAGTTTACAGGGGTTTGGGAATAGAAATTAAGAGTTGAAGATACCACTGTTACCTGCTAATAATCACTTTTAAGACAACATTTCACATTATTTCATCTACATGAATTAAAAGTAAAAAAAATTTCTGCATAAATCAGATGGGGAACATATATGTTTGTGCTTAAAATAGAAATCACTGATGAATTACAATTAAACTGACAGGTTCTACTGAGAAACATTTTACTTTGCGTAAAAGTTGCCAGAAGTGTTTTCACTCGGATAAATCATTTATTTGACAATAATTCAAGGTGTTAATGTATGATTTGTTATTAAAGAATGCTAGAAAAAGTACTCACATTTCAACTTAAATAGAAACACAGACACGAGTGTAAAAACTGTGTTTTTTGTCTAAAAATTCAACTTAACGCTGGTGAAAGAGGAAAAAGTGCGGACCGTGTTGTCATGTGCACATGCAAACAGACATTGACGATGATGATGATGATGATGATGAATTTATTTCGAGCTTTTACAAATTAAAGTTAGTACATGTTATAAAAAGTACTTTGCCCATTTTTCAACACAAAAAAAGAAGGAAGAAAGAAAGAATAAAAACACAAAAAAAACAAGAAGCTCGAAAGGGAGTGGGAAGAAGTAAAACTTATTAAGCGCCCACCCCCTTTTTAACCAATATTTACAGCTGCACGCAGTTGTCTTTTCTCGGATGCTTCATCAATTCGTGCATTGTGATAATATAAATAGACAATTATACATTTGCATCTACGCTTGTCTACTTATAGATACAACCTTATATACTGGTTTACCTTATACAACATACACTCATAACTTATTTGTTTTTTACATGCACAATATATACATACATACATACACACACACATATACATACATACATACATACATACACACACACATATATGTATATATACACATATATGTATACATTCTGATTATTGTTAATGTAATTCAGTTTGTTAACAGTTTAATCACCACATATATTCAACTTCTATCAAAAGTCTGAGACAAACTGAACTATTTGATTATGAAACAAACACTGAATTCCATTAACAACAGAAGTTTAAATTTTTGGCCATTTTTGATGGAATCTGATTAAATATTACTATTTCAGTTCAGTTTTTCCCTGGAGAACAAAGGAGAGGTTGAGTGGTGGTGGACTGGATCGAAGGTGGAGGTCAAAGGTCACACGCAGAGTCATAAATGCAGAGAGTGTTCGTCGTGTCTCAGTTAGTCATCTATGTTTTACTTTTCTTGATTGATTAAAAGACATTAGAGAAAAAGAACAAGCTTATCTTTTCTGACTCTGACCCCCATTCTGAAGAGGTTAACACACACACACACACCCACATTCCAAATGTTAAAGTTCAATTATAAATGTAACAATTTCACCGTGCAGCATGTTTTATGATTCTGCATTTCTAAAGCGTTTGAATATAGAGCTGCAGCACAGAGCACGACCCCCGCAGCTCTCCCCTCCACCCTGCTCCAGTCCAACCAGTCAACCATCACGCCCACCAACTCATCGGCTGCAGACGTGAGCAACGGAACGACCACAGCAAACACCCAGACCGCCAACGCCACCGCCACCGAGAGCACGCCGTCGTCACGCACCCCGGAGCAGGCCGGCGATCTGGGCTCCAACGCGCTCTCGGACGGCGCCGTAGCGGGCATCGCCATCGGCACCATCGCAGGGGTGGCTCTGATTGGTAGGAGCCAAGCTCGAACTCTAGGCAGCGCCTCGCCTCTTCCTGTTAAACATTAACAAGGATGCAGCAGTGAGGAGGAGGGTTTTTTTTTTCTTTAACGCTACCACTCCCTCAATACTTCTCAGCATCTGAATACAAGCTTGCACTCACTATTTTCAAGAGAAAAAGTGAAAAAAAATCTACAAGTTGTGAAAATAGAATATTGAACATTTTACAGATTGGAAGCTCAGACCATTATAAAAGGTTAATTTATCAAGAAACATAGCACCAGTGTAATTTTTTTTTTCACATTTCAACTAAATTTCTCCATTTTTTTGTCATGAATTGTAGTATTTTAGATATGCAGTTAAAATAGCGGGTGTAAAATTGTGCCATCATGTTTTTATGAGGTAAAACAACAAAACTAAGATCCTCTCGTATTCAGTGTTAAATTACATGATACATTATTGTCAGTATTGATCGGTCTTGCATGAGCATTCATTTTCATTAGTCTGAAAATCCAGTTTCCGCAAAAAAAAAAAAAAAAAAAAGGCAAAATCACTATTGTTTCTCTTTCTCTTTTTCAGGCGGTGGTGTCTTTGGAGTGCTGAAGTACACCGGAAAAATCTAACAGCCGCTTAGGACGCCACTCTGAATGGTTGTATTATATTGTTTGGAAGGCCTAAAAGAAAAAGAAACAAGAACAACAAGTGGATATGTAAATGAGATGAAACATTTAACTGGTCAGAGGAAAGACACTGGAAGAGATTTCATTAAATTTCTACAAATGAAATCAATCGTTGTTCAAAACATTTCATATTGTGGGATAAGACATATTTTATAAGGTTTTCATGCCAGATAGTTTCCATCTTAAGGGTTAAACCTGCATTAAATCTGCATCATTTTTAGTGTAGATTCAGTTAAAGGCGCAGCATGTAAAAATGAAGTAATAACATTTTTTTTTTCCATTTGGAGGCAGTAATGAGTCTCTCTCTCTTTATCCCGAGCTATTACCTCCATCTTCTAGTGCCGTCTCTGTAGTACTGGATATGCTAATGGTAAATTTTAAGTTAGACAGAATGCCATTTATAATAATTTGGAATGATAGAAGCTTAAAATGTGCATTTTCAATTAAAAATGCATCAGTGGAATTAGCAACATCTTGACTACTTTTGGTTTAGCAGCTTATTTTAAGGTTATACTGAAAGTATATGAATATTAAACCTATAAACAACACAGGGCCTCAATATAGGATTTTTTTTTAATAAACGCTGCACTTTTTTCATTATTTTAAGAGGAAAATGTCATTATAAGATCACACAGACTCTTAGCAAAAGTAATTCCACTCGAAACCTGAAATGATTTTTTTTTTTCCCCAAACAATGATTTAATTCTATTCTGTACACTCTCTGGAAAATGTATCTAATATTTTGAATAAATGCCATTTCACTCTTTACTTTTAATGACATGCAATTACACCATTATTCAAAACTCAATTCAAGCAGTTAATTACAGTTGAAACACCGAATAAAAAATGCCTTATTTGTGACTAATCAGTAACTTTACTTATTTGAAAACTGTGTTATATTTGAGTCGAGCCAGACAGATTTTAATTTACAAATCACAAATTACTGTGAGAAGAAACAAGATTTTTGTGTTAAATTACACAAATATGTATATTTCCAAGAAATTATTATATTATTAAATGAAGCTATTGCATTTGCAGTATTTTTAATGCTCCTTCAATATCGTAATACCCACCTATCAATACTCCTGAAGCCAAGATACATTGAACGCTTTAAAAGTTTGCCTTCCAGAAAAGCAGTGATTTGAAATTTGGAGGCCAGTGGTAGATCCCAACTGAAAAATACTGTTCTATTCCTACTATTGTCTTCATATTTAAATTGCAGATAAACTGAAAAACACAAGAAGCTCATCAGGATTCAGCTGAGCTGGACTTTAGAGTCAGAGACTCACATTCTGCACTTGGAACTGGGTCCAAAGTGCAGTGGGGGGAAAAAAACGCTAGTTTATCATTAAAGACAAAGAAAAGAGAAAATGGATTGTTCAGGAAACATTCACTCAGTTTCTCCTCAAACACAGAGGAGGTTATCAGACCAAAGGAAGAAAGAATGAATCGATCGGAGGAACAGAGTGAAATTCTCTTATTATTGTTTTCTTATTATACGGAGTAAATGAAATGTATGACAATACAATGCAAAAATGTGTCACAATTTGTGACAAACGGGGCCTGAATGTGAAAGGCAGGAAGTCGAGCATGAAGCCACACACCTGTTGTCAGATCTGTCAGAATGTGAGTTTAGAGTCAGAGTGTGAGAGTCATCCAGTTTTACAACAACGTGACGGTAAAACCAGTCCGATGAGACCGGATCCCCGGCCTGCAGAGCCGCGATGGCATCCATCCCATCGCCCGCATGGATCTGGACAGTTTGTGTTACAGCTGCAACAACACTCGCCCCCACCCCTACCCCGATCACCAGATCTTTACTCGTCACAAAGAGATCGTCTGTCCAGGCTCTGGAAACCTAATCACAGACACTCACATGCATACACTCCTCCGTCAGGCGTTAACAAGCTCAGCGGCTCAAGAATAAGAGTTTACTCAGTGAGGAGAGGGGGGCGACGGTGGGGGGAGAGCACAGGAAACCAGGCCGGGTTAATGGTTTGACGGTGTATTGTGCAGACGTGCTGCAAAGAGCAAATTAAACCCTCAGCCCTCAATATATATTCCAGTTTTCTCTTTTCCTCTTCATTTGTCTGTCATTCTTTGTGCAACAAGTCTCTCCTTTGACAAACTTTTACATCCAAATTCATTTTTTTTCCTTAGATCAAAAGAATAATGTTGAAAAAACAAATGAGCATCCCTTTTAAGATAAACACCTTCTTTGCGAGGGGCGAGCAAATGCGAGTGTGGCAGAGTCACAAAAATGTCATCCTGTCTGTCAGAGGACACATTTTTGTGTCATTTTTTCCCCCCACAAATCTCTGAAACAACTCCAACCCCAAAACATGTCTTTTATAGAAATTGACTCCTATATTGCATTTTATATTTCAAATAATCTTAAAAGTGTTGGATTATATTGAAACCTGAGCACTAAAATAAGCATGCCATGTACCAAAGTTCAATCAGCACAGCCTAAAGGGCAGGACCTAGTGCGCACAGCGCCCTCTAGCGGCGGAGGTCAGGCGGTCCAGCGTAATGTAGGTCAGGGGGGTTTCTGCCATAAATCCAATCAGGCCTTAATCTGCTCCTTTAACCTGAAAAGTTCCCGGCAGGCAGTGCGAACTCACCCACCTCCGAGCGGCGTTCAGCTCAAAGGAATCAGTGTTATGAAGCAAAACGAACCGTTTTACACTCAGCGACACACCACTGGCACGTCGTCGTAAAGGTTCGTTCAGGATAGAACCACTTACATAAAAGGATTAGGCTTTGGACGAGGAAGGAAAACAAGGCAGTAAACTCCTGCTTTTTTTTTTTTTTTTTTTGTTAACAATATCCAGTGTATCATCTGGTAAAATCTCTGTAATAATGCATCTTTCTAAACCCTTTTTAAAGCCCTGCAGCTCAGCAGTCAGCAGAGATATTTCTATAAATAAATAACATTCACCTTTAACTAAAAACAGTCATGCTAAACCCTCCAAAGTGCCGTAGTTCGGTTTCTTTGGGTTTGTTGAGTTGGTCAGTAGGTAACAAGCAATGGTAAAATGTATTTGAACGTGGAACTGGGAGCTTCTCAGCAGGAATGTAGGAAGTTCCCCAGAGATTTTGACATCAATCAGACTGCTGTGCTTTTACCTGATCAGTGATATTTATTGAGAGTCATCAGATTGAAAAACGAAAGGCCTATATCCATGTAACCGGTGGCCCGTATGGGGTCCTCGCCCCAAACTTTGCAACCCAAAACATTGAATGAAGCACTGATTTCACAGGTAATGTTATGACGGACTTTATAATCACTTTTCGACGAGACAACAAATTAGACTGACTTCAGATTACTTTATTACTGAATTTATTTGAAAGAAAAATGAGTGGCTGCTGTTTAAAATGATGTCAGATTAGTTATTTCCATTACATTATCTGCCTCAGCTCTCAGAATGACTTTTGTGGTCTATTTCTTTCATGCAATTCCTGATTGTCAAATGCTCTGAGACAATTTTGGACACATAACTGAATGAATGACAAAGTAACTTTCATCACTGATTCATCATTGATCTCACTTGATTGTATTCAAATTGACTTTCTGCTGCCTTAGTGTTCATACCCGTTAGATTCCTGACCCAGAAAGTCTGATGAGTCAACACTTCACAGTGTCCGTTACTGACGACTTTAATCATTTAACTCAGCAACATCATTCCAGGAAGAAGCGTTGATGCGTTGTCACAGCTCGACTTTTCCACACATCAGCTGTGCAGTCCATAAATACTGTACAAAAATACACTGTGACAGAAAACTACAAAACAAATCTTCTCAGGAGTACAGGACGCACTCTGACTTCGTATTAAATAGAATAAATTACACCTTGCAGTAGGTTAATGTCCTTCAGATTAATAATCCACAGTTTGGGAGGGAAAAAGAAAAATCACTTTTCTCAGAATAAAAAGACAAAACTGCTGAATGTTACAAGCAGCATTTGACACACAGATAATTGTTTTAAAGATTTTCCAAAAATGGAAGTCACATTTTCCCCAACGTCGCTTCAGTTCCACTTGATCTCGACATCCGGAAGCGTAAATTTGCTTTTGTTAAGAGCGGAGTGATGGATGGCCGGACGTGGTTGAGCTCCAGGTTCACAGTTTGTGGCAGAGTTTCTGCTCTCCAGCAGGTGGCGCTCCCTCCATGCAGGCGGAGTCCCGTCCCTCATTGAGTCAGTGCTGCAGCTCCTCGCTGCTCCTCTGCAGAGTTTAAAGTCGACACGTCTGGTATTTGATGTTTAAGGAGGAGGAAGAGGAGGAGGAGGAGGAGGAGGACGAGGAGGAGGAAGCCAGCTCGTAGAAGAGGACGTAGGCGTTGGCGCTGCGGACCTGGCTGGAGGACATGGGGCTCACCCTGCACGCACACACACACACACACACACACAAGATGAAATGACTGTTTCTCTATTTAAATATCAGTTCATCAAATACTATCCAGAGCTGTCAAATCCGAATGTCTTTTATCGATAGTTATTCACTAATCTTATTTGCTGTATCAGTCGACAAAAGTAAATCTACAGATATCAAAATGTTGTCAGTGCATGTACAAATAAATGGCAGACTTTGAACCTTTAACAAAGGAATTTAAGTGATTAGAAACCTGTCTGTTTTAAGCGTGCTTGGAAATGCATGGGAGTTATGTTGTCATGTTTTTTTTCTTTTCTCAACTTTCATAATGTATTAAAGCAATTTAAAAATCTATTGCATGGATTTAATGTGTAGTATTTCAGATTTCATAATTCAGACCTCAAGATATCTGTAAATTAGTCTCACTACTTCCTGTATTTCAGAAAAATGCTGCATTAAAAACTGTTTTTATTGAGTCAAAAAAAAAAAACAATTTGCAGACTTTTTTGTTGTTTTTGGTGAATTGTTCCCTTTTCATCTGGCTATCATTTGACTTTCTTGGAATCCACATTTTATTCCTTTTGAAAAAAGTACTTAAATTAAGTCTTTTGATAATCTTCAGTTCTTTTCAAAACTGTTAAATAATGAATAATTATGATGATCTGTACCCTTTAAATGCCAGTCTGATAAACTCTGCGGGATATTCGGCGTTCGGGTGAAATTTCAGGATGAACCTACACCCGCCTCATTCTGACCAATGCAACTCAAGATGAAGCTCCATTCACAACGCGCAGAGACGACGACGGAGACGCACAGTGCTACCCGGACGGCGTCATTAACGCAGTCATTTCGTCCCTGCGTGAACGACGCCGGCCTCATTTCATCGAGCGTCATCGAGGTCGCGTCATCCGGGAGCGGCTGCCGGAGATGGACGACCTCAAATGGAGCGACCTGTACCAACCCCAGAGGCTCGTAGCTCCGTAACGACCCGACGTTGAGCGGGACGCCGTTCCTCAGCAGACAGCAAATCAGCTTGTGAACAGCAGGAGACGTGTTGAGACATTTCTTTGTTGTGGTTCATAAACCACAGTTTTTGTTTCGATGAATGGTTTGAGAAAAAGAAATCCCCGTGATGAAAGTTAAACTGACACTGGCATGTAAAGTGTTCAAATCCTGTTTGATAGTTTTCGTTAAAACTGAAGATAATTCAATATTTTAATCCAGAATCTAACTAAGTGGATATTTTCTGGGAGGTGTGACTGAAGCTGAATCGATCTGACCCCGTTCCTCTTCTCTTTGGTTTTAGTTTTAGTTGCAGCTGGAGGTGATCTCAGCTGACAGAGGTCGACCCTGATCAGGTCAGCAGTTCATCTCAATCCTAATGTTTGGTTTACAGCCTCATAAAAAATGACACACCCTGAATGACATCAATGAAATCAAGTCATTCTCATTCAAAACCTTCGCAGAAAATTCATCAAAAACTTTTAAATCCTATCTCAAATGTACAGCTTGATGATTCCATCATGTATTTTTAAAAAGGCTTTAGTTTAATATTCGTCTTTGCAGAAACTAGGCAGCAATAAAACAACCGACAGTCTGATAAGGGGTTAATTGCAGGTACGTGCGGGATAAAATAGGACAGGACAGCCTGATAAGGTGATACGTGAGGTAATCCGATGATGTGCGAGCCGATACCTGGAGTCATTGTAGCTGTACCACTCCCCGAGCGCCGGGTTCCTGCAGTACGCCGTGTAATGGCCTCCCAGAGTGTTCCCAGTGTGGTTTGATACGGCGTACAGGTTGTACACGGGACGCTCTGCAACGCACACACACACGACAACACCGTCGTCACCCTGGACTGCTCGGTCAGATCGGGCCGTGTTTTAACACCGACTAAACACTCACCGCCGCTTTCTGAGGAGAACTCCCGCAGGTCCAGGTCTTTCAGAGGGAAGTTTACGTAAGTGGAGAGTTTGTTGGCTCGAACGTTGGAGTCTGAGAAACGCTTCAGATCTGAAGGAGGGCGTGAAGTCAAGGAGGAGAAACGGCTGCCAAGCAGATGGAGTACAGAAAAAGAAAAAAAAACCTTTCTCTGCATGCATGGGCTTTTTCAGGTCCTCAGACCTAAGAGCTGACAGTAATAAGCACAAATATATTGTATCTGTCATCAATTTATAAATGTCAAGCTTAGACATCCACTCTAGCTAAATGATTTTAAATGTGTGTGTTTTTGCAAACACGCAGTCTGAAAAAGTGCAGAAAAATCTCAGTTTTCATTACAAAAAGTGACTTCACTCAAGGTTAGCATTCAGATGCAACAATCTGAGGAAAGGATACGAAGTACGAGAATCTGTGGGAACTTCTGGATGCTGAACCTCTTGGTGCATTTCCTTCTGGCTTTGCATTTGGTGCACGTCTGAAAAAGAGGGGAGTTCCAGCGTGTGAGCAGCTGCTGTGTAATGCACGGCTGCAAACTCTTCTGATTTGTGCGATTTTATTCATCTTTACTTACTGGTCTCTCTTCTCCATCCAGCACATCTTCCTTGGTAAAGAGCCTCAGGCAGTCTTTGAGAGTCACCTCACCCGACTCCTTCTGTGGAGGCACAAAAGACACACCTCAAACACAGTTCCGACGCCATCGAAACGAGCTACTCTTACATGCACACAGGTTTACAATCAGAAACTGCTGCAAGCTTGTACAAGTGTTGAATCTAAACTATTTATACAGTTTCTATTTGCGGGGCTGACTGTGTGTGTGTGTGTGTGTGTGTGTGTGTCTAACCTGTGCAATGGGTATCGAAAGGTCCCAAAATGGATCAAACACGGTGGAGCGAAAGCCGCAAACGGTGCAGGTCAGAGAGCTTTTCAGCTGTCCCACAAATAGATCTGCAAAGCAAAATGGAGGAAGAAGAGGGGAAAAAAAAAAGTCACATTAAACATGCATGTGTGTTTTAAAGGTTCAAGAGACATCCGGGAAAAGTAACTCACCCACTACTTTGCTGTCCTCCCTCTGCAGGTACATGTTCCACATCCGCTTCCCCTTCTCTTCGTCACTGCGAACGAAACCAAGCAAATGAATGACTTCAACTGTCATTACAAAAGCGTTACAAGTCGCCAAACGCGGCGGGTTATGAGTGACCGATTGGTGGCGGGGACGACGGGTGGGTGTCTTACGGGAGGTGGTCGAAGTCCTCGGCCGGCACCTTGCAGCAGACGGTCACTCTGTTCACCTCGTTGTGGAGGCCGTCCAGTAAGAAGCGGAGAAACTCCTGGGCGTCCTGCTGACTGCGGAGCGACCGGGTCGACAGTTAAACCGGGCGCCGTCGCCAATAGCTGAACTCGCACGACTCTCTCACAGAACGGGGGGGAATACTCACTTGCAGCCGGCAAATTTAGGAGCGTATTTCTGGATCTGGGCTCTGAAGTCAGACGGACAGATGGCCTCGGTGTTCAGAGACGTCCACAGGCTTTGAGTCAGCTTCGCAAACTCTGGAGGAAGAAGAGGAAATGAAATGAGAAGAAATGTCTGGCGCTGCAGTGCTGAAATTCAACATTGAACATAAGAACTACAATTTAAATACTTCATTTTCATGTTTTAGCTGTTTTAACTCTTGTCATTTTGACTGTTTTGGCATTTTACTTTTAGCACCTTGTTTTATGTTTTGTCGTGCGACGACATTTTAACGACATTTCAATTAAAATGCACAAACACACATAAAAAGCTGAGGTTTCTGCAGGAAATTGTACATTTTCCTCAAAGGCTACGTTGACAGAGCATTATAAAAGTGAGAGCATGACCTACTTGTGCTCCATAAAATGACTCATCCCTGATAAAGATGCCGGGGGAGCTCAAAGGTGCATCCTACCTTCTGTGAGAGTGGCGTCGGCCCGGCAGCTGTTGCTGAGGTCCGTGCGGTGGACGTTTCTCAGGCAGTAGTCCCTCAGCTCCGAGGTGTTGCTCAGGCATTGTAAGATGGAGTTCATGAAGCACTAACAGAAAGCAAAAAGAAAAACAGGAGGATTACAGAAAAATCCAGACTGAGGGGCGGACGAGTGGCTGTTTGTCAAATAGACACTCACGGTGTTTCCCAGGTTCCTCAAACCCACCAGGCCCTGAGGACTCTTGTTCTGCACAAAGAGAGAGAGAAGATAACTTGAGGATGGAGCGCACAGCAGGAAAAACAGCTAAAAACCATACTTCATCAACATGATCTCATTTTTGCATTCAGGCTCAGCTTATGAACATATTTGGCATTAGATGTAAGCGTGTCGGGTACAAAGTGTGACAAGCAAGGCCCCACATGAAGAAAAAGAGAAAGAACACTGTGAAGTTCATACACTACACTATAAAACACGTTACATCAAAACCAAAGACAGGTCTAACCAGGACATAGCAGAAATGCCTTTGAAAAGACACGAACCACAAGTTCCCCGAACTCAACCACACAGATGAACGCCCTCTTCCTCTGCCGCACGTGTCAACGTGTCGCAGCGAACTCAAATCGCACACGCGTGAATGAACCTGAAAGGAATGAACGCCATTCACTTCCTCCAGAACATGTGACCTTCACATTGGAAGGTATGCGCGGCGGATGCCAGCGCCTCTGTGCATCACCGGCGCCATGACGTGAAGCCGGCATGGGGGGGGAAGCTCTTCTGAGAACGTGCATGACGCAGCTTGTTTGTGTGAACTTTCACGGATCGCCTGCTTCAGTTTTGACCACACACCCTCCGAGCTGGAAACACTGTGTGCAAATATTTTGCAGCCATCAGTGACGAGTCAGAATTCAACTCATTTTCTGATTACTAATGAATCTAATTTTAAACTTTTAGTTTTCATGCAAAATATTTTGGCATTGAGTTTGAATTATTCCATCTCTGCAGCTTCACTTCGTTCTCTTTAGAAACCCGTTTGAAGGATTGAAATACAGACTTTAGTGCTGTGATGGAGAGAATAAGAATACATATGGAGGATGCTGTTAATTTTTCACTTGGTGACATAAACAAGGGGTTTGTATCGTTACTGAGTATCTGTGCTTTCCAGAATGTCACACATCAACTC
The DNA here is from genome assembly GCF_902148845.1 of Salarias fasciatus. Taxonomy (NCBI): domain Eukaryota; kingdom Metazoa; phylum Chordata; class Actinopteri; order Blenniiformes; family Blenniidae; genus Salarias; species Salarias fasciatus. Next base: position 19,669,841 of record NC_043754.1, read on the forward strand.
AAAAAATACAGCATTTCTTGCACAGCTGAAAGACACGTGTCAGCAAGATTTAACTTTATAGAAACCAATTATTAATGAACTGGAGAATACAAGGTTCAACAACATTGTCCTGTTATTGATTCTCAATAAGCCTCGTCCAGCTGCACACATCTAATGAGGAGGAACATCCAGTGTGTGTGTGTGTGTGTGTGTGTGTGTGTGTGTGTGTGTGTGTGTGTGTGTGTGTGTGTGTGTGCTGGCCGTGGTGATGACATATTTACATTGCCAGGCTTGTGACCTGCGGCTTCTGAATGAGTGAACATAGTAACGGTGTAACATGACGACCCGGCGCCGTCACACACCGCCGCCTCTGCTGACGCCCGGTGTGGAGAGAGCAGCGCTGAGGCAGAAACATCCAGAGGGAAGCAGAAATAAGGGTGCTGTTTTACGTCACTGCCCCCGGCCAGCGCAAACACAGAGCCTCCTGGAGCTACGGTTCGAGTCCTGCTGGGAAACCTGGTGAAACAGGCTTGTTGACCTCAATCTGCAACGAGTGTCCGAATAATACACAGAACGCCCTGAAATGATTACGTAAGGCAGGGGGTTTCAAACCGTGACTATAATGACTGTGACACCAATAGGCACCTGATGTAAGACATCTATTAGTGTCAGTTTTGTCAACCTGTGTTGCTATTGGCTGGATTTCTCAGCTTTACTACAGAAAAAGGATAACTTGTTCAACCAGTGAACAAGGAGCAGCATTGGTAAAGAGAGAGCAGGACAGACTGAAGTGAGCTGCAAGTGATGCAAGAAACAAACAAACCGACAGTTTGATCCAGTCTCTTGAAAATAATGAACTAATCGGTGTTTAGCTTCACAGCTACTCGGTTCCTTGCAGAGGAAAGTGCAAAGTGTCAGGGCTGTGGCCGGGGCACATCTTTTGGAGGTTGTAATTTTCCTCTTGTTAGCGCTCCCTGACTTTGGTAATTAGAGGTTTTCACCTTCTCTTTGTCCGAGGATGGTGTTAGTATTAGCTCTGCCCTTGAAGAGCAGGTTAAAACTCTGACCTAAATGAGTCAACTATGTCAGGATTGTCCTGAAAAACCATCGGTGAGTCTTTAGGAGGTTGTAATTATCCACTTGATGGCTTTTCCACGCTGTGGTTGAAGACTTTATCCTCCCCTTGATGTGAACATCAGCTTTGCCACTGAGGAGTGTGCTCAACTCAAACCTCAGAAGCTATGGCTTTAGAGTTCATAGTACTTGATTCATGCACAAACACATCCAGCAGATGAGCCTCCATCAGCCCAGCCTGGACTGCATATGAACATAATATAAAGCGTAGGCATGTGTGATGCTTTGTCTCAATCGTTTCCAAGCCTTAAAATAGCGCTGCACTGACATTACAAGCGCCTAGCAGCACTTTTGGCGTCTCTCCCTCTGTGTGCTCCTCTCCTTCTCTCCGTTATTTGAAGCTGACCATATGGTGCGAGTCCCGCTCCGGCGAGCACTGACCGGCGGGACTCTTCACGCTCAGCGGGCCGCCCCCTGATTCAAAAAGGGCCCCATCCAAAACGACGCAGGAAGGCGTTCAGGTGATCTCGAGCACGCCCTGCGCCGGTTGGCGCCACTCCAAAGTGCCGTCACAGGCGAGGGAACGCGCTGTTCTCGAGCCTCTCCGCACGTCCAGCCGAGGCCGGGCAACATGTGTCTGTGCAAGTGACGCTCTTATCTGCCACGCTCTCGGACAAAGCAGAAACATAAATCTTTGAGTGTGACAGCAGAGCTTGGGATATTCCACACTGGAGTAGAAATGAACTCCAGTGACTCCTGATGTTGGAAGAGACTTGAGAAAAGATGTGAGCGCCTCCACAGACACGCTTTCAGCCCTGTCTGGATGCATCAGTTTAAAAGTATTGAAATTCAAAAACTTCGAATCATTGCGAGAATATCACTAGAGTGCGCTGAATTACAAATAAAAAATGAGACATTCCACTAGCTTTGTGTGCAATGTGACTTTTTTTTTCCAGGCAATTTTTAGAGAAGAAATCTGTTTGTTTAATTCCAAGTTACTTATTAACATCAGCTTAGATTTCTGGGAAAATAAACTGTTTTTCACTTGAGAAGATACTAGTCAGCATTTTATCTTTAATAGACAGAAGCTCGAAAAGCCTCAACCAAAATCCAACCATCCAGTAATAGTGAGAAATCAAATCGTATTTAAAGTGACATTGACTGTAGTCTTACGAGATAATTTCCCACAATCCTTTAACAACAAACTCACTTTTCCAATCAAAATCCAGCAGGTTGTTATGTAATCCGTTCAAAAATCAGCTCCACTGGAAATTCATGGAAGCTGAGAAATGCATCAGTTTGTTTGTGTTTATGATTTTTATTTAAAGTGATGAGGGCTGTTATGTCACTTTCATCAACAAGGACGATGCGAGAGTGAACGGTGTGACCTCCTGCTGACGCCTCAGGTGCGTACCAACGTGTGCGGGCGGCGCGGCGTGGTAACAAAATGTCCCGGAGCGACGATAAGGTGACAGTCAGGCATCAGTCCTTATCAGGAGCTCTCGGTGTTACACAATCAGCGTCACACTCAAATTCTTCCCCCCTCAGATCACTGCAGCCGCTGCTCTTAACCTCCTGACACTGTGTTCCGGAGTGTGTTTACATCCTACTCCATCAGCCTTGGAAACGCTGGTAAAAAAAAAACTAAAGAAAGGTCAGGTTCAGACGCTGCTTTGGCCTCCCATCTGGAAGGATGGTTTGTTTAGGAGAGATTTTACAGTTTACTCTTTTTAAAAGGCTGAACATGATGACACTCCGCTGCAACGTTTGCTCGTCTGACTCATTCAGAAATTCAGCTGACGCGTGTGAATGAGAGGGCGCTCATCGCTTTCAGTCTGACGGCGACATCTGTGCAGAAATACGCCAAACTTTTACAGTCAGCTATATAACCAAAGTCTGAAATGAAACTTATGGGGGCGCTGACTGAACTTCAGTCACAGCCTTGACATTTTTTAGTCTTTCTACACATTACACAAGAGTTATGTAAGTGAGTGAAGTATTTTCAGGAGAACACTTGGGTTTTGATTGACTAAATGAGAGTTAATGTTGAATCAGTTGGTCCCACATGTCACAAGCCAGAGAGAGAAAAGTTCAGTTTTTCCCCCAACTTATTACACATAAACTGACCCCCCTTTTTAAGTGTTTTAGTAATTTCAGCTAACTAATTCACCACATCTCAAATAGGGGAATATTATACAAGAATATGATGATTTTCCTACATTCTTTTCCCACTGTGTGCAATAATTACCACAAATACAGTTCTAAAAAGGCTTGAAATTTTAAGCCTATGACAGTTCAAAATTTTCAATGAAAATCACATTTTTGGAAGGGCACCGGTAAATACGGCTAATTTTACAACTTTTGCATACATTATTTCAAAACGAGACTTCTTCAACATATTACAGCAGTTAAGTTTTACTCTAATTACATTCCAGACACTTCACATCTACATCAGTGGGAATTTTAGAACCTGCAGATTTTTAATTATTTATAAGGCAGATGCGTGTGATTAGATCATAAGGCTTCTTCAAGTTTTTATGTGCTGCGAAACCTTAATCTGTGATAGATGGATAGATAGATAGATAGATAGATAGATAAGAACTTAAACTTCTAGGGAATTTGATTTATTTTATTTATAGGACGGATGCATTTACTTAGTGCGAAATGATGTGACACAATTTAACTAAGCTAGAATTCTGAATTTGTTTTAAATAATGACATAAAAAGCAGTGTTGACTGTTGATTCTTAAAGTGGTAGTTTCCGGTGCAGACGCATTAAGAAGACTTTCCAGTTGATTATGAGTGGACAAAAGTGCAGAGGTGCAGGGGCGCGCGCTCACCTTGGCCTGGTTGATGATCAGACCCATGAACGTGGACATCAGCATGGACCGGGACAGCGTCGGGCTCTTCCGCCGGTGCTCCCCTTTGCCCAGGGAGATAGTGTCCGGCTCTTCGGGCACCGTCAAGGTGTAGGAGTGTCGCAGGGACGGCATGTCGGCAGGCGGACGGCGAAAAAAAAAAAATCCTCTTTAAGGTGAACTGGAGTCAAGTGGCGAACGTAGCGAGTGGGGGGCGCGTGAGGTGTCTGCCGCTGTCGGACGTGTCGCACCTGCGCGCGTGCTGAGGAGTAAACAGTGAAGGCGAGTGTCGGGAGTTTTTTTTTACTGGGTGCTGTGAACGCCTCCTCCCACGGTGCATTTAAGTGCAGTGGGAAACACCAACACTCCACTGAAGACTTGTGCGAGAGTTTTTCCACTGCGCACCGTGAACGCCACCTCCTACCAGCGAGAGATGGTGCGTTTATGTGTAGTAAGAAACATTACAACTCCTCTCTACGGCGAAGAGAAAGCAAGTCTTGCGAGAAAAAAAAGCAACACATCTTAAAATAATCTTAGACTGTTATAAAGTATTTAGTGAAATATAAGGACACTTTATAGATTAAAATGATTGATGATTAAAATAGTTCCACCTTAAATATAAACACAACTCATCTTTAACTCACATTAATTATATCCATTTTTTTTTAAATCGGTTCAGGTCTCAGTGTGGTATCATATGCACTACTATTACTGAAACATAATTCCAGGTATGTACATGAGAAATTACACTTATGGAAAAATCCCAGTCAAGGCCTTCACTCTACCTTTGTTTTGTTGTCAACCTTCTAGGCAGGTTGGATTGACTGCTGGGCTGGTTTTGGCTCGTGTGCCTTAAATTTGACAATCCTGCTTCATAAACTGCACAAAAACACTTCACGGGGCCTTATGCACATGATGAGACATATCAAAAAGCACTGTACTTACTAAAATCATATCTTTCATCATATAGCTGAATAAGTAAGTCAAGAAACTGAATGAAAGTCTCACAGGAGGTTTGTAAAAGATTTGTCTACAAGACATTCAGCAGTGCACCACTTTAGTGTTATACGACGTGCTATTTGCTCTCACTGTTAACTACAAGATTTGTGTTTTGACCTTCAAACTGCAATATAAAAATTCATGAAAGATCAGTAATTGTCCAAATTGTTCATTTTTAAAACATGACCTTATTAATCAATCATTGCTCATGCACCACTCAATATGGGAAATAGCTGCAATTCAGCTTTACAATCTGAAATTTAACTTTGCTCATAATTCATATAGCTAGCTGAACCATTTGAATGACAATGGTGAAAAGTTTAGTTGGTGCAGAATTACCTTTTGTGTAATATTGGACTGAGGAACATTGCCACTGTGAACTGCATGACTTTCAGTCAAAGACTTCAGGTATGACCACATTACCTGAAAGTCAGAGAAGAAAGATTTTACTCAAGTACTTCAGAGCAAACATCAGTTAAACTCCACTCCAACCCGAATCATGTAATATTCTGAAATGAGTCAGTCTGACTAATTTTGGCTTTTGCCATTTTAAAGTTTTTAGAGTCAATACTTTTGTGCAGATTTGAGTGCATGACTTGCAGCTTTATCTCTATCTGAGAGAGTATTACTTTTACTCAGAGGTTTGAATATTTATTGAGGTATCTGCAGTGAAAAAGGAATACTGAAACAGTTCTGAGTGATCTGGCAGGGAATATTTTTACACTACATGGCACCTTTCCAGTCATACACCCACAAAAAAAAAAAAAAGAAAATAAAGAAAAAAGAAAAACTTGCAGAGAGCTCGACAGCGAAGTGTCCACACAAGTCAAAGGTTGGACTTCACTTACTCAGCAAGATCAGAGCTGATAAACCAGAAAAAGCCCAGAAAGCACTTTGGCTGCGGGACCATGTAAGCACGAATGCTGATATGTAGAAACAGCATTAAGTGGGGAGACAGAGATAAACGTGTTTTTGCTTGCTGTTTCATTCTCCTCAGTATTTTACTGATCTTTAACAAGATGTTCAAGTAAAGCTCAGGTTTGCTGCTTAGTATGAAAAACAAACAATTATGCTTGTTCTGCAAGGTTTTTTATCTTTTGTGGACAGACAATTAAAAAAAAAACTCTTTTAAGCTTTTTTCTAATCTAATACTCCAAGTAAAGGGTGTTGCTGACCCAAGATGTGTTTCTCATTTGACACAGAAACAGCTCCGAGGCTGATAAGAGACTTATAGCTGCCTTGTAAACTTTTATAAGGTGGTTAACCTACATGTGATATGGTTTCATCTTGTAGCTATAGCCAGGAGACAATGAGAAGTGCAAAGTCTGCTTTTGGCATCACGTAACAGCATTATCAATTTGATCAAAAGTGATATTGCTGGTCAACCGTTGCATAAGGAGGTAAAAGATAATCATGTCAAAATGGATTTCAACAGTTTTTTTTTTCTTTCAAATTTCATCATTTAAAATTAATGGAGTATGCTCTGTTGTTTATTCTGCGAGAATGAAAATTTGCACTGAACTTTAATTTTGGGTAAATTTACATGCAATTGTCAAAATGATTTAATCCAATCCACAATCACTTACATTGTAATGCAGACTTCTTCTTTCTTTGTTTCCCACCAGGTTATGGAAAACATTAGTGTGCATGAACTGCGTAAGTCGAGGAAACACCTCCAGTAACATGCAGACAAGCCCAACGTGAACAGTGAGTCAGGGAATCCCTCGTCTGTGATCCCTGTAATTAACCGTCAGAAACAAAGAGGACAGCCTGTTCATCTGTTCACATTCCAGTCGTGGTTGAAACAGGCGCAGTGCTTCTGAGGTGGCGCCCCGGGGAGGGGGCACACACCCTCTGACTTCAGGCCACCCCTGATGCCATACATTGTAGTTGAATTATGTAATGTTGAAATTTCTCCTTAAAATCATTGAAGCAGGTTGAGTGGACTTTCCTAAAATGGAAGAGGGTCCTGAAACGTGGATTTTTCTGGATTCTGGACCATTTTGAGGGTTTTTATTCCAAAAAATGTCAGACATAAACCTAATCCAATCAATTTGATTGCTTTGTAATGCTGCTTTCTTTGAAAAATAACATGCATGAATGTATTGTGACACAAAACAAAATAGAAACAAAACTCAAACATAAATGTACTTTAAACACAAAGTGTGGGATTAGATGTACAGATGGAAACTGGAAGAAATCAGACACAGTGTTGTTGAATAGATTCCTGATTACACCAAGCACCAAATGTTTAAGAGAATAATATAAAAACAGGACACATCTAATAATTTAAATGCTGACAGCACAAAATGATGAATGAAGGGCGTTCACATAACTAAGAAAAGCATGACCAGTAGTAAATATATAAATAACTGAATAAATGAATGAATTAATAAATAAAAACACTACCTGAACAATCAAAAAGTCACCATTTTTCACAAACTCACCATCACAGCATGGAGTTGGTGATTCCTAATAATTACGTTTGTGTTCCCCCAGCACTCTAAAAAGTAACTCAGAGGAGCTTCTAACACCACTTGATTTAATTCATGGATCCAAGTAAAAAATTGTAATTGTTGATTTTGATAAACTTTCTAAGTTCCAAACCTATTTTTTTCAAGTTATGAAAAAGTTGGTATGTTCTTAATTACATCAACTTAATTTTGCTTGCAGTTTGAACTCAAAATTCATTGTTGATGGGTTTAAAACAAAATTCAAGTTGTTATAACTTAACAAACTTGGCATGATAATTTGATTTTGTCAACGTTGACTTCACAATTTTAAGTTCCCTCTCGCCACACAACATGCCTGGACAAGTTGGACAGTGGGTTAGCAGGATGGAAAACCTTGATACAAGCAACATTTCATGGTGACTAAAATTCATTTTTAGTAGGGTAAGTTGAGTTATCAACTTAAAAATCTTGCATATATTAAGTAAGCGGTACTTAAAATGATCTTTGCCTGATGACAAAAAATGAATTCACTCAAAGTAATATAGTTTGTTGGTTCAATGTAATTTCTGCAGTTGCCATAACTTAAAAAGACTAATGCAAACTGTTGCGTTGATTTTTTTTTTGTTGAGTCTAGACATTTGTTTTTAGAGTGAGCAGTCCAATTAGGATCACCTTTTTTTTTTTAAATCAATAATTTCAGTTGTTCTCATATTTGCATACTATGAAAGTCCAGCTCATTGGCTGGATTTGGCTTTCTGGTGGCCAGTTTTGGTGCACGAGATGTATGTTTGACTACTTTAATTCATAATGAAAGACATCGCTGATGGCCATCTTTCTTTCTTTCTTTTTTTTTTTTTAAGCTTTGCTCCCCTGTTATGTTTTGGTGGCCAACATAATTTGAATTAGGCTCCGTTTACAAAACACTTCATGTGAGAATAAATCTTTTTTTGCTTTTCCTTTTTAGAAAAGTTTTGAGTTCACATTTCGGAAACGCTGTCGGTTTACATGGAAACGGCAGAAACGCTGAGTCGGCGCTGTTGGTTGATTTTTGTAATGAAAAGACACACATGTGCAGAGAACAATACGTTACCAACATGACCAATGGTGATTGCGCGGACATTCGTAAGTACAGAAGATGAAGTTGAATTTCTTTTGCCTTTGACTCACAGCTTCCAGCAGCCACAAGAAAATTCTGTTTACTGCAATTAATTTAAAGAGTTAAATGTGAATAAACACAAATGAGAGTATAATGCATAATACTGAAAACCTTCTCAGAGCAGGATCTAAAGAAAAAACTTTCTTCATCTGAAGTTTGGAGGACTGATCATGCTATCGCTGAGTGGACTGTCCATTCAGGATCGATTTACATACAAAATGAAGAAAAGAACATACACACATGCATTTGGTAGTCAACTCCCACTATTAAGGAAAAAAAAAAAAAAAATCCCAGGATCCGCCCCTGGTTGAAACTCGGGTCAGGACTGACTAGTTTGATTTGGGAGAGTCGACATATTTGGATTAAAGGATGAGAAGTCAGTCTCATCGTGACCAATGCATCAAAATATAAGTGATATAATGCGTAAATAGAAAAGAATTACTTACATAACTTTTCAGCATGACTGTTCCTCAATGGCTTCTTATGCATATTACAATTATTTTTAAAGTGCATTTTTTTTATTGTGCATATTTGTTTAAAGTTCTAATTCAAAATGTTTTAGAAACTGACATAGCTTGACTGTTAATCATTTATTCACTCAAACACCCTTTATCTTATCTGATGTTCTCTCCATTTTATTGTTTTGACCTCCTAACTCATTGTCATTAGCATATTTCACTTGATTTTTATCATGATGCTTCGGTTTTATCTGATTTTTATGGTCAGTCTGACCTTTTCCATGCCATTTCAGGCTGCTGTTAGATTTTTTTCAATGTTGTGTCATTTTATGATTTTATCTCTTCAAACTGCTGGTTTACTTAAAAAGCCTTTCCCCCCCATGGTTGTCGATTTTTAATTTGCATGAATATATCCTTTCTTGTTTTGTCTTATCATCATTTTATCAAAACTAGAATATAAAAAAAGGTTTGATCAGTTTATTGATAGATCAGTCCAGCTGGGTCCGGCTGGGCCGTAAACATGAAGGAATTCGAAGCTCTCCACCCTGTCTCCCTCCGCCTTGCATGCTAATGTTAATAATCACCTCTGTTGTGTTGTGTAACCACACAGAGTCCATGCAGGCCATTAAAAACTATCTCACAGACATACAGGCGTGAAGTCGTGCCATGCCAACAGCAAACTGTAGGAACATGGCGATCTGCTTAATTACTGTACTTTTTGAACTGACAGTGTTCATTAAAATGAACTAAAATCTCTATTTTTTAACATCAGGTATGTTTTGAGTATTGGAATTAAAAAGGATCATAAAGAAGAAAGCAATCGCTTGTAAAGCTGTTAAATGATCCATAAGGTGACTTTTTGTGTTTTTGACTGTAGGACCTCTCCCAAGTGTGTTGAGCTAATTTGCCTTTTTGGTTTCTTTTTTTCCATTGCACAAAATATCTACGAAGAAGTACAATTAAAACAATTGAAACCGTGAACACACCCTCCAGTGCGAGCGTCCACTCCCGGGCGGGGCGGGAACACCGATGTGACTGAGGAAATATTTTGAGGCCGACTCACGCTCGAGTTGCCAGGGCTTTTCTCTAAACTTTACACTGAGTCAGTCAGTGAATCATCAGCATTTCAATACCAGAATACCAGCACCACCACAGAAGACGCAATAGCTGCATGGAAAAAAGAAGCTCCACTGCACATTCAGCTTTGTTTAAAACAGACATCAGCATCAGTGCTGTTAGGACAATGGGGTATGTTTGGACAATATGTTCATAATGTGTTGTTTTGAGAGGGAATAAGGAAGCCATACTTAACAAACGTTAGGTTTGTGTGGTTTTTTTCATTGTATTCTGCTGAGACTAAACTATAGCATTTGTGTCGATGCACAGTTCAAACTAAAAGGGAGTCAAATAATGTAAATGTAGAATAATAATAATCTGTAAATACTGCCAAAAAACAAATTTTCACTTCAGTTTAGTGCCATCTTGAAATCATTCATTTATAATGCAGAGAAAAGGTGCATTGAGAAACTGAAGCCAGTTTTTTTCTCTTCAGAGTAAATAAAAAACTCTGAAATAACGGCGCCCTAGTGGTCAAATTAAGAACTACAGCTACCTCAATGATCTTGTGTGGGACAGTTTTAGCACCTGGACCACATGTTTGACACCTTTTATCCAAACAATAAGCATCTCTCTACCATTCGTTATTGTTTTTAATCCAATGTATGTGCCAGTGTAGAGAGAAAGTGGATTTAATGTCGGTAGGACGAAGAAGAAACAAGTGTTTGATGCATTTATCTCACAAACTCTTAAACTTCATCCCACTTTGATTGTCTTCTGAATTTATTATTCAGATTCACAATGAGAATAAAAAAAACACAATAAAAAAAGGACATTTTACAGGCTGAAGACATTTTTTTCAGAAAATGATCATGATTTGTTTGGAGGACTTTTGCGTCTGTTTGACTCTGTTCTCACGACAAAGTGACATTCAGTCATTTTCTGCAGACTTATTCAGCAGCGTTACTGCTTCTTACCTGAACTTCAGTCTAGTGTCACATAGACATCAAAAAACACGTCTGATCCGGTTTCCTCCCACAGTTTGAAAAACATGCATTTCAGGTCAGTTGGCAAATCTAAAATTGCAGGTGACCATGTGTCCTGTGACGGACCATCGACCATGAATGCTGTTGATTTTTTTTTTTTTATTCCTGCAGACCAAGTTTTCATCTATTTCACATCTTCTTAAAAATGACCTACACTGACTGCATCTCTTTAGATTGATTTACTGCAGACTTCCTCTGTACCTCAAGCAAAATCACTTCTTTCCCAAAATTCAGTATAATTTATAAACATGTTGTGACTGGAAAAAAAATTGAATAATTTATCTTCTGAGGACTTTAATTTTTGTATCTATGGTAAAAGAGTCAACCTCATTTCATTTCCTGCAGATCAACCCCGCCTAAACCTGAACCGAAAACCAAACATTAACCTACATCTGTCTTGACCCACATATGTTCCTTTTTTTCTCACACAGTCACTTTAAATCCCTGCAAGGATGTGTCCAGTCCTCTGAACAAACAGAGGTGCCCACAACACACACACACACACACACACACACACACACACACATATACACACCCATAAACGCACACACACCTAGCAACTTATATAACCACAGAAACACAGCCGGATAAACACAGCCTTGTTTCTGCAGAGTGTCTCCTCCACCAACAGGTCCATTTCAATTACATTTAAACACAGAACTCTGCTTGCCGCGGCCAAATGGCTTCGCTCTGCTTTCAAGCACGTCCTCTGCAAGAAAAACCTGCCGCACACAATTCCACACAGATCTGGAAGCTTTTAACCTTTATCAGCGAAGGTCTGCTCTGAGTGTTTACTGATCAAAATGCCCTCTGCAGGGAGACAGAGGACGCTTTTTAATCAGCTGTAAACTGTTGTCTTCACTTCTGCTCAGATATGAGTCCAACTTTGTGGAGAATTGCTGCTTTATTTTTATTTTATTTTTTTTTGCTCCTTTTCTTTTTGCAGCTGCATCTTCTGCTTGTGACACATCGTCACCTTGACCGTGCCTTTTGCTTCACTCAGACTGTTATGTCACACTGATAACAGCAGAGCATGAAAACCTTTGGCCGACCATCAGGTTTTGTGGCCGGCGTTATTGCATCCAAAACTTTACCAAAAACAAACAAAAACATACTTCTGACTTGATTAAATCATCACATTTAAATTCCATGAAGACGATCTCTTGTTGGAAGGTTTTTTTTTTTCTTTGAATCTGACCTCTAGGAACACACTTTACAACTGAAGCAAATCGCCATTATCTATTCTCCTTTTACCTTTAATCTTGTGGCCTTTATGTTTAGTAAATCATTCACACAAGTCGTAAAGTTCAGCTGATTCAGGAGCATGCCTGTGTTGAGACTTGAATCAAAAACCAAAAACTTGCTCACCTGAAATGATCACAAATGTCATTCCTTTCTCTTTTACTGCAAAAACCGGTGGACAAAATCAAAATTCTCTTACATATTCAGCAAAATCACGTGCACACGTCGGTGATAACACTGAAGTAGTTTTCATTTTTCTACTTTTCTGACATATGCTATACCTGGAAACATAATTAAATACGGTTAATATGAACACAAAGTAGATAAATCGATCAAACTGAAGCTCACATGAACAGATTCAGGTTGTAGCTGTTTTAAGAGTCTGCAGCAGAATATCAAAGTGAGTTTGCAAAACATACAAAGACATAAATTGATATAATGTTTTAGCAATTTCAGCCATTGTAGCTGTTTCAGCCAAATTAGCTATTTTTGTGCAGGAGCTCAAGAAAGTTACAATCAAGGGCCTCAAGCAGATTGACAGCACTGCCCTGCCTGGAAAGCTGAAGCTCTGGTGCTTCCAATACAGCTTATTGCCTCGACTTTTGTGGCCAATTGCCATTTATGAAGTGAGTCTTTCGCAGGACAAATGGCTTGAAATACTGGTGAACACTGGAGGAAGTGGCTTGGGCTGCCGAGGTGCCTGAGTAGCATTGGGCTGTATGGGAGGGGAGCCCTGGCATTGGCCATTTCCAGTGTGGTCGAAGAATGCAAGAGTCCGAAAACAAGACAGGAAATGACACTTACAGAATCTCGGGACCTTGTGGTAAGGGGAGATGCACCAACTCTGGCCACAGGGAGAAAATGGACTCCAGCTCCTGCAGTGGCTGATGCAAAATCCGCCCTCCGGCATCAAGACATTGTGCGCCACATTAAACAAGGCAGAGGGGGCTTTGGTCCGGGAGGATCAAGAACAACATGGCAAGAGGCTAACCCTGCAGAACGCCGACTCCTGAGGTGTGCAAGCAAGAGGAAGTGAGTAGGTGTGTCAGAGCCAATTCCCAGGGCCAGCAAGGCCGCTGGACAAGATGGGATGATGTCAAGAGGAAAAAGATGACCTGGACTGAGCTGTGAGGATTGGAGTCAAATGTGTTGAGCTTTATCAGAGCAACATATGCCCTCTGTGCTCACTACCGGCTTCAGTCAAGCACATCTTGGTAGAGTGCAAGACCAGTCTGACTCAGGGCAGGTATACAAGGTGGCATGACCAAGATTTGAGGTGCTTGCAGTGGAGCTAGAAGCCAAGAGAGTTGCCATCAACACCATGCCTCTCCACCCCCAGGACCAGTGCAAGCAAACTGTGTTGTTTGTATGGGAGGGAGCGAAACACACACAAAACTCTTGCCCTTCTGAGTTCAGACAACTACAGGGAGCCAAAGACTGGGCTGACTTGGACCACCGTCTCATATTTCCATCTGAGATTGCAGCAACCAACCTACGACCAGATTTGGTCTCCTGGTCCAAATCCCGGAAGCGCGCCTTTCTCATAGAGCTCACTGTCCCCTGGGAGGATGCCATGGGGGAGGGCTTTGAATGGAAAAAGCTTTGTTATGCTGACCTAGTGGCTGAAGCTGCAGCAAGAGGTTGGAAGGAGGTGCAGCCAGTCGAAGTGGGCTGCAGAGGCTTCGTAGACCACTCCATCATAAAACTCCTCAAAGACTTTGGTATTAGTGAGGCAATACAGAGGAAAACCATCAAAACCCTGGCCAATACAGCAGAAAGAAGCAGTCACTGGCTGTGGATGAAGAGGAAGGATCCTGTCTGGGCCCCAAGGTGACAGAAGGAGGAACCAACCTGTCGACACACAGCCAGGTCTGATCAGCCTGTGGTTGGACTTCCTCAGTGTTGTGATGAATGGCCGAAACACACAATGAAGTTGAGGTACACAACTGAAGCTGTGCCAAGGGTTGTTCTCAGTCTGTTACCATGATCAAAAGCAGTCTCTGGCAAGAAGTGGGCTGAAACTTAGGGATTGTAAGATCAAATCCTGTTCACAAATCTTTGCTAGTAAAATATAATAGATAACTTTCATTAAAACCTCACTGGAGTGTGGCAGTGTAATATTTTTTTAAATATGTGTGACTAATTAATGACCATTTCCTAAATCATGAAACACCATGTCTCTTTCCACTAATTTGCCTTCCACCCACACGTTCATTAAACATGCAGCTATAATCAAATGTCCCTGACAGCAACAAAAGCATGACGGCACCAAACAGACCAGCAAACAAAAGATGAAGCAATTCACTTCAAAGGATTTTGCAACCCGAAAGCCAGAAGGTTCGAGTCACGCTGTTTTAAGACAGGAGAGGCAACAAGTGAAGATCTTCTAGAAGTACAAACATTTCATCAAGGTTTTAGTTGTTTTCCTCCTCTGGCGCCCCCTCAAGGACATCCTGGAACTGCAGTTCGGAAAACATGTTAAACATACCTCTAAGATGTAATCACACTAATAATAAATTTTTAAACTGGCTTTGTGGACTTGGCTGAATAAACCCAACGCAGCGGATTTAGAGAACTGGTTCATTTTTATTGATGGAAAGGTGGTGCTGCTCTCAACGAATAAAACCTGGTCTGAGCATGTTTACAACATTGCAATTAAGATACTGATCATTGTTATTACTTAAAAAAAGTCATTACATTAACCACCAAACTGACAATGACTGTACATTTGTACACAGAAGGTAGAAAAGAACAGACCTATAAAAAAAAAAATAATGATAAAAAACTATTTACTGGAAAACTAAAACAAATTTCTGTCGACTTCAGTGAAAACTGGGGACATTTTGGAAATGTTAAGGTGCCAAAACTGTAATGAAATGATTGAACCACAAGATAACCAAACACTGCATCTTTATATCTTCATGCAACAACTGAAAAAACAAACTTTGACACTGCTAGCGGAGCATCTTACAGTCACAGCAACACATGTCGTGCACTAATGTGAGATACCTAGAAACCTTTTACGAGTTGCTCTCCTGACACATAAATACTTCACTCTCCCTCTGTTTGCACAAGGAAACCTGCGGAGACGTTTCCTTGTGTTTTTGCTGATGTGGATTTAATGACTTTCAGAAGACAAACACTGTAACTGCAGCGGCTCGCCTCCAGGTCAGAGGCAGAGCAGATAGATGGAGCTCTGTGTGTGGTTAAAGGTAGCCAGTAGATGGGCTGTGCAACAGGCAGAGACGTGGATCGCAGCGGAGTGTAAATACGCCGGGTTTTATCATGAAAAGCGGTTATCAGTCTGTTATCGGCCTGTAGGAAATAGCACATGATTTGTAACAGAGTGAGATCGGGTGGAAGCTTAGCTTGTCATAAAATATCAGAGAGAAAAAAACACATGCTAACGGGGATTTCTGTGAAAAGAGATCAGCGTAACTCCGTTCTGCTTAAAGAAACAATAATTCCAGTGAAGAAAGAGCATGCAGGGAAAAGGTATTCCCCCGACCCTCAAATTTTCCCTGCTGCTGCGCTGCAAGCTCTCTAACGCCCCCTGGGGGAGAGTTCAGTCAAGAATCAGATTTCAGTATCAGGTCCACATATCTGAAGATCAGAAATTGTATAATAATCAGCTGACAACAGCTTGTTCTTCAAAAAAAAAAAAAAAAACAAAGAAGAAGAAAAATGCTGCTGTCTGATTCTTACTTTTCTCTACTCATCAAAATCAATTGTTGGTTTTATATTTGATTTAGTGGGAAATATTTAGAATAAAAATACACAAAATACTTGATTTGATTGCATAATGTAAGCACATTGCTTTCATTTTATTATTTTTTTGTTTAAATAGCTAACATAAGAAACTCAGTATTCCTGAAATATTTTTCATATATCTGTGAGACGCTCAGTGTCACGTCCATAGGGAGGTGTAATTAGAATAAAACAGCACAATCATTTAGGAAAGTTGAGTGTGTTAGATTATTTCCTTGTTGTAACCATGCCTCATAGGAATACATCTAACAAAACTGGAAATCCATCTTAATCCCCTCTTTTTCTGTACATTTGTAGGATGATGTATTTGGAAGATGAGCATCGGAAACTGAGAATAAACCAATTTACCAATATCAAACATGCTACCAATGAAACAAAAGCAGGATTTCTAATGATATAAAAATAGAAATAATCGATTAAACCCACATTTTCTAACTTTTTGTGTCACACAATGAGCTGCATGGTAATATTTTTATCTTTGGCGCCATCTGGTGGTAAATTACATTCATTTCTACATTGAAGAGGTCCAGGTTCTGCTAAATAATGCCAGAAAAGACAGGATAAAGCAGAGATGTTGAGGGTTTACATGACAGAAAACACATGAAGGCGGACGTGCATGGCGGAGGAAGAGCAGTTACGGCTGGATGAGCGTTTGCATGTTTTTAAAACCGACTCACCCTCAGTTACTTCTGCACTCAAACGTTTGGTCAAGTGGATTTTCTGACTGGAACACAGCTGATCTACAGGCTACTGAATTTACTTTGTGCAACTTCAAGTCTTTTTGTGTTTGGTCTTTGTGGCGTCCATCATGTTTGGATTAGACGGAGACCGCAGCGTTCAGCAGGAGGAGGAGGAGGAGGAGGAGGAGGAGAGGAAGAGCAGGTTTGAGGACGCAGCTCGAGCTCACAGCTGGAAAACAAAAGAGAAAACCGGAAGTGATCATCTGCTGCCATCACTGTGAGGAGAATGAGGCGAAAGCGATTCTTACTCCTGCAGGTCTTCCCGTCTCGCTGCAGCATCCCCGTCACGCAGCTGCAGACGGGACCGGTTCCCTTACTGCTGCAGATCTGATCACAGCCTCCGTTATCCTCCTCACACCAGTCCGACTCTGAGGACAGAGCACACGTAAAACACAACACAGAGCTGCGGGAAAATGCTAAAAATCCATCCATTACTTACAGAGGTTGATACAAGCTCTTCACTGGACGATTAAAGTATAAGAGAAGTTTCCCATCAGCCTCACCTCTCCTTCTGATGGGGCCCACAGACAGGATGTGCTCTTTGTGGCCTCCGTCCTCTGAGTACATCCTCCTCTTGTGTGGACAGTTCTGTGTGGAACACAGTAACACACACACTCGTATTAATGCACAGGTACACGGCAGCATCGGAGCTTCTCACCGAAGCATCTTCTCACCACTTTGCAGGCGTTTGTTTCCGAGTCGCACAGAGAGACGTCGCAGTGCAGGTGAACCTCGTCGTAATCCCCGATGAACTTGAAGACGGTCACGTGGAAGCGGCAGGTCAGCGACACGCCGTTCTCCGCCATGCCGATCGTGTTGTCCTTGATGTTTGGGCACCTGAAGAGAGGAAAAGGTTGAAAGAATAAACCGGGTCAATGGATTCTCTTCAAGAAGATGCAAGATGTGCTCACCCCCTCTCTATGATGATGTAGCGCAGCCGGTCACTGCTGTAGCGGGACGGCGTCGCCCAGCACATGTTCACGATGAGGATGAGCTGATTGACGTCGGCCCCCTCCACAAAGACCCCCACATAGAGGATGTCCCGGGTGCTGAGCACCACCTCGCCCTCCCTGTACGGGTGGCGGTACGAGGAGTTCTTGTACAGGGCCATCTTGGTGATGAAGTTCCCCTCCTGCGTCGGTAAGGTGAGGTTGATCACACTGAATGAGAGAAGATTAAAAAAACAAGCATGTCAAGTGGAAATGGTTGAAAGCAACTAAAGATTAACAAAGAAAATAGGAATATCTGAACCACAAAAAAGTTCTGCAAAAGATACTTTTACTTCTTCTTTTACTTCACTTCTTTTTAAAAGATATTCCTTCATTTTTTGTTAATTGTTTTGTTTTTTTCTTTTTGACCAACTGAAGTCCTGGTATCTCCCACTAGAGGGCGACCAAGGCTTATAACACATTTAACTGTTTCAAACCTGAAAAAATCAACAACTTTGCATGAAAAGTTGTAAAGTAATGAGTTTTTCACACATTTAGAAATCTTCTCATGGCCAATTGAGGAATGGAAGAGACACACAGACACACGTCTGTATGGGAATTGTAAATGGAATGGTATACAGCATTTGAAATATGTGTGAAAGGAACAAGAATTGGGTCAAGATTCAGTCTTAATAAAAAGCTGACCTGAGCATGGGTTTGAGGACGGTCTCCAGTGAGATCTTCAGGTCCAGTTCGTAGGCGCAGGAGAACTCCACGTTGATGGTTTTGTCTCTGGTGATGACGTTCCCGGTGTTGTTGACGCTCTCGATCCACACCGTGTTCTTATACATGATGTGTGTGCCGTTGGACTGTGAGAGAGATGTTCACCGAAGAGTCGGCGAGTTTGTTATTCAACGTTAAAGCTGCAGAGCTGCTGTCTCTCACTGTCCAGCAGCACTTTTAGAATGAACTAAAGCTGCAGTTCTGTTGCTGTTTCAGGGCACTTATTATTTTTAGCATATAGACCTTTATCTGTGATGCAGAAGCAACTCTAACCCAAGTAACTTATTAATTATCAATACATGTTGAGAAGCTACAAGAAGATCAATGCAGACCAGCACAATGGAGCCGCAGTGTCCTTTAGTGTTGTTGATGTGGAAGGAGATGAAGTCCTCGCCCTCGATGCCGGAGCAGCGCTCGTCGTTGATCCTGACGTCTTCCCGCTCGAAGCCCAGCTGGAACAGCTTGCACTTGGAGATGGAGACCTCCATCTGAGCGTGCTTGCAGGTCACCTCCGCCTGGATGATATCGTCTTCGCCTTCACAGCCACAAAATAAGGTAGATGAAGATCCAGGAAGTTTGCTTATGTTTATTGATTTAGAATGTCTAAAAACACAGGTACGAAAAGATTAGAAGACATGGATTTGTCTGTGTGACTGAAGTAAAGAATTACGGTTCTAATTAAAATGCATTCAACTGAGAGTTAAAGAGAATATTCCCTCTCTATGCCCTGCTTTGCTGGGTTCAGATTTGCGGCTGTAACACTTAATTCAACTATCTCAAGTTTAAACTGTTAAAACTAATTTCATTCAGTTAATATTTAAAGTTCACTGTCCGGTAGAGAACCACACCAGTGAAGGATGACTTCTGCTGCGCACATTACAACTGAATTAAGGTGAGAAATTCTGAACCAATGAAAACTTTGTTCCTCTATTTTCAGCGCATGTAACGTTCAGGGTGAAGAACAGGATCACATAAAAGAGTTGAAGCTGGAGGAACCGCTCACCCCCGGTGTTGCTGGGTAACTCGGGGCAGCCGCACAGGTCACCGCCGTTCTCCAGCTCGCAGGTGAAGTTTGTGCAGATCTCTCCTGCACAGGGGTCGTAGATCCATTCTGCTAAAGACAGGTCCACACACAATGTTAGCTGTCACGCACACAGAGACTGCTCTTATTACCGCTCCCTGCATTTTGACCAACAGATGGACATTTCAGAGTGCTATCATAAAGGGTTCAAGTGAATGTGGGGAGCAGTGCTGAGAAGCCTAGCCATGTGTGTTTTAGGGTTCTGGAGTCTTACGGCGCCCTTACAGCAGTTCTCCTGCGTGATCCACTTGGTGGTGAGGGTGCCCAGCGACCGGCAGGCCTCGGCGTAGGCTGCCAGCGAGCCGCAGACCTGAGCCTTGCGGTGGTTGTAGCAGCCGTCCAGGTAGCAGGACTGGTAGAAGGGCCGCGGGTCCAGCAGGCCGTGGCAGGGCTGGAAGAAGCCCTTCAGCTGGGTCAGCTTCTGACAGGCGTCCTCGCCCTGCAGGGCCAGGACGGCCGTGTTGTCGCAGGACTGGGCCAGAGCCACGTACTGCATCTCATCACAACTAGAGGAGAAAGACCCACATGAAAACCTTGTTAATACATTTTTTTTTTAAATACTTGATTCTGAATATTCAATTTCCTGCAAGGGTCACAGAAAAAACATGGTTGATATAAAAAATGCAAATTGCAAGTTTCAGATTGTTGGGGGTGATTTCCAAAAGGTTTCCTTTCCTATTTTCCACATGATCCTCACCTACCTGTTCTGCATACCGTTGGTCTTCCAGCTCTGGGCCAGCTCCAGAGCGCTGACGGCCGGCTTGCCCCTGGAGGTGATGTAGTCATCACTGGGGTCGCCGTTGAAGTTCCCGCAGAGGCCACACACCTTGTTCTGCAGCCGCTGGCCCATCGTGATGCTGAGGGTGTTGAAGCGGTTGTAGCGGACCTGGATGTCCTGGGGCGTGTCGATGACAATAAACCCTTCGGATGTGGACAGGCGGGTCATCAGTCCTGTTACAAACGGCACTGAGACGGGCGTACCGTTGACCTGAGGAGAAAACTACTTTTTTAAAATCCAAATCCAAATCAAACACTGCTTATATGTTTTGTAAAAGGTCCCATATGTAGCTGGTTTTAAAATTGTTTTACATTCCTCAAAAGAAATTTGTTCTGCTACCCTGCATCCAAATCTGAAATAAAATTAAAACTTCACACCAACAGATCATTGTGAAATACATGATGCCCACAAACAACAAATAATTCTATTTTTGACAAGTGATATTTTTTAGTACACTTTTTACTTCACTTCTGTGAGATGGTTGCATGTTCCGCCTGCGCATGTGCAGATTTCCTCACGGTATTCCAACTTCTTTACACAATTTATTCTATCACTGCAAAATTCAACTTTCAGATTATATTGTTGAATTGACTTCTTTATGTTAACCTGCATAATTGTTTTATTTGCTTCATGCTTCATTTTACTTCACTCATTCACTTCATCTAGCACACACTTTGATCTTTTTAGAAACTTCAGCAGGAAGGAAAAAATAGATAACATAGAGAAAAGACACTGCATTTTCTGGACAGTAAGTCACACTTTTTTTTAAAGATTTTTGGCTGGTCATGTAGTTTAAAATTAGATGATGTTCTTCGGGCTATTGTATTGTCTTTCCAGATCACTGGCAAGCGGAAAAACTCGGTGGACTTTTGCTGAAGGAGATCAAACCCATTCTTCTAAAATGTGTCTTATGTAAACAAATTAATTTGAAGGAAAAAAATTGTTTTCATGTGTTCTTTATTACTATATATACAAATTATTTAAAAAAATAAAAATCCAATTTGTACACCAGTGAAACCTTTCTGGTTTTTTTTTTTTTTTTTTTTTGGGTCTATGCTCCTTTTTGTCCAGAAAATACTGTAATTATGTTAAATTCCTCATGAATTATATTTCATAAAATTGTGAAAATTAGATTTGCTGTATGATCCTGAAATCTTGGGTATGAAGTACTTGCAAACACAAATCACTAATCCAGAGTGAAACATCTTCAAAGCTGTAATGTCTGAAAGATCAGACATTTTTCTGGATTCACTCCATCCAGATGAAAGGTGGTTACACCAAAACGTTGCTAAAACATTTTTTCTTCATGCTCTTTTGGCTGACAAAGGAAGGTCTGATTGAGCTGAAACATTTGACCTCCTCAAGTAGAAATGAAAATTAGGGTGTCATCTGCATAAAGCAATTACATATTATCGTGGACTGGAGGCATTGACACAAGAGGGGGAATAAAACATCACAGAAAAGAAGGACTTTCAGATAAGTCTGTGTGCTGTAATACTCTGACGATCATGACCAAAACTACATCAGTGCATTATGACATATAGTATTTCAGGCAGGTTGTGGTCAATAGGTCACTCACATGAACCAGATTAAAGACTTCAGATTAAGGAAAATAGCCCATTTTCTTTGGAATGACTTGACTAAATGCCAAAAACCTGGAGGAGCCCTAACAGGCTATTAGCGGCAATGCAACTGGCAAACTGACCTGCTCAGGTTTTGCCAGGTACTTTAGAAAGAGGGATTTGAATGAAATTGGCTTGTCTGGTTAGATAAAGGTTTCTTTGACCACAGACGGTTGCCCACAGAGGGTGCTTTGATAAGATCAGCAAGAAAACCTCCAATTAGGTGCAACTGCAAACTTTTGGTCCTCTGACAAGAAAATAAAAATACTTCAGTAGTATGTTGAATATTTTTTCTGCATAAACAAAACAATCAGACTAAATTTTTTTTCGATATTTACTGCAGGACTAACTTTTTTCACATATCACACTTCTCTCACCTTGACAGTGCTGCCAGATATGAGTATATTCTCCTCGTTTATGTAGAGGTAGACGTGAGAGATGGTGGTGAGGTTGGGCGTGCTCCACTTGTCGAAGTTGGCAATGAGCTGGAAGGAGAGGTCGGGCAGCTTGTGACAGTTTGTGGATAAGACGAAGGAGCAGGAGGCCGGCAGCCGCAGCGAGGCCCCGTCAAACGTCCTGAAGACGCCTCCGCCCGAGGCCACGCAGTGCTGGGAGCGCCGCGCAAAGCAGCCGCGCACGCCGTGTCGAAGCGTGCACTCTTCCTCCGCCTTGCAGCGCCTCGGGTCGCACTGGACCAGGTTTCGACCGATGCACTGGCATCGTTTGGTGCAGTCACTGTTCCAGAACAGCTGCTTGGGCTGAAAATGGAAAAAGATTTGGATCACCAGCTAACAAATCTAGCTCAGAGATGGATTTTTTTTTTTTTTTTTTTTTAACAACTAATCCTAAATCCAAACTTTCCCAAACAGTCTTCAATCAACAGGATTTCATTTCAGTGGCTTGTTTCTCTATTTTGAAAGCTTTTTATGACAGATACACCTGACATTTTTGGTACAAAGGTTCATAGTTTTGATGAATTGGTTTACTTTCTAAAATAATATATGCACATGTTGCTTTCTTGTGTAATTCACGGGGGTTTGTCGTGTTCTTTGTGGTGCACAACATGCAGTATTTTGGTTTCTTCCTTGTAGGAGTTTTTGAATTAGGGTTTCATGAATCATAAATAAGTACCAACATCAAATACTCAATACATGCAAAACTGAATATAAGACTGACCTCGTAGTACTTGCCATCAGTGTAGCAGCCACAGTTTTGAGGCAGGATGCAGCTCTTTCCATTGAGCACATAGCCCTGGTCGCACTGGCAGCCCTCCACACAGTCCTGGCTGCAGTCCCTCTGGCCGCGGGCGGGGGCGCACTGAGGCGGGCAGACCGACATGCAACTGGAGTAATGGCTGTTAGGTGGACAGCTCTGGACTGGGAGGCAGGCAGGTTGGTAAAGATGTTAGCTAACAATAGCTGCACTGTGGTACAAAAAAAAACTAAGCAAGTAAGTAAATGAGCAAGTCTTGAATGAGGAATTGATTCTTTTTGCAGGCATCGGATCAATGCTTGTGTCATGGCCCCATTGAGCAAGGCTTAAATCCTTGCTGGTACTGCATCGCTGCAACACTTTCAAAAAATGCTAATTAGCTTTAACATGAATGCATTAAAAAATATACATATAAAAACAATAATTTGGTTGATCTAATCCATTCCTAATTCAACTAAGTTGCGATGTGACTTTCTGGCCTCTGAAAGCTTCCAGCTGAGCACATACAGATGCTTTTGGCTTGAAACCAAAATCAATGCAGCTGAAAGAAATTAGTTTTACTTGCAGCAGTTCAGCAGCGATGCGCCAGTAATGTGATACTGTCAACAGAAACAACACTCTTGACTGTGAATAATCTACGGCCATCACAGTCCGTTAGAAATGCTGCTTGATTCTGTGGAAGGCCAAATGGTTATCTTTGTTGTGGACAATGGGGCCTGTGCCTCTTCTGCAGTGTGAGAAGCACAAAGTAAAGTTTCATCCTCTCAAACTATCTTTAAATGTGTGCAGCAATCCTGCAGAAAGATATCTCGCCCCTGCACAGATAGATCTGGACTCGTGCACATGAGTAACAATATCAATAATTCTGATACCACGTGTTTTTGGATCAATTCTCGTGTTAACATTTTGATAGTTACAATGTTGTGGCTGTTTTCAGGAAAATGTGTGATTACGATGTATCATCATTGTATGAGTCACATATTGCTATTGTTTTTTTTTTTCATATCAGTCTCTTTTTTTATTTTATGGGTATCACATTGATATTCAGTATTGTATCTGCAGTTTTTGAGTATTTTATTGATTTTGTATCAGTATTGCATCACTATCATATGAATATTCTTTTGGTATAAATAGGCATCGTATTGGTATTCACATCTTATGAGTATCATAATGCTCTTTTATCTGTGTCTTATCAATATTATATTACTACCTACAGTATCAGCTCTGAGTTTTACTTGGTATCAGATTGTAAAGGAGACCAGTGGTATAGCAAACCCTTACTGAACAGACAGGATCTGTGCAATAACTGCCGAGGACTCTGTACACACGACCAAAACCGCTGGTGGGAACCACGTCTACTCACCACACGGCGTGTCGCTCCTCCACCCTGTAACCGGCACCCCTTGAGTCTGACACGTGCTGGCATAGATCTGCAGCCAGTTACAGATCGTATCCTCGGCACCCTGATCCATACAAGTGTCCTGCAGGCAGCTTTGATAAAAGAAAGCAGGCGCCACCTTGCTGTGACAGCGTGCAAACACTCCTCCTCGATCGACAATCAGCCCACACAGCCTCACCGCCTCCGGCTCCACAAACACATACAGGCCGTCTCCGATGTGGAAGCGCATGCCCGTGTTGACTTCATCGGCTTCGTCATCGGAGCCGACGACCCCGTTGGCATCGGCCACCATGAGGGGGCCTTCACTGAGCTCGTTTTTCTCCCCCAGGCCACAGCGCGGGCAGGAGTCTCCACAGCCCACCTGGCAGAATGTGTCCCGCTCTGCCCAGGCCATGCCCCAGTCGGTGGTGGTGAGGGTGGAGGGCGATAAGGGCATGCCCCCGCAGAGGCCGCAGGAGGCGTTGTAGAGGTCACGAGGTAAAGTCAGCAGGAGCAGAGTGTTCCAGTCGAAGGCCACTTTCAGGCCAAAGTCTGTCTCCAGAATGAGCTGCATGCCCAAGGTGATGATGTTAACCTTTCCTGGTCCCAGCTTCAGAGGCAGGTACAAACGCTCCTTATTCACCTGAGTGAGGGGAAATTCAAGGTTTAGCTTTTATTCTCTGGGCTTATCTTATGCACACACATTCCTGAAGAAGCAATTTCTAGCATCAAGTTTGAATTTCTAATCCAACTGACTTGCATGTTTTCAAAGTATGAGGGGGAATCCAGGTGATGAGAGCATGAATGGACACTATTAAACCTAACTGAAAGAGGGTTTATGGATTCCTCTCCTTCTAATTGCATGTGTGAGGGGGAGTGATATGGAGAAAATTGCAGACAAAGTGTGTGAGTGTGCACGTGGGGTGCTGCTTATGAGTGTGAGTGCGTGTCATTTCTGTTTCTCCTCAGATCTTTTGCTCGGTTTGTGAACCCAGTCCAAATGTCGCTCAGGGTTGGGGTTTAGTCTGAGCCAAATCCAGCCTGATAAAAGATGCCCATTGAAATTAGATCCGTCTTAAGCCAATCAAAGAGGAATTCACCCTCTGCCTGGTTATTCTATCGGCTTGATTAGAAATAGCGTGTCCTCACAAATGCAACAACCACGACCTTCACAGGTCATGCAATGAAAAAAAAATGGTCCAAGCTTATGTCTAGTTATCTCATTTACCGTTACAGTAGAGCGTTACAGAGTTTTCTCTTTGTGAACAAAAATACTTACAGTGACAGTATTCTTGTAGCTTCGTGACACTTCTATTTCATACTCGTACACCTCCAGGACAAAGCCCCTCACCCAAATTGCCTGGCCTGTGTCTCTTTCCTCATTCCGAGCCGCCAATTTAAACTGAGGAAAAGCTCCACTGATGGCTGTGTCATCGCCAGCTTCCCTGCCACAGTTGGTGGTCGCCATTCTGAGGGTACAAGAGCTCTGCAGCTCGAACGGTAAACCACCAAATGGCAGAAAATGTCCATAACCGGCTGCCACACAGAGGGCCTCAGTGCGTGGCTGGCAGAAATACAGGCCGTCATTCTCCTGGCAGTACTCCTCTGGGTGGCAGGGTGCGAGCTGACAGTATACACTGTTGTCGGAGCCGTTGCAGTAGCAGCGCTCCTGGCACTCCCAGTCAGTCCAGAAAGTCTGATTGGTAGCCAGCTGGCGCCCATGGCTCATGCAGCCACAGTCACTGCGAGCCACACACAGGCCGTCCCGAAGCGCGAAGCCGTCCTCACACTGACACCCCTCCTGACATGGCAGCGGGCACGGCTCCTCAGGCTCATCCAAGTTGGCACAGGTCAGAGGGCAGGCGTTGGTGCATTCGTCAAAATGGCTGTTCTCTGGACAGGGAAGAGCTGAGACAGGAGAGGAAGAGGAGGCACTCAGGGTGAACAGCAGACAGCACTTTGGCTTCCACTCATGGAAGCATCTATCAAAAGCTTGTGCTGAACAAATATTATATTGAAAAGAGTGAATTGCACGATCCATTTATATGTTTTGTGATCACTACGTTGGTGAGTTACTGACAGAGCTAAAGTTAGATTAGGACGGAATATGGAATGTGAATACAGTGATGGATTTAGTGGCACTCTAAAAAAGGTTTTTTAGACCTAATGACAGGACGAAACAGCAACAAAACACGTGAAATGAGGCATAGACATACGGTATCAGACAGGTGGGTTACAGTTGTACTAATGCATCACAGGCTAGTGGTAAGGCTGCGTACAGAAAGACTATGTTTAGGATCAATGTGCTGTTCTACCCCCAATAAACAACAAAGAATTTATAAAAATACTAACTGTGGTAAACTGGTCCTAAAGTCCAAAAACTTGGATATAATGGTAATTAGTGACATGAAATTGCCCTAAGGTGTGAATGTGAATGTGTGTGGTTGTCACCCTGCAACCCCGAATAGGATAAAGCAGCATGCAACATGGATGAAATGAGACTATTGCCAAAATACGTTATTGGCAACCCTCTCTGAGTGTGACGGGTTATCTCCACAGTGGTTTATACTTTAGCAGAGCATTGAAAAGTTCCAGCACACATTTTGAATGGGGGCTGTCGATGGAATCATGGTAATGTTTAACTGATCACAGGTAAGCTGGTGGTGTCTGAAAGAGGACAGAAACCAGAACAAAGGGCGGCTCACTGATACTACAGTGATAAATACATAAAATGGCAATCATAAATCATGAGATTGCATAATGTTGATTGAAATATTTCTCAGAACCAGTTACATTTTGGTGCCCATTTTCTACATGCTGATAGTAACAAATAATATGTGACATTTTTTTATGTGCTAGGCCATTTGATGATATGCAGTAACATAAAAATATGACCCTAACCCATACCTTCACCTAATAAACATGCACAAAACTCAGCAAAAAAGACAAAATCCACACTCAAAGGAAATGAACGTCAATTTTTCTTTTTTTTTTTTTTTTGAGTATGAACTTGAAAGGCTTATTTACATATGGAAATATTTTTGGTCAGTTTCCATACTGATGGTGGAAACTGACAAGCAGTTTAGTTCACATATTTTTGGGCTAAACAACCAATGTCTGAGTCTGTAGAAGGTATTGATTCAGTTTTAAATCACATTGAAACTCAGTGAATTAGAAAGTTGAAATCATCTCTTCATCTCTCTCTTCATCAAGTCTTTAGGATTAAATTCCACCTGGAAAACTTTTAATAAAAATTAGAAAAAACAGATGAGGTGAATTTTTTTCATTATATTTCTATGTAATGCTAGTTTAATTTTTTATTTGTTTTTGCTCTTATTTTTTTATCAGCTGCCTGGAAAAAAGCCCACGACAACGTACTATTTTAGTTTGTCGGTGTCACAAATCCTGCTCATTGTCACTCTTGCATGCGGAAACATGTAACATATCTGGTTAAGACTCTGCTAAAGATGAGACCTGATTTTCCTGTTTCAACACACATTTCATAGGACCGCCTTATTAATATAAGTATGGAATACAGTTTATGAGATTATAAGGTTTTATTTATATATATATATATATATATATATATATATATATATATATATATATATATATATATATATATATATATATATATATATATATGTGTGTGTGTGTGTGTGTGTGTGTGTGTGTGTGTGTGTGTGTGTGTGTGTGTGTGTGTAAAACATGCCTGTTTCTTTAGAGTGAAAGCGTATCTACTCACGGCAGTTGGTAGCACTCCTCCAGGAAGTCAGGCCTATCTGAGCATCCTGGCAGGCCGTTGCATACGCCTGCAGTGAGGAACAAAGGGCCGAACGGTTTCCTTCTCTGATGCACATGTTATACAAGCAGTTCCTGAAGAATGGTGAGGGGTTGACCACTGCGTGACAAGCCAGAAAGGAGCTGTTCCCGGGGTCATTGATGTTGCCGCACATCCAGGGACTCTGATAAAGTCGTAAGTCTGTGCACATGCGATACAAGTCGTCACAGTCCCCGTTGCATGTGAGATCATCAGCAATCGATCGCCACCCTTCCGTGAACAGCTCAGTCGACTCGGCAAGGCGTCCATTTGGGAGGCGGAGGTCATCAGTGGAATTGCTGTTGAAGACGCCACACAGACCACAAGTGATGTTGTAGTAGAGGGTGGACAGTGAGATATTGAGGAATCCCTGGCGGGTGTAGTGGACTCGAATCAATCCACGTGATTCCACCACTGTAGCATTGCCTGGTGCTCTGTAGATCATCATTGTCTCCATTGGATGGACGTATGGGAGTCTCACTTGTTCACCGTTAACCTGGAACAAAGAGTTCATTGGTATGCAGTGGGTGAAAACAAGTAAAACATGTTTGATAGTTTTCTAGAAATAATACATACCTTGACTGTGTCAAAATCCAACCCTCCAATCTGTGCCTCCATATTAGCCACTGTAACTATCACAGGTCTCTTCCAAGCTGGGCCTTTGTTCACCAGTCGCCGCCCTATCTTCACCTCCACCATGGAGCAGTTTGCTGGCACCGGGCCACACAGCTTCAGCAGGTAGTAGGAGCTGTCATCTGGGAATTGCAGGTAGGTGCCATCGAAGGAGGATGTCACAGCGTTCTGGGTGACTGAGCACACACCTTCCCTCCGAGGGTAGCAGCCCAGCAAACCCACCTCTGCCACACACACCTCACCCTCCTTACAAGACTCATTGAAACAGGAGACCTCCCCAGCCAGCCCGCAGGTGCAGCGGAGGGTACATTCGCCTTCTTCGCCACTGGGGCCAGCCCAGAAAGTGTCATTTAGAGGGTAATAGAGGCCATTATGCTCACAACCGCAGTCTTCACGCTGCACGCAGCGACTGCCACTGAGTACATAGCCTGCGTCACACTGGCAGCCTTCAGTGCAAGGATGAGCACAGTACAGAGGAGCAGTGAGGTCTGAACAGGAAGCTGGACAGGCACTAGTACACACTTGGTAATGGCTGAACTCTGGACACGACAAAGCTGACAACCAATTAGAAAAGATAGAAAAATATGTTGGATTACAATTGACGAGTCTTAATGAATTCAGGTCGATTGAGGAAGATATTTTGAAACTCACCACAGAAGGTGCGAGATCTCCAGGGTCGTATTGTCACACCAAGAGCCTGACACGCCAATGCATATGCCTGAATGGCCTGGCACAGAGTGGTGATGTTGTCCCTGTTGCTGCACATGTCATATACACAGCTATACACGAAGGCTGTAGGGTCCACCACAGCTCTGCAGTCCCTGAAAGGTCCATCGGTTTTGTTGATGAGTCCACAATAATCCGAACGAAAGTAGAAGGCTTCCGTAGCCGGGTCGCAGACACTGCAGTTCACTGCACATCCATCTGTACACCTCCAGTCTATGTCCTCAGCTCGCCAGCTACCTCCCAACTCCACCACGCTTTCTGCTAAAGAGCCATCGGGCAGAACAGGATCATCCGCAGGGTCGTCGTTGTAGTTGCCACAAAGGCCACAAGTGTTGTTGAAATAGGAGCTAGGTAGGGAGATGGATGCATAGTGTTGGCCATCATAGGTTACCAAAAGTCCAAAATCTGTCTCTAAAGCAACAGCGACCCCAGATTGGTACACCCTGATAGCACCAAGCTGCAGCTGGACTGGTAAAGTCTTCATCAAGCCATCCACCTAGAAAGAGAAATTTCGAGAATATTCAACTGTTGGTTTGCTGAGAATTTTTCACAGATATTGGCTGACAGTCGTAATTTTGACAATAAAATATTCTACTCAAAAAATCGAAATCATCAGTGCACAACTTGCTCTCACAGATTCTTACCTGAACAGTCCCAAAGCTGCCTTTGGGTAACATCACCCTGTGACCATACACATCCACTGTCACGTCTCTGAGCCACGAAACAGAGGCGACACCACGGTTCTCATTTTTGGCCTCCACACTGAAGGAGGGTAGCCCTGCAACTTCCCAGCATGGCCGAGCCAGTAGATAGGAGCAGGTGCCCTGGAAGTGGTACAGGAAGCCATCGAAGGTGTGGTAATGAGGGTCTCCAAAGACAACACAAGTGCTGGTGCGTGTGGGTTGGCAGTAAAAGGCCCCGTCCAGCTGCTCACAGGTCTCCAGCTGCCCACATGGAGCCTGCTGACACTGCACCTCATTATCAATGTCCAGACAGCGACATCGCTGGGAACACTGATCAGAGAGCCAGAAGATTTCCCCTCGTCTGTAGTAACGCCCTGCAAGAACATAGAATTGACACTTAGAAATGTACTGCAACCACATAAAAGATGAAAGAAGGTTGCTGAGGGTTCTCCAACCCTTGTCCTGATTTTCTGCATTTTAAGGTACCTCTGTGATGCAACACACTGATAGCAATGAAAACTGGGATTTTCATTTTCAAATTTGACTTTCTGACTAAACATCCTTCTCTTTTCCTGCTCTTCACACCAGTATCTTGCATCTCCTCCTTCACTGCGTACTTGAACCTACATACAAATCATTCTTCTTCTCTTTGCCTGTAGGTCCATCCTCTGGATCTTTTTCCTAGCTTAGGTATCATATACACCTGAACTTGCATCAACATTCTTGTCTGGCATCAATGTTCTGACTCACCATTGTAGCTGCAGCCATTAGCAGGATTTATCAGTTCAGTGTCTACACGGAAGAACCAGCGTCCAGGAACATTCACGTTGGTTGTCTGTTCAATGTTCACCACGTCATTCGATCGTGATCCTGGCAGATTGAAGAAGTGACCAATATCTCCACCGTTAAAACCTGACTGAAAAGGGGGAAAGGTGTGAGGAATATATGATCAAATGCTTTTCATGGGACTTGCACAACAGAAAACAATCACATTAATTAATAATTAGTCTTGGGGATGCTGTGAAAGTACCTGAGCTGTTGTCCCACCCAATCCTGTTAAAGGATCTCCACCACTGGCAGTTCCTGTGCTCCATGTGATTTCTCCATAGTTGAACATACTGAAGAATGCCATGCCATCTGCGATCAGTACAGTCTGGAATGTGTTCACCTTTTGATCAAACAGAAAGAAACAAGAGTTAAAAACATAAATACACAACAATAAAGAAAAGATTAAATGCAGTGGTGCTGATTTGAAGTCCTGTACAGTATAGTGAACAAATAAACAAAAACTATATAAGCTGGTGCTGAATGAGTTTTATATTCGTATGGTTACTGGTTTTAAAAAGGATTTAGAGTTGGGGTTAATGATTAGGTTAATGATTCCCAAAGGTTAACAAAGAAAGTAAATGCTGAGTTCATTGTTAGAAAAGAGTTGTAGATTTGTGATTTTTGAAGCTTTGCTTTCCAAAACCAATGACACTCAGAAGGATTTTGGACTTTACCGGAGTTGTTTGGCTTCCTCCATAAAATGTAACCTGATGCCAGGTTGCAATAAAGACCCAGGTGGCAGTGAAGTTGGGCATGTCTTTGAAGTACTTCCGGACATCTTGTGTTGCCCGCTCCAGTATTTCTGGCTCTGTGGATTCTCGGTAGTAAACGTCACCGCGAATGCCGTTGTGCACATCTGCCCAGAGTGGAGCAATGAATGATCTGCTGTCACTCAGGGGAAAAGCCTCAGGTGTGAACTGGCTAACCTGCACATTGAAGGAGATTACACCGTTGTTGTTGACCTGTGAATAGAAAAGACACGCTTGAGTTTAAGCATTAGAAGAATCTATTCTCTTCAAGACTTGTAGCATGTGGAGCTTTAATACTGACTTACGTAGATTGAACGGTAGGGGATATTGAAGAAAACAAAAGGGATAAGCAAAGTTATTTCTGCAGAACTCCCATCATCCATCTTGGGGGTCTCTAAATCCCTATGGCCAGGTCCATATGGATACAGGATATCCTGAGAATTAGCTGGAGACGGAATAATTATGAGCTTGACACATTGAGTGATTTAGATTACACAGTATGAACTGCGTGTACAACTTCTCGATATTGTTAAGTTTCAAACCTCTTCTCTGTGCAAAGATGCTGAAGAGATGGAGCAGAATGATTGGACAGCCTGGCCTGACCATTCTAAGGGAGAGGGGAGAAAGATTGTTCAGATCACATAAGTCTTTATCTGTGATGTATTTCGTCAAAGGTCATGGCAATGCAAGAAGACATGAGTCATAGGACAATTTCTCAGAAACAAGGTTGTTGGACAAAAACTGAGAGGTGGGAGAACCAACAGACTAACGTCACGTTACTTCTTTAAGATCAGGCTCCCAGGTCTCCCCTGAGGGGCCCTGAAAAGGCCCCATTATGCATGCCAGAACAATGTGTCAGGATCACATTTGCCTTATAGTCCCATGTGTGCTGGCAACAGTGGACTACAGGACTCTGTGTGCCTCAGTTCTCTGCAGCTGACAGGACGGGTCTGCTCTGCTCCGGGTCTCTGTGTCTGAGGCTGTGAGGCTGCTCAGGACCTCATTACCACTCCTGTTTGGGACCCATCCATGCCTTGTTGGCTAAAGGGGAAGGAGCGTAAACAGTGGGGCACTAATGGCTTTAAGTGAGTGGGTTTGAATTGCCAAGGTCATCGCTGTGGCCCTCAGGGGTTGTTCAAAGCCTGGATTGGTGAGCTTCCCACGGGAGAAGTTGAATGTACAGACAAGTTGACAGATCCTACGCTTACTATACACCATTCAAACTTGATTGTTTAATGACTCGAGTGAAACATCAAAAGGTAGTGTGTAGAGTTTAGGAATTAAAAAAACTCCCGCCTAATTTAAACATCATTGTTACCCGCTTAAGCTATATATTGCTATATATTTCTCCCAATATTATTATATTCACTCTTGCATTGATAGCTTATTAGAAAAATTTGGTTTGAGAAAATAACAGATTTAAAAACGATCCATGAGTTAATAAAACAAATCTTAATTTGAACTGACCATTACCAGTTAGCCGTCTTGCTAGCATGTAGCCAATTAGTGGTGAAAGTCATATGTAACTAGAAAGAGAGAATACTTTGAATTCAGAGCTGGAAAAAAAAACAAAACTCCATCAAGTTATTTGAGAAAGTGAGAAATGTTGAGAGCTCAGAAAAGTCCATTTAGAGTCCTCAGCATGCCAGCATTCATGAAAAGATATATCTCCTGTCATTAATCAATGTTTTTGCAGTTCAAGTGAAAACACTTCAAATTAGCCAGGTGGAGTACTGACTGATGCCGGACCTGTCAGATGACAGAACACTCAAGAGAGAGGAGTAGTTTGTTAGCAACGTCTGTCAGTTTCCTTATATGGATGACGGCAATGTTGTTGGATATATGTTTTGGATGGATGTGTTCATTGGTTCCTTTTGAATGCTCCTCACTAAGAGGTGGGACTTCGCCAATGAGCAAGTTTTAGATTTTCACCTGCATTTGTTGCAACATCACAAGCTAAGTGGCTTGTTCGCTAGTTTAAGACTGTCACCACATGGAGACAGGTTTTGGCGGATTGGTTTTTATTTCAAATGTCTTCATGAGGTCAGTGTTTTAGAATTGGCTCCCATAAATAATTCTGATTCTGATTCTGATTATGGATAAACCTGGAAAGTTGCTGAAATGCTGACGATGACTCAACATTTTCCTTAACCTGTATGTACGAACAACCCCTGCCAACCACCAACAGCATGGTGCACCACAAGGCTGTGTTTTGTAAATTGGATGAAATAAGGAGCAACACACACCACAAACGTCCAGAGCCTGTGTTTTGAGTTTCATGTCTCGAGTCCTTGATGTCTTTTTCTCTGTTCCTTGTGTATAGTTGTTGCAGTGTGACAGAGTTACATGCCACTGCAGGCCTGGTGAAAATACTAGTTTTCAGCATTTTCTGTATTTTTTTTTTTTTTTTTTGAATGGAAAAATATATTTTTGGATGCATTTTTGTGTGATCAGAAGCTCTGTGTGGACAGGGTCTACATCTGTAGCCTTCACACGAACAGTGTAATCCACTAATTCCATGCTCATATCATAGTTTGATTGTCAAAATGTTAAATATTAAAGTAATATAATTTAAGTCTGGCTGAGAAAATGAATTTTGAATTATTTAAATATGCTCGCCAAAATGTTACTGTCCTGAAGACATGGAAACATTTAGGGCTTGTACCTGTATCTGTCATGCAATATCTAATCTCAGTCGGATTACTCTCTCAAATCTCTGTCATCCATCTAATGTGTCACTCCAGCCTGATGTTAAATTGTGTTCAGATGTGCCAAACCTAGTGGGCACTGCTGACAGACGTCTGCTGGACTGTCATCAGCCTCTCATCACACTTCGTCAGCACAGAGATTACAGCAATTGCTCTTTTGAGTCTTGCAGCTCACATCTCATCTGACAAGCATTATCTTCTTTTAGTGGTGTTTAAGGTGCCGATTAAGATAAAGCCCGGACAAGACTCTGAGAAATGCTTATCTTGGACGTTTTGGTAAAAAGAGACCACCCTCATCAAAAAGGAACTGTGACACGATAATTCAGTCAATGAGACAAGTCAAGATAGAGAAATGCTGTTATAAATTGATAAAAGATATAAAGAAGCATAAATATCCCAGCTGATAAGTTGAAAGATTGGATCACTGGTTGTCATTATTCTGAATTTTCCATTTCATAAAGTTATTGTGAATCAAACATTAAAATCACTGAAGGTGAAGGTCACTGATTGCACAACATTGGTCTTCAGGAAATAAACTTGCAATGAATTAGAAATAGTAGAAGAAGCAACTGTCCACTCACCTGCTTTCAGAAGATGGACATTGAGCACCTCACTAGTCTAACCTGGCGATCTCCACACAGCAGTGTCCCATCCAGCACAGGACCATCCACAGAGAGATGGCGGTGATGCAGAGGGAGGCAGAGGAGGTTATGAAGGGTATCTGTAGCACCTGGATGTCCCGGTAAGAAGGACACTACTTCCTCCACCACAGGAACTCCAGCAGAAGTTAAATCAATCCGGGTGTCTGTGTTTTGCTTCAAAATGATGAAGTCCCTCCAGGAATGAAGTGGGGGAATTTCACTGTGGACAAGCTGCACAAGTGAGCTTTGCCTGAAGAAGCAGGTGCAAACATTACCTGGGATAGTGTTCGACTTAATCTGAGATCAGTGTTTGGGGAAGGGGGTAGGTGGGGAGGAGAGGTGGGGGAGTTGAGAGGAGGGACAGCATAGGAATCTGAGGACGTGAGAGAGAGAGGGAGAGAGATAGAGGGGAGCAACGTGCGAGAAGGAGAGAATGGAGGTCAGAGATCAGGAAATAACAGAGGGAAGATGAACAAACAAGACTGGATAAATGCTTAAAATGTGAAAATGAAAGAGATGTTTTCATACACAGAAAGCCTCTGATAAAGGATGAATGCAAGGCTTTTAGGGAAAATCTGCTATTTCGATGAGATGTAAGCCAAATGATGATGACAATTTAGCTTTTATCTTGACAAATGACTTTCAAATCGAACCATTTTAAATAAAAAAGGTAATGCCGTTTTTCCATGATCAACTGAACAGAGATTCAGTCTTTCCAATCAAGTGTAAAACCCGGTTGGTGCCAAGCCGCTAAGTCTGAACCAGGCCTCGGTTGCGGTATTCCCTCCTGGGCAGAGTTCACTCAGTACAGTCGAAGCTCAACACAAACTCACAGAAGTAGTACAGTCTCACTCTGGGGTATTTATGAACAAAAACCAGAAGTACACACAGGGTCCGAACCCTTGCTTTTCAATCGGTGTGGGAGGTAAAGTTACAGAATTAACATGAGTCACTTTGGATTCTCTGTATACCTCTTTTTTTTAATTAGGAACAGCCTCATTTACAAGGTTACACAAGACACTTCATTTCCATAGATGCTGGAGAGATAACGAAGGGAAATCTCAGGTGGATCCACGCTGATAGGGTCTGGGAAGGAAAGGGCAGTCAGTTGGGTCTTTGTTGCCGGTGGACAGTGGAAGTAATTGGAGAGGCAGGGAGCAAGATGTGTGAAAGGCTCCAGGACTGAGGGCAGGGCCCGGGCTCCCATTAAGCCGCACCGAGACTCTCCACGGGGCCTTCTTTTATACCTCCCACGTCTTGTTGTGTAAATGCTCACATACTCTTAACTAAGCTGTGAAAGAGAATGTCGTACAAAGAGAGAAAGAAACAAAAAACAATAAAGAAAAGTCGACAGTTACAGGTGTCTTAATGTGCCGGGGGGGGGGGGGGGGGGGGGGGGGTGACTTCCCGGTCAAAGGTTTGTGTTTTAGGAAATGCTGAGCTGGGAGAAGCGGGAAAGAGGGGCGGATTGACCGTTTCTTCAGCGATGATTCATTCAGACAAAAAAACACGATAAGACCTTGACTTTACCTCTATGAATACATGGGTGGCCATCTTAACGGTTTGCTTTACAGCTATTTAAATATCTGGAAATTTTACCCAGATTACATCTTAAGACTTTCTCTTTTTAGCTGAAGTTTAATGACATAAAAAAGGACACGATCATTGATTATGAACCAAAATCTTATGTTTCATTTATTTTATCTTAAAGATAGACGTTGCATGAAATGTTCTACATACTTTTTTCCAACATTTCATAAATTCTGTAGTCCTGCTGTCCCACAAAATGTCTTGCGAGTGTGAATGGGATTGGATTCAATGTGCTGCGAAACCAGACAGGATAAAGTCACACAGAAGATGGATGGATGAGATTTTTAGATGCATAGAGAAAAAGGTTTTGAAGTTTGATCATATATATTTAATCAATTGCGGTGTCTTTCTAAAAATTAAAACTGTTAAAATCCAGATTTGAATTGCATCACAGGCATTTGTTAATCCAACCAACCAATCAACATCGATCATAAGCAGTTAAATTCTTTGTTCAGCCAACTTTCCGAATACGAATCACACCAAGAATGACTGCCACCTGACGTAAATTTTATCAAACTTCTGGAAGCAGCAGGAGGGTATTGTGTGGGAAAAGGGTCAGAGTATCCAGCATCACAAGTTCAAGAAAATCCATCAAGCCTGACCTTCACAAAAAGAGGTCCTAGACTGGATTCCCACTGAGCTCTGCTTGGCGGTCACCTAATCCCTGGAGCAGGCCACTCTAATTCAACCCCTTATGCCCAGAAGTTGGCTCTTCCCTGCCCTGCTCTCCTTCCTTTCCATTCACAATGGTGGACCTCCTTCCAGTAACCCAAACCTTCTTACCCCAGTGACTCCTTCACCTTAGCGCACAATAGACCTCGTTCAACCCCCCTTGCCCTTAGTCCCACTTCATAACGCAGTGGCGCAGATCAGGAGTGAATTGGAGTACCAACTGCACGGCCAGAGGAACAATGGAATCACAGCCTTCGTCCAGCTTTGGTCTGACCTTTGCATCAGCGAATATCAACAAGGTCCGTGATATCAGCCAAATCACATTCATCTGTGCTGTATGGAAGACGAGCAGGTTAACATCTTGTCAGCAACTCAGCAATGTTGAATTAAAGGAATACTCCGAAGATTTTGGACTCAAGCCCTATCCCTATCATTTACAAAGTGAGATAAGCTCATAAATACCTTTTTTGTGTCTGTGCGTCCAGTGGCTGGCTCCCAGCTGTTAGCATCGTAGTTAGCTTAGCTCAACTGCAGGAGCTGAAGAGGAGACAGAGCCAGACTGACGAAAGTGGACAAAATACTCTTTCCAGTGGTCCAGGGGACGGCGTATTAGCACGTGAAGTAAATCCGAATGGATATAAAACATTTTAAAAGACGTGTTTTCTTTTCAATCCGTTAAAATAACGTTTTGATCCACACAGATCTGCACATGCGCAGTGCTCTGCGGAAGGATATACCGGAGCACAGCAGTAGAAGCCATAGACTCAGCCGCTGTGCGCCGGTATATCCTTCCGCGGAGCGCTATGCTTGTGCAGATCTGTGTGTATCAAAATGTTATTTTAACGGATTGAAAAGAAAACACATCTTTTAAAATGTTTTATATCCATTCGGATTTACTTCACGTGCTAATACGCCGTCCCCTGGACCACTGGAAGGAGTATTTTGTCCACTTTCGTCAGTCCGGCTCTGTCTCCTCTTCACCTCCAGCAGTTGAGCTAAGCTAACTACGATGCTAACAGCTGGGAGCCAGCCACTGGACGCACAGACACAAAAAAGGTATTTATGAGCTTATCTCACTTCATAAATGATAGGGATAGGGCGTGGGTCCAAAATCTTCGGAGTATTCCTTTAAGTTTCTTCAGCAGAGGGTGTGGGCTGACATGCCTACATTTATGTGCAATGAATAAAGGTGTGACTTTAGTGTTTTCAAGAGAATAACTGAGCCTTTTTGAGTCTCAGAAACCATCAAAAACATGAGGAGAAAACTGGCCTGATATTTAAGCTAAAATCCCAACTTCCATCCTATTGGTGGTGCCAAACGACCAAACATGGAAACAGGCAATAATACTGTAGGAACTCAGAATGTGTGGAAACAAGTAAACACTTGATCATGATTGATGATTGTTGCTGCATCACAGCTATGTCTATGGCATTTGAAGCATTTGTGTCTGTATTTATACTGAGGTTCTTGACAAAGAAAAACAGTGTCCTAAGTCCTCTTTCGCTGCCATTTATTAAGAAGAGGGTCCTCGCGTTGAGGGGTGGGTGGCATAGATATTCCACACAGGAGCCATGCTGCTGGAATAGAAGGCGGGAGGGAAATAGAGGGAATGCCCCAGAAACACAACACCGCCTGACACGTATGGAATGGACTCTTCGCAGCTCGGTCGAATCGCCGCTGCCAGAAAGAGACAGGATCTGCAGAATTCCTTCTCCTCCACGGCCCAGTACTCGGCCAGCCCAACAGAGGCGTGCATGCTTATCAGGTGTATGTCCTGCCTGCCTGTAACACAAGACGTGTGCCCACCTCATACCTTTCTCTTTCCGGGATGTTGAAATGTAGTGTTAATAAATGCCAATAATAACTTAAATGTAAGTATTCATCTAGATAGAAAGTTAAAACTTTTACAGCTTCAGATAAATTATATTTGATGGAAAACTGGCTAAATTTAACAACAGAAAAAAAAAGTACCTTGTTGCACATTGGTAAAAACCACTAAAATGTACCACTAAAAATCAAAATGTAGTAATTCTCTAAGCATGCAGATCAGTAACTTGTTTGTTGTTCTTATCAGCAGGACCATGGATGACGCAGCAGCCATCTGAAATATGTATAACTTTATTTCTTTAGGAGGTGAAAGCACCATTATACAGTACAGGTGAAGCAAAAGCATTGTGGTGTCAAGAGAGGAAAGAAAAGGTGTCAAGATACACATGAGGAAGCAGAGCGCAAACATGATATAAATTATACACCATTTTCTAAACAGCACAAGGCAAACTGCACTTTTCCGATAAAACACTTTTCTTTTTAAAAATCTGTCGATAAACTCTGCATTTTGGTATCACTGAAGGAAAGGCGGACCGAAGCACAGTTAACATCTCACAAACTCAAAATCACAAATGCCCCAAAAACATTGTTTCCCTGAAACACCATATCTCTCCCACACACTCACCCCGAAATTATGAATCGAACATGAAGAAATACCAGATCATGCAGCGACCCACGATAAACGCTTATCCCATCATCACCTCCGCTCCGTGAAAGAAATCACCCAAATAAAACATCTAATGCAAACCCAGTCAATAAAACACCAGTGAAGTCCAGTTATCTGCTACCCAAAGGATCCAGATGGCACAATGAGGAAACACACGTTCACATGCTTTGGATAACAAAACCCTTATTTAAAGAAGGTGGGGGATAAGTCAAAGTGTCCTCACACGTGCTGGAAACAATGTCAGTTTTAAAAAGTGTGAGCCACTATAAACAGTCCAGAAGCTCGACGCGGCAGCCGGGTGAGACGAGGATGAACGTGTGGGGGGGGGGGGCGAGAGCTTGTTGGGTGAACCCGCTCTAACCTAAACGCAGCGGAAGTTTCCGTGACACAGCAGCTGGTGTGTGGTTACCATACAGATCGGGCCCCCAACGTTTCTCAGCTGCCTCGTAGAGGGAAGGAGGAGGGGTGGGGGGGGGGGGCTGGTCCATTCATGGGCCGGACAGCCAGAAGACCTGCCGTAACCCGAGCGTCAACACTTCTTTCACTTCCATCTCAGACCCGAACTCGCCCCGCCGCCGGGCTCGTCTTTCGGCCCGGGGCGTCTTGACTGAGCGGTAGCGGCGAGCTCCACGTCAAAGCCGCCACGGGGCAGCTCGTGGGGGTTATTTCAGGTTATTTCAACTCCAGTCACGAGAAAGAGACCGAGACTTCACGCTAGAGATAGAAATTTGTAATCAGCAAAATCTGCTTAAATAAGAAGGTATAAAAATAAAGCCTCTTTGAGTCGTTCGTGGTTAATAGGATGTGAATAAAACTATTTTTCCACATTAAGGATAAACCTAATTTATAAACTCTTGGCAACGCCGATCCCTTCAAGTTAAAGGCAGAGGTCCTCAAAGTGTGACAGGATGAGCCCTCCTCTGTCAGTGTTGACAATTTATTGATGTTTTTCACTTTATCAGGTATAAAAACAACTTTTGTCGGGATTCATGAGTAAATCTGTCAGGTTTCTCTGCTGGCTTTGCAGTCAGAATTATTGTAAATATGAATCATACAAATAAAAATGTGTTTTTTAACAAACTAGCTAATGCCGATGGTTCCTGTTGCTGTGCCCCGGCAGCAGCTCTGCGGCGCCCTCAGTCAGGGCCTGCCCCACACTTTGAGAACCACGGGTTAAAGATAAGTGTTTGAATAAATTCCTGATCACTTCTTTAATATTAAGGTTAATTGATTGTGATTAAATTTTTTCTTAATTGTCGAATAAGTAACTGTGATGTTTCTTTTTGACCTGCAACAGGAAAACACAGAGGAGCTGCGGACGTTTTGACGAGCCGAAAGACATGATTAGAACTAGAATTAGAATTTGAGCACAGCAGACGTTGTTCATCAACTTTTTCAATTTTCATCTCAGCTTATTTCCTTTTTGTCCTCATTTTTTTGTCCTTTTTCGGGGCATCATAACCACAGTTTCATCCGAGGATTGATGCAGCAGCATCACCCTCAAGCAAAGGGCGGTTTTCATCAAGTACCAATTATAACAAAGTAGTTTTGTCATTTCTATGTGCAATCAAACCAAAAAAGGGGCAATTGGAAACTATTTCTGGCTTTTCTGAAGAATCTATCATTAAGTAGGTGTAAACTGCAGTCTGCTCTCAAGCAGCTCGAAGCACAAGAATGTGCAATTTCCACTTAATGTTGAATATAAGCACGGAGCGCCTATGTGCAAAAACACAAATGCATAATTCTGATCAATACGTTGGGCAGCACTTTTTTGTTATACATTCAAAATTGTAAAACCTTTTTCGTGGTCAAGTCAAAGTTTAGAATCCAGTACGTTCGCTGTAATATCGAAAAAAAAAAAAAAAAAAAGAAAAAAACCCCCTCAAGTATCTGAGGAGCTGCAGCGGCTCTTCACTTTCTGCACCACCAGGATCTCGTCTCCGTCCCGCATGCTGTAGGAGTGCAGCGCCCGGGAGCCGCACTTCAGCTCCTCGGGGCCCAGCGTGAAGCCTATTTCCCGGGCGGTGTAGAAGAGCCGGACGCTGTTGGCGGGCAGCTGCAGCAGTGTCCTGATCTGCTTCTTGAGGTCGCCCACCGTCTGCTCCAGGCGGAGGCTGAGGGCCTCCTCCCGCTCGCCGAAGCGAACGCTGAGCGTGGCGCAGCGCGGGCTCAGGTCCACCTCCGCCAGCGGCTCCAGGCGGCCGTACTTGGACACGAGGACGTGGTACCTGGAAGAGAGAAACACTCGAGTTTTTGGCTCTTTTTGCTTTGTGTTGTATTTACTCAGTTTTTATCTGGATGCTTCTTTTTAACTACAGTACTGAGGCTGCAAGAGAGCTTTGAGAAAACTTGAGCCGAAGACTTATTTGAGGAATTCAAGCATCATATGTCAAGATTTCTGCTGTTTCTACTTGTTCTGCTTTACCGTCCAATTAAAAGTGGAGCTATAAAGAGGTGGGTGGAAACCTGCCTTGCGGTGTGTTGGGGGAGTCAGAGAAACACCGAGTCCTCTGCCTCCTCCTTGCCGTGAGAAAGCTCCGGGCCGTCTCCGGGGAACGCGCGCTCGCGATAAGGACCCAGGAACGATTAAATAAAATCCAGGAGAAAAGGCCTGTGCTTTGAAAGCTACTGTAACAGCTGGGCCAATCAAAGCAATTCCACTTCCCTCCCCTCAACTCCCCCGACAAAACCAATCCCCTGGCCTGGCTTTCTCTGGCCAGAAACTCTCCGTCCACCCTGGGAATTCTTCCTCTAAGGCCATGGTGCACAAAGTGCCTTTCTAACGGAGGCCATTTAGCAAAGAGGCTTCATTTAAGGTGGTAAGCACAGTATAAAAGGACAAACAAAGCTCCAGGTGATAACAAGTCAGCATTTTGATTGTCTCATTGGCATTCTTTGATAATGGGCAGCAAATAACAGTCAAAGCCATCTGAACCCAGTTCAGATCTGATTCGGCCCTCCTGTTGAAAAATGACCAGCTTAAAAAGGTTCATTACAGACATCCCCCTCATTTTACTCCAACTCCGGTTCTCAGTATCCGGGTCTAGCCCCCTTTAAGACCCTTCCTACTCCTACTGGTCAGACAGAGTCAGATTTCGGCTTTAACCCTGCCGTCTCTCACTCTCTCCTCACAATAATCCTTCCACATTTCTTTCTTTGTATTTCTTTTCCCAAGTCTGCCTGACTCCATATCTGGATCTGCCGGTTCGTGTCGGTCGCAATCGGTCCGATTTATGGTTTTGAGACGGAGTTTATGGTTACTCAAAGCCAGGCTGTGTCAGATGTGTTCACCTGAGAGGCTGTGACCCACCCTGCAGCGCTCTGATCTCTCGGGGTAGCAGGGCCACAAGCCCCATCCGAAAGGAAAGGGGATAGCGGTGTGTTCGCCGCTTCCCGAGCGTGTCCGACACCCATACAACACCCACACGCAG
Organism: Salarias fasciatus; assembly: GCF_902148845.1. NCBI lineage: Eukaryota > Metazoa > Chordata > Actinopteri > Blenniiformes > Blenniidae > Salarias > Salarias fasciatus. Next base: position 19,713,429 of record NC_043754.1, read on the forward strand.
TCACGCACTGAGGAAATGGCGTCCATCCAAGAGGGAGCACGCAACAAACACAAGGAAGAATGAAGAAAATCACTGCAGAAAGAAAAACTGTGTTTTTGAAATAAAATAAGGCTTTTTTTGTTCTGTGAAGAACCAATAAGGAACTTCAGACAGCTCAAAAATACCAAATTACAAAACAGATAATTCACAGACAGGAATGCTGTGACGGCTCCATCAGAAATCTCTATTCAGTTAAGGTTTGAGGTTGACAGAGAAGGTGTATACATGAAAAAAAAAAAAATCAACCTGCTACCTGGTGTATCAGTTTTCCAATCAGAGAATTCCCACCACAAAGGACTCATTGAACAGCCAGAGACTGGTGCCATTGTCCCCCAAAGGTTAGTTTCTCCCAGTCAGCGACTACACCTTCCTTCAGAAAGCCCTCCCAAACATTCGGCCCGGGTTAAGTGGAATGCCGTCAGCAGAGAGCGACAGCAGTTATTTCACTGCTGTTGGTCTCCGGGTCGGCTAAAGCCATAGATACATGTCTGCATCCACGTTCACATTCACACAGTTGAAGCGATCGCCATTTCTGTTGTCTTCTTTGCTCCTTTTTTCGAGGCGCACTGGAGAAGCACTGCACAACACTGCCCCCACAGGTCATCAGTGGTATCAGTAACTTGGGCTGCATCAACATCAAATAGTCATCCTCCATCACCACTGGGTGAAAATATGAAGCGTGCTTGTGTGTGTGCATTGCAAAAGCGGACCGTACCTCTCAGGAAGCTCCCGTTCAGGACACTTCTGGTCCTGGTAGTACCTGATGAAGAACCTCTCGGCGTCCTCTCTTTCCCCCTCAGACACTGCGCTCCCATTCAGCACTGTTACAGAGGGCAGCCTGCAGGGAGACACAGCGATAACGCAGTGGAAATAAAGTGTCTGCGTTGTTTTGTCAGGTACTGGGATGCAAAACATTTGTCCCCATAAAGGATACAGAAATCCTTTATTCTCTTACATTAGCCTAAAGGGATATTCCAGATTGTTCCAGAAATTCTGTTTTTTTTTTCCTGATTTGAACTCAAACCATGATAAGAGTTTAGAGTTATCTATATTTGAAATTTCTGTTTGCTCATCCAGTCCTGAACTTAAACACGCCTCACACCAATAAAGCTTCAGACTCACTGTGCTAAAAGTAGACTCCGCTTCTCCTGAGAGCTGTAAGGCTGCAGCAGTGGGATCCCTTGTGCTTTGACTTCTTCCAGCTTCGGAAAGAAATTCAGTTTTTCAATATCTTCCCACTGACGAAGTCCTGGATTAAAACGAATAAACAAATCAAAGTTAATATTCATCCTGTGCAGTACAAACAATGTGCTCCCCCACTGATCTCAAGACCTGAGTTGTTGAAGTTGATGCTGCGCAGGTTGGGGAAGAGGCGCTCCAGCGCCTCCTTGGTGTCCCGCACAGAGTCCACGCTGTTGTTGGCCAGCACCAGCGTGCTCAGCCGCGGGTAGAGCCGCCCGAACTTCCTCACTTCCGTCCAGTCCTGCAGCTGGTTGCCGGTGATCTGCAGCAGGCGCAGCGACGGGCACGAGGCCTGGGACTCGGACACGGTGTTGTAGCCATTCAAGCACAGGAAGAGCTCCTCCAGTCTGAGACACGGGGTGCAGACGGCCGGTCAGACGGCACGGAAAAAAAACGGGATGAATGTAGCTGCAGGTTGTTCTCCTATGAGCTACTATCCAACATTTTCAAGGTTTCTTCCTGGATTCCTATTTTAGTTAACATTCAGTTAAAAAAAAAAAAAAGCATAACTTTTATGCAAGATCTAATTAATGGTACTGAGAAAGCTGAATAAATAAAGATTTGTTGAAGTAAAGTAGTCTCGGCTGTTTCTCAGATTTTTTTTCGTAGTGAAAAACTCAACTTTATTGAGATCCAGCATTTTTTTAGCTTTTAAAAACAGCAAAAAGAGGCATAAAAAAAAGGCTAAAAGTAATATTGAAGGTTTTTTTTTTTTTTTTTATTGCAAATGTTAAAAGGATTACTACTGCAACATCACATCATCAGTCGGGTAAAACTAACCTGTCTCAAGACGGTCTAAACCCAGCTCACATTCCCTTGGTGAATTCTGCTTCACAATAATAGGAAGAGCCGACATCGAAGGATCAAAAAGCGACGTTGCAATGAACGCTTGGCCGCCACAAGCCAGTTATCCCTGTGGTAACTTTTCTGCTTAAAAAGTCTTCCACTGGTTCAAAATGCTGCAGCAAGAGTTCTGACAAGAACCAGGAGGAGAGATCATATCACCCCAATATTAGCTTCTCTTCACTGGCTTCCTGTCAAATCTAGAACAGAATTTAAAATCCTTCTCTTAACTTATAAAGATCTGAACAGCCAGGCTCAATCATATCTTAAAGAGCTATTATTCCCATATTGCCCCAGGAGAATGCTTCGTTCTCAGAGTGCTGGTCTGCTGGAGGTTCCTAGGTTCTCTAAAAGTAGAACATGAGGCAGAGCTTTCAGCTATCAGGCTGCTGTCATGTGGAACCAGCTCCCATTCTCTGTGAGGGAGGCTGACACAGGATCTTATTTAGGTTAGGCTTAAGATTATTTAGCAAAGCTTACAGTTAGGGCTGGTTCAGACCTTCCTGGACCTTTTTGTTAGGGGTGTTGCTGTAGGCTGGAAGCTAGCTAACTAGCTAGCTCGCTCTCTCTGGGATTGACAGTTCACTCCACTATGGGATTTATGGGAATTGAATTGAATTAAAAAGTGATACTGTGTACAGTATATAGTTTTAAAAACCTTTGTCTCAGTAAAAAGGCATAAGAATATAAAAGCAAGAACACAGACATTTCACTCTGTGTCATTTAGTTTGTTATTAATCTTTTTTTTAATATTATTTTCTGATACTAAGGCTTTAAAGCGATACTTCAACATTTTGGCAAATTGGCCCATTTACCGCAATTCCTTAGTCATTTTGAACAGCATACTTACCTTTTTTGTGAGGGCGAGCTATTGTTTATCCAGAGGTGAGTCGGGGAAGGTTTTCGGGACGGACACAATGGAAGTGGATGGTATTTTTGTTCCCCCTCGTCAAACTCATCAAATACAAAATCCAACAACCCCAAAACACTTTGGTGGACACGTTATAATCCGCACATTCACTACGCTGTGGAACACCAACAAATAATATTGTAGCGTTACGACACTGAAGCAAATGCTGGGAACTACTTTTTCTTTTGAAATCACTACACCCAGACGCCATGTTTAGTAAATAGTTCCGTCTTAGCAATCTTTGCATAAACAACTCAGTCTCGTAATTTTGCGTTTATATTTCACGGCGTAGTGAATGTGCGGATTATAACGTGTCCACCAAAGTGTTTTAGGGTTGTTGGATTGTGTATTTGATGAGTTTGACGAGGGGAACCAAAAATACCATCCACTTCCATTGTGTCCGTCCCGAAAACCTTCCCCGACTCACCTCTGGATAAACAATAGCTCGCCCTCACAAAAAAAGTAAGTATGCTGTTCGAAATGACTAAGGAATTGCGCTAAATGGGCCAATTTGCCAAAATGTTGAAGTATCCCTTTAAGTTTTCTGGTTCAGGATGAAGAATTCAAAGCATTATTTGTTTCCCTGCGTCAAACACAAATGCGTGCCGACTCACTCTGGCGTGTTCCGTGTGAGCGTGTGCACGGTGTCCCAGCTGACTTGCGTGTTGATGAGGACGAGGCGCCGCACTCTGGAAAAAACCTCGGCCATGCTGGGCTGCAGCTGCATGCTGCTCAGCGGGTTCATGCTCAGGTTGAGGAAGTCCAGCTGGGGGACGTTGGAAACGATGGTGCAGATCTGGAAATCAGTTAGCAACAATTATTAAATGACATTACTGTAATAAAACTTTCAGCAACATTCAACATTCACATTTTTTAAGTTTATGCCCACATACAGTAGATTTATTGTTGTTTGCATCTGCAAATACAGGTTTGTTATACTTACATATACTATCATAGACTGTGTTTATGAAGAGATAATCCCAGTGAAATTCTAAACTCGAAAGCAACACAGTCCTGCCAAAAAATGTACAAGAAAAGAAACCTAGAACATTTTTGCTCTTGATAGTCTAGCTCGTTTATTTCAGTTTGCAATCACGCAGAACTATCGATTTCATTTGCAATGCTGTACACCACCTCTCCATCCAGAGTGACAATCAACTGAATAAATGGGCCAACAACTCATAGAGAAGGTGATTACGCTTCGGACCCGTCGATGCGTTAAGACACATGAAAGATGAGAGTAATTCAAAAGGCATAATGAGACATAACAGGTACCTCATTAACGTGATGTTTTTTCACAGAAACTTAAGCAGCAAAGTGTCAGAAAGTTGCCTGCAAGGCTCAACAGCAGCGACGTAGTGTCTGTGCGTGGCCTGATGTGACAGTACTGCCTTTAAAAATGTCCTCCCATCTATTTTTATCTATTTTCTACAAAAATATCTGCACTACACGTGTACTTCTGGTTCCTCTGGTTATCAGTAACACTTGTGCTTTTTCCTCTTATCTCAATATAACGAGTCCAGACATCTGTTTTGAAAATTTACTCACGTCACTGTTCTGTATTCACGCCTTTTTGCTCAATATTAGACTGGAAGGCAGCAGGGTAAATGTCATGGCTTCTCTTCATGACGTCACGGACACCCACCTCGCCCCAGTCATTCAGCTGATTGAAGGACAGGTCCAGCTCCACCACGTGCGCACAGAAAGCGGCGATGTCCGACCGGTCGCCGGCTTTGCTGATCCCGCAATCATTCAGAACCAGCGTGCTCGGCAAGAAGAGGCGATCTGCAAAACGCAACAGCCAACGTCAGCGCCGCGATATCAGACACATCACTGTAAGCTAGCAGACGGAAACATGTTGGATGTAACACAGAGATATTTTCTATAAAAAGACTGAGATTAAAAAGATTAAACATGCACATACAACGCCAATTTCTAACAACTTGGTTGTGTTAAATGTAAATTAATAACAGAAGTGTCTCTTCTGGATGGTTGTGAAACGTTCCTCCAGTTGCTAACTAACTGGAGGATTTGGTTTAGCTTTTAAATAAGAAAGCATGATCAGTTTAAATGTATTAATTTAATAAGAGCTTCAAGAGAAAGAAATCAGACTTAACTTTGTTTTGGAAAATTAAAAAATAAAGTGGTACCATGACGCTTATCTCTGAGGTACGCCCTCAGCTACGCTAACAGAAATCAAGCTTAGAACTTCCGTTTTTGCTTGGAAGATAGCTTTAAAAAAAGAAGTTGATCAGACTCTGTTTCATGAGCAGTATGAGAGCTGCCTGGCTTGATCACAAAAGTTGTGGTGAAGATGTTGAAGCACCTCCGTCCAGCTCTCCTCACCTTTGACAGGGGACCCGGGAGGACTGGGGAGAAGCACCACGCCGATGCCTTGGCCGTAGGGGAAATTCTCCGGGTTGTACTTCTCACTGATGACTTGGACGAAGGTGCGGGCCTCCTCTTCGTCAGAGGACAGCTCCATGATTTAATCCCTGAGCGAGTATCCGAGGGAGAAACACAAACAGCTACAGTTTAGATACATAAACTGCTGAATCATCACTACAATGACTTCAGTGTTCACTGGCAATTTCAAACGGTGTCTTTCCGCTTGTAACAAAGTTAATCACTCACTTACGTCTTACGTCTGCTAGTCAACTTGAGCCCAATCTCTCTGAATTTCCTTCCACTATGTATTTCTATGACATTTTCCTAACGTTGCTCCACGGCACTTTCACATATTAAATGACATTCACCTCGCTGGCGTCAGTAGGTCTTTTACAAGGTTCAAAGGTCACGCCAAACACGCCCTGCCGCTCAGAATAAACAGCAGCTCCTCTCAGTGCAGTGTTGCTGCAGAAGTGAATGTTGATTTATAGATTATATAGATTATAGATATGATGATCAGTTCATTTGTGACAAGGAAAATAAGGCTAATATCATCTTGAGTGCCATGTTTTTCTTTGTTGTGACAGAATACACCTGATATCTATATTTTTGCAACTCAAACAATAACTACTGAAAATGACTGCAATCTTAACATAAACTCAATTTTAATGAAATCCTCTGGTGCAAAATACTGAAAAAAAAAAACTTCTCCTACAGTTGTTGCATAATGCATGATTTTACAAACTCACCCTAACAACATGACTTTGAGACGAATACTAGTTCCTAAACTTGGGTCTCAGTGTAGTTTTGTGTCCACTACTCTTAAAAAATGAGTTAAAAAGTCAATGGCTTTGTTGAAATTTTCACAATTTCCTTGGTGTTTTGACTTGCAGGACTGAAACCTCTTGCAGGACAGCTTTGCCCGACGGGCCTTAAGTTTAACACCCCTGCTATTAAGAAATATATATGTGCCAAACAGTAAGTTTTGTTTTACTGTCTGGAAGGTGAAATCTAAATAAATATGGACAAATGGAAAAAGCCTCACAGCTATTGAATGCTATGAAACTTCTCACATTACACTTTCCTGGTAAATCTGACGGACACAGCTTCATTAATTGTCTTGCTGTATCTGTTAACAGGCAAATTTCATCTGTGTTTTTGACACGTCTTGGCTAAAAAGGTCTAAAAATACTCGGCGAAGATCACAGAATAACCCACAAGATGGAAACATGAGACAGAGAGTAGCACTGAGGAACAGAACAGGTGCACGGCTGCGACTCTGCCCTCCACCTGTTCTCACTTACATCGATTTTCTTTTATTACCTTCACTTCTTTTACGAAAGATGGTTCTTTCTGTCAGCGAACACAAACATGCAGTTTCTCACATGTGTGATACTACTTTATATCAGAGGGCTTTGGGAATTTATATTCTTTTATGTCAGAAGGCAGTTGTCAAAAAGCAACTAATGGCAGATTAGTTAAAGAGTTGAAATATTAACAAAATAACACAATTTAATGATAAATAGCTGGTTGTAGTGGTAAATAAAGAAAGACTGTATTCCATTGTGGGGATTAATCTTGCACATTGTAATAAAGAATCTTTATGTGGCCGGTAGGAGTCAATCAGGAGTATCACGTGTTCCATTTGGCACATTTTTGAGCATTTGGGGGTCAACAGATCTACAGTAGTGGTAATCAGATAGAATTTATCAGTTTTCATAATTGTGATGTTTTATGTGTCCACATTGTGAAAAAAGAGGCACCAACGGTGATGAATTCAGATTTCTCTTCTGTATTTATAAACCTGATGTTAAATATAAAGTTTTATCCCAAATTAACACAATTTTAAAAAGCAGCTCACAGCAGAAATCCAATTATTTCATTGCTCTACTTTAATTCAGGTTTATGAACTTATAAAGATAAATCAAAGGCTTTTAGATAGTTTGACAATAACCTCAATTCACAAGAGAACATATAACCTGATCATTGTCTCCATCCAGATGTCCTGTCACTCCTCCGTCCTGATCAGCCCTATCGCTTTCGGATAAAAAGGACTCTGATCATCTTAAATTCGGCCCACCTGAGGAGGTGCGATTGCCAATTGACTGAGCGCTTCGTCCGGACTCCGTCTGATGTTTCTGTCATAGATAGTTTCTCATTTCACAGATGCTGCTGATTCTTACCTCTGATGTTGCAGAGACCAAAGGGAAGAGTGTCCTCAGTGATACACCAGATCACACACCTCCATCCCTGCTAGGGCAAAAAAAAAAAAAAAATGTTGATGTGAACTTTGATGGAGAAAACCTTGCATCTTTTTAAAAAAGAGAAAGAAAGACCATAAAAAAAATGTATTTCTGGGGATGCAAAAAAAGATTATCCTGGAATACCCTTGATATATTAAATCCTCCTGGTACAAAGGACAAACACCCCAGACAAAGACATCAAAAGCAGTGAAACTTGCACTATATGGCTGACAGCTGTGCTCCTGTCAGGGAAACAATATGGAGTGGGAGGAAGGGACAAGCAAAGCCCAGTGGACAATCACCGTTCTTTAGAAAAAGGTGTAAACATGTGCCAGAATAACTATTCTTTGCTTTATTGAGGAAAAATACACCACTCAGAAGGGGGGGGGGGGGGAAAACCCAGGAAAAATCCGAATGTCACTTATTCCAATGAATAAGCATTAACAAAAAACAAGCAAAACCATCTTCTATAAAGTCGCGTTTTGTGATTAGAAATGACTTTTTTCTTTGTGTTGACTGATCAGCTCAACTTTAAGACTGCTCGCTCACGCCCCTAGCGGTGGACTTGAGGTGAACTGCAGCAATAACAAACTGTCTGGAAGAGCTGATTTTCCAAAATTAACACATAGAATCACTTGTTGGGTACTGCCGGATGAAATGGAAGGGTATATTCAATCCGGAACCGTCAAAAGTTAAACTGTACGGAGAACAGATTATAGATCGTCAGTAAAACAACGTCAAACGAGTGGGTTTTATGAACGGAGTACGGTGTTCGAGACAGCGATAACAAATGCTGTCTGGGGGGCTGCTTTCGGTCGAGGCCTGCACGCAACGCTTCGACAGGAGGAAACTGAGAAAAGTACTCAGTAAATTCAACATCTTAGCAGTGCCAGGGGGCGTATTCGAACATCTACGGAGCACACAAGCTATTGTTGTGACTGTCACTGGAAAAAACCGTGTGAGGAAAAGCCAGCAGTAAGAACTGACTTTACCCTCGTATCGTTAAAAAACGGTAAAAAATAAAAATATTTCGGCGGCTGATTGAACTGAGACACGATTTGGAGCTCCACGGCTGAGTGTTAATGTGGTATTGTTTCACGGATGTGGTGTGTTTCGAGACTTGAGCACTTACCGTCCCCGGAGCACCTCAGCGATGTTTGTTTTTGTTGTTCTACGGGTAGCTGACAGGTTAAGACACGCCCCCTTTCCGGAAGTGACGTAGTTTAAATGTATGATCCAAACACAGCTTTTTTAAAATGATCATATTTATTGAACACTTAAGGATTAAGACAGATAAATAAACTGACACGGCTGCACGATTAAAAAAAAATCTAAAATATTGCTTTGTTTTTTTTTTTATATCTACAGCTCATGTAGTATGAACCATTGACTGTAGAAAGAACACTGTTCTGATCTCAGAAAATGAAAAAATTTTTTCACTATGTTTAACAAAATTATTTCAATTTCATTTTATCCAGTTGAGCCTCAAATATCTCATTATTTTTTGTCCATTGACAGGCGATAAGGTGGTTTTGGTGAAAGACCCCAAACAGATCTGGAATCCCGGATGATCTGGTACCTACACCTGCTGAACAGATGTACATCTGAGTGGCACAAGGAGGGTTATTAAAATGAACACTTCTCAAGACACCTCTCAAATATAAAGAGTATTTGCCAAGACCGAGAAAAACTTTCATTGGAAGTTCTGTCTCCATTACATCAAACCCAGAGTTTCTCCCAACTATGCCCTCATTTGCAGGAGATATCAGATATCTCAAGTCGGGATAAAGTTCAGTTAGGTGTTTGACCTGTTTTATATAATCTGTCAAATTGTTATTTAATCAGCTCCATGCATATTAAATGAATTAGTGGGTCTTTTTTGGATTCACCAAATAAAATCCATAAAGCTTTGTGAAAAGCTAATTCTAACGCTTGAAGGTTTTCCTTGTTTTGAAGCCTTGATGAAATCTTTTAGTCCGATATCAAACCACCAGATGGCAGTGGTGCGCGTGTTATGGCTTTAAATCAATTTAGTGTAGGTTTGGAGGCCAGGCTTAAATTGATCAGTTGTGTGCAGCCAACAGGATCAAATTAGCCACCACGATCAGTACCAGACACCTCCACCACAAGCTGCAGGAAGCAGAGCTTAGATCCAGTCCAGCAACTTGAAAAGATCCATATGAGTAAAATCCTCACATCATGTGCTTGGAGCATAGACAGTGCATGCATACATTCAGCAGAAAACATCTGTTTTAACTGATGTTTGGACTGTGCACTGTGGTGGAGTTAGAGTCGCTCTTGTTGTTCCAGATCAGAACATTATTAATAGTTGAATTGACACTAATGAATCCTATTGCTGATGATCATAATGGCTGTCTTGATATTTGTACTGTACTTTAAGATATGTATATAGGCCTACTGTATTTTAAGATATGGTTTGAATGGTGAAAATAGCCCCTGGCAGTGCTAAGCATCGAGACAATCTTTGATATATTAGCATGCTAACCTGAGGTTCCTTTGCCTTGTTGTCTGCATTACTTCCATCACAGCGCAGCAACGTCCCAGAGCACAAGAGGAGACAGACTCTATTTCTGTGGAACTTTCTGATTGATCAAAGTTTGTGCTGATTTAAACTTTGCTTGCTTTTCTCTTCAGTCTCTCAGTGTTTGTCGTGCATGAGTCTACACAAAATCCCAAAGCAGCACTTCAGATAATGCAGCCCTGCTACACTGAAAATGGATTAACACAGCTACCACAAAGGTCTTGATCCATAGAAGATATACAGGGAAGACTTTTTTGATTGCAATCATATATGTACCACATTTGACCAATTTGACAAAACAGATCACAGATGATTGAAATTTATCTTTATCTTTTAGTTTTATAATCTAAAATGTAAGCAGTTTGTGCTCAAGTGCCTCTACACACCAAGTTCAAAGAAGCTTTTTTAAGGTATTCTCGAGGCATTGCTTCAGTGAGAATAGCATGGATGGACAGCCAGAGAAAACACAGCCTTTCTGCCTTCGGCATAAAAATAGACATCCCTGGATGGACTTTATAGGAGGCAAAGATGTCAACATTAGCTCATCAAACTGAGCAGTGCCACATAAATCTCTCCTCTGGCCACAGTCAGATGAACTTGCAAATAAAGACCTCAGCTGGGAGTTATGAGGACAGACTAAGATTTCCCTGGTTCCTCCCTGATAGTGATGTTTGCAGGGGAAGTGATGATCAAAGAGCAAATCCAAGAAAAAGGACCTCTTTAACCCTTTACCTTCCTGCTCTGCTGTTCAGAGAAACTCTGGGTGTGTTAAACCCATGTTTGTGGAGCAAAACCAGTTTCACCTCATTCCTGTATGAACGGTTCATCTGTGAACAGTGTGATGCCACGGCCACGGGCCCCGGGCCCCCAGGGGACCAAGACTGGCAGGCGCTGACCCACCGGGCACCAGACACCGGGATGGGCAGAGCCGAGAGAGCCCAAGAGCCAACCCCCCCCCACTCAGGCAGAGGGCCACGACCATACCCAGGAGAACCCGCCCCAGGCCAAGCCCACCGCCCGGGCCATCAAAAGGATCCACGAAGAGATTTCTCCTTAAGGGAAACAGTTTTTCAGAGAGACACATGACAAACTGGCATTTCACACATGAAGTGGGACTGTGGGCAGGGAAAGTCAGGCTGACTCTGAGCTGTAATAAATTAGCTTGAAAATTGACTAACATGCAAAAATTTGAACCTTTTAAATCATCTAAATAGTTGTTTTTGTTGAGTTTTTGTTTAAAAAAAAATAAAATGGCAAATGTACCTGTGTGAGTGTGAATGTATTTAGTGGAATAACATTGATGTGGGTGTGAATGTAGACGTTTGGGTGATTTGAAGGCCTTGAATTTATGATGTGGGTTTTTTGGTGTGCTAAAGCTCTGGCTTTGTGCTGCACCAGTTTCAATCTGTGGGGTGTAGTTTGGTTTATGGAAGAAAAGTGTGATTTTCCACATCCAGGAAGTATCTGGAATGTGATTTTGTACATGAGGTCTTAAATATGTGTATGGATTGTATTTTATGTTGTGACAATTATTTATAGAGTGGCTCATTTGTAAGTCTGACATTGTCAGCAAATCGTCATGAGAACATGGCTGATGTGATACTGCGAGAGACAGAGAAGGGAATATTGTTTTCTCCCATTTCAGAATTCCACCATGTCAGAGGGAAGAAATTGGCTGATCGATTCTAACATTTTATCTGGGATATAATGTTGAATTTGGCACTAAATTTTTGCATTATGTTTAAGAATTGCTTTAGGTTATTAAACGAGGCCGAGATTCTATTTGGTAATTTGCAATGGTGATTTAACTGACAAATCATGGATTGCAGTTTGAAACTGATGCTTCAAGGCTTTTACAATAAAGCAGAAACTGACTTCTAGGTTTTCATAGGATTCCTAATGGTCGTGTTATGATAGGAAACATTAGATTTAAAAGGAAATGAAAACACCAGGAAAAGGCATCACTCCAACCAGATGCTTCCTACTTTAGAAACATAACTTCAAGCATTTGATGGTTTGTATGGACGACGACAACAGATTAGGTCATTAACATGTAGATTTTTTCTTGCTGGGACCTGTAAGTGGGGATTTCCCAACTGGTAACTTTATGGTATTATGCTGTTTTGATCAAACACGGAAGAAAATGCAATGTAACGTAATATTCATAGAATTATTTCATCAATGGTACGCATATTCACACCTAGTTGCAATTTAGTGTTACTAATCAACCTCAAATGCATCTTTTTGGATTGTGGGTGGAAACCTCACTCAGAGAAAACCCACGCATGCACAAGGAGAACATGCAAACTCAGCAAGGTGAGAGAAGTATAAAATGAAGTGATGTGACTGCCTATCACCTGCAAAACACCTGATTATCTGACCTGTGGACTACTGGGCTAATCCTCACGTTATTTCAGTGCAGGGATTAAGTTGCACAATCATTCCAGAGACACACAAAAAGCAACACAGTTTGGCTCACGGGTTTGCAATAAGAGAGTTTCATACAGAGAACAGATGCAGAGAGAGCCATAGAGGGGGGGGATGAGTGCAGAAGGAATGAGGGGAGAGACACAGGAGGAGAGGGCGTGGCCTCCTAATCCATGGTGATCCTGTGAGTCAGTCTCAGTTCTGGTGGGATTAATCGACCGCACAATCTGAGGCACAGAGGGACACAAACTGAGGTGCAGGAGTCCAAAAACAGATGCTGGATTACACTGGCTTATAAACGCTACATTTTTTTTTCCTTCTGCTCATCATTACTGTCTGAAAATAAGAACCACAGACAGTAGCTGAGAAAATATGGCGCTCCTGAAGTCAGGCTGGCTGTGGAGACAGAGTGAGTAGAATCAGGCTTTCAAACCTGACATCACCCAGGAGAAACTGCACCTATTGGTTAAATATAGATTTTAATAAATATATTGAAATGCCAAAGATTTTTTCTGTTTTGAGTTTTATCAGTTTGAAAATGACTTTTGTCTTTATTTTCTTAATTCTTTAAATAATATTTGGAGCATATGACACTTAATGACAATGCTGACAACAGAATGATACGACAGAACTAAGGCTGCAGCTATGAACAATTTATATGATATAAACTCTGGATTTACAGTAACTAAAAGTCCTGATAGGGCTACAAGATGTACACATCCGAATCTGGCCTGAAAGTAACTGTCTTTTCACCACTGCATTTTAAATGACCACACTTCTAACATGTCTGCTATTGACCTACTGTGATTTCGATTTTTCAAAACACATCTTAAATTTTTCAAACTCTGCTTCTTTCAGACTTCGGGTCTTGTGCCAACCTCTTACATCATATTTGCTACAGACTAACCAGTCCTGGATGTGAAGAACTCCCTGAAACAAAATTGATTTATACTTAATCTCATATATTAAAATATATCCAATTCATCGGCACAACATATGAAGATGCACAATACATCTGTCAGTTCAGCTGTTTAATGCTTAAGATTAAAGACTAAACTATAAATACGCTGAAAGCATTTTCTAGAAACTGGAAACTGCACCTGTTACGAAGCTGCAGCCTTTGTCACTTAATCCCATTAATTGTCCCTCGCCATGTCTTTAAGTGGCTTACTAAGGACAGTCAATCGGGATGTATGTGCAGAGGAAAAACACAACATCATAAAGCACAACTTCAAACCAGGTACACAAAACAACGAGATCTAATGAGGCCATGTGCGGATTATCGGTTTGTTCAGAGCCCCTTGAGCTTGTTTGTAGCTGAGCTTCCTTTTTCCTTAATAGCTTGAATCAACAGGAGGGGAAATCGATCAGAAGAGCAGTTTCAAAACCTTTCCAGGCCCACTCTATGAATACTTCTAGTTTTTGCTTCATGAACTGATGTGGAGCCGTGCCACGTGTCTCCTCTGTGTAGCTTCTGTCCTGAAGCGCTGGAAGCTGAACTGGTGTGACCTGTGGATAGATGGGAGTCTCTGCTTCTACAAGACGGACAGCCGGAGAGAGTTCGAGCACCGCGTCAGCCTCAAAACCACGTGCATCGATGTGCGATCTGGGCTGGAATGTGGAGGTATCGCCAGGCTACAGAACTCATCTCCCCACTGAAAAATGCTGTCATTTGCTGCATAAATGACATGAGGAAAATTACATTTAACATAGATATTATTTATGTAATTATGAGAATATATCAAAAGTTGTCATCATCGATAAACTTGGGTTTGCAGGGATTGTGAAAAAATTAATTTTAAAAAAGTGGTCACTTACCCTTTAAATGGTCAAAATGTGCCAAGTACCCTGCAAACAGATGGAAAAATATGAAATAAATCCTTTCCCTACCAATTTATTCCTACATATTCAATATTTCCATTGCGGGATACAGTGTAAAACTATAGAACAGATTTTATGGGGCTTCCTCTTATCAATTCCTCATTAATTGGTTTCTGATTTTGAGTTTGACTGAAATAACATCACAGCTCAGTTTTCACATAAATCCAACGAATGGATGTTTCCAGCATTCTCCTCCAGTGATGTACATTACAAAGAGCTGAGAGCTGTATGTAATATTGTAATTTTGGTGAAAGAGTTTTTTTTTTTTTTTAAAGTCCTTCTTTTCATGACTTGATACACTATTGTCAATATAGTATTGTTACAATGATGGATCAAACATCCGATTACACTACTGGCAAGTTATTATATTACTGGCTTTATTAAATTAAAAATGGCTTAAATTCTTACATTATTGCTTGTTACACACAGTGAAACACACTGACTCTATAAAGAATGCAAATACAAGTTAAAAGACTGAAGTTTTCCTCACTTTTTGACTCTCCCATGTCAAAAACGTGTCACAATATTTTGAGATGAACAACAATCCCCCCTCTGCTGCAGGTGTAACGCCTCCAGAAAGTAATCCCAGAGAGAATCTCATCGCGGTTCTTCTCCACGATGGCTCTTCTCTTAACCTCTGTGCCAACAGTGAGGATGACTCCATGTAAGCACAAGTTTCCGCTCTTTTCTCTCCTGCTCCCGCCGGTTCTTCAGCAGGCCTTCTTTCTTTTTTTCCAGAGCGTGGAAGCTGACTCTGCTGGAGACCAGGAGGAACCCGGTGAGTCCTCCCTGCCCTCTCTGAGAGATCTCAGTCAGTCAGAAGCTCAGAATTGAGTCCAGTTTTCCTCTGCAGGTGTTTACATACGACCCGTATGACGACTCCTACCAGGCCGTCCCCCTCAGCAGCTACCGGACTGTCTACATCACTCCTGGAGCCGGACCAGGTGAACACTGAGACGCTGTGGTGATGATTCTGGAAGCAGCACTTTCGAACCAGCTGGAGTTTACGGATGGGTTAGGGAGGGAGTGAAATTGTAGGCTATATTTACGGAAAACGTGTCCAACCGCGAGGAGATAAGGAGACGGCCGGGATCGAAGAGACTCTAATTGAGTGAACCAGAGAGGGATGATCTGAACCAGTCCCGGTGAGTGTGGGACATTGCACTGGATGCTGATCTGTGGAGGAGGACGGCGCCCGAGATGGGAGTCAGAAGCTGCACTCAGATCGAGGAGGAGGAGGATGAATAAAAGTGTGGAGTCAGCTGTAATCAGGAGGTCGTCGGCGAATTTGACGAAGTGTGTGACTGACGCCGTTCATCGGGCCTGCTGTCGGAGAGGTGACAGTGAATTTGAGATGCTGCAATTTGTTCAAGAAATGGCGAAATGGGAAAGAGGTCACTGAAATTGCTGGGGTCAGAGCTGGATTTCTTTAAAAAAAAAAAAAAATGGAGCTATAGCAGCAGATTTGAGAGATGGGTGGAACAAAAACGGAGTTGAGGGAGAAGCAGATGATGGCAGTTATCAGAGGTGAGAGGAAGGAGAGACACGATTCGACTACAGTTAGCAAAATACTGTCGCCTGTTGACTTAAACAAAACAAACAAACAAAAAAACAAAAAACTGCAGGTCGATACACAAACAGCTTTAAAGTTCTCGTTTTCCAACATTTTCAAATTAACTCCTGGACCGGTGAATCTCAATGTAGTGTATTCACACTGAGCATGGAGAAACAGACAATATCGTCAGATATGTGCTTTGAGTTTCATTATGATGGAAAAAACATCAACATGATTTGTATGACATGTATGAAGCTTTTCTCAACATTCTGCAGTGAACACTGCTTTAACCAATCAACTACAGAATTACACGTCCGTGATTGAGCCAGTGGACATAAGCTGGTGTGCAAACACAACTGAGAGATGTGCAAATACGTCCTTCATTTGAAACACACTCACCCTCTTCTGTGCATGCAGAGTGTGGTCAGCCAGAGAAAGAGGCGTGCATGTGAGAGCTTTCTGCACGTGAATAATGTCATAAAATATCTTCCATTCCAACTGTAGAAGTGAAACTTGATGAATTAAACATGAAGTATACAGTAAATTCAGTACACACACGTATATTTTGAATATTTTTTTTTTTTTTATGTAAAGTGGCAAAAAATGCCTCTTTTGGTGATAAAGGTTTCAGACTCCTGATCAAACAAATAGAATATCTTCATTTCAAGCGAACTCAAAAAGCCAACAAAATGTTTTGAGAATGACAAATTCAGGTTGAAACCTTTCTCATCATTCCCTGATATAATGCGCCGAGCCCCTTTAAGCCTCAGGAATAAACGATCAAACACATTTCACAGAGGAGAGCCTGCAGCAGTCAGTCTGTCACTTAGATTTCTAGAAAAATCACCACATTTTTGCTGGATTCTGTGGCTGCACACACATCCCACCTCACATTGAATCTGACTTCTGTCCTCTTGAAGGAACCCACCAGGTGCTGGTTCAGAGGGACCCCTACGACGGCCTGGCAGAGAACCTGGCGGTGGGATTACTGGCGGGCGTGGCGGCCGGAGCGGCCATGAGATCCTTCCTCTGGATGCCCATGTTTTTCTGCTGAGCCGACGAGCCACAGAAAAGCATCCGGAGCGAGCCGGACGCCGAATGCGCAGAGAGGGCTTTTTGATCTTCTGGTTGATTTAATCATACTTTGTTTTTTGCTAGAATATACAGCACACTGAATCCACTCAGGACTCTTAGAAAAAAAATGCAAGTCAATTTTCTAAGGGAATATTCTTTTATCTGCTGAACTGTGCACTTTTCAAGAAGAAGAAATATATAGTTTGAAATTGAAGATTTTTTATAGACAGAAAAGTAAAATTATTGTTAAGTAGAAGCTGTTGAAATTTGCTTTGTTTCATGTTCAGGCTTTTCCATTTTCTGGGTTTCCGAATCTCTGAAACACATGGGATGAAATTTGATGGTGTTTATTCAGTTATGTCTGGTAAATCCCAGGTTTCTATTCACAGCGATGGTGCAGATTCGGACGGACATGAAAGTGCAAGAAGAGTCTGAAATTGCTGCAAAGAAAACTGTAAAAAGCAGGATAAGATAAACCTGATTCACAGTGATTTAGCGAGAAAAAAGACATGAATGAATAAATAACTAATCAGGACAGAATTTGCTCAGGACACGAAAGTAAAGAAGACAAATATCATCTTTATGCGCCAGGTTTATTCATATTTTTTCATAAGTATTTACAAGCTTTATGAGAACCAGTAAAGACTACAATTAAGAAAACAAAGTCTCGCTGAGCCATTTTAAGGCACTTGTTGGAAAACCTAGTTTTTACTGAAGGATATTTATTACAAAAAATAAACCAATGCCATTTATATAAAAAATAATCAGGTGTGAAGATGTAAAAGTCAAACTCACTGTATTTCTCCATCTGTGGCTTGAAAATGTAGGTAGTGTGCATTTGCTGTAAGATTTCTTGAAGGTATTCAGTGCTACATTTTGATTCTTGAATGTTAAAAACTGCACATGAAAGCTGATGCACTGTGGATTGCAGGAACAGGATGTGTGCAAAGCAAGTGAATAATTCAGATTTTCACTGAATACTCACTCATTAAAATTGATTTTTAACTTGCACGCTGAAGAAAAGAGATGAATTATGTGTGATTTTATTCAACTTTTCATCAAACACAAATGACGTGACTGTTTTTTGTCTTTAACGAGCGACTGAAGTGAAACACTTTTAAAATATTCTCCAATACCAAGGTCACTCTTCAAATTTTCAGGTGTTTCAATGAACGCCCTACAAGGGTTAATCATGTATTTTGTGACTTCTTTTAACTTACCATTATGTATTTTGGAAGGAATGTAAAGAAACTAAAGGTTAGGTTATTTTTTTTTCCCCCAGGAAAAGTCCATCTTACGCACTAAGAAGAGTTCAAGATGATTTTTGGGTTGGACTGACACATTGAAATAAGCAGTGGAAGCTTAAATCTTCAATATGTGGCCGTGGCTTGCTGCTGCTCCTCGAGTCTCTTGGCCGTGTTGTTTCCTGGTTATCTGAAAGCACTTAACTCCTCCAGCGCGATGCAAACAATAACTCCAGCTGGAGATATCAGCCTGCTCCTTATCTATTGGCTACGTGAGAGCATGTTGCTATCTCCAAAGCTTGGCTCTAACGATATCAATCCACGGCCGGCCGTCCAGCACGCGCTGAATTTCAAATTGCACGATTGCTCATTTGGCAAGTACACAAACTCTTCTCCCGTACGTTTGTCAGCAGCGCAGTCTTTATAAAAAATAATGATCGCTTTGAGAAATTAACCAGAACCGAGCCTTACTCCTCCTTACATGTGACTCCCCTCTCGGCGTGTCCGTTGGCTTGCCCTTTGGCCTTCAGCTTTCCCTCTGCCTGAAGCTTCCTGATCTGATCGTGGGGACCCTTCCCCATCAGCGCCGACGGGTGCCTGTAGGAGCCCCCCAGGCGGTCCCACAGGGTGAAGTACTGGCCGTAGTTGTAGTCGAAAAACAGGTGGTGGTCGGTGTGGTGGGCCGAGCCGTTGACGACGTCGGTGAGGGCGGCGGGGACGCGGTAGTCGCCGTCGTGGATGGAGATGGTCCAGATGTTGACGAACACGTACAGGAGCAAGTAGAGCACCTTGTGGAGGGGGAAGAGGAAGGGGTAGATGTGGTACGGCAGGCCCTGCATGAAGCCATCCACCGGGTGGAAGGCGTGGCTGGCGAAGGGAGTGGGGATCTTCCAGATGTGGTGCGGTTTGTGGAACAGCTGGAAGACAGAAGAGTTCCACTCACTTCCATAACTGAAATACATTTAGATAATTATAATATCAAGTCCAAAGGTGATGTATGATTACAAAACACTTTGTGCAGAGGACTTTTTCTTGAGGAGGATTTAGAGCCAAACAAACCGTGCACGTACCTTATAAATAAGCTTGTGGTGGAGGATCCGGTGAATCCAGTAGATGCACATGTCGGTGAAAAACAGGAAGGAGATCATGCTCAGGAAAAGTCCCGCCCAGCCTGGACAAGAACATGAGTGTATAAGCTTGATCTGAACTTCCTGGGAACATCAAAATCTGAAAAATACCAAAGCTGCTGCAGACTCACCGAGTGGCAGGTCACTGACATTGTCGTACAGCTTGCTGTATCCTCGAACTTCGGCGAAGAACAAGGCCACAGTGGGGATACTGATCACGGGGAGGGAGGTCATGGCATATTTGATTTCCCTCTGTACCTGATTCTAACAAGAAGAAAATAATTCTGTGCTTAAAAGAAGGCATCAGGAGAGACCTCCACACATTGTTTACTTCACTTTGCCAGCATGCTTTCAGTGTACTTTTTGGGAAGAAATGAGTTGACTTCAGGTCTCAGCACGTTTCCAGAAAAAGTGCGATTTGGATTGTCGGATCACATCTACATCCAGCTGTCTGGGGACGCACTGGCAAAGATGAAAAGTTATCTTAACCCTCCCCCGCCCCAATCTTAACACAGCAGTTTTCGTTTTCCGTGTGCGCGACCAAGAACCAACCCATGAACAAGTCTGAAAGAAGCCCGGAGGTGTGTGGAGGAGTTCCTGTTGGTGTGATCCGTCTCTTCCAGACTGCAGAGACACTCAGCACAGAACTGACCTGCAGAGTTTTATATGATTCAAAAAGAGTTTTGAAATCCAGAGCTACAGTGCTGGTTAGAATTAGTAATAAGTAGTGTTTTTACTGAGAAAACCTAAAATATTCTCACAATTATTTGCAAATGAATAAATGTTGGATAATCAAGATATTTAATAAATAAAATATAGATTATGTAGCTATAGATAGGACTACTTTTTGTCTACAAGACCATGTGGCGCAAACTGTAAATGGAAAAGGTACAACAAATTTATTTTGACAGTTCACTCACAAACACACATCATTTTCAATGTAATTTCAATTATAAACATCCTGTAGTGGGACTGTGTTCATGTCTATTAGACGATTTGCAATGGACTGTGTCATTGTGGTTTTCCTGCGTTGGACAAACGGCGGACTGTAATGGAGTAATTTTTTTCCTGAAAACCCACCCATCTCATGGAAGAACAATAATAATTCCAATAAATGAAGAAATAAATTCCTTGACTGCTTTAAACACATCCACAGCCATTCTTCTGAAGGTCCCAGAGCTTTATTAATCTCAGTATAATGCCAGCAGCACGCACGTCAACAGCAGTTTTTAAATATCAGAGTTTCGACCTGTCACTTCTGAGGTGTTTCTTCATCATTAGCAGCTAATCTGCAGCCTCACTTTCATATGATAGACACGATAGGGAGTGATAAGTGCTGGGGTGGCAGTTACATAAATACAACAAGTATGAAATACAGTACAGTTCACCAAATAAAAAGGATGCTGGCATTTCTAGGCTCTGATCTATAAATCTGTCCACCCCCTGCAGATGCAAAGTTCAACTGCCTGTGGGGATTTTAGTGCTGCTGGTTTATTTACCATACCCTTCATAAAGTGATTCATACCTCCAAGAAATGTGGGTGTTTCATCAGACTGTGGTCGAAGATAAAGTAGTAGCTGATGGCTCCCAGGCCCAGGTAGAGGACTGCAGCCCCGAGGTTGGTGAGAACCAGCAGGCTGATGATCTGCCGCAGGGCCCCGTCCTCTGGCCATGATGCCGGGTACACATAGGGGGTGAGGACGTAATGGTCAGCAACGTCCAGCACCAGGTCCATGGCTCAATCTGGGAGGTGGAGTGAAAAAAGGAACCAATACATGCATGAATACACTGGGAATGGCTTCAGATTTAGTTTATTTTGGGGTTTTATCAGTGTTAATATTTTACTAGATATTAACATTTGCTGCCACTATAGCTTATAGAAATAAACAGGAGGTTTTATTGGAGATATTGACATGATAGAGCAAACCTTTACTGAAAATAAGTTGATGCTTTATGATTTCACACATTATATACCAGTGTTGAACTGAAATTAAGTCTCCTTGTTTAGGTCGTTAGTTCAATATTACACATTTATTACTCTCCTCCCTCAAAAAAGGTTGGCCTTTTGCATATATATTCGTCGTCACAAATTGGTATTGTAAAAACACATGCTATACTTTAATTGGACACTTTAAATTCAATTTTTGCACTCTGAATATCTAAAAAATAGTCTGAATGTCTCAGTTACATAACTGGAACTACTTCAACTACCGCTACGTGCCCCAAAACGTAGAATTTTGTTGTATTTCCGGTCACTGTTTCGACTGTTGCACCCAACTGTGTAGCCTACATGCACCTTTTATCGCTGTCATTCACTTAAATGAATAAAAGTAGCCGCAATGTGTAGTTTTAAGTTGGACTTACCTTCTAGGTTGCTCTTATCCCGGAACAACAGTGCCAAGAGCCAAACTAAAGGCAGACGAACGACCAATCAGGGCACAGTTCCCGTCTACGTCATTCAGAAAACTGACCAATGAGAGACGATCGTGACATCACGGTAGGTTCGCTCTGCTTTCTTATTGGCCAGCTGGAGGATCTGCTCATGGCCTTACAGAGTCAGTGTTACAGCAGCTGGAACATCAGGACAGGGCTGCAGGCGCTTTAAAAACAGATTCGCAGGTTTGGACTTTGATCAATTTCAACATTTTGTTAATCACACATATCACAAACCCATGTTGTTTTGTGCTCTATTTGTGGAACATTTCATGCTATTTTTTAATACATGGCGTTCATTTAATATGTAAATACACACAAAAATATGTGACATTATACCCCAATTCCAGTCTTCAGTTCCTCTGACAGGCCATAACAGCATAACGACATAAAACATCGATTTTACTCACTGCTCTGTTGTCGGGCACTGCATGCAGTTGTGTAACTGCAACTTTTTTTATACTGTGAACATCGGAAATAATAACGATAATAAAGAAGAAGTTATGTGGAAAGTAATATGTCCTTGAAAGACATCCTCGAGCATCTCACATTCACGGTGCAAACCACGGATTTCAGATTTACTACGTATAACCTGGAACATTTGAAAACTCCTTTCTATTCAGCTGTGGTCTCGATATAAAGCCATGTCCTTGGGGAGATTCAGCACATGAATGATAATTGTTAAGAATAGAATAATAGTATTGGCCTATAATGACATTGGAAAAGATTTTCCTCGTTAAAAAAAAAATCATTAAAAATATACCCATTGCTTTATTTTTTTAGTCAATATTTATTATATTGTGACTTCAGCTGACCTGCTAGTTTATTTGACAGGGATATTAGGCTTAAAATAGTTAAAAGTTACAATATAACTAACGACTGCACTTGATCTTATGTAACTAGTATTGCTACTATTTACACTCCTCATTTCAAATATCAAGTGATTGGGTTTTTTTTTGTAAGGTGCACGAACATTTTTCTTAATAACTTTATACGCAACAATGATTTAGTTCTCGAGTATGTTTAGATCTCTAATGTGTGTTTTTATCCCGACATTTGAAGTTAAAACTTATCCTTTTTAAATAAAACAAAAAACTTTAGCTTTTACTGTGGGGGGGAAAAATATGACTCAGTGTTTTAATGAAGACACTCAACCAGCCACAAGATGTCACCACTGCTCCAACATACACCCAGGAGCTGCCCTGATTGATACATTACTCATGACCAGACTCACTGCAGGATTATGCAGGGATATTACAGAGTTCCCAGGGAGACTGGTGTATTAAAGCACACAGATATTTTCAATATCAGGCACAATATTACTTTCTAGCTACAGAAATAATATCAGGTGTAGGCAGACAAATGTGTGACTCTTCTTGGCTTTAAGGACTTATTTAATTTGTAAACTAAGCACAATTTTATTACAATGATATTAATTGGTTTCATAACACTTTTTCACCTGATGGAGCATTTTTTTTTCCCCAAAAAAAGTCTTTCATTTAAAAATTCTACATGTCGTTAGTACAATTTCTCACGTCTGACCTTTTTTGTGGGGGTGTGTTTTCTTCTTCTCTCATCTCATGCATTACTCAGAGCCCAATCCTATTTCTTCTCTGTTTAATGTTTAAGTAGCCCTCCAGGATTGAAAATCTCTCTGCATCAAGTCTGCAGTGATTTTTGATCGAAACGCTCTGGAGATGCATCTGCAAACAAGATTACCATCTCAAACTTGGACAAACAAATTGCAATCAATGTTAAAAGAAATGAGGCACGTTCCGTGCAGCTGCGTCGGCCGGCAAATATCCAGAGTTCATGTGTGAAGAAATCCTGCTTGTTTGAGAGGAACTACCTTAACTTCAGAGGAAAGTTGGTGTTTTGAATATACCAAGAGTTGTCTAACAGGCTGTGGGCTCACCCTCTGTGTGCAGACAAACATGAACCAATCAGGATATCTGCAGAGAAGCAACCCTCATGCTGAGTCCCAGATAACCTGCTGCTCATCATCTCCTCAGTCGGCAACAACAGTGGATGAGTCACTTTGGGGAATGTAATCAAAAAACTGGAGAAACTTGTCACAACACAGTCACAGTTCAACTTTTTCAAGCCATCATAGAGTTCATTATGTTGCTGATTGGCAGATGTGACCTTTCAGAATCAAACATTTTCTTCTATAGACCACAATCAGTAATGTTAATTCATATTAAAATGCTTTAAGCATATGGAAGATGCTGATCCCAAACAAACTGACACTGACCGAAGGTGAAGTCAGTCACCAACGCCCTATAATTTGAAATTTAAGCTTCATTAAAACACCACACAAGTCTCAAAAGACTTACAAATCAAAAACTATGAGAGACTGCCACCGAACACAAGTAGATGAGGCGATGCATAAGCAGCTCATCCACATGTGTTCATTGACCAAATCAAGCAGGATCTTTGAGATCCTTGTCAAAAGATTGGTTGGATGAGTCCATCCTGTGTACAAACCAGCCAAACAGCCATGAGAAGCACTTCACCTCCTCTTCGGATTTGGTTCCTGCAAAGCCACAGCTGCGGCTGTTTAGTCAGTTTGGAGCTGTGGCTGCATCTGCTCATAAATAACACAGTCTCATAAAATTTCATGAAAATTAACTCTGAGAATTAACTCTGAAAATGCAGATCATGCCGTCTGAATGCTGCGAGCATGATTATACTTTACGGTGAAGGGGTTTTATGTGGGAAAAAAAAAAATTGAGATGCTTTTTTTGTGTGTGTGTTTGGAGGGATAAAAGTTCATGTTGACAGCTAGAGTGTCACAACAAACCCAGAAGAAGGAGACTACATATATAGTGACCCACTTTGCTCGCTCACATGGCCATTAGCTGCCCAGTCAGTCACACATGCAGACTTGGAATATTGTTGGCATTTCAGTGTTCACAAATACATTTTAACCACTCAGTGCACCAGACATCCAGTGGAAGTGCCATTATCAGCTCATCTGTCATCTGCGGCGGCATAATATCCCTCTGAGAGACGGCGACAACCTGCAACGGCAACAAGCTGGTTTTTTGCACGTTCAAACAGCTTGATTTTCATCGAGGGCGGCATCAAAGAAGGGCTGCCGCTCCTCCATGTTGAGGAGAGCGAGCTGGAGTGGTTTGGGCGTCTGATCAGGCCGCCTCTCGGTTGCTTTGCTTGGAGGTGCTCTCGGCACGCACAACTGGGACCGGGCCCCGAGGTCGGCACAGGACTCACTTGGAGAGATCGCATCTCTGGGTTTCTTCCCTCTGAATGGCTTTTCGGGTCCCACCGGATGAGCTCGAGCAACCTGCAGTGGACAGAGACGTCTGCACTCCTCTGCTCTCCATACTGCCGCCACGCTCCCCAGGAGGAAGTGGAAATGAAGACAGATGGATCAATGGATAGTTTTGCACTTAACTCTATGAAATCATTTGGGCAGAAGACTGTATTTCGATAACAGAGCCGTAAATTAAGTGTTAATTCATTCCTCTGTTGAATATCACAATACTGATGGTTAATACTGATTTGTTCTTGTAGACAGCAGACACAGGTTACAAAGTTACAACTATTACATTTTAACTTATTTTATTAATAAAATTTAATCTCAGTGGTTTAATTCAGTCATTTCTATTTAAATATTCAGTTCAAAAGGAGGTAATGGCAAGTAGTAAAACCAATTTGATCTTTTAATAATTATTGCGTTTTCCTGAAAAAAAATATGATATATTTACAAAAACTTTTGAGGGGACATATTAAGAAAATGCATCAACTTCCTAATTTGTTAATTTTCTGCTCCAAAACACAATTTCGTCTACCTAATATATTTTAGTAAATGGGATATTGAAGTATTTATATTCCATGTAGCTATAATCAAAGTCCACACTTTAAGGGTAAACAGATGTTTTGAAGTTTGTTAAATGCTATTAAAGTGCTTTAAATGTTAGGCACATCTTCTATGAATATTCAAAAAATAAATAAAAAGAAAAAGAAACTAAGTGTGTGTTTAAAATATCAAGCAAAAACCTCTACTTTCTATTCCATCATTATGCTTCATGACATTAAAATGATCGTGCTGCTCCTGCCATGCAAGACAAAATGTCTTTAACCCATTAGCAGAATTAACAGATAAGGCTTTTTTAGGAAAAAGAAAAAGTTGTGTTCGGAGAAATTTGAAAAAATTCACCCTGTCACCATCTAAACAAATTTATTTCTTTAAAAATGATGATAATACAGTGTGTTCTGCAGGATTTTTGTTGATATTGCTCAGACACAGGGGCTGCGGATGACTAATGCTGTGTTGGAAGGAAACTCGCCGTGTAGTGTTTTGAACATGAGAGGTCAAGAACACAATCTGCCTGGCATTCAATCAGTTCAAGTTGTGCGATCACTGTTGCTAGGTGACCGACGATCAAAACCATGCCTGTTAAGGTGAACGTTTCTTGCATTTTAATGACAAAAATAAGCTCAGTTCAGCAGTTTTTTTTTTTTTTTGTGTGTGTTCCCATGAGGCACGCTGGTTAGGTGACGTCACGGACGCTCGAGCTGACTAAGCGTTTTCCAAACAGGACCATTATCAGCCAGTCGACTCCTCAAAGATCAAATATTCGCAGCGATGAGGTTTTGGCGGCTAAAAAACATCCGCACGCCGTCGGATTAAACAACTTAAAAACACATTTAAATGCAAATTGCCTTCTGGACACAACATGCTCCACCCATTCCACTTTGATGATTAAAGTTCAGTCATCACACAGGTTGGCGCTGGCGTCTCTTTGAAGCGATCTATTTGTAGATCCTGCACATCCTGAGAGCTGCAGTCTGATGTAATTCTTCCTCGCACAGGGGCAAAGGAAAATGTTTTTTGAAGGGAGTTCTTTCTCAAGCTTTTTAGCAGCTTAGTTTATTTTGGCTTTGTACTCCTCTAATGTTGAAGGCCAGTTTGTGGCAAAACATGTTGCCTTTTATTTCCACTCCAATTTGAGCTAACAAGGAAATGAAAAATGTTTGCTTTCCTTTTAACAGTGAAGCAGCTTTGGAGGATACCTGAGAGACACCTCAGACTTCTGTTTTATTTTGATGTAAAATCAGGACAGAATAAAAGATAAATTATTAGGGATTAAAAACAAACAGTAAAAGACTTATTTTTTTTTTTTTTTTTTTTTTAATAAAAGGTAGTTGAATGATCGATACAACCTTTCAAAAATGGCTTTTTGGATGATATCTGCTACTGTAGGGGAGTGTGTGAAGATATAGGCACAAACAAGCCCAAAATGCAACTATTTTTATTACTGATAACACTGATTTATCTGTTTTATACACATCATAATTCAACTTCTATTTATTTGGAGTCAACTTGACTATATTTTTAACACCACTAAAACTGTTTAAAACGTTTATTTTCAGGCTGTAGAATGTAAATGGGAATGTAAAAATGAAATACAAACAGTAGTTATTTAATATAAGTTACCACGGACTGCTGCACCTCCTTTACTTCTCACTTCAGTCGGTCAGGAGTCCCACAAAGACAGGGAAAGAGGTAAACAAAGAGGGCTGACAGCTCTGCCGCATCAGACGACAACTTTCTTCGCAGCAGCAGTCGGTCGGCTTACAACAAAGGTCTCGAGATGAAATGAACTAATTTTGCTGTCATTGCAGCCCCTTTCCCAGTTTTACAGCATGAAAGTTAAAGCCTTCTTTTGGTTAGATCTGTAATCACTATCCAATCTGCCTGGAGGAGAAAAAGAAATTTAATTTGACAAGGAGGTAATGAACCCGTGCAGCCATTATCTTAGATAACCCATTTGAGAGACTGGTTGAGCACTGATGAAAATTCTATTAAACATAGCTGGCTGATTTCTCTATTTTGTTGAGTGGCAGAAAGCCTTTTTTACCCTTGCCAATTTACTTTGAACTCTCAGAGTTGCCAAGGATCATTATATCAAGGAGCTTCAAACACTCACCCTTTACTTAATGATTCAAAGGCAACAACCTCAGACTCGGGGCTAATAACCTCTGTGATGCATACACAAGATACCTAGGCAAGAGCAGGAAATACTTTTACTTTCAGTTTCTTTCTGGAGTTTCGGTTCTTTTCCGAGACACAACTTTTCCTGATGTCTCAGAACTTTTTTTTATTTTTTTCCCCCCCAGTTTTCAAATGCACTTTGATTCAGTCCCATCTAAATGCTGACTCCGGACTTTGCTCTACTTTCCAGTAAACTTCAGGACACTCTCTCCCTCCTTGTGGTCTGTATTTTTCTCCAGTCTGCAGATATGGCAGCTACACCAAAGACCTTTATATTGTTTTACATGTCATGTGTAAGGCTGCATGTTGGTGTTGTGGTTAGCAGCCTCAAATACAGCGTGGTCTTTCTGTGCAGGTTTGGTTTGGACCAGTTAATAAACCAAATTGTAATCATTCACAACCTTTTTCGTTGATTTGTGCAGGTTTTTTTTTTGGTGAAAGAGTGCCTCTGAACAATAGCAGTTGTTACTACACAACCCCGCAGGAGCAGTTTGGTCCACTTTTGAAGTGCAAAAGTGAACAGAACCAAATTAAGATATGATTGTTTTCAATATCCAGTGAAAAACATTATCGAAAAAAAACCTTCAAACACAGACAGATCAAAAAATGTTGTCGTTACAGTGTGAGAACTTTTTAATGGTTTTTCAGCCACTTCCAACTCTGATATTATCACATCACTGTACAATGTGCATGAGGGAGGAGGTCAGGGTGGAGGGATGTTATCTCAAACACTTAACGCTAATAACTCTTATTACCCATACTCTTTAAAAGGCGCGATTGTTTCAAGTGCAGCTTTAATGGCACAGTTTTGCTTACATTAGTGATCAAAACAGGTTAATTCGCCCTTCAAACTCCGACCGTTTCTCTTTTCGTCCCCGAGCCTTCCACTGGGAGAGTGTTAACTCTAAAAATTGCTACGAGAAGAAAAATTGCAGGAGATTCAGCAGAAACCTGTTTAATGAAGGAGACTGTGTTTATCTGGATCAGTGTCAGAGGCGCTGCTGGATCATCCGTTTGTGTGTTTGTTTGGGAAGATAATGTGATGTCCACACAGCCAGCGCAAACAGTCGCCACTGTCGCCGTTATGAGATTCGATTGGTAATCTATTCACATGAAACTGCTCACCATTCAAAGAGAAGCTTCATTTATTCATTCCTCTATTTAGGATGATTTAACTTTTCATGCAATTCTAAGCTCTTAAGTAAGAATATTGCAAAAGACATTTCATTAATTTCTTAACAATTTTGAAGTGAAACCTTATTTCAACATCCAGTGACTGAAGTTCAGCTGTATTTAACAAAGCTGTTCTTATGTTGCGTTAATGAAATCTAGAAAAGACTACCGAGACTCTTTAACTAGGGTGACCAAGCGTTCTCTTTTACCCGGACTGTCTACTACGTCAGTAGATGTAGACAGTATCTGCCGTTAGAAAGTAAATTTTATTGCTGTCTTGTCTCATAATATCACACAATGTTTGAATAATTTATATTAAAGTAGTGTTTCCTGATTGTCATTTATTCTGTTAAGTGTTCATTTATTTCAATAATCATTCAGTTTTATTATCAACAATTGAACATGTTACTAAAGTTCCATCAAGAGGGAATCCAAATTCTGACATATTTAAACATTGTTTTTTTTAAAGTAATACAATAGCTACTATGCCGAGTAATTAGTTACTTTTAGAATATCACAACTCAGTTACAAAATTGCTTTTTTGAAGAAGTAACTAGTAATTATAACTTATTACTTCTATAAGTAACTTGCCCAGCACTGCAGATAAATACACGATTTAAGTGTGATAAAGTTATTTAAGTGTAAGACATTTGGACATTACTAAAATGTCACAGATGTGGACAACTACATAGATTTAAAGTTGTTTTTGTTACCAATAAAAGGAAAAACAACATGATTCAAATATGGTTTCTACTGAATAAGGTTCACAGATATTCCACATTTGTTTTTTGTTTTTCTTTTGTTTAATTTTTCTCTGTCATTTCTTCATTTTTGTAAACATTGTGAATTTCCAATTGCTATGAACGCCTCACTAAGTTAGAAACAGCAGCACAGCAGAGGCAGAGAGGAGCTGCCGGTGAGAAAGTTTTTCTGTTAAATGTTGGCAAGTTGGCCTAAAAATAAAACTTTTTTCAAAAGAAAATCACGCTGGTCGTCCCTGCCTGGAAGAACTGCAATATAAATGTGCAGAAATTGAAGAATGATGAAGCCCCACCTTGGAAAGTTACCACCAGCCGCAACTTATAAATCACTTGGAGACGCTCAGCCAGTCCGAGACATTCTGAGACCGAGACCAAGACCAAGACCACAAAGAAGTGGTCTCGAGAACTACAAGTCTACAAATCAGACCTACAGGTAAACCGGCAATGCTAACAATCTGTCAACATTGAAAGAAGCTCATTTCCTCCTGAAACTTGTCTTCATTTTGATTTACTCACAGCTGGCTCACTTTCAGGATGTAATGGCAATGCAAGTCACTTCAGAGATAAAGCTGGATGTGTCACATTTTGTTTGCAACTAATGAACCCATTGATAAATAAAAGTTTTAAAAAAAGGCAAAAATTAAGTACTTCTTCATTCTCAGTGTACAGTTTTCAGATCAACAGGCTACTTTAGCTGGATCCACTGCACACCACAGCAAACTAATGATGAGGCCAGAGAGTGAATTCACCTCACTGTGGCACAAATATGATGTTTGTGAAGTTTATTTTTTGGTGTCTCCACTTGACTGCTCAACCTGTTCAAACCCAAGATTAGACCTTGGCTCGGGGCCTCTCAGCACGAATGTTCAAATTATGAAATGTTAAAATCTGAAGCCATGTGTGCTCCATTTAATATTTATCAGCTTCTGGATGCATGTCAGTATTTATTTGTTCCTGGCCTCTTTGTATATTCATGACATGAATAATGCCGTGTATGATAATCAGGAGGCAGACCGAGAGTCTGAAAACATCCTTCTGGAAAAATCAATCATCTGTGCGGCTCCTCGGCATCAAGGAACTGTGTCGCTCCCCAGACAGGATCACAGCCGAGTGGTGCACCGTCCTCTTTTTTCTCCCCCCATATCGCTGGACTAACCACGGGCGCTGATTAGCAGCATCCCTCCCCCCTGATAGATGCTTTGTGCCTGATTTTAATGAACTGCTTTGCATTAGCGAGCCCTTCTCCCCCTCCCTGTGCACTTGCCTCTTCTTGCTCTCTTGCAGTCTGGCAAATCAGGGCCGAGCTCCTGTGGAAAGGAAAAAAAAAAAAAAAAAAAAAAAAAAAAATCAGTCAACACATCTATCAGTAAGCAGCGGGCCAGGCGGACTCCGAGCCAAGACAGAAATATTGACAAAATGTCTGCTAGCCATCTTATTATCTTGCCCAGGGTTGCAGTTGGCAAAATAGCACATGCTGGAGGCAGCAGCGGCAATGATGGTGTGTGCGTGCGTGTGCGTGTGTGTGTGTGTGTGTGTGTGTGTGTGTGTGTGTTTCCATGTGTGTGTTCTGCTGGTAGAAAGAAGCCAATGTTTGCAGAGCTTGCAACCCTGACACCCTGTTGTTGTACCGCTGAGCTTTGAGTGCTGCACCATCATCTGTGGCATTAGTGTTTCTGGCTGCCGTCGGGAGCTCCGAGCAGACTCCAAACCAGAACACGTCTCGTGATGAGTGATTCAACTCGGCGATGCATCGCTGTGGCAACGCGAGCCGGACACGAGCCGCTCGGCGCGTCGGAACGAGAGGCGACGGCGGGCGCGACGCCACTGCTGGAGGAGATGGAATCAGAGGATCAGTGGAGAGTGAAAGGCTGATCCCACCCACAGAGCGATAACCACATCGCTTCAGCCCACCCAGCTCCTCATCTTTATCACATCAAAAGATATGAACAGCTGTTGAGATTCAAAGGCAATAAAAAAACCTGCTGCTTATTTCTTCTAGGAAATTAAAGAAGAAAAAGAAAACCTGCTGGGAAAAGGCGTTCCCCTGACCCCCTCCTGCAGTTTCAAACTACGGATGCCTCACTCTTTTCAACCTTTTCAAGGATATACCGTTAATGTGACTTTCTTTGAGAACTTTCCACGTGGACGTGTCTTAATGCAGGTTGATGCTCAGAGGAAACACACTGTAATGTTTGAATGAAGCACGGCGGCAGGTGAACTTCACAACCTGACCAGGAGGTTTGAAACTATAAACAGGCACACCATCATGCCAGATCATTTAATACCGAGGGTCAAATCTGCCATAATCCAAAACCTTGTTTATGTTCACCATATAGGTAAAAAGTGTTCCATCTGTACTTGATATTCCTTTCAGAACTATTTCTGTCTTTTACCTGGATACAGAATAACATTGCAACTTAATACTTTCCATAACGAGTAACGCTGTGCCCATGTGTTCTGGAGTCAGTTTAAACCCACATGTTGGCTGCTTAAAATGACAACATCAAAAACTATGATTTAGAGTAATTTGATAAAAGATTTAAGACTCTAGCAATGCCACTTTGGGACTTACAGAGCCCTAGGACTGTAAAAGGCTTAAAGTTTATTAAAATCAAGGTTGAACAGAGTTCAAAACAAAAAACAGGGTAATGTTAAACTGTTGATGATGTCTTAAAAAAAATGAAGTCAAATAAGTCCTTGACGCTGCCCTGGTCTTTCCTTCCCATGCCTGCTTCTGGATTTTTCCTTTTACATTCTTGCTTGTTGAACATGTTGCTCCTGAGCTGACTGATCGCTCCTTGGGTTTGATCAGTGTGTCTGTTGCCTTTAGGGGCAATGGGAAATAAAAATATTGCAATTGAAAAACACTAGATAAAATCAATTTAATAAAACTTCATGTTTAAGAACAAAGGTACTTGAATTACAATAAACAGGTGAAAACATGAAACAAATTTCTTAAAACATGCACTGAAACTTCTCGAGTTTTTATGGAAGGCTAATTATGATAAGTTTGAAACAGAAGTTGTCATAACTTTTACAAATTCTTCAAAACACAAACAAACCCAGGCTTCATCTGTCTCTGTTGAATATGACTCTAAGGAGATATGTTCCATATTCACTTGCTAGTATAAGTACAAGAAAAGCCATAAATTAATGAAAAATGTCAAGATTGTAAATTACAGCGCTGGTGTTGCCTTAACAACACAGCAATGAATCAAAGTTATTTTCAGCTGCAGTCTGCAAACGGGCGTCTTCAGTCGTCACCGTCCACCTAACGGCACATTATAGGAACACATCATCACTTCTCATCTTTAAGCTTCCTCGACGAATGACCGGTCGTGCCATATTGCACCCTGTCAGAAAGTGTGAACATATAGAAATATGCTAAATCACCGCATGCAAAACTGGCAACACTTTATATTCCCCAAACATTTGCACACGGTGATGACTTCAAGTCAGATGGCGACGTGAGATTTTCACCGTTTACTAGCTGCTCACTGTAATTCTCTTAATCTTTCACTTAATGCAAGATGTTCTTACTTCCAGGACTTCATTCAATCAAAGGAGCGTATATAGGAGATGTTGTACGGACTGACTTCATGTTCCCGGCGTACAAAGATCCAGTGTAACAAACAGGGAGTACAGCGGAGATGCCCTTCACACCGGAGGAACTCATTCAGGCACACCTGAAAGGCCAGTGCTCTTATTCACAGCCGGTAGAATGAATCATGAATGGTCATTACATTCTTCAAAATCAAATACAGGCAAGAAGAGGTCAAATCAACAGGCCCGCACTGAAAAGGTGAGACGTGCAAGGTCCCTGAAGTGAGGAAGGCCTTAGAAAGTAGCCAACACTTAAGAAGGAACTCTGAAAAGTGTCTTTGTGCAGCAGGCTCAATATGTGTTTGTGTTGATAAATCCTTCAACGGCACACCTCACAAACGAACTGCCGCTGTAATTGAAAAGATGGCAGCGGGTTCAAGGGCTGTTTACTCACATAAAGGACAAGGGGCAGGAAAAAAAAAACTTGTTGAATTAAATGTACTGCCTGTAATAAGTTTGAATCTCAACTGAAATTAAACAAATCAACAGTTCATAATAAAGATTTTTTTATCTTTTTTTTGTTTGTTTTGTTTTGTTGATACAACCATCCTAATTTTATCTAAGTACGGTCAATGGGGGCTTTAGCCTTAACAAGTCAACACCACAGCTGTATTCATGAGGTTTAAAACCCGAAGGAAGCTTTGATTTACTCAGCTAAATAAAATATCCCGTCATCTGTACTGAACTCTGCAGCATTGTGGTTTATCAACAGTAATAAACTGTGCACACATCAGCTGGGACATTATGGGCCTGATCGACTAAAAGGTTGATTTTGTGCAGACATGTGGAAGCTGATCTACTAACACGGCACCCTGAGGATCACATCAATATGAATATAGAATAGAAAATGGCTCACCTCCTGCTGTTACGATGGTGAGAGACAATTCTTCAGCTGGCTCTCCACAGCTTTTATTTTCAGACTTTGTTATATTTTCCATGTTGTGCCTCCAATTTCGTCTTTGTGACCCATCAGCTCTCGCATCATCCCTCCACCAACTTGCCTGACTCCACGGGCTCTAACTTCGCAGACTGCGCCGAATCCGCCCGCTGTCAGCGGAGGGCAGAGTGCGCCGTCGGCGGATAAAGTCAACGGGGCGTGTCCAGAAAATTGTCCCAATTTCGTGAACCAGGCGCAGTCACGCCTCCATCCCGCCCACCGGCGCAGGTGGCGCAAGAGAGAGGAGAGAAAGTGGGTTTAACCCAGCTGAGCGCAATTTGACCAATCAAATGAACACCTCTCCTTTTTTTCAAAGAAGGACACTGCTACATTAACATGATGAAATACATTTCATTTCCTGGCCTCAATACTAAACCATAGTGAAGCAACAATGTATATGACTGCATTTTGAAATAAATAATCTCTTGTAGAGCTTGGGGAGCCAGACAAATGAAATAAAAATGCAGACACCCTGCATTTAGCGGCTACATACAGACTTTGTAGGGAAAGGGAAAATCTGTTTTTATTTGTGTGCATCATAACTCTTAAAGATACATTTGGGAAAGCACAAAGAATTACAGGTGCCAATCACTCAGCGCAGCTGCACAGCGGAGCTGGGTGAGTCTACTTAGGACTGCTGGTTCAGTTGTCATCAGATCGATGTCCTCTGAAATGATTCCCTGTAATTCCTATCACACACATGGCATTCCGGCCATCCCAGACGAAGGATAATCATTTATGAGAGAATGGTGGCGACATCTGCTATCTGCTCCGTCCTCCGCTCTGCTTCACGTGTTGCCAGCATTCTTACCCCCCTCCAAAGGCCACTATGGTCAGCCAGGCTGTCATATGCAGGGTTTTTGCGCAGGAGCACACCAACAGGTTGCTTTTCTGTAATCTAATGCATTAGAAATTAAGGTAAAGAAACAAAATATTAAATCAAGTGGATCAGCAAAACGTCTGCCTCATATCTGCTTTATTAATGCCTAAAATCAGGTTTTAAAATGTATTGAACTTTTTACAGTGCGCATTTGCGCAGCGTACCTCTCATTCACACTCCGCGCACTCGTTTCCCTGATACACACGCACACACACGCCAACACACACAAAATAGTTGTATTATTAACTGTCAATAATAATCAAGAACATATTAAAATTAGTAAAATAAGTCTCCCCGGTTGCGCACCAGGACGGACACCTTCCCACACCGACCCGTCCTCACCCTGCTCATTTTATTCTGGGACTGCAGGCTCAACAGGACAAAGGTATTTATTCAGAAAATATATTCATTCTAAAATTAATTTTTGGAAACGAAAAATACATGGTTTGCTGTACTTTAATGGAGGATATAATATTTTACCTGAATCTGTAACTGGCACATCTGGAGACGCTGCAGTGCCCCTGCTGTCAATACTGTGTTCACTGTTGTGCTCAGATTTATTACATTAGTTTAAATAATAATAATAATAATAATAATAATAATTTTACACCATTTTATGTTATTATTATTTAGTTGTAAACTGACAGCAGCCTACAGTAATTCTCTACCTGGAGGTGACGCGTGAGCGCTTCCATGCGCCACTGCAGGTTCTACGCTGGACTGTACAGCAGCTGGAGGTCGGTCGGGTATTTTTGGGGCAGCAGCATTATATTTGTTTCGCTGTTTGTCCCGCGACTGTTCTGACTCTGATTCAGAACATTCCTCCTCTTCACTCCAGTCAAGATCGCTGATGTCCGACACGTCTCCGCCATCCGATTCCCCCTCACTTACCTCCTGTATCATTGCTAAAGCTTCTTCCACCTTATATCTCTTATTTATGCCTGTTTTTACTATCTTTCTTTTGGGATTTGCTTGATATTTTTGGTCATCTGTCTGATTGTCTGCTGTCAGAGCTAGCCCCCTGTTCAGATGCGCGCATGAACCAAAACAAATCAATCACAGAAGAAAAAAAAGCCCCGTGAAGTGCATCATTTTAATCAGTCTAATAATAATAATAATAATAATAATAATAATAAATAAATAAATAAATAAATAATAAGTCTCACAGACCACTGTTGGCCTTTGGAGGTATAAATGCTTTGTAATATTATCTGTGTTATTGTTAGGACCTTATTTGCTTCAGAAAAACATACAAGACACATATTTAGGAAAAGTCAAAGAATTAGAGGACAGGGGAATTATTTTTAACAGATTTATTTGAATTCTAAAAACCCAAATGGTCTGTCAGATTGTCTTGGATGTTCTAGTGCTAAAGAAGATAATAAAAACAATTATGTGGTTCATGAGTGATTGTGTGTATCTTTCATGACACTGACAAGCTGTCAGTGTCATTAGATCCTCCGCTCCCCAGCCTGCTCACACCTTCTGCACGAAACTATCACTGCGCCCAGCTGATTCTGTCGACCCCTCCCCCTGGTGCGCCGCCACGCCCATCTCGGCGCAAGTGCAGCGGACCTGCCAGACACCCTCTTCTGCGCCTGTCGAAAATAGGAATGCGCTGCCTCCGCCGCTGATCATCGCCAAGTTGCGCCGTCAAATTAGAGCCCCACATCTTCATGCCAGTCAAGTTTTAAATGTTCTCCCAGGGCCGGTTTTAGCTATGGGCAATGTGGGCGACCGCCCAGGGCGCAATCTATGAGAGGGCGCACTGGTGCCATGCGCAAGAGAAAATAAAAAACTCGCCAGTTTTCCAGACTTGTACTCATTTCCATGTCAAGTTAGTGGCGTGAGCGCTGGGGCGCACTCATTTGTCAGCTTGTGTGTCCGTTCGGGCTGTCCAAAGAGGCGGCGGTGGGGGGGGGGGGGGGGGGGTATCAACGAGCGACTGCAGAGGTTGGCAAGGGGGGCGGTGGTGCGCAGTGGCGCGGGGAGGGGGGAGGGGGGCAGACTGATGCCAACACATACTGTTTCAAAATTAATTGTATTTCATAATTAATACAGATGCACACGTAACTGACTGGGTTATGTGAAAAAAAATGGAAAAAAAACGTTGTAAATTTGTTTACGTGACATGACTCCGGTTGATTTACGGGTGAACCGTGACCGGAAGGTGCCGGCAAAAGGTAATGTTTTGATAATGGATCCAAGTAAAAGACCAAAGAATCTATCGGGTGCCCAGTTTAGAAAAAGAAGAGGAGAAACGGGCAAAAGATAAAGGTATGCATTTTTTTTATAAGTGATGTGAATGATATTATAGGCCATTTATTAGCCTTTTGCTAATATGTTGCTAAGCCACAGAATTGAACTCAGATACAGAAATGCACTCAGAATTGGCTTGACCCTTCCAGTGACAGTAGCTGAAGCAGAGAGGACTTTTTTGAAGCTGAGGCTTATTAAAACATACTTGAGGTCCACTATGTCACAGGAGCATCCCTCTGGACTTGCCATCATCAGCATCAATCCTATCATTGCAAAAGAGATGGACGGTTATCGCCCAGGGCGCAATTGTAGCCAGAACCGCCTCTGTGTTCTCCCCATGCATTGGTATCAAACTGTGTAGACTGTGATGGCCAGCTCTCACTGATGTATGTGATCCCACGGAGGTCTCACCTCATAACGTCCTGGACTTAAAGAATCTGCTGCACACCTTCAGAGGTTAAGTGAAGTTTAAGCTCTGGGATCTACTCAGTATTACTTAACTGCAAAAAATGCTTCCTAGTAGTGCAGTATAGTAATAATTATTAGAACTTATAAGCAGGAAGGATTGCACAGCTTTGATATAGAGCACGGTTGTAGGTGGTAAGAAATGTCACAACATGCCACCAAGAACTTTGTGAGGCGTAGATGTTATGACAAATAAAGAAAAAAAAAATAAAAACTATTCATCTTTTCAATTGAGATAAACGGAGGCTGCTTGGAAAATACACAGCATCTGCCTCTTATTAGTAATGCAAGAAACTTGGCTCCGTCCCTGAAAAGGCCAGTTTGTCTGTCATTCAGTGAGTCTGTTGGTGCAGACTGAAATATGTCAACAGCTCCAGAATAGATTGCCAACAGTTCATCACCCAGTGGATGAATCAGTCCGTCTCTGCTGACTGACTAATTTTGTCACGAGTGCCACCGGCAGGTTGACACGTCTGACTTTTAGAGAAGTGCATTCCTGAAAGAAAGAATAAAAAAATTGGTGCAGACGTCCCCTCCAGGATGAACTGTAATCATTTGGGTAATCATGTCAAAATTCAAATTTTTCCAATATAGCCCTGTCCTATCTTCAAAAATAAACCCGATTTCAGAAAAGCTAACAAATTAACCCACTTTCTCATATTTGCACTGTGCATACAAACTACAGAACAATTCAAAAGCTGAGGAGCAACGCTTTGTCCATCCGGCTGATTCCTCTCTGCAGCATCTCTGGGTAATTGCTGGGTTGCCAGATCCATGTTGAGGCTGTGGCCACAACGCTACCAAACCTGGCAACTTTATACCAACTATTAGTAACAGAAAAATGATCCTGCCGTTCAGTTGGGTTTGATCTTGGACTGAGTTGCAGAACAAAATCTCTATTTTTTTAATACCTTGCAGACAAGATGTCTGTAG
This sequence comes from Salarias fasciatus, assembly GCF_902148845.1. NCBI lineage: Eukaryota > Metazoa > Chordata > Actinopteri > Blenniiformes > Blenniidae > Salarias > Salarias fasciatus. Next base: position 19,752,410 of record NC_043754.1, read on the forward strand.
TCCTTCAAAGAGAGAAGTGGGCACAGAGACCAAAAATTGCTAATTTATTGAGGTAATTAAAGCAGCATTTGTGCATTGCTTAATTTGAGGGTTGCAGCTGTTTGAGGGACTTCTATCCATCTTCTGTGAGCTGTTGAGGTTCCAGCTTGGTTAAAAAAAACCAACAAAAAAAAAAAAAAAAAACATGACTTCCACTTACACCAAAGTTTTACATGGAGGCACCTGTCAGTCACAATCAGCAGGAGCTGCTTCAGTGAAGCCAAAGCCAACGTCTGGTCAGGCAGACGCCGGCATGAATATGAAAATCTTCCAGAAGGCTCTTTAAGTTGTTTGCTGCGGATTTAATATTTTTCACATCCCTGCCTTTCTTAATTACTGCATATTTCTCGCAGAGATCAATGAATCAGTAAATGTCAGCGGGCTACCAACCTCGCCGACCATGATGCTCCTTCCTGCTGCTTCCTCGGCGGAGGGGCAAATCAACACCTCTTTGTACCTCCTCGTCTTTTGAACTTAAATGAGGCTCTGGTGGCTTTGCAAAGAAGTTGCAGGTGAAAAAATAGAAAAGGGAGAAAGACGAAAAACAGAGAGGATAAAAACACCGAAAGAATAGCAGAAGGAAGCGGCATTAATTAGGCAGATGTGACCTGAGTGCTTCCTTTTGGAAGCCAGTCACTTGAGGTGTTTTTTTGGGAAGCTGCCAAACGCTGTGGGGATAATTGAAAAATTTCCGAGCCCCTTTGAGTCCTCCGAACAATGTAGAATTACCGTCGGCGAGCCGCGCGGTCCTGCTGCGAGCGGAGCAGTCAGAACGTCCGAAAAAAGGCGATAAGATGAAAGCTTATTGATTTCCTAATGTTGGGAAATGGTTTGTTGCAGCAACTGCCGTAATATGATACAGGAGGGAAGGAGGGAGCAGAAAAAGCTGCTGTTTCAAAGCGTTGAAAGAAATGGCTGGAATACTGTCACATAAAGTTGAGTCGCTCTGTAAAGATGAAGCTGCAGCCTGAAATGTGAGAAAACGGTTTTACTGTGCTTTAAAAAGCAGCGAATGCACACAGGGGTTGATCAAAGGTGCGAATCACACAGCTGAGTTTAATCTAATGCGTCGGAGATGGTTTTTAATCCGCTATCAGCAAGGCTGCCTGATTAAAGTAGGAGAAGTAACAAGAGATAGCAAACGCCTCTTGGATTTCTCTGTTTCTTTTTCACTGAGTCACAGACTTGGCAGTCTGCGTTCAGCCAAGTCGATTGCTTCGGTTTGGACTGGATTTCACTTCAACCACTTTTGGAAGAACAGCAATGAAATTTTGTGGAGACACATTTGGTCTCTAGAGGACAGAGAGATAACCAATCTCTCTTTTTCTTTGTTACCATCTGCAAGAAGACACATTTGTTATTAACTCTTCACTGTCCATTTATTTGTAACTTTTTAGAGTTGGTAAAAAAAAAAAACAGCTTTCCACAACTTATAGTTAAATAAAAAATACGGGTATAAACAGGTTGAAATTCTCACTGGATGTCTTAACAGAGGTTTCTTAATCCTGTTGTCTTGTCCTAATCACCACACAGGACTAATTTTCTGTTCACCCTGTGTTTTCGTTAGAAATATTGATGTTTTTTTAACTGTTATCAACTTGTAATGGTTTGTTTTGTGAGTTTTTTACTTCTTTATTTGGAATAAAAAGCACTTTTATCAATGAAAACACTTATACAATCCCAAAATGACAAGAAAAAGCAAAGCCACACACACTGTAATCAGAGGTAGTTATCTTCATGTTTGTGTGTGTGTGTGTGTGTGTGTGTGTGTGTGTGTGTGTGTACACGTAGTGACTGCTGCTGTGGGGCACAAAATTAGGTCCCTATATCAAAATAATTCCACTTTTTGGAAGAAAAAAAAATTCTGGAATCAGACCAAAGACTAGAGTTTGGGTTCAGTGAGCGGGAGTCGTGGCTCAGTTGATTGTAAATCTGCAGATTATGCTGACGAATGCCCCAAACCTGAAAATCTGGTAATCCACTTTTTAAATGCAGAAAACAGTCAGAAGTTCAAGGTGAAGTTTGAGGAGTCCCAGGACAAGATCAGAAAAAAATCTAAATACAGCAGGCAACTCTGATAGTGCCAGCTGGAGAAGCTGGAGGAGCTCTCTGTTAAAGACAAGGCGTCAGATGGAAAGAAGGAATAGGACAAAAAGGAGTCAATGTAACAGCCAGAAAAGACCCCCCCACCCCCCACATTTGTACATATCTAATTTCATACACAGGCAAGCAGACCCACAAAGTCTTCCAGACTCAGGTCATTTCAGAAATGATGATAAAAAATGAATTATTAAAGCATTTTTTTAAAAAGATCTGAAGATAATATTAAAAATTAAACAAATTAAAATTCTAAAAGAAATAAGCGTGGTTGCTCCCTGTGGATGCTCCATGAAGCCATTAACAGGTGGGCTCTTCTGTCTTTTAAAGCACTACTTTCTGGACTATAAGTCACATTTGTACAAAATCATATCATCTCTACTACATGTATTTTGTAAATTGTAATAATAAATTCTGTTGTGGAGCTTTACCTTGAGCAGCATTTAGTACTATCAGTGAAATACAGGAGTATTGGAGGTTCTATGTTGGAGCTGTAGCAGTATTCTCTTGTCATACAGTGATATCTAGTGGTCCAAGATGGTAAGTACCATTATACTTTTTGGTATATAAGTTGCTTCTTAATATAAATTGCATGGAGAGCCAAACTTCAACAAAAAGTTTAAAAGATATAATCTGTTATTAACAAAACACAGTAGGGCTCAATCTGATTGGGACATGTTGACATGTTGCTCATGAATGCACAGTTTAATCAGTCTTTCATGAATGCTGATATCAGGATGATAATAAATTAGCGAGATTGTGCTTTTGTATGATTTTATGGAAGCTAGATAATATTTATAACATTATCCAGAGTTTACTGATTCCATGGTTTGACTGGTGTGTAACTAAAAAGTAATGAAATTTATCTAGAAAAGAGCTGGCTCTCTCTTTGTAGTTCATAAGGTGCAATTTAATCTTTAATGGGACAGATCAGTAAAGTTGAAAACATTCAAGTACATGTTGTTCAATTTTCCAATGTAACATGCCTCACGAGGGGGAACAACACCTTGGACCATGTTTACACAAATATTAAGCATGCCGACAGACCTGTACCCCTACCCCACCTGGGTATGTCGGACCATCTCTCCTTGCTCCTCGTCCCAGCATACACCACGCTTAGGAGAAGGACAAGTCCCGCCACCAGAACCATTAACACTCTCTCCAATGACACCCTAGCTCATCTGCAAGACTGCTTTGCCCTCACAGACTGGAGTGTCTTCACGCATGACAACCTACAGATCCACACAGACACCATGGACACTGTCACCATGGTGGAGCGAGTCCGGGTTTAGCCCAACCGCAAACCCTGGATGATAAGCGAGGTTCAGTCACTGCTGAGGGCATGAAACTCTGCATTTAAATCCGGGGACCAGGCCGGCCAAGTACAGCAGAGCAAGGGCTGACCTGAAAAGGGGCATAAGGGGGGCGAAACGGGCCTACGGGCCTAATAACCCCAGGCAGGTATGGGAGGGCCTGAAACGACTCACAAACTACAAAGGCAGTGAGTCAAACACGGTAACAAACTTCTCACAAGCAGAGGAGCTAAACCATTTCTTTGCAAGTTTTGAGAAGACTGTTAGCACCTCCACCACACCCCCACCACCACCTCCACCCATAGACTCCTTGGAGCCCAGCCCACACACATAGACCCTCCAGGAACACCAGGTCTGCAGCATGTTCAGGGCAGTGAAGCAGAGGAAAGCTGCAGGCCCCGACGGAATACCAGGGCGTGTGCTGAAAGCCTGTGCAGACCAACTGTCCTCTGTCTTCACCAAACTCTTCAACCTCTCCCTGTGTCAAGCCACAGTCTCCACTGTCTAAAGTCAGCTACCAAAATCCCCATTCCCAAGTCCACCATAATCAGTAGCCTCAATGACTACAGAGCTATTGCTCTTACACCTGTAGTGGCAAAATACTTTGAAAAAACAGGAGTTCTTCCGCCCTGTCGCTCAGTACTGGCTCTCCTCAGGGCTGTGTGCTGAGCCCTCTCCCATACACCATCTACACATACAGTACGACTGCACACCCACCCACCCCTGCAATACCATTATCAAGTTTGCCGACGACACCACTCTGGTAGGGCTCATCACTAAGGACGATGACTCAGCCTGCAGAGATGAGGTCTGGCGGCTAACTGAACGGTGTGACACCAATAACCTCACTCTGAACACCTGCAAAACTAAGGAAGTGGTATGGACTTCCACAGGTGCAAATCTGACCCTCCTCCCCTCCGCATCAAAGGTGTCGATGTGGAGAAGGTGCCCACCTTCAAGTTCCTCGGGACTCACATCTCGAGGGACCTGTCCTGGGCGGCCAACACAACATCCCTGGTCAGAAAAGCCCAGCAGCGCCTCCACTTCCTGAGGGTCCGGAAGTGGACGAAGCTGCAGACAGACCCGCTCTTCTCTTTTTGAGTGGCCACAATTGAGAGCGTGCTGGTGCATGCCATCCCTGTGTGGTATGCTGGCAGCACAGTGGCTGACAGGAAAAGACTGCAGCGGGTCACAAGAACAGCAGAGAAGGTGATCGGCTGCCCCCGCCCCCCCCCCACCAGACACTATCTCCAACTCTAGGTGTCTTACCAGAGCCAAGGCAATCATGAAAGACCTCCACCACCCCAACCACCACCTGTTCTGCATGCTGCCCTCTGAAAGAAGGGTCAGACCCACCAAGAGCAGAACAAACAGACTCAAAAACAGCTTCTTCCCCTGGGCAATTAGAACACTGAATTCAACATGAACACCTCCGATACAAATCACTGTGAATCATATCGCTCATGTGCAATATTGACACCACCACTCATTGTATCCGTATTACTATGTGCAATACCAACTACTTATTTATTACTATGTGCAATACCTTACCCTATGATCCAACTACCTTAGACAAACAGCTGAGTAACATTATTTATTACTTTGTATATAGTCCCTCTCCTCCTTACCCAACATTGAACATCTTACTTACTATTGTGGATGTTTTTCATTTACTATTGTGTATTATTTGATATTTAATATGTTGTACATTTAATAATTTTATGCACTGTAGTGGATCTGCTGCAATTTCGCTGCCCAGGAAACTGAGCAATGACAACTAAAGAATCTTGAATCTTGAATCAATTTTCCCTTTGTTTCAGTGCAGTGATGTCCTGATGAGCCCCAGTTTTATATGTTTCATCTGCTGCAGCTTACCTGACTGGAAAAAAAAAAAGTTTCTGAAGAAGGGACACATCTAAAGCACACTGTTGTTCCATCCTCCATGATAGAACGGCAAGAAGGTGCAGCACATTCTGAAAGAACCAACATTTTTCCTTTTTATTTTCACAACATAAAGCAAAATTTTCTGTTGTATGCAAGATAGAGTGAAATGTCCTCCATCTGCAGTCTTCTGCTACCTTTGGCATACATGATTCCACAAAGTCACCCTCTCATTGATGATTTAATGCTCATGTCCAACAACTTTGCTTGGAACAAAGTGAGTTACTGTGAGAAACAAAACGTTTTTTCATCAGTTTATGTTTTCTTTGTAATTTTGTTTTTCCACATTTTCTCCGAAGGGCCAGATACTTCAGGCTCTCCTGTTTTTAAATAAAATGATTTGTGGCTGCAGGGTGGTTCATTGTAATGCTGAGAACTGGTAAATGTGTCAGTTTTTCTGAATTGTCAGATCCCCAACTTTCCAATAAATAAATAAATCTTTAATACATTTTTGTTATTCGTCCATGTGTATGATTTCCTTCCATTCAGGTCACTTAGCACATAATCCTTTACTGTACTTAGTTTGTAGCCGATCCAAGGTTTTCAGCCTTCATGTGTTCTTCTTCACGCAGGTGGAGGACAGTAAAACAAACATGCTGCACATACATAGCGACAGCCGTGCTAACCGCCAGCTCAGGCGTGCTGACTATCTGAAACAGACACGGGGCTTTCAGTGAGCGTGGCTGGAACCTGCAGGCTGGAAAGATGAGCGTGCACCTGGAAAGTTGCCAGATGAAATCTCCAGACTACTGCAGACGGTCTGGGAGCAGAAAGTGAATGACTGTTGCTTTGTGCGCGTGTATGTGTGTGTATGGCAAGACAATACAAATAAAGCTTAGGATGAATTGGACCTACTGTGAAATTTGATTGGGATGAATGGACCTTGATGTTCTTTCTCTCTGTCCCCAATCTCTTTTAATTTACTGGTGTTGTGGAGGATATGGTTCTCATCATTAATCAGCAAGACAAATGAATCCCCAGCTGCCTCAGAAAGAGAGAGAGAGAGAGAGAGAGAGAGAGAGAGAGAGAGAGAGAGAGAGAGAGAAGAAGAAGAAGGGGAGAGGCGGGGTGGATAAATCAAGTCTGCTTTGATTAATTCACCTTGGTCTGGAGGACGTGGCTAATAAGATCCATTAGGTTGATATTCAGACTTCTCATGTTTTCTGCTGTGTGTCAATAAAAAAAAAAAGTGGAGTTAGATCACTGAAAATGGTTAATTACACCCAGGCTAATGAAAATCTTTACATTTAGTGACAGCAATTAGTAATATTCAGCTCAAATTACAATCATTCGCAAAGCGGGGGGTAATTATCTTATGGAGGGTCTGCTTTTCGAGCAGCGCTCGTAACAACTATCAATCATGTCATGAATACACCAAAGAAGCATATGGTGCTGAATGCAACACTTGAGCCAATAATGATCCATATGCAATTTTCTGCTCTGAGTTTTTGTATGAAGCTGTGCATTTTTAGAGGTAGCTGTAAATTCTAATCTTCCGTCAGGTTTTGCAGCTTTCTAGAAGTTTTTCTCAATATTTTCTTTGAAATGCAACGTCTTCTCTGCACTTCCTGCTCCGTCCACAGAAAGGCACTCCAGCGCCTGTTTTCTGAGCAGACTGAGTCATGTCAGGAGGAGGAGGAGGCACTTACCTCACACAGTTAAAGGTCTAACAGGCTAATTTTTAATGCAATGCAAAACAATGTTTGTGCAAAATTTGCATTCCTCTTAATTAGACTTGAGGAGAAAAAAAAAAAAATCCATACACATATTCCAAAATCTGCAGCCTGCCTCAGTTGGTCACAGCACTAAGACAAAATGCCTGCAAAGGAACTGTGCACTTTAACAAAACCACAATATCTGATTTGTATACTTATCCTGAGGTTGTTGCAAAAAAAATATCTCTCTCTAAAAATAATGCTAATAGTGAGTGCAAAAGAATTAATATAAACAAGTTCTGTAGTGGTAGACTGTGAGGAGCAACCTGAATCAGTATATGTATTGCAGTCAAGAAGAGAAGTGAAATCTGGTGTAAAAACAGCAGAAAAAACTGATCAATGACATACACACTGTAAAATCTATCACAGTAAGCCACCAAGGAAGCTTTTACATTCAAACAGCGAAATGCTACAGATATTAGATCTTTGATGCACATCACAATAGGCATATAATAAAATAAGTATTTTGAGATCTGTATGAAAAGTAACACGCATCCATGTGTGATCAGAAAAGTGCCATACTGTTAGATAATATTCAGGACAATATACGTTACACACATATCTCCACGCACAGGCCTGAAGTAGCTATAATGTGTTTCAGATTTTAGCTATTTCCAGTGAATACATGTCTGTAAAGTCTGGGCTGTTGAGACTCACGCGTTTCTTGACATCGGCTGCCGTCATCTGGAATCTCCTGGAAACAAAATTCACTCCAGCATGCTAATTAAAATCGCGGTGACTGTGTTGGCTCTCGGTTAGCTTCGTGATGTAACTTTTCAAATGAGCAGAAGAGACATGCACTGAAATGGTCACAATTACAAGCTGAGGTGGAGCCCACATGTGGTGAACCGTGCCGAACCAACTCAGAAGCACTCGGCCTGAGGCGAATTCGCAGCTCTGTGGTCACTTGACATGTTGTGCTTCAGGATGTCATGTCATTTCAAATTCATTTCCATGTTTTAAACAGCAGTTTGTGAATGACAGTGTATTTCTCTTACATGTCGTGCCGCAATTTTTTTTTTTTTTTTTGTTATAGTCTAGCTTTCACATTTTCTCACAGAAACATGCTGGTTACCAATTCATCCTTGCATTGACTGGCATGTAAATGGGCAATAATGGAATTTGCACTCACATGAGTCAACCTACATATGGAGTCTTTTATAACAAGGTGGAAATTTGATGCCGACGCGTGGTGGCATGCGTCACCTCAAAGTTTTTTATTGCCTGGCTCGGTGCTGGGGGTTGTGGAAGCAACTGGTTGAAATAATAAATGGTTTGTGAAAGGCACATTTGGCCACTTGACTAACTATGCTAATGCACACGGATGAGAGATTAGCAGCAACGCGCCCGTCAGCGATCGCTCGCTGACCCCCTGAACTACCAGATGTACTCTCTGAGTTGACATTAAGTCTGACGTGAAGTCGAGATAAAACCTCTTCACCTGGCATCATAAGCACGGCCTTGGGCTGAATATCCTTCAGCGAAATCGCCCTAACGCGAGTCAGGCTGGTCTCGTCAATGAAAGTCTCCATGTGGAAGAAAAACAGACAAAAACTCCCATGAGGACTCCGACAAGGAAGCTCAAAGCCTTTTGAGATCTTATAGTTTACAGCCCTATCGCCAGGCACAGATACATATGACACCCACAGGCGACAGAGAGATGTGGAATAAACAAGCCAGAGCCTTGAATGTCATACAGACAGCTGAGACACTAAGAAGGCAACATCTGAACCGCAGCCTCATGTCTGTGACCGAGACCCCTATAGCTTTATTTAGACTTTCAGTGGGTGAGCACATGTTCGGTCCAACACAAACACGCCATGTAATTGCTTTCAAACTGTGAGCTGCACCTATGTTTTGTCTCTGTCGCTGCACCCACACGCTTCCTCACATAAGAGCAGAAGACACTGTGTTGCCCTTTGCAAAATAATTCATGGCACAACATCGCCGCTAATTCCAGGCTCCGAAATGAAGCGGCTTGTACACAGTGTCAACATTTAGTAGCACAAAGGTAATATTTGCAGCAGGGCTGCAATCCTCAATGGTACGATGAGCCTTTAGTGGAAATATCAGGCTAATATTTAGTGCACGCAGAGGATGTGGGAAGTAATTGCTGAGATTATGAGGCGTCTTTAAAATTGACAAGATTTCATGAGCTAATGCTTATGAACAAACATTTTGACACGTTTTTGTGAGAAAAGAAGAAACTCTTGCCTCATAGTGAGCATGTCTACAGTCTGAGTTTCTTCCACAGTCCAAAAACATGCAATTGAGGTAAATTACAGTCTAAAATGGTGATCTGGTGTGAATGTAAATGTTTGTGCGTTTGCCCTCCTGGCCTGTCTCAGGTGTACACTGCTTACTGCCATCGTCAGCTGGGATTTGCTCCAGCACCCGACGGATGGATGTAGCAGGTCTTTTTATAGTTGGAGTCATGTCAACACCAAGAGATATGAAAAGACTTACATGAGCAAGCTAACCATCGATGTTTTAACTTATGGAATTGATTCCAAAAATTGGTTCAGCTTGACTTGATTAGAAAGGTAGTATCAATTCTTCTGTAAAGATACAGTGGATGTTAAAAATATGGTTTATTTGCGACACTGCTGATATTAGGTGAACTTATTTTGTGAATAGTAGTACGATACTGTTTCTGGTGTAGAAATGAGAAAGTCTGACCTCTGGGAACACCGTTTGAGTCAACTGAGGTGGGAGGAAGATGCTCTGAAATCAGGATGCTGTCTCTTTTGGAAAGAAGCATTTGTGATGTAAAGATGGTAATGACAGCCAAGACTGATCAAAAAGATTCAACAGGAGTCAAGTCAAACTTCTGTTTTTCAGAAGTGCACAGATCCCGAAGAAAACCAGCATAAATATTCACCCACGCAACAAGAGGTTCTTTTTTTTGTGTGGCAAAGTGTAATATAAAATAAGCATAAAAAAAAAATGACCAACTGAAAAATCAAAATGACCCACTGAGCACAAATTGCAGTTGAAAACAAAACAATCACAACAAACGCTGAATGGCACAGAGCAATTTTCTGCCGGAGTCAAACAAACAAAGGTGTTGTTTTAACCGATAAGTGGCTTCGGCTCACAAATGCAACGATGACAACAACTCAGACAGAAGGCTGAATGGGAATTATGTTTTAATAATGATGAAAAAACAAATGCAGAGAAGGCTACTGCATTAAACAATGTGGGGTATCAACAGTGACAGGGATTTAAGGTGGAAAACGGTCCGATCAGAGGATTTAAAATAGAGTCTGCAAGGGCAAAGAAGGACGTAGACAATGTTTCATTGACATTATTACAGATTTAAGCAAATATCTCAAGTCTTGACTCTTTACAAAGCAAAGAAAATGTGAGTTTTGGGTTATTTATTTTAGCTCAATCTGATAATCTCTTACATTAGAGATATTGCGCATCCAGTTGGAAGACCTTAAAAAGTCAAGCAAGAAAATGAGAAAGTAAACAATCCGTGGCTTTTTAACAGCATGAAAAAAGGAAATAAAGAGTATCAGCTCTACACATTCAACCATGCTTATTCCATCCTGTTTGAGGCCGGAGCATGTCTACTGGCACAGCTCCTCTGAAAATGCAGTTTAACTGACACTGTGACATCCACTTTACGAGCAGGCATCTTTTATCTGCTCCCCCACATGGACCAATGTGTTTCACAACTAGAAGGATTCATACTGTACATGCACAGGAGCAAAAGAGTCATGCAAAGCAGCAGACTGGAGCAGAATGCTTAAAATCGCTCATTGCTGGCAATGCTTCAAGTCTTCCATTAGGTTCTTGCCTTTTACGGGCTGGGTTGCAGGGTTTTACACTTCCTTCTCGTGTGTCAGGATGCGCGTTTGCACCACTGGCCTGAGACGCAACCACTCACAATGTTCGCAACTTGTTTCTGACAGACATAGCTGTCAGTCAGCAGTTTATAGTGGCGATGATTTGCTGATAATAAATTAAATAGCTTATTTTGGCCCCAAGAGTCACTATTAAACTAATCTCTTGTGAGCAGGAGTCTCACAGGAGTCCAGATACAATTAGACTGTCCATACAACAAAGGAAGGATGCTTGCAGAGCTGCAGTATATGATGCTTGAACAAGGCCACACCATTGTCATCATGGTTACTATTTCCCTAAACTCTTGCTTTAATCCTGAACTAACACAGGCCCCTCAACAGTGTGTCACTGCAAAGTGCTGTCAGCATTAGACTGTATCCACAGTGTCTGTGATGCATTAGCAGCCCCAAATGTCAGGGATCGCTGATTGGAGAAGGACTCATTAAGCCAGACACCGTTTAATACAGGCGTTCGCCTTATTAGAAGCAGTGTGGAAAGGGGAGGTGGAGCAAAGGGCCAATAAAGGAATGCTGCAAGACAAAAATCCAATTGCAAAAGAAAAGCTGAAAGCACAAGAAACACAGAAATCTCAGGAACACAACCAACACAGACTGACAAAAAAAAGCCCGATATATACCAAAGCCACCAGGTGAAGACAATCACACACTCAGACACAGGTGAAACACATCAGGGGAGGGAACAGCAATCAGACATGAGGAGACGAAGTCAAGGAATCTCACAAGAAACTAAAAGCAACTGATGAAGGACGGGTGGATCGTTCTCAATAACTAACAAATCAAGCACTGATTTTCAGTAACTCGTACAACACTGCTTCTCAGCTGTATAAACACGTGTGAACCTCTGGCTGAAACATGAAAGAAAGAGAAGTTCGATTTTCATTGCATGACCTACATGACATGCCCCACACGTGCAGCTGCCCCAGTGTAACACAACAATTAACTCTGTGCGGTGAACTAGACCGCAGCTCCTGTAGCTCCATCCGCTACCCACTTTTTCACTTGCGGGATGTTAATATTAACTTCAGTCACACGATTGTGCTTCATGACTCATTCAGCTGTTGTAGTTGCTTTGCATGTTTGCCCAAAGCTAAATTTGAGCAAAGTGTTTTGGATTTAATTGGTTACTAAGATGCATCATCCTAAAATAGTCCAATGTCAATCTTATATGTATCACGCTGGGGTTTGTTTTCGGAGCTGATTTAACAGAGAGTGAGTAGGAAGTGACAATTTCACTGGAGAATAGATTGAGGAAAGTGAAGGTTGCTGAGAAAGGAGGCAGAAGGTTGAGAAGAGGAGGAAGAGGATGGAAATGACAAGACGGCTGAAGAGTATTTGTTAAATGACCTATGAGTGTGTAGCTTTCGGCTTCGATTAAAAATATAGTTTTTTTTAACTGAGTGTAGACACCAGAAAAAAGAAAGATGGGCCTTTTTTCCCCAGCATCTCTCTCTCTTTCTCTCTCTCTCTCTCTCTCTCTCTCTTTCTTTTCATTTTTTTCTTAGCCTGGGGCTTAATAAAGAACTAATCAGCCGTGAAGGAAATAATGTTCTCTTTTCAAGAAAAGCTCTTACTAAAACAATTGCACAGTAATTGTGCGGCATCGTTTCAGAATGTGCAGACTATGGCACAAACAGTGAGTTTTCACAATAACATCATACATCTATAAATTCATAACCGCATTACTGACAATACCATTAAGAAATACACGTATTCAGTGGCTGAAAGAGATACAAATTCATGCACAGAAGGGCATTTATTCAGAGAAGTGTTGTAGCACCAATCACTGTAATTATGAATGTTTGAAATATGTTACCACTTCATGCCATTCTGTCACTTTCATTTTTCTTTTGGTCACATTTATACATTTTTGGCATGTAAAGTTATAATTATATGAATGAATATGATGGGTTAAATGCCGAGATGCACTGTCCACAAGGGGATCGAAAAAGTATGTATTCAGGCTAGTATAAACGCTGACTCAGAGACACGGTGTGTGAATGAAAGTTTTCTAAGAATCATGAGTCACACACACACAAAAGGAATAGCTAAACTTCCCAGAGCCTGAGAAACAGGAAACCGCCTGAGGTAAAACAGATGATCTGCCGGCGAGTCTTTATTCTGGGGGTCTGATGAAGTGATGAATCTCAGGGGTGCAGCTTAGTCAGAGAACTGGTCATTCAGACTCAGCCCACCACACACACACACACACGGAGGAAAAGGAGAAACACGAAAAGCACAACAGATGTGAGAGAATGCTTACATTCACATCAAGTCTTTAATCACAATCCTAAAGAACCAAATCAGAATCTCAGTGAGAATTCATCATTTAACATCCAGGCTGGGTGAAGTCCGGCTAGCTGACAACTTTCTGAAGATTCTACCTTCAACAAAGCAGTTCTTGTCGTGATCAGCTGTACATTTCTGGGATTCCAACGTCCAAAGGTGTTGAATTGGATTGACGGCTGCTGCTATCGGCAGTCGTTTCATGCACGTTAATACAAAATAGTTGAGTTGAAAGCGGTCAGTTATACATTGGGAGTGAATGTAAGGATTTTTTTTTTTTCTGATAAAGCCTACGTGCAACTGCTTTTTTATTTTATTAAGAAAACTACCGACAGCTGCAGGACTCTCTGTGGTGTTTCAAAACTTGGCACTGTTGTAGGGATGGAGCTGCTGTCTGATGGTGCTGTAGCTCCAACGACCGTTAAGTCACCTCTTGCATAAATTACTAATACTTCAGGTACCAAATAATCATATACAAAACTGCATCACAATAATAAAACCCACGTAGAGTCATTTTGTCCTCTCGTGTAGCGTTCTGCAACATGACGCCTCATGCAAACTTTAAAATGACAGCAGAGGCCTCACAGATTATGCAACTATAAGAGTTTATTATTTTTGCGCAGCAGCAACAGAAACAGGCTCTGTGGACTGTTTGAGGAAGCTACAGAACTCTAGCATCCTATTTGGAGTTTCTAATTAAATACATAACAGTAAGAATATGTGGTAACACTTTACTTGAAGCCCCTCTTTATAACACATTATAAATAGTTATAAACACTAATACATGATCACAATGCTTTATAACTCACTATACAGCAGTATACAGCATAGGATTAAGGTTAGGGTTAGGGTTAGGGTTTGGTCCTGGCATTGTGATCATCTATGAATGTTTATAACTACAGCTACACATGTTATAATGGCATTATAATGCTTTATGAATGTACTTATAATGTGTTATGCAGGGGGGCTTCAAGTAAAGTGTTACCGAATATGTTCTTACCTTCTGACCACATTTCGATGAGATATTGTTAAATAAAGATGCACACATTTTCCTTATAATTACTTTACATTTAATGATTGTGCGCAAAAATACTGTAACGAGTATTCTTTGCTTAATGGCAGAGCTTTTCTGATTGCAGAGCAAAGACAAGAGTTTAACTGTTGCTCTTACAGGCTGCTTAATTTCCTAAGTAGCCTTAAGGGTCAACCATTACCACAAGAGTTTATGGTCGTGCTCCTTCCTGCAACCCCCCGAATCAATAAATCATTCATAATCACTCCTGCTTCACCTGTTGCTATCAGACTGTGAAGGTCCTCTTTGCACAGCGTCTTCGTGATCTCCGGGTGCGAGCTCTGACCGCCGATCCCTAAATCACAAGCGAAAGGTAACAAAAGGAAGTTCATCAGATCGCAATCAGAATACAGTCTGGCCCGCAGAGAGTCAACCCCATGGCCGATGTAAGCATGTAATGGATAAATAATGTGCTATTCATTTCAGGATATCTGTATTAACCTTTTTAGCTTTCAAGGTTAACACAAAGAGACAAGACGGCGCCGCTGACCTTTTCATTACTCAGGACCAAACATCGTCGCCAAGGACGCACGCCGCAAAGTGATTACACCCCGGATTTATTAAGTGGAGCCTTTCGTGTGCGGAGTCGGTCTAAGTGTAATGAATAGAATTTCTTTCTATTTAAGTTATCTGAAGATACTGAGTAATGAGTCTATAAGAGACCGACTGGCACACACATTAAATATGAACTCAGAAGTACATTTTCCATGACTGATAGCTTGCCTCGGGTCTTCACTTTCTAATCAATAGCAGTATCACCTTTACTTATTTAAGATGTTGGCTCATTATGTACTGCACTTGAGGTATAATGAGAGCCCGAGGTAAAAATGTAATTAAAAAGATAATATCGTCTTCTACTCGAGTCACCTACTGAATACTGAGTATTACAGGTCTAAAAAGTAAAAACTTGACTCGTGGACATAAAATATGAATTGAAAATTACATTTTCTTCCCGATGACAGATCGCTCACCTCACGTAAACCCACCACGCCGCTGCGCTGGAATCAATAACACTATCTCTATTTATTTAAGATGTAAGATTAAAAGGTTCAGTGCACTCATCAGTTGAGGAAGAGGAGATTGATTTTTAGAGAGTAAACCTTGTCAAATTTATTTGAGCTTTCATGGTGCTCCTCAAAGTATTGCCTTTTTATTTTTTTGGGGGGGTGATAATTAGGAGTACTTGTTTTATACTCCCTGTTCACACTGGTTTATGCATGTCATAAAGATTTCATGGCATCTGGAGCTGCCAGGGTTCAATTCAGACTGGGGGAAAAAAAAAAGTCTTCAGCATCCACTATAGAATAAATGGAAGTGGATGTGTAAAGCCATCCCGTTACTTTTCTCTTTGTCTCCTTCTCAAACCCACTAAAGCTGAACCTCTGTCTATAATAGTCTATTTATGAGACACGTCAAAATGAAACTAAAGTAGAAAATCTCTTTACTGGCTCCCTGCAAAGTAGTAATATTCATTATAGAACAAAATAATGGCATTTTTTCTTCTTGCGCGCCAAACACTCCGCTGCACTTCTGTTGCTCCTCTCCGGCGTTTCTGAGCATGTGTTCCCCAAAGGCAGGAGAGCTATTGTCATCACTCCTCCATCCATGCTGTGCCGGGCTTGGTGGCTTCCTTGTGGGAAGCGATGAAGGCGAAGCTTGAATGGGAAATTTCAGCTCTGAAGATTTTTTTTTTTTTTCTCAAAGAAGAATCCATTACATGTGACAGGCGACTAAAGTTAGGCGAGGTAAAAAGTGAAAAGTGTTCGCAATATCAACAAACTCGGGTGGCAACATTGTGGGGATATTTTAGGTGTCACGGAGTAAATCTTCAAAATCCTGCTTTTATTCTGCTAGAGGATGTTTAAAAAATAGACAATAAATGATTGAGATACACACCGAAAGTCCAAGCAGGAAGACAAAGCAGAGGTCTGGCTGCATGAAGGTTTCAGTAGTAGAATCTGAAACTTGACTGCAATTTTTTTTTTTTTGAGAAAATTACCTCCTATTCTGCACCCTTTCATTAAGAATAAACATCATGAACTGATTCTGAGACCCAGGATTGAACTGATGGAGGCAATACTTGTACCAAAGACATCAATGATGCAGCAGTGAAAACCAGCTGTGCTACTTTAGCATCAAAACCAAACCCAGACTACAACCAGGTTATGAAAACATCTATAGAAATCCTCTAATTTATCCTGTAATTCTCATAATAGACTGCATTTACTTCTCATTTCATAACTATGGTTTCCATATTTTGATTTCCAAAAACAATGTTCAAAATAATAGATAAAACTTTATTACATTACTCATGTCACAGGTACAAGACAGCAAAATGCAGGCTTTATCTAACCAGGTGAAATGATCATATTTTGATTTCTCAAAGACAAGACATTTCATCTCGCCTCAAGATACTTAAATCATAGTTCAAGTTCACTCCAAATGCCTTTTAATTTAAATTTATTCAAAGTACGCATCTCCTACAAGACAGAAAATCTGGTTACATAACAGAATATCTCTCTATAGCCACACAGAAATTTATAATTAATAGACTTCTAATCTTTTTCTTCTAAACTTCTCATTCTTTGACAAGTAATTGAACAAAAATTAACTGCACTAATGAAATAATGATGAAAATATTGCTTCTTCTGCAGAGAAAACCAACGTGACAGCTCCCTTTACAAGCAGTGCTGGAAAAATATATATGAACATATGTTTACATTTTCTGAATAACTCTTTTTTTTTATCTGTCTTTTCAGTACTACAATTTAAACTAAACAGCAGCCTCACAAAGGTATTCGGAAAATGTGGAGGTTTTTCACTTTGGCATTTCGTGGGCAGATTAGATCCAATGCTGTTTGTCAGTTATTAAATTATTTTATCAGCTGCTTCTTTGGGATTACACATCACTCAAGAAATCACTGTAGTATTCTGAGCAAAGTCTCAGTCATTTCAATAACACGTCCTTGAAAAAACTGTGAAGACCGGATATTTTGATGCATTTATCAACCCGAACACACAGAAACTGAACATTTGGACAAATCATTTTGAGTAAATTTTGAACAAAGTGCACTCAGTATGAACCTTTTCATGGTGTTTTCGGCACTCCAACAGAAGGAAAGCTTTCGACTTGTTGGCTTTAAGGGTTATTAAGATGTAAATTTCCAATCTAGGCCATTTTGGGTTTAATTAGAAGTCTATGTGACCCCTGAACTGAAATCAGTTGGAAACATCTGCTGTAGATCAATCATCAAAGAAAATATAGAAATCATTGTTGTGTTTCCACTAGAGATGCGCGGATTGCGGTTGCACCCGCGGATCGGGAGGATGACGTGTCGAAAAATTAAGATTTTAATTACATTCGGGCGGGTTGCGGTTGAAGCACTCAAATAAAAAAAGCAACATTTTAATAGCCAAAACACTATTCTGCGGATGGCGGGCGGGTTCGGTTTTGAAAATTGATAAAAAATCTTTTGGGCAGGCGGATAGCGAGGGGATGGAGATTTTAAGAAGAGGTTGCGGATGGAAAAATGAGCCATCCGCGCATCTCTAGTTTCCACAATCATCACAAGCATCACCTGAAAAAATATGGAAATCTGAGGTTAAGAAATGATACCGACACTGATTATTTTGGACATTAATATCTTTTTTCTTTTATTAAGACAAGAACTCTTCATTGTTTTGTAAAAATGTCTATTTATGAACCAATACAAAATGTGTATGGGAATGTGGAACTCCTTTTTCTCCATTAATACACATTAACATTTCCCAAGTACAGCAGAGAGACAAAAAAAAAAAAAAGAGAGAGAAAGAAAGAAAATCAATCTGAAAACAATGATTGGTGAAACAATGAAAACTTTTTGGGAATCAAATGGGTTTCGAAAAAAAAGGCGGTGTGTGTGTAGAAAGTGACAGTAGTACAGCCACGACACGTTTCTGATCCTGCTTCAATCCAATAAACATTGTACTCTTTATGACCTATGCCAACACAACGCAATACGGAACACATCTTTTACAATGCACCAAATATTAAGAAAAAATACATAAAACATGTACAACATATATATGCAAAATATTTCACCAATTTCGCCTATCGGATCTGGTTGGATGTGTCGCACTTGATTTAATGGATGACATTGTACTTGCTTTCATGTCGTTGATAAGTGGGGCCTAAACTTGGTATTCTACCTGAGGTGCAGTCACATCGGTCAGCAATGCATGAACCTGAGACAGGACATCATCAAAAGAATTTAATGTGGAAAAAAACTACATCCGTTCCACTGCAGGATGGTGGTTCGATCTTTATTACCGGGCACTGAAATTGAGATTAAACTGATTGAAAACACTAAACAAAATATACAATCACCTTCTACAGTGTACTTCTAATTCTGAGAAATTAAACATACTCATGTTGTTTTGTTGGTGTTACTTTTACACTCAAACTTTGGGTGAAAAAAAAAAGAAGCTTCATTACGAATAAACCGACTGGGGAAAATACTCCTGGCAATTCAGTCCTACAAAATATTCATTTTTCACACGTAAACCCTTGTATTAACCTTAAGAGAAGACAATATTCAGTTGTAATCCTTTTATTGGCAAGTACATATTTTGAAGTCTGATTTAAATGGAAAAGCTGCCACGTCACTGAAGCGAAATAGTGCTCACTGTAAAATACAAATCACACAATCTCAGTCTTACAGATGAAGTGACATCTGTGATTCAGAAAGCAATGATAACAAGTCAGTTAATAGTTTAATCAGACACCAGACTGTGAAACATCTAACCTAATTGGTACCGGACCCCACGCCCACCCAACAAACACAAAACAGTGTCATCAGCATACAGTGTTAACTTAGTGCTAATTTCCTCTGTGACTACAGGACTTTTCAAGTTAACTCGAGGTTTAACAGAAGAGACAAGACGGAGACAGTGGGACGTCCCTCCTGTAACTCCCTCCTACAACTGCCACGTCCAATGAAAATTGTTTTAAAATACGTCCACAGCGCCATCTAGCCCAGCTGCTGTGCTCTAAAGTTGGGCAAACAAAAAAAGAAAAAAACAAAACAAAACAAAACAAAGCAAGGAACACTAAATGCACAAATGTGTTATGCTCAAGAAAGGTGAAATTTGCACAATGCACATCACAAGCACCTTGTCTAATGCCTTTGGACAACCCTAAAACCCCCCACGACCTTGATATGATACGGAAAGACTGAATGCTGTCTTCATGCATGACCATGATATATTAAAGCTATCACGTTGGTAATGTGTTGCAGTCTGAGTTACACATTGACAGAAATCCAATCAAATGCTTTAACATGGCGACAAAGTATTAAATCACGTATGGGAGTAGACACATGTCAAGCAACACCAATAAATCCCAAAAGCCATTAAATTTTCCCACACAGTTGTTATTGTGAAGTATATTTCAACGAGCTTTCAGACGGTTGCTTCGACTGACATGGATGCTGATTATACATTAATGCTTAAGATTAGAAAATACATTAAGATATTACAGTGGGAGAGTATGATGCAGTGCAGGAAAATAGTTAAAAGTGCAGGATTATGGGAAAAAAATGACAAAACAAATGTGCAACAAAAGGGTGAAGAAAAACTACAAATGCAAATCCTTGTAAGCAGGTGCACCGCATGATGCAATTTTAGTGATTACCATCCAATCTTGGTAAAACTAAGTAACTTGACAAATGTGATTTGACTTGTCCAATTGATTGTTGCCTTTAAAACACTTCAGGCACAGATACCTTCCACGCTCACTCCTGAGGAATGCTCAATGCCGCCATTCTGATCAAAACAGATCAAGACGCATTCGCAAGTGAAGTGGTCTTAAATTGAAAGGAGGTCCCCTTCAGTCCATCCTAGAAGGGAGTCACGAAGCGTGCCGCTTGCTGTCTGAACTCTGCAAACACTGCTGCCAGTAGATCTTTATTGCCATGTGAGGAAGCCAGGGGCCATTAATGCAAGCCATGGCTCAACACCATGGAGCACAACGTGTGTATTAAGTTCCATTAAAAATGGTTAATTACTTTTGGCATCCTCAGTGGTCCCCGGCCGGCGCAGCACAAAAACACTCTCATTCAGTTTTGGCAGGTGACACGTGAAGCGACACAGGGAAGCAAAGCAAAAGGGTTGGGCACATGAAAATACGCTAAAGATAGTTAAGAGTGAAGCGATCAAAAAGCTGTTGCGTCAAATCAAAATCTTCTATGTTGAGATGATGTGATGGAATTGTGAGAGACTGGGGCCTTGTCTGTCGGAGCATTTCCCAAACGTTTGCACTTGTTTCTTTTTCTTCTTCTTTTTTTTTTTTTTTTTTAAACAGTTTGACAAAACTCACAATGGGTGTGATACGATAAAAGCCACAAAGGTACTCCATTGTAATTCTATTAAGTTGTAAAAAATATTTCTCAGTAAGGATTAGTGTACAATACAGCTGTGATTCCATTGGCTTGATTTACATCGGGTTTGTGTGTGTGAATGAGAAAACATGAACACGCTGATAGGACGATATGAGGATCTGAGCATGTCTTCCTTGATGTGCCTCAGATTTTATCGTGTCAGTCTGGAGGCTGCATCTCTTCTTGGTAAAGTTACGTATGTACACTTCAGTGATGAATTTGAGCCGCCAACTGGCCGATATTTGTGTTTTTGCATCCGCCTCTCGTTATATCTTGACTGAGAATGTGTCAAAACAACTCGAAAACAATTTGAATGTTCTTACTTTCTCATTTGCGCGGGGGTAAAAAAAAAAGTTAGAGCAGATGGAAATCAACTGAAAACCATCATTACAACTCAATAAAAGCCAATGAGGGGAAAAAAACCAGCTTCAATTTGGCTAAATAGAGAGAAAAATACTCAACAGAGGAAAAGATATCACTGAAATGGCAGCTCAGTGAGAAAAAATTGAGGTTCTTACTTAAAAAAGGCAAGTCTGTTCTGATGCTAAAAAAAATGAAGATAAAAACTGATAAAATGGGAAGATTTTTGATTCGACCTTCCCTGCCCGATTTTATGAGTTTTTCTGACTGTTGTGATGATGATGATGGTGAAGGGGGAGACCATTAGAAGAAACCTGTTTCCCATTGATGTCCTTTGTACAATGATATGTAGAGCATCCCATGCATTTTTTTTGGAGCTGTTGGGAAAATCAATGGGGGAAAATAATGGCTTGAGACAAATCACAGTATACTGGAGAGAGTTATTTTTTTTTTAAAGATATGCAGGAGAGGATGCGAGTGTGCAGACACATTTAGAGGAAATGAATAAAGTGGCTGTGTAATTTTACCCTCATACAAAAGCCAACAGCACATCGATAATTACGAGTGGGGGCGGGGACGGGGCTATGGGGGGGGCGGCGAAACATCGGCAGGGCGATGAGGAGGGGGAGGAGTAGCAACAAGGTCTATGCAAATGATGATCAACGCAAAATGTATGGATCGAACCAAAACAATTCAAGAACAAGGCACAGAATTTTCTGCAAATGGTTGAACTAAATAAAATTCGTACCAGCAGTTAGGGAGGTGTTGAATGGTGAAGCTCTCTACAGTGATTTCTGGCAACGTCTGGCGCACCCTCCCACCCCCCCCCCCTCCATCCCCCCGACACCCTCACCTCCCACCCACCTTGTTTTTCTCCATTCACCGAAACTCCCCCCCCACCCACTTTTTGTCCTTTTTAGTTTTTTTTTGATATTTTTTTGTTCTTTATACACACAAAACATTCCATCTACATCTGCAGACTAGACTAAACAACGGCTGAAAACCAGGCTTTTCTTTGCCCCCGCCCCACCCCCACCTTCTCTCGTCTACTCTCACTAAAAGTGAACCGGATCCAACTCGCCACCCCAGTGCCCACCCCACCTGCCGCGTTCCCCCCCCGCCCCAAAAACAGCCCGGCGTCCCAAAGAGGACGCCGCGGTGAAGGGGAGGCGGGGGGGGGGGCATCCCGTTTTGATTAGATGTAGTACTCCTTCTTCTCGTCGGAGTTGGTGTGGCCGCCCTCGGCGTTGATGATAGCCGTGTCCGCATCCGCCGCGTCGTCCGCTCCCTTGGCCTCGTGTGTGAAGTAGGTACCTGAGAGGGGGGTGGGGATCGGGGGGGGGACAGTGTCACGGACTGGATAATAGCCTGCTGCTCGCACCATACAAAAGATTAAAATGTGCCTTCTCGATCTTGCACCATCTAATTATGCAAATCCGTCTCCGTGTGGCCACTTACATACATAAACACCAGCGAGCTGTAATATTCTGATTATACGCCTCCCCGCCCTTTTTTTTTTTTTTTTTTTTTTTTTTTAACCGGTACTAAAAATCAGGAAATGATCTTGGAGTGTGGGGAAGAGCGTGGCTCACACCTTCAAATTAACCTTGTCAAGATCAGCAAAAAGAGAAAAGGGAACCAGGCAGCCACTTCAAACCTAATTTAATACATTTATTCACATCCTATCACAGTGGAGGTTCGGTGATGTTGACAATACTCTTGATAAAGCGAGTAATGGATGGGCCAAAGTAAAGGCAGAATTGATGTGAGGGGATAGAAATAAATAACCCTGGTATCCTGGAGTGTCACAACACAGTGGAGGAAAATCACGAGAAGTGAAAACAAGCTTGGGTTGATATTTTAAACTGGTTGAGATGCAAAAACAGCAACTTAAGACTAATATGTGATGTGCCGAATTTTCATTTGTACAAATTAATGTACTAATTTACTTATAGTGAATTCATTAATATTCTCTAGAAGTGTGTGTGTGGTATTTAAATGTGGTTCTCCCATATTGAAATCCACAGATATCCACACAATCCAGTGTGTGAAACCACAGCAAATAGTCTGAAGGCAAAAATAAAGTCTGACATAAGATGGTAAACCTAACCTAAGGAAAGAGCAAGGTGTTACTTTCTTTTGGCAAAACCTGAGTTACTAAATTATCAGCTTAATATTATACAGCTAGAAATAATTCAATTGGCTATTAATAAATTGGTCTTGCCAAGGAACAGGAAACATTACCCAAATAGAACAATATCTATTAAAATATCTAAAAATAGTAACTAAATTAATAGAACATCGATATGTTAACTAATTAGGTGAGACAAGCACACATACCCACATTGATTAGATTTCTTTCTTTTTTAAATTTGGGCACGTCTTGTACAGTTTCATGTTAAAGTGGCTGACGGCTGCTTGTAACGTCCTGATTTTTGGTAATTATAAGTTTAATAAAAATCTACAGTACAGGTTTCATGAAAAGTTTCCAAACCTTTTTCTTCATTTAAAAATGTCTCATTTGATCCAAGGGTTTATTACTGTCTTACTATTCGCACAAACTCTACAACAAACCTAGAATACATGTTCCTTAGAGTGTGCTTCTGATATTCAAAATAAAATTCAGAATTTGTAACACAAAAACTCATACTGAATATTAGATGTTAGTTAAAAAAAAATGTCAAGGTTACAACTCCAACATTCTGCTCTATTATTAACTCCTTTTGTCTGTCTGTTGGTAGCTTATCTGCTTGTTCATATAATATTCTAATTCTAGTTGCCATTTTTAAAAACTAACCAGAAAACACAAAGGAGAACCAAACAGTTTGGGTCACCTTTGCCTTATTGCTAGTCAGTCGGAGAGCTCTGTGGCTGGGTTATAAATATATACTCACTTTCAAAGCTATGTTGAGTCATTAAAGAGAGAAGAGGCAATTAAACATGCTCCAAACATGATTAAGTCTCGCATTTTTGAAAGGAACCCTCTCTCAGTGTACTTGTAATTATTAGTCTTTAGTCTGTCATCACTGTTTATATGTGACCTGCAGGTGCTTTAACTAGAAAACAGTTTGACACCAATCATATACACAATCAGTCATCAGTTTTGATTGCTCACTTAAACCTTATTGTTTTTTTCATAATGCAGACCTGTTGTTGCGCCGCCTCGGAGGAAAACAGGCAGCCATCGAAAGGTGATTTGACTTTATTGCAGCGCACGTTTGACAGTTTGGATCATAAGCTTTTATATGTAGTAAAGCTGGTTCCAGTGAAGTCTGATTTGGGAGGAATGATGAACAGCTGGATTATTCGACAGGTTGTTAAAAAGAGAACGACAGATTTTTGATGGTTTGGATTTTATGAAAATTGGGAAGAGGCTACATATTAAGTAAGCTGTCATGCATGGGTAAAATATGCTGCTGGGACATCAAAATACAGACCGGGTGGGATATTTTTTTTTTTTGATGATAGTCGATAAAAAGAAATGGAAATAGTGTGTCAAAATGCTTCAAAAACTGTTTGATTAAAAACTAATGTCCTAAATGTAATGATGAACTACAGAAGTCATTTATTGCATGTGGATCTCCCACTGAAACCAATATGCCAGATAGAGTGTATTAAAAGTGTTGGGTGCAAGTGAGATATTATGCACTACTATGGCAAGAGATAAATGTACAATGTACATCGTGATCTATGCTTGCTTTGTTCATTAATCCGTCTGTTTTGAAAACATTTGAGAAAGTGTGTTTAAAATCCATACAGCCTTCAGCAGAGATCCTGCCGTTGCTGTGATGAGAAGCATTTCCTCACCTGGCCCTCCAAGATTTTTGTTGGAAGACTTTCTTTAAACGATATTTTTTATAAAGAAGCTTCATACTTGGTTTTGATGCACAAACAAAAACTATACTTATGAAGTTTTTAACTACAGTTCAGAATAGAACCTTTTATTACATTTAACCTATTCTTTTAACAAGTTTGTTCCTGTTTTTCAGCTTTTTTGTTGACAGTTTTAAAATGTGTCAATTGTCTGCTTAGTCGTGGCTTTGCATGCAAATTAAAAAAAAAAAGATATGTGACAACTAGATCTACGGGAGAATCTATATTATTATCCTTTCTACAAAATCACACCCTGAATATATTACATGTATATATTATAAAAACCAACATGTGACTGGATGGTCTGAGTTTTTTTTTTTTTTTTTTAATTATCTTCTTTCAAACATTCAGACGAACCAAAGTGTGTATCCATGCCTCTTTTCTGGTCTGCTTTTGTTTCCTGTGTTGTCGCGCTGTCAGATCTCAGTATCACATCATCGCCTGCAGTGTTATTGTTGCCAACCGTGGCTGAAAACTACAAAACTAAACCCAAGTCGTAATAAACCAAAATTGCCCTTTAAAATCTGTCTAGCGGAACTTGGCAGCCCGGCGGTGCGGCTGCACCACATGGCCATGTGGCAGGCACTCAGAGTTAATAAATCATGTAGGAGTCAGTCAGCTGGACACGGGGTGCTTTTGTTTACTAAACTACTTGGCTGATTTGGACGAGACAGGACACGGACGGGAGAAAGGATCGAAGCCACGGGGCTTGATGGGAGCGCAGCAGAAATCTATCAGCGGGTCCAAGCAGCTGTTGACAGGCAGCCGCGATACAAAATCCAGTTTTAACTGCTTGAGAAGGTGAGGCGCTTTAAACTGTGTGGGTCAACTATGCCCCACTCAACTACTTGAGGTGCAGGAAACCTGCTCTAATTTAATATGGAGGATGTTTTTTTTTTTTTTTTTTTTTTTTTCAACCTTCCACCACTGAGATTCATAGGTAGATAACTCACATGCATACAGTGAATTTCAGCTTCTGGGCTCACATCTAAAGGGAAAACTGTGAGTGCAGTGTAATAATAAAAATAATGAAACCTTTTGTTCTGCACCTTTAATTTGTCTCATTTACAGCACTTCCTCTTTCGTTAATGTACCCACTTCCATTTCCTCCTGCGCAAGAAATATCAAAGTGTGAAATTTATTATAGATTATAATTATTTCTGTGTTATGAGGGCGGCATGCGAGATTTGTAATGCGATTCAGCAGGGCCGCATGAAAAATGTAATTTTACTCATCATCAGTAACCCGTAGCCTTAATAACTGTCTCTCCATCATTTGGATTGCATCCATCCAATGATGTAATGAGAAGTTTTTACCCAAATAAAGTGAAAAGGCTAAAGTTGATCATCAGTACAGCTCGCTGGTACACAATGTACTGAAGGGGAAAATCACATAAAAATGGAATTTACAGGAAACCTATGCATAAAAGCAATGCATAGTGACACCACATAGAGTAACAACTTGTATATATATGTGTATTACTACACAAATATAACAAAATTGAGGCAATAACACTTTGTTTCAGGTTTTAATGACTATATTTCCATAATAATAAAGATAATATTTTACAGTGTCTATTGCAGTCTGTTTAGCTTCGTAACTTGATGCGTGGTGAATGTTGCTAAGCTCCTGTCCATATTTTCATTGAGGCTAACAGCCTGAATCACCTGCAAAGCATCAAGAGATGATCTAACTCGCTCCTCCGTAGCTCTCCATTGTTCTCATAAGTGGTCTAATTAAACATGCTTTACATAATAGCCCCCCTTTTATGCGGTGTTAGTCAGTGCAAGGGTAAATGTTTTTCTAATGGCTTCGAATGTGTAATTCCAAGGCCTCTTACCTTTGTGTCTCGCAAAGTAGCGCCCCAAGACGATGAGTAGACAGAGCATGGCGAATACGACCACGGCCACCACTCCTCCGATGACTGCATGGTCCACCGTTCTGGGCGCTCCTTCTCCAGCCCGTGAATCTGCAAGAAAAAAAACAAAAAACAAAAACAGGAGGCATACTCTGTGAATATAGCGAACAGTGCAGTGAAGAATCCTGAGACAAACAATCAGCCGCTGGTTCCCTGCAGGGACGTCTGACTGTAAAAACAGCAACGATGATGCTTATGAGGTTTGTTTGGTGTAGAAATGTTAACGGTTCACAGCCTGAAATGTGCTCATTACACAACACTGGAACCACTCTATGTTCAGCAGTGGACAGCGACTGAGCAGCATCCCAGAGTTTAAGATCCTTGCTTAAAAGCACATAATATTTCTTTATCTTGTATTATTTAAATCGTTTTGGTTTGTTTTTTTTGCTTGCTCTGTTGTTCTTATTATAAAGACTTGTTGGTTAAATTACTGTACAGCGAGTTCATGTCTGTCTTGGTTGAAACTGGATGATTTTTGTGACAATCTTCCTCATCGATACGGGCGTTGGCAAGGTCACTGTCTGTTTTGTTACAAACAACTGAAGCTACAAGCTGTTTCTTTCACTTTTGTAACTAAAATCTAGTTTGAAATTCTTCCAAACGCCAAACTCACATCACAAACTTCAAGGCCACCGATTACTAGAACCTCTCAAAACTGAAGACATTTATCAAAAAGTACAAAAATACGGCTGATTTACTGAAATGAGAAAATAAGGCGTCACGCACAGTCATTAATGAAATGATTAAGTGTAACAGGTGGGAGCAATACAGGTTATCATGATGTATATTTAGTAGTAGAAGCTCACAGCAATGCCAATTCAATGAACGTCAAGTCAACTCACTGCGCCACACCGACTCGCTGCACATTTCTGTCACAAGATTTATGAAGACCTCAATGTAATCACCGTACACACCATACACAGAATTAGAAGAAATGTAATCCCACCGGATATGTAGGAATTTAAATCGATTTAAATGGACTGGAGCTGGCGCATTCTGTCTGACAGTTCTTTCCGGACTCAGTAGTTCCTGATAATGTCCAGTCTGCACTGCGTAGACAGAACACTGCTTCTCTGCATCTTCCTGAGCTTCTCGCTGCTGAGCAGTCTAACCTGCATTAACATCAGTTTGGCCTCTTTTGTGAAGTAGGGGGACCAGGACTCTCTCGGATAAATAGTTTCAATGCAAATGCATCCTCATCTTATTTACACATTCAAGTAAGTTCACACAGTTGTCTGGACAGCCTGTTATGCTCTCTTATTACCATTCTAAAAGGGGAATACTTCACACCTCCGCATTCCTGATCCTTCTCGCCCCTGAACAATACAGCAAGCCTCCCTCGAAAACACGCTGAAACTGTTTCTATAGATGCAACTAGTGGCTACTTAGACAGCTCGGTATTGTTTTGTGTATCACTTTTTGATAAGTGTTTACAAAAAAACTACTTCAATTCTCCACTGAAAATTTGTGTCACATCTCATTATCACATAATTACAACTGCAGTCTTAAATGTTATAATCCAAAAGTAACATTGCACACTTAAAGACATTTCCTAGAGGAGTGATTTTAAATACACGCTCAATGACCATAACTCATCTGGACACCTTGCTTTTTCATTTCTAAAATGCGTATTTCTAAAGTTTAACATACACGATCATATTTAAAAAGACTAAGTTTCTTTTTTTCCCT
Source organism: Salarias fasciatus (assembly GCF_902148845.1). Lineage (NCBI taxonomy): Eukaryota > Metazoa > Chordata > Actinopteri > Blenniiformes > Blenniidae > Salarias > Salarias fasciatus. Next base: position 19,780,998 of record NC_043754.1, read on the forward strand.
CATGTTCATCTAACAATGCTTCGATGCAAAAGAGAGGGAGCAAAAAAAAAAACAAAACACCAGAATGTTATGCATCATACAAGGTAGAGCTGTTGAGCAGGTTCAAAATTCTCTCAATTTCTAGAAATCGTGCACAAGCAAAACTTATCTCATTGTTACAATAGACAGATTATTGTTTTCCAGGGCAAAAATACTGAAAAAAGCGGGACGTATGGCCCAGAGGGAGGGATATCCCTCTTTTCATTCTGTCAAATTGCATCGTGTAACTCTGTCATATTTGATTTAACCGTCACATTCTCAGTTAACAACTTGTTTTCAATCCATTGTCTGCAACTTTCTAAAATGACTGTTTAATGTGTGCATCCTCAAGTCTGACTTTTTAAATATTGAGCTTTATATTTCACAGTTTTTATCATAATATTGAATCAACGCATTGTGCTTTTTTTTGTTTCATCCCAACGCTTCTAATCCAAAATGACACACATCATATATTACACTGTGCAATTTGTGATATTTTGATTGTTTCCTCCCACAAGTCATAACAAGTTTTTTTTTTTTTTTCTCCTGGAGTTCAGCTTGGCTCCTTAGTGTCTTGCTGACATTTTAATAACTATGCCATAAAATTGCTGCAACAATAACGGTTTGGATTGCAATCAAGAATTGATTAAGAATTAGCATCCTGCCAGAGTGGGAGAAATTGCGCTATATTTTACCTTTTCTTGAGAAGCTTTCTGACGGTGTTTGTGCGTCATTGATGAGGGAAAAAAAATCATAATGGAAAAGTTTTGCACATCAGAAATATTCACAGTGTATCAACAGGGTGTGAAGAGCGGATCATGTTTTGTGAGCTGTAAGAAAGAAGCAAACAACAGGCCCCCCTGAAGGTCTTGATTGTAATGCTGTGTGAAAGCTATTGATCAGGTGTAGGCATCCATGACAACGTAGAGTTAATGTGTGCGTTTGTGGACCTGATTGGTCCTTCACAGGACGGAGAGTTAGCGCAGAGGGTGATTGGAGAGGAAAACAGAGGGATCATGACACACAGCAAAACGAAATATGCAATGCTGATACCACAGAGGACAAAAAATGAAAAAAAGAAAAAAAAAATACGGAGATAAAAGTTTCGTAGATTATTTATTCAACCCTTCTGTTTTTAAATTCTTAAATGCTGCAATATTTTAAAAGATTGTAGACTGAACCAATGAAAAATATGTATCGCTGGTTCTACTGAAGTCCAAAGACATGCATGCTGGATGAGTTGGTGTCCTATATCTGATCATATGAATGAATGTCAGTGATCCGTCTCTGTGTTTGTCGTGTTACGGACTGGTAACCTGTCAGAATGTACCCTGCCTTCACCCAGAGTCAGCTGGGATTTTCTCCAGCAACCCCACGATGGTGACAGAGATTAAGTTATTATGGAAGAGTAACTGCAGTGGGATCATTAGTTTATCCAGATGAGAGTTTTAATCAGTTAAACTGATGTCAGATGGCATGAAATGCCCCTAAAGAACATATTTACACTTACTTCTAAGCAAACCCTGTCAAATATTAGATCGTATATGAAATTTGCCTCATGCATTTGTGTTAATGATGTAGTATTAATCACTGCAAGATGCACTGCTCATTGATACATTTCAGTATTTGGACCGAAATCTCAAATGCACTTTATCCTTTCTACCAAACTAATGGACATTTCCCATCTGTAACACAAAAAAAATACGGCTAAAATAGAGAAATAGTGAAGCCAGCACCTGGAAAAGCAGCCTGTTCTTAGTAATCTCTTCACGTGGGGCGCAGACCTTCAGCCCCCGCCATCCATTAGCTGCAGTAACTCACTAAAACCCCCTCCACATACTTCTCCAGCCCAGTTCTACACAGAGGATTTGCTGAGCGAGCTCCAGAAAGCTGAGCGAGCCGGCCACAATTGATTAACGAATAACAGAAACAGAAAGAGAGAAACATCGTGGATAACACCAGCTACCATCCAGCCCCTCACACACCTGCAGGAATGGAGTCAGGAGTAGGGGGAGGGCAGTTCAGTGCTACCTGTCAAACTCAACAAAACATTACCTGATAGATCTAATAGGTTATTTTGACTTCAGATTTTCTTTTTTAGTGCTGGGCAGATTCAATTAAACCGAGCAGGAATCCTTCTGACATCCAATTCGCTCTTGTCAGGCCGCGAGAGCTGTGCTTTAACACACTTTCCTATTACGATGTTAATGTGGACTTTGGCTTTGGGGGGTGGAGGCGATAGAGCGTTCTGCGCGGTCCGGTCAGGGTGGGTGGTGGAGGTGGCCAGGGTGATAGCGGATTCCTGATTGTCTGCACCAAACTTTCCTGGTTTTAATTAATTTCAGTGGGGAAAGGAGAGAAGAGGCTTTCAAAGTGACTCAAACTCACACGCCCTTGCATTAAAGCACCCAAGGGCCTAATCTAATAACGTTTTTTTTTTTGTGAGGGTATAAAAATAGGTGCAGACATGAAATTACATGTATCCACTAATGGGACACACTGAAGATGGCGTCAGCAAAGTAACACATACTATTGATTGAGCGTGTTTACCTACAAAAATATAGAGTGTGTGTTCTGTTTGCGCAAAATACAGGGAGGATATTATGCTGATAGATTAATGTATAAGATGCATAATACTCACTTGGTCAGACAGCATGAGGAATGATTGTGTTCCTTTTCAAGGTATCATTAAAGGAGCTGAATCAACTCAGCCTTAAGCTAAGGTGATCCTATAACTGTGCTGGGAGACGTTTTCTAATGTGGCTCCCCACAACTTTAGTTTGTTAACTTTATAGTACTTTCTGTGTTGAACCTTTTATTAGGTTCTCTCTTCTTTTTTACTCACAGCTTTGACTAAATGCTCTCCTCCATATCTCCCATATTTGACAATGTCTTTGAAAAAACGTGTCTATCTTCTTGGTGTCACATTTCATTTCGCATTTATTCAGTCTAAGCACTCCATCCGATTCCTCCATGGCGAACACAAACAAACAGCAGACTGTTCTCTGCATATAGGCTCTCATGCAAACAAAAACCTTATATTAAGACTCCTATTTGATGTCACTCACACTATCATTTTAGACAAAGGGCCAATAAATGTGAAAACTAATTGGACGTCCTGACAGTGAAGCTTGTATGGCTTGTCTTTGGCTTTTATTAGGGAAGCTACACAGAAAAGAGCTTCAATCTGAAATCAATAAAAGTTCTTGATTTCTATCATTTTAATCCAGAAAAGATTTCTTTTCAATTGATAACAGTTTTAAAAGTAAAACCTAATTACTGATGCTGATCGTATTATGACTTTTATGTTCACATCATTAATATATTTTAATTTCTGCTATTTTTTTAAAATTGGATTGTTACATAGATCTGTTGATTAATATAAAGTACTGTGCAACACAGGTTTAATAGGTACTAAATATACTTTTTTATATTGCTCTTGTAATTATGCAACTCAAAGTGCTTCACAAAGGATGGGAAGGCAGGAAAGAGTTGGTCATATATTAAACTTTTGTAATATATGTGTGCATGCATATGTGTGTGTGTATATATATATATATATATATATATATATATATATATATATATATATATATATATATATATATATGTATATACACGTGCACACATCCACGCACACATGCATATACTTGTGTGTGTTTGTGCACACGTATGTGTTTGTTTGTGCACTCATGTAAAACACAAACACACATGGAAATATAAGCCTAAAAATGTAAATGAAACTTAACTTTAACTTGTGCTCTACATTTTAAACACTTTCTTTAAGTTAAAGGTGCTGTAGGCAGGATTTTGCTAGTCAATGCTAATTTTTCTGTGTTTTCTTTGGATTAAATGTTAGAGTATCCATTGATAAGCCTTTACGAGTGTAGCATAATTGCACTACCGCGAGGGCACAGCGTTTCCATCTGTCTCTGTTCTGAGGTGAAAAGGAATCTCGACAGCTCCAGGTATCTTTGACCAATCAGAAGAGCCCATGAGGCTCTAACCGTGATTGGTCGAGGGGCGTTCGTCGCACGTTCTTGTGGGAGGGGCTTAACTTGCGTAAGGGCGTGATGTCAGAGAAAACAGGACAGGATTGGCTGTGCTGGGTTTCAAATCGCCATCTTAGATGGGTCAAATCGCCATCTTAGATGGGTCAAATCGCCATCTTGTTTAGGTAAATCTAAGCAAGATGGCGGAGATGCCGAATCCTGCCTACAGCACCTTTAATTGAAACAAACAAGAAACAATCCAAAGATAATTACTGTGGTCTTATACACAAACTGCACTAAAACACTATTTTAATAGTTACTTACTCTATTGCAGCTTCACAAGTAGGTTGTAGAATAAAAGTAAACAAAACCAAAACAGTTTCTGTCTAAATACAACCAAAAAGCATAAAAATGGTGCAGGTTTCTTCTCTGCCTCTTTTAAATGAGTTCTGTTTGTACTGTCTGGACGTGTCGTCAATTTCCAGAAGCACTCAGTCGCAGTCATAACATATAAAGCAATTTGGACGTCACATCAGCTGAGTATCACTTATGAGCAATTACTGTCACCGAGTGAAATACAGTATATTTGTGAGCTTATCTTACAGGCCGAATAAAACTTCAAATTGCATGGGTCATTGTTTTAGCAATCAAAGAAGTGCCCACTCCAGACAATTACTGTTATTGCCTTCTCTGAAAAGTTGCCTCTGTCATGAATAAAAAGCATCGGAGATCCACATCAAACTGGAAACGGTGGCAATTTGTGTCCTTTAGCTGCAGCTCTTGGTATTAATTACCCAAACAAAAGGAAAAACAAAGTTGAAGTAAGTGCTAATATCACTGAAGAGGCCCCGTCCATCATCTTCTCGCTCATAATCTCAAAGTGATTCCGATTTATACCAGAGAACTGCCCCCTACCTGAACCACAGTTTGAATCCCTCCCCATAGTCGGTCTGTCTGTCCGATCCTTTTCTCTACTTTCATCCTTTAACCATAACCAGAAGGTAATGAATATGAACATACACACCGTTAAAAGCTTCACAATTTTTTGTAAACCAGAGATATAGAAAACCTACATTTGTGTTCACCGTACAGAGGTCAACCTGCTTACCCTGGGACCTTTTAGATGGGAGGCCTCATAGAAGTTTTAGAAAGTTAATAAAGGTAAATGGCTTCTTCTTTTTATTACTTCAATTGCAAATGGCAACATCTCTGAAAGCAAAGATTAAATATCACTGGGTTCTTAAACAGCTGTTACCACATGATCAACAAACACTGTATAAATGCACTATATCTTTAGTACAACGCATGTGAAAAGAAAATTCACAAAACAATATATGAGCCACATAAGCCATGGATTTAATGTAAACTGAAGGGGGCTGAGCTTGTTTTTGATGCGTTTCAAGTTAAACTGGAAACAGGGATCAAAACTGACCACACAGGATAAATTCCTCAATTTAAGCAAAGTAACAATAATGATGTGTGGAGTTTAAAAATATCTCCGTTAAAATTCATACAAGAAGTCATCAAATCAGATAGTGTATGATCAGATCAAAACTCCACAAAGGTTTAGAACCATTCAAAAGAACTTTTAATCAAGAGCTAAATCTACACCTTGATTCCAGGAAATGTACAATCTTCCTGGTACTTTGGGGAAAGTTTCAACGATCAAAATCCAGATTTTGTTTCAATCCTCTGTGGATTTTTGTCTTGTCAAACACAGTTGATCACAACTACTATGTCTAGTATTGTGTGGTTATCACATTTCACATGTTAGCTCTGAAGGAAGAGAAAGAAACATGGACGTTACTAAACAGTCATAAAAAAAGGTGCAGGAACACTAATCTTCACATGGTTTCACAAATCTCAGTATCAGAGCTGTGGATCTGCCTTCCCTCACGTCTTTGTTTTTCATTGTTAGCTCAGATAATTTGTCTGATCTAAGGAAAAGAAAAACACCGCATTGTATGCTTTCGTATTACACCACTGCTGCTCGGGCTTATCTTCCGACGCGGCTCCTTCCCACTTTGAAATGCGCCTGAAATATAAATGATTAATGGTGAACGGGCTTCAAGCCGAGGTGTCCACGGGGCTAAACAAAGTACGCCGCAGTCAATCAAGAGTGGTCATTTTGGAAGGGGTAAAAAACATCCACCTGACGTGGGAATGTGGAGTATCTCATTTTCATAGGGACGTGTTGACGGAAGCTGGGCTCGAGACGAGAGGAGATCTGCTAATTGGATCTACTAATCTGCTAATTAAGCATTAGTGATTTCAGTGTTGTGCCCATACCGCCTGTAGATAGAGGGGCAATCAGGAATATAGCCATGCTTTGTGGGTGGGGTGTCATAAGAGCACATTGGCTTGTCAAGATCCACTTCCATTGCCGACGCCGCTCTCGCTTAAAGAGCGAATGTAATTAAAGTTCCCAATGAACCTATTCATTGAACCTATTTGAAAATGTCAGTTAAATCTTTTGCCTCTCAGGTAGCGCGCCGTGCGGCTCACATACAGAGCGACTCGGTCAGGGATTCACGGGGTCTTCTTCAAAAAACATCCAAAAAGGAAAAAAAAAAACCCCACAGCCGCACTATTAAAGATACCAAACAAGGAAAGTAGCTCACAGGTCAAACAGTTGGAAATGAAAAGATTAAGAAAACACTGCGCTACCTGTGTTTTCATGTTTGACTTCTTTAGTACTTGAAGAGGCGGTCCGACTTATTTCTGAAGTGTGTTTGCAATTTTAAAAACATCATTACTTTTTAAATATGCTATAATAACTGGGAAAACTGTTAAGAGGGGTAAACCGGGTTTACCGTGGCGATCAAAGAGCTCTCCGAGTCTGAGGACTTCTCGGTAGAAAGATTGGAAAATACAATATGAATCGATGGAGGAGGGAGGAAAATATCCTGACTGGTAGGATTATAGATTAAATAATTAACTTAGCGCACCTGTGATACAACCACACTTTCAGGGTCAATATTGTTTCTGCTTTATGGGCAAAACTGGATTCAGTCCTGATTGACATGATGGGAAGTTATTAATTTAGTAGCTTTCAAGGATTTTTTTACGCATTTTGAGGATCGGTAACAAGAGTTAGACTAGTTTTTCATTCAGGAAGCTGCTGTAAAACGAATTTGCTTTATTTTATGGCTGTATAATTGTTCTTCTGCAAATTACAAAGAATTAAAAAGCAGGAATATGGTTTGCACCAAACGTTATGTCAATATTGTGATAAATTATGATTGATAAGCATTACGTTACTGGCCATTAATACACTACTGGTTGTTCCAAGGTACATTTGGAAATACGGATCATCTGAAAGTAAAAGACAGCGTATATTTACAGATGAATTTGTGGAGCCACTACAGAAGGTCTAAAGAGCCGCATATGGCTCCACAGCTGCTGTTTTCAAACCATTAAAAAAGACAAACACAAAATACACGAACCAAAAGAGGAACCCCCCTCAAAAAAATCAGGAGCATACAATATGCACTAAAGTGTCTTCTGCTCTCACAGTGCAACAGCAAAGTGTCAAAATATATTTTAAAAAAAAGCTATAATTAAACAAGACAAAGCCAAAATGACAGTGAAGTGCCATTTCATTTTAAATTCATATCTTTTGGGCTCTTTAAATTCCTTTTTAAGCAAAACTGCGGTTGTAATTACCACTTACGCTGAGACACTTTTACTGAAAATAACACGCCACATCATTCAGCTTTACTTCTCTTTGTGCTACAAACTTCTGGGCTTGCCTTTAAAATAGAAAAGCTCAACCCCAGCTGAATAAAGAGAGACAGAGAGAAAAAAAAAAAATGAAAAGGAGGCTGAATAATGATTAATTCACATCTGGTGGTAAAGTGTGTAGCAGATGAAAATCAGACAAAGGAAGCTGGTATTTCTTTTTTTTTTTATGGCATTCCTTGTTATACGGAGGTTTATCATGAGAAGGAGAGTAAATGTTCCACCTCTTCGTGAAAGTAAACCAACGGTGCATTATCTCCTTAGAAACCTCACAGCTTTTTATATCTGATGGAGCCATTCATCATTCATCTAATCACGGCCAGTCTTCATCCAAAATGTAATATAATTATGGGCTATAACTGTTCTCAGGATATTAAGCTGTATCTAGGCCATGGCTAGCTCAATAAACACCTTCTAATAATGGCTTTTAGTGGTCTCAGGAGTGACTTATCCTAACACATTGAGGACTCTCTATGGCTCCCAAGGCCAAATGAGTCTGCAGCTTGTTGCGGAGATGCACATCAGTCCTGTTAATGGGGACACTGTTTGAGTTTCGAGAAAAAAAAAAAAAAAAAAAAAAAGGAAAAGCAACCCAGTGGAGCTTCTCTCCATTCGCCAGGCTGCCATTTCTTCCCTCATGCGTGATTACGAGCCCTCCCCTCCACCGCCGCTCTCCTCCCACCCCGCTGTCACTGAGCTGCCTCCAGCCTCGGCCGTGGCAAACAGCGGCTGCAAAAAAAAAAAAAGTCCCGAGGAGCAACGAAGAAACGTCACGGAGGGGCCCTGGCTGGCATGTCTGTGCACACATGTGGGTATTTCCACAGGATGCTGTGATTATTATCATTCGGGCTGCACGATACATCGCAAATATAAAGTGATCATAATATCAACATGCTCAATACACACTATGCAGGAATGTTTAACTGCAAAATGATTGATACAGACAGAATAAAATTGTGCCAAAAGCATGTTAAAAAAAAAATCCTGCCAAGGTCAAAGTCACACAGACGCGACATGTCGAACTAAACGGACTTGTGAAGTCGAGGCCTGCGCCTCCTCTGCTCTGGGCACATTGATAATAGCAACAGAAGAGACTGTGTGTATCCCAGAGTTGTGAGACAGAATAGTATCAGTGAAATGACATCGGGGGCTTTGTGTAGATCTGTGTACACAGCAGACACAGCCCTGGGTGAAGGAGCTGTGCCAAGGAAACGAGGGGCTAATCCTGGAAAAGAAGCCAAGACAATGGCTACATTTACATACATGCAGTAAACAGACTGCGGTGCATTCTCTGGTCAAGGTCGCACTCCGAGATGAGTTGTTTACACGAACCGCACAAAGCTCACCTCAGCGACTCCACCATATTTACATAAATCAGCTAGTTTTTTTTGGGGATAGTTTTCCTCATTCTAAAACTGTAAGAGAGGTTGTTAGCACCTTTCATAACACACATGGTAAACCAAATATCACTGATAGGGAGTATTGAGAACAACCTGTGGCTGAAGCAAGATGACTTTTGAAGAAAAACTCGAGTAACTGATTACAAATACAAAATCAGTTACTATTGTTGAAACGGTTTCAGAGCTGCTGTCTCTCTCAAGCCTCCTCACAAGCTGAACTTTAGCTTTAGCCAAAGCAGCTGTCCTATTTCTTTGGACTACAGTTTACCAGATTAACTTTGGGCAGGTTAAGAAGAGAATGGGACTAAAAAGATGGAAAAAGTAAGTAAAAACATGTCAAAGTGTAACAAACATTGTCATTAGCTCATATTAGCAGCATTATACAAACACTTTGTAGACATTTGTGTGGCAACTATCGACATTAAAGATCCCATCTTTCCTTGGATTTGCCATATGGAGAACAAAAGTTAAGTAATTTCAAAATGTTTAAAAGAAGGAACTTTTAAGTCAGAACTGGAGTCATAAACTGGCACAATTTTGGAGATTTCACTGTACTTTTCACTAAATGCTATCTGTAAAAGCAGCACATTGTTGAAATTTATTGTTTTTTTTTTATTTTATTCAGATTTGTGGAAAATAATTCTCTGAAACCTTAAACCAGCTGTGTAATAATACGTGCTTGTTTTGTATTGTTGCTGAATCTTTAGTACAGAAAAACACACTTTGAGAAACTAACATACATTAAAGGCGCTCCTGCTCATTTAAGTTAAGTCTGCCTTAAAGTGTTGCTACCATATGTTATTGTGGCTATAAGACACTTATCTGAGCTGTTTAGCTGTGTAAAAAAAAAAGTGCATCTTTGACCTTGACTACCTCAGAGACTCTATTGAAAAGTAGATTAGCTGAGCACAATATCGACGAGAGCTGTGGCCGCGGAGAGGAAATGCTGCGAGACAACAGTTTATGTAAAGATGGCTGCCGGGCGGAATATTCCCTTTGTTATCGCGCTCTCTAAACGTCTGCTTCGTCATGCTATTTTGGCCGTCTTTGAGGAGCGATGTTGTGGCACAATCTTTGTAAGGTGTAGCCACGCTGACAAAAACCCGCGGCGATAATGAAATCCTTCAGCGGAGCCGGGCGCGCGGCGTCGTCCTCTAATCCCAGACTCACCTCAAAGGAAATTCAGACCAGCTTACATGCATGGACGGTGCCAGTAGATATAAATAAATAAATAGGAAAAAAAGAAGCGAGGAAAGAAAATTGGTTGTATTTCGTATGTAACTTATAGTACTAGAGGAAAATAATATATATAAATCTCAAAAAAATGTATATTGTGAGTGTAGGTTTGTACACTGTCTCCATCATTGCTCACTAATGTGCACAAAAACCCACAAAAAAGGAAGAAAAATATCACAAGACATTGACCACAGCCTCAGAGGGCCCTCGGGGGCTGAAGCCACAAGTCCAAATTAAAAAATGAAAGAAGGAAAAAAAAAAAAAAAAAAAAAAGGTGGCCGTCGCCAGTTATTAATAATCAAATTCCATTTCCTCTCGGATCTCATGTTTTATTTTCCGAATACTCAATAATACATAATCATTTCAGAATGTAACCCATATTCCATACCAGTGAATTACACAGTTTCCCTACACAATCCAGCCTTTTCTTCCTGCCCTGTCGGGTGTCACGTCCATGCTGGTCCAACCAAACTAACCAGAAACTGTTTGACATGAAAGTTGTGGGACTTCGCTGCTGTCATGGCAACCATGGGCCGACATGCAAATCGTAATAGGAGCATTCAAAACAAGCAACATGCGGGTCAGACGCCCTGGGATCCCGTTCTGCTCCACATTTGAAGCTCGCCGCCTGTTTTATCCATTTGCAAGCAGCTTCGAATCAAATTGTGCACATTTTGGGTGCTAATGGAGGCTTGTCATGTAACCTTTGTCTTTAATGAACGACGTTCCATGCAGTGCATGCAAAGGGGCAATGAAGCAGCAACAGTCATTAAAATGCAAAAACACTGCATTAAATGAAAGCAGGAGAAGATCCTACCACTCTATTACATCCTTTTATTAGAATGCAACTCCGGATTTGTTATGAGGATAATGACATTTGAAGCTGGGCTTTTGCATGGCGCGCCGGGATTAATAAGCCTGCTTGTTATTTCAATTCTGCCCGAATTGTGATGTGATCAAATCTCTATTTTGCATATTAGGTTGGAAAAGATTGCACGATTGTCAATCAACATGGGAACGGTGAGAGGGATCCTCTCAAGGGGCCATTATGATGTACAAGATGACTGTCAGGTGACAAATGAAGACGGCAGAGGGCATGTGTAGGCTCACCTCAGCTATTATTGCCACCAATGAATCAGATGTCTCATTATAAATCTGGTTAGACAATGAGAACACACTTGGTTGGAGTTCAGTCTTTCACTGTGGAGTTTGCATGTTCTGCATGTGCATGCATGGGATTTGAGAAGATGCAGATCACATAAAGGGTAAAAAAAAATAAAAAATCACTAAATAAGTGAGATGCATTTGATACTGTATTTGAGGTTGATCAGTGTTTCTGAATCGTGTGTGTGACCTGTCTCCACCCAAAGCTCCCTCCAACCCTCAGCTGACTGAGGCAGTGTGTTTGGACTCCTGTATATTTATCATCTATAAATAATGATTCCAAAAGACTCCACCATCAGTGATTCTCAGTAAAATTTCTCCAGCACTACTGTAAAAACTTGTGATGAAACATTCAAGGTGTCCGTGCGGGAGCTCCAGGGATGCCTTAACCTCTCCTCTGGCTCATTCAAGATCTGTTCATGATCCAAAACCTTGAAAACCTCGTAACTTTTCTATCACTCTCAGCTCCACTGTGAGCTCAGAGAGCAAAAGCAGGTGACACACACTGATTGAAATGTGTGTGTGCATATTTTTCTTAACTCGTTTCAACGGGCAAATGAATCTTAAAGGCGCAGTCGACCAATGTATGTGATTTTCTTCCAGTTAGACTGACCACCGCATCACTTCATAACAAGCAGACTTTCAGCATTGTGGTGTACTTGTTCGTGGTTTTGACGTTTCGGTTTATTGGTCTGTAAATTGCCAGTAAGTGTAAATATTGCTATGTGTGTGTTTGTGGATTTACCCAGATTGACTCAAGTCTCCAGACCCCAACTTTGAAAAAGCCGTATAGAAGATGGATGGACTGATTCAGGGAGGGAAAAAAAAACCAACATACCCTAACCTCCTACGACTATAACACTAAATACAGCCCACCCCGATCACTGACTCGCCTGCTTGCCTTGTTTATTACCGATTTATAGAATAGGGAGCATTTGCACTCACCAAAAACACATTTCAAACAAAATATAACATTGATTTATATGAGCACATTCAGCAGAAAAGGGGAATCATGGGAATATTGCTCCATCCTAATATACAATGCTCTGTCAGCAATAACACTGACGGTTATTGTTATTTCATACATATTCACAAGAGCTAATACGCTAAACTGTTCTGGAAGAGGTTTAAAAGGGTCTTGCAGGAGATAATGGGAGAGCAGTTGGCATGAAGCTGCAGCGGCGGTGCAGGTGCGAGCACTTCAGCAGGTAGGAGCGCTGGCTGACAGATGGGGGTGACTGACAGGGTGGATTAATGTGAACTGGATTAAAAGAAAATGCACTGATTTGTGTTCATCTGGCAATCTGATGCAAGGAACAAGAGACAGAGGGATAGGAATCCTTCTTAGTTAAAATGACTGATCTATTTTAGAAAAAAAATTGTGATTTTTTTTTTTTTTATCTGTTCAGACTCTACAGAAGTGCCAGATGAAAGTTGTGCTGTTAACTGCAATATTGCCACAATGCACACACACACACAACCACAACAAAAATGGATGTCAGGGTGAAATTCCTGAAAACTCAACGCAGCTGTTACATGATTAAAACCTTCAGCATCTGTGTCACAGGTGAGAGGGGGAAGAAAAATCCACCGCTGATTACACTTCAGCGTCTCTTTCAGCACTTCCCTGTTTATTTCATCATGAAAAAGCCAGACGTAACCTTAGAGGTTCACTTAACTTCCAGCAGGAGGTGAGTTATGAGAGGAGAAAGAGGCTTTTCTTTCAGGGTTGAGGAGGACCTCTGTTTGTCACCTGTCACACTCTGGTGTGAGTCTGGAATCTCATTAATGCAGCATATGTGCCTCATTTGAAGAGAGCCCCAAAGGCGGGTTCAAGCCGCTGAGCGCCAGCAGCCGATGCAAACACACTGACTATCGTACACGTTTGACTATCTGGAAATGGAAAGTGTCAACACGCTGATGTACTATTAAACATATATTCCAAGATCTCCTGTTTTAACCCTAACCTTAACCCTAAATTTAAGTGATTTTACATGTGATGGAAATCAGTCTGAAAGTGTGAGGCTAACCGAAACGACATATTTCGCAAGTTCTTGTTGAAAATATGTCTTTGATTATTTTTTCACAAAAAGAAGAAAGAGAGACGAACTGAGCTTGTGCCAATTCAAATCTTCCACCAAGAGTGATGCATGATGGGAGTGATCGGTCTGTTTAAAGGCACAGTGCAGATATTACAGCTCAAAGTAATCAGACTACAGTAATGAGGAAAAGGAGGTGCAGACAAAGACATTTTTGATAACAATAATATTCTCTTGTTTTAACTCTATGAATATCACTTTTAATTCTAAATACAGATATTTCTGCACAATACTGTGTTTTTGTGGGAGTGAAAAGAACCACAGATGAAGGGATCTGGACACGTATCGATGATGAATTAATGATGAAATTGAGTAAAATTAAATGATTAAAAACACATATTCTGATATATTCCATTTTTAAAAACAAGTCTATATTAAAGACTGTTTACGGCAAAAATAATGACATGTTTATTAAAGCTTTATGAGAATCAACATACTATAAGCTGAAATTCTCATTGGATGTCTTGAAAATTTTCCTCCTCTGGATCCGAACGGAAGATAATAGATATAGGTTGAGAACAGATGAAGGAACTGGTTCAGGGAAGCTTTTCTTCCTCTCATTCCGTCTCAGACATGTTTACTGTGCATGTGTGATATGACTGAGTTGATACATATCGCGCCTCAGTCAGTTTTAGATGAATAATAGTCATTAAGACTCAGCATCACTTCTCCAATAAAGCGTGCATTAACAACACCATCATCTGCATATAGGGAAATATTTCCAACATACAGTAGAGAGTGAATAACATGCACATTATTGCTAACACACTTCCTGATGAAGTCTCTCACATGTATAGATACATGGAAATACATTTGCATGAATAAAATGTTTCATTTTTTCATTTAGTAATTTCTACAACTATAACATATAAACTTTAAAAGAAGAAAAGCTAATTTTAATATGATTATTATTGGATTGATTTCAACTCTTAGGTTAAATTTCCAATGTAGTTATTTGTTTTTTAAAAAGAAGTTATTTTGTGGTTATATACAGTAGGAGATAACAGGTCACAAGGATGCCGGTTGTGATTGAGCTGTGACTCCTGAAACCAAGCCCATCATTATCCAGCCAGCAAATTCTCTAACATGCATGCGAGCATGGTGACGCCGCCGCAGTCAAGGAGCTGCCGCCGTGTCCCTTTCACCTGGCGGCGTGTCGTGTCGTCAGTGATGTTGGCAGTGCCATCTGTCCCTTTGATAGTCAGTCAGCCCACGATCACCTGTGAGCCGCTGTCTCAGCTGTGCAAGGACTCGCTGCTCGAGTCAAAAGGATTTCACTTGGAAATCTGCCCGCTTCTCATCCACTTGTCTCTCCCAATCATTTCCATACCTGAGGCAATGACACACAGCTGAGCGTTGATGCTTCGCATATGGGGGCCACAGATTAAAGGTAAGGTGGACGTAAATTCTTAAAAAATTGTCCCCCCCTTGCAGCGGCGATCAAAGTCACAGGACACAATCACTCCGTTTGTTGCACATCAGTACTTGAGTAATCTGGCACATTGTGCCCTTGTCATTTAATGAATGCCTTGTCTCTTTAATGACATCGAAATGTGACAGCTTAGTCCTTGGATTAAAGAGGAAAGTTCTGTGCTTCACCCGCTGCCGTCCCACTGTGAGCAAAGTGGCCATTATAGTGCCGTATTCCTCTCCACTATTAGATCTCCGCGCGCGGCTCAATTATCCCACTACTTCCACACGCTTGCTGACAGCCGTGTTGGCAGGTGTGTCCTTTCCAGACGTGCTCACCTCTCCGGATAGGAAATTAGTCAGTGCACCTAGCCATCAGCTAAAGCAACTGACATCTTCCACCAACATGCCCTTTCATTAAGAGTGAAGCGATGGAGGAGAGATGAGAAAGAGGAGACGCCGTGTGAACATCCAACATCAAAACGCCGCCTCCGAACGGCGGATCGCATTTGTGCAATTTCCAAAACAAAATACTGGCGGGGAGTTGATTTACCTCATGCGGGCTACATGATAAAGGAAAGTAGCTGTCGAGGCACAGCCCTGGCTCACACGTGTGGCGCTGCTGGGCGCTAATTTGAGACATGATAGCGCCACATTTAAGCTGCCAAAAAGGAGGTGAATGCATGCTTTGTGATACCGACTTTTACATATGCAAAGCATAAAGCCAACTGAAACACCCCAGACTCGAACAGAGTGGTTAAAAAAAAGGAAAAGAAAAGAAAAGAAATCAGCTCAACTTGTTTCCGTATACATATATGCATGAATATGTTGTTGGGGGAATTATTCCTGCTCAGATAAAGTCTTTTGGAATACAGTGTGTTTGCTGTGTCCCTATAAAATGACTCAGCCCCTCTATTGTTTAAACATTCATGTAACTCTTTCTATAGTTTTGGTTTCACTTGAGTGCCTTTTACTCCGTCGGTCTCGCAAGTGAAAATGACTTCATGCCGCAGCAGCCTCGAAGAGCCTGGAGTGCACTGGAGTTTATCCACATGCATAATAAAATCAGTCATTATGTCGGAGTTTTTCCAGTTTCTGCGTCTCTCTCATTTCGGCATCACAGCTAAAGCTTAATTTATAAGAACAAAACGTTTCGACACCCACTTCTCCAGTCCACTGGCAGCTCATCTGCGAGCCTCTTCTTTTCTCCGCTGCATGTTTAATTTGTTCCCTCCTGCCCTGCACGCCTCTCCACACCCCCCGTGTGCCTCGCCTATTTTACAGGGAAATGGACAATCTAGGGAAGAGCCTTCAAGCTCAATCGTGTGTCGGCTTCTCTCTGTGAGTCACGAAAAAGCGGGACATCGCCATGGCAACAACGTTGGAGAAGCGCGGGGTTACAGGGAACCGGGCGGTCAATGCCGGCGCTTTTCAGAAGAGGATCTGACATGGTGTCACACGGAAACATGGGCATGAATTTTTCAAACTTCTTCACATTATAGCTAAACCCATGTAAACTATATTTAGTGCCGCACTTGAATTGATTCAGCTCGGTACTGAAGAGTCCAACCAGCTCTGACACTCTCCAGTGGAAGAGATGATCGACTGAAGTCTCCCCACATAATTCATCGGGAATCCACGCATCTAATAATTTATTGCATTGTCTTTCGGGCAAAACTTCTGCAGGATTTCTGCCGGCACATAACCCCAGACTGCGGTTGCTTGACAAGTGGAGAATACGCCGGTGTTCCAGGCACAGACAGCATTTTGAAGTACCTGACCAGACGATGCACTGCACTCCCACAACTCAAACAAGTCGACCCTTCAGCTGCTTTCAAGACTCTCTGCAGGCCTTCCCATGCAGATGGAAAGTTCATCGTGCAGGTTAAACGTTTACCTGAACAAAACCTGCACAAGAATGTAGATCTATTTCCTATCATGCTCGATAAGGAATCTCCATCTAACTGCAGTCATGTTTCGCTGCGACTTATTCTGATAGTCAGGCAATGAAAGGGGAACACAAAGCTAAAGCAACGTTGTCTCAGGTATCTACAGGTTCATAAAGAGCCAAAACAAATAACTAGTTTGCAAAAACAGGAAATGTAAAGTGCTGAAGAAGTCCGTCAGAAAAAGTGAGTCTCTAAATATGTTTTCAGTATTTCAGCAAAGCTTGTCGAGCAGGTGTTGACCTGAACAAAAATCAGACTGCAGTGGGTAAAGTACAAGGCCATAGGTCTATGTGTTATGTACAAAAAGCATGCTGAATTCACCGTTGTGACCATGCACTGAATGTGTGAAGCACACGGAGGTCGACTTTGCCAGCTCCACACAAAACTTTGCTCCATTCTTCTATTGTTTCTTTGGAGACACGCAAGAAAAAAAAGACCTCCCATAGTTCTCAAGTCAGGAATTTAGATGGAAGGCTTTTGTTTTTTGTTTTTTGTTTTTTTAAATATATATATCCACAGGTATCTCCAACAAGTTTTTGCAACTTGCACTACAAACTTGTAGTTTTCAGACCAGATGTCCTTCCTGGAGCTCAAACCAGAGTCCTGCACACCCAAGACTCAAACTCAACTGGGGAGGGAATAATAAACACATGGAATTATTGATTCTACAAGACAAATGCACACACAGTAATGACGATATCATGAAAATGAGTATCAGACTCCATGTCGGAAAGTTCCAAACGTTTCTCGCATCTGTTTTGAATGAGTTCACTGAGTTAGGTCTCTCCACAGACAGCGGTTTTGGGGTTTATTGAAAGAGAAGATCCACATCAAAGACGTTCAGCGGACGAAACTGCTGAATTCAACTGCAGAATGTACAATTCTTTCATATTTTCAGCTCCTTCTTAAATCCATAGCACTAAGAAAAAGAGACTTGATGATAAAAGGCCATCCGAATATATATGCCTTTAAGTGTATCTGCTTTCCTTTTCATGGTCCGGGAAAAAAAAAACTTCAGTGAAAATATGTGTAAAAATAGAATTAATATTGAGAGGATACAGATGTCTGGGTGTAAAATAACTAATTAATGGCCGTCTAATGGCCGAGTTGGAAGACAACAACGTCTTCAAGTCTTTTAATTGTATCTCTGACTTTATCACATCATTTTAGCTGCACTGCTATATTTGGATCACGCTATTTGCTTGCTTCACCCACAGAAACTTGATCGGTTCATCAACAATTTGCATCTCGTTGCTTTATTATCTGTTCGCATTAACTGCAGCTGTGTTTCCAGAACAGGTTCCAGCTGAGTTTTCTGGATTGATGATTGAATCTTCTGACTGTCATTATCTATTTTTGGGGAGTTACATTGTTAATGTCAAAGACTGAATCATCAGTGTCCCTTATTCAAGGCTGGAAATCCCAGTCTGCACACAGTGATTCATTATTTGTAGATCTCCTCCTTGGAGCCGGACACCCACACGGACGACTGCCTAATGAGACGTTTCATCTGGACTGTGTGGGACTGGGCAGTTTCAACTTACGTTCGTCTCGCATGTGTTCAAAGCAAAAATAATTAGAGCTTCAGTCTAATATAGGAAAAAAAAACAAGACATAACAGAGGAGCGTTTTGAAAAGGTTTGAAGGATTTAAGGTAATATTTAAAATGTTTGAATCAGTTAAGAGGGAGTTTTTCCATAATGTTATGAACCTACACTGTCAATCACATGAAGCCCACCTTTCATTCTCCTGGTAGCCTGTTGTGGGCAGCCTCCATTAAGGAGCTGGAAATAACGCTTTACACAAGACGCACTGCCTGTGCTGAAACTGCTTCAGCCTTCAAGGAAAGATGAACAAGATTAATTTGATGTTTGAATTGTATTTGTCTGCAATCTGGCTCTGAGAAATCTGCTGTGCCTCTGACTGTTGCACTGAGAGGAATAAAAACCCTCTAAAAAGGCATTTCACAGTTCATCAGCTGCTGCAGAAATACCAGCTCATCCCGGCTCGCACATCGGCGCGGGGCTGGAATGAATTATAGAACAAGTTAATTATATTTAAATATTCGATGCAACACCTGAACCAATCGCTAACAATCATTCAGTATGTATGCACGCAGACCAAAACCCATCTCCATCAATCCACTGTGTAAATTCATTCATGTGGGTGTCTGCCCCGCTCAAATATTTTATAAAGGCCGTTTTTTTTTCCCCGTTCTTCTAATGCTCTCAGCTCAAATCAAAACACAACACGAGAATGTAGTTATTAGTGTCACTTGGCATTTAAACCGGTAGCAGGTCACTCAGAACACAATGTGTTTAATACCCGCTTATGTGCCAACCTGGTTGGTATTTTCACTTTAATAATTTACCGAAAGCTGAGATATGAAAACAATAATGAAAACAAGCTGTGAGGATAACACGGCGCGTTATTATTGTTTCATAAATATATGATTACATAGTGAGTTGGTCTGCTCCCTGTGGTGTGCTGAAACATCCCGAAAAGGCAATTATTAAACTTTACTGGATGTTTCAAGTTAATGCCAGAGTAATTTTCTGTTTTAAGTCTCTAAATGTTGATGGGAATTCAGTGTGAAGGTGGTTAAAGTCAAAAGGAAATAATAAATGCTACATAGAAGTTCAAAAAGTTTCCCTTTTGATACTTGATTGACTATTCAATCTACTTCTCTTTCATAAAAAATCACTTTTAAATTCTTGTTTTTTTTCACCTTTAATTATTTAGTCTTACAACATCACTCTTCTTGTGAAGTATTTTAAATTATATGGACCTGCTTTAGAAATTAAGTCTGATTGATTGATGATGATTTCCAATATTTGCTGATCAGTGACAGATTGGAGAAAACTAATTAGTATCTGCTTTATTGAGGTCTGTCAGGCTCTTTTGTTTCTGAATGCAAGTCGAATATTCTTTTTTCTGTAAGCTCTGGCTTTAGTCTTAACACATAAATAGAGATTATTGGGGGAATGTGGGATCTGGCCCTCTTTCAATTGTTCCATGGAACACATCATTTAAGGATACAGTTAACTTTTAGGCAATTTGATATAGAAATCTGTTAGGGCTTGTGCGAAAATGAAAGAAATAATGCATATTTAACATAAAAAATAATGTATCCTCCCCCTTATTTGCCTTAGTGGCTTGGCTCACCGTACTGCCTGTGGATTGGGGGAAGTGTAGGAGTGGAGGTGAATGATCTCCAATAAATAGCTCCTTTCACATGTACTCTAAATAAAACTCCAGTTGGCAGTACTTCAATTATACAAGTGAATATTTTTTCCCTTTACAACAAAAAACACTTTAAACTTCATAGGCAATACAAAAATATATATATATATATTTTGCCTGGTTAGTTTAGGTATATTTTTGCTTGACAACATGTAAAGTGGTGCTTTAATGTCTGAATGTCTGAAATGACAAAGTCATAGTGGTATTGGTAAACCCCCGACTCTGGAAAAAAACAAAACAAAAAAAGATCTTGAAAAGTTTTCTGCTTGTTTTCCTCCCCAACAATGAAATCAGATTTCCTCCCTTATCTCTGCCGACTCCCGGGGGAAATATCCTCCTCTTTAGTTTCTAAACCCTCCACTTGCTTCACCAGTTAGTCGCTGCTGTATGTTTTCCTCGCCTTTCCCCCTGCCGCCCTGTTTACTGCGTTCGGTCTGAAGTACCCCAAAAAAACTAGCTTTAAACACAAATAACATATTCATGATGCATCTCTGCCGTTAATTATGAACATTTAAAAAACAATTATGAGCCGGGATGGAACATCTGGGGCGACCGTTCAAAAACTCATAAATGTTAAAAACACATCTTACAAAAAACAAAGGAGAACAAAGCATCTGTGGCCTCGTCACATTATTTACAGGAAGGAAACCTCACTACTACTGAGAGGGAGAATCAACATTATGCCAACACGATGTCAGGAGCCACTTGAAGAGCCTCTTACCACACCAGGATCACTGCCATACATCAACTCATCACATAATTGAGTTCATTTGTGGAGGAATTAGGCAGTATTACTCATCGACGTGAGACAGTTAGAGAAATGTGCAATCTTGCACCGCCATATGGTTCAATATATGCCATTTTCCTATTCAATATGAACATCCATTGTTTCCTATGGAGAGAAATGTAACGACATTGTGTCGTTCTTTATGAATTAAAGACCAAACTCGGATGTGGAGGTGGACGGCAGTTTGCATCTGGATCATTCGAGACAAGTAACACAGCAAGGCTAACACATGAAAAAACAATCAAACACAACAAAGAATTATATTTGGAAGATTCAGCATATTCAACTTCCACAACATGTCAACAAACCATGCCGCTTTGTGTTTGTCATTAATGGCGCTGCCACTGATTCGTATGGACAAACGACCAGGTGGGATTGTTGATTCAGGTGACTAAACTAAAACACTACCAGGAGGGTTTCAGGAGAATATCGACGGACAGTCACGCCACTCTGGAGGCTGCTACTGTTACTGTCGATCGACTGGTGCACGCAAAACGACTATTAACGACGACTGGTGTGAATGCACAGCAGCAGCGCTTCAGAAAAGTAGTGTTTTCCCGTTTGTACGCATTTTCATCCCACCTTGGGTGCTGTTTTCAAAAAGCTGTGTTTCAATTTGAACGTGATCTGGTGTGGTGGACAAACACGCCGCTGCAAAAAGTGTGGAAATTTATCTCATGGTTTCTTTGAAATAGGACTTTACCTCAGAAAAAAAAACAATTACAATCCATATGTGAGTTTGGAGAACACTGATGTAAATATAACTGAAGAGACTCAAACCTTCACTTGACGGGTCGTGAGCCCGTCTGACTCAATCTTCGATTTTAACCAAATATCACCACCCATGTAAAATAGACAATGAAAATGCGGCTATTTAAGTGCAGATGCATCTTTGTGTGTCTCTTGGTATTTGGCAATCTCGTTAGCGCATCTGTCTCGCGAAACTTGAAGCGATCGACACACCTGAATGAAATTATCCCACTAAATTACAAACAAACAAAAGGTTATTTGGGGCCAGTGGTTTATTTTTAACTCTGAGGCCCACCAATCCGGTCATCGCGACTGGCGAGTGAAGTCGGTCTCCGCTGGAGCAAAGCGAGCAGATGCTTAACGGAAGGCCTGTGACCGCGCCGTCATGAATTTGTTCCTGCAAATTACGAAAACCGCCGCCGTGAAATAATGAAAAAGGGATGCAAATTAGGCAAAATTAGAAAATGATGTGTATCATCTTCGTTCAAATGAATGAAAACAACTAAATGAGGTCTATTTCTGCCGCCGCACAGACAGAATCATCTCGGGCTGCAGATGTAATCGGCCCCGGCCTCGGAGTGGCTGATAGTCCTCTGTGGCACCTTCAGGGGAGACACTGTAATTGGTTAGGTGGCAAAATGATTTTTTACAAGTGCAAGGTTGTTGCAACAGGGTGTAGATGTTCTAACAAAAGTGGCACAATGCTCACAGTTGGAATGTGAAGGTTCCCAACCTGCTCTGTGTGGAGTTCACAGTTTCAGTGCACGGGTCTCTGTGTTAGCTGTTTAATGGACTGGCAAGTATTTCCATGTGCACCTTTTCGTGTTGCATATTCTCACCTGGAACCGTCTCCAGGAACCCACCATGAAAATTGTAAGAGAGAGAGAGAGCTGAAGCTATTTCTGACATAACAATAACAACACAAAGTAGCTCGACTGTTGCTCGGATCTTTTCCTTCAACAGACAGATCAGTGTCATCGGCAAAAAACATGATACCAGGCGCACAGCCGACATCTCCAGGCCCGGCAGCCTGGCGCAGTCGTGTCTGCTGTGTAACAGTGAGAGTCGGCATGCTGCAGAGACAAAATATGCAAGTACAAAAAAAAAAAAAAAAAAAAAAAAGAAAAGAAAACAAGACATAAAGAAGGAAAAATAGAGATACCAACCATGAGCTGCAGGTTCAGTGCTGGGCGCAGTGTCTGAGCACACAGGGAGAGGACATGGCAGTTGTGGAGGGAGGTGTGGAACAGGAGGAACAGCATGCAAATCAAGAAGAAATGGGGGAGGAAGGCAGGGTAGGGAGCGGGGCGGGGGAGGGAGGGGGGGGGGGCAGGGGAGGGGGGAGGGGGGAGGGGAGAAAACAAATGACACCCATAAGCAAGCATTCAGAAGACCAGAACATGACAAAAGACATAAGACTTAAGGGAAATCAAAGGGAACCAAAGGCAGTGCAGAGATAAACACAAGCTGCTACACACATCACATACACCCCACCCAGCCCCAACCTCCACCCCCCCCTAAAAAAAAAAAAAAAAACAACAACGCACAAATAAATACACTTTCCACTGGACGCTCCACTCAGAGGGGGAGTGTGGCTACTGCTCCGAAAAGATATGGAAGAGGCTATTATCGCGCGCTGTCGCCGGCGTCTCTGTGAAGAAATTACAAGCCATCAAGAGGAAATAACTGTGCAGCTGTTCTGAAGTATCGCTCTATGACTCGAAAAACAGTTCTGCAGTCGTTCACAAAGGGAATATGTTATCTGGCATCGCGTCAGGCAAAGTTTAAACAAAGCAACTGTCGGAATTATTCGCCAACATGGGCCGGTGAACCCAAACATTTCAGTAAAGCAGAGGTTTCCAGACTGCAGCCTGCTGTTAAGTGTTTAAATGGTGCAAGAAAGTTAGTTGAAGTTGTGAGTTTTAATACGAAACGGTGCTTGAACAAAAAAAAAAAAAAAAACTCTGGGCAGGGAAGCTGGGAATTTCTTCAAGGAAAAAGAGTGAGTGAGGTAAAAACCTCTCGAATAATTACTTTAATGGCTCCAAGTCACAAACAAAATGAAGCTAATCAAAGAAAAATGAGACATGCAGGATATCAGGTGAGTGTAATTTTACATGATTTAAAAAAACTGAGCAATCATTAGTCATTCATAAAGTTTTCTGCGTGAGTTTGGACATACTTGCTGTCACTTAACAGTATGTTAGTGTGAATGTGAAACTAAAAATACTGTTCCAGTTCCAGA
This sequence comes from Salarias fasciatus, assembly GCF_902148845.1. NCBI lineage: Eukaryota > Metazoa > Chordata > Actinopteri > Blenniiformes > Blenniidae > Salarias > Salarias fasciatus. Next base: position 19,805,032 of record NC_043754.1, read on the forward strand.
CAAATAGTTTTAGATGAGCAAGTACATTTAAGTTTGAATGCAGCTGCATTTTCCTGAAGGAATTGACCTGATATTGTGGCCCCACTAGTAGAAACCACCTCAAAAGTTTCAGATCTGCTGACGTGATCAAACAGTCAGGTGAAACTCTCAAAAACGTGAACGTGATTGTCAGATCCGAAAGACAAATTGTTAGCTGTCGGTTTCAGGTACGACGATATGAACTGACAGGCACGTTGCTTGAAGGATATTTCCACTCTATTTGGAAGTTTTCGAGTCGTCGGAGACGTTACATCTGTCCTGCGGCGGCTCCACATCTGCCGCGAAGCATGGCTGCTTCAGAAGTCCTGTCAGCAGCACAGCTGGTCAAGAGGAAGGCAGGAGACAACAAAACAAGGGACAACGATCGGAATAATCTCAGGATTTACTCGTTCTCTAACCCCGACAGACTCGGGTGTTATCGAGAACCCTGAGGGGCCGCGTCTTGTCGAGTCTTCAGAAGAAAGATTCATCTGGAAAATAAAAGAACGGCAAAAAGCAGACCACAGGGAAGGAGAATAGTTTCTTTCTTTGACCTCCTTTTTTTTCCCACGGAGACGTGAAAAAGCGCCTGAGAGCTGTCAGGTCTCGGACAGATGTTGGCGTGAGTGAGCGATGTGCCGGAGTGCTAATGTGCGGAGAACAGTAGGCCGATGGCGCGCCTCGGCTCTGCTGCCAGAAGCCCGGGATATAGTGGAGTGATTTCACAAGGTGAGCCTTGATCGAGTTCATCTCAGAAGTACAGGAAGCCCCAGAGGAGCCGTTTTCTCCGCGAGGTCCGAGAGCAGCCGAGACGTGTCGGTGGTTTAAAAAAAAAAAAAAAAAAAAAAAAAAGCCAGGGGCCGGCCACTCCACTGCCAGTTCCCTGTCATATCCGGTTAATATACAGCACTTTTAGTTTAGTGCCTTCACATGAGCTACAGATTTGATATCACTGAAGACAACGGTTCCCAAGGAAGAAGAAATGCCTTCAAAATGATGCCTCATTCACTCTGTTAGCACAATTTGTTCACTTTTTCTTAGAACTGATATTAAAGATTTCAAATATTTCTTTTTCAGATAAGTTTTTACAGTTGAATGAAGGGATCTGAAGCTAAACCGGATCATTTTTACTCCACAAATATACACAGAGTTCACAAATCACGTAAAGGTATGAACATTTCTCTGTAACGATCAGTTTTAGCATTGTTGTATTAAATCAAGTCTCACAATACGAGCTTGAATATTAAGAATGTTGTTAAATTATTGCTTCTCAGTATTCCTCCAGTGTTCGGCCCATGCTTTACACACACACGTTTGCTTTATGGCTTATGGTTCACGGTTTAGTAAGGTTTAATATCATTTAGTAGAAGACAGTAGCAGCGATAATCATGACCTTGCCGCCAAATCGTCTTTTTGTGAGGTCGTCGGCATCCAAAATAAGGCTTCTGTGCCCGCAAGCCTCCGTCAACAGAGAGACAGCATGGCCTGCTAACCCTCATTACACTGCGGGTGGCAGCCATGTGGGACCATTCAATATGTCTGCCGCTGAGTGATTGCCTGTCCATTTTTGAGCAGCCTACTTCTCTTTCATCGTCTCTAACGCGGGGTCAGCCCAGACATCGGCGGCGTCCTCGCTGACATTCACAGACACGCGGCGGACGCGGCTCCGTGACGGGTCGCCGTGCTTCCCGCGAGCCCCTCGGTGACTTACCGTGACACCAAATCCAGCTCAACGTGCCGAGATAACTGCATGCCAATCATAATTATATTGGCAGAAATGCATTAGGTGGAACCCTGAGGTACTGAAAATGCCAACAGGCTGTTGGATGTTCCCGCTGGCTGTTAGATTACTTTTTTTTTTTTTTTTTTTTTGGATCCACTGACCTGCTTTCTCTGCTCTGACTTTAGTTTGTGGCTTCCCACATTCACCAGAAAAATTGCCATCGCCAATGGAGACCCGCTGATAGCAAAACCGGTGTCTCTTTTCGGTTTCTACAATACGAATCTCTTTGTGAAAATAGCTGAACGTTGGACGCAGCTGTTTGGAAAGTGTTGCGGCTCCGGAGCAAATGTGTTGAATCCTGGTCCCTGCCGCTCCACAGAAACTCACTCTTTACCATCAGGTGAACTAAAGCAGGGAGATATCGAAACCATGCAGGGCTGCAACCCTCCAGCGGCAGGATCTAACATCTCCGTACACCGTTTATGCCGATGATCGTCTGTGTTTTGGAATTACTTCTGTATTTTCCCTCACAGTCACATCTCTAAACCAGAAAAAGCTACCAATCGCGCATTAAAAGTGTGCAGCATGGTTCAGTTTAGAAGCATGCTGCACCTTTCTCTCCTGATTGTCACAACGTCCTAAATTATCGAGGAAATTTTTCCTGAAAGGTTTGCTATATTTGACTACACTGGCATAAAAACACACTTTTAACGTACTTCATGCTGCAGCATTGTAAGAACATGTGCGTACAGTATGGGTACAGTATGTTTGCAGAGGCAGTGCTTTTTAAATACGTCACTTGAGCTGATTGCCTGCTGGCTTTGCTTTACGAGTTTCATCTCCTCTCAGTAGCTGAGGCCAACAGAGCTGCACATTAAGAAGATATGTTGCGCTCTGGACTTGTGTTTTCCATGACGTCTCGCACCATCCTCTCCCCCGAGGCTCCCTCTCGGAGCCGTGCGTCACGTGACGGCAGATATCGTGTCGCGGTTGACCTTAATCAAATTAGTTATAGCTGGCTGGCTCCAATTTCGAAATGGACGAGGACTCAAACCGAGCAAATCGGGAACAATATTGCACATTAGGACCTGGCCCACTGTGAGGATGTGTTCGATGGGAGAAAGTGAGGTGGAGGCCCATCTAGATTCATAAAAAAATCCTAACTCACTTCACCAGATGGTGTTTACGTAATTTAGGACCCTGACAAATGTAATGAATATTTGTTTTCTCCCCGCCTTCCTCGCCTGAGTCCCGTTCTCAGCGTGGGTTAAATGAAATGGTTGTCAGCACCATTTATGGTCTTTCATCAATTAAAAGTAACGCCAAGTCTGCTGCTTGATTGTTTTATTTGCAACCAGGTTCACATTTATTATGTTTTGTTCCCTACTTTGGTGGATTAAGTGTGATTGTCCGCACAGCGCTGTGCAGAAGAAAAAAAAAAAAAAAAGGCGGGGACTGATTAGTCACATTGTGTTGATGGGGAAAGAAACTGAATGAGTGGGAAGATGAATGTGGAATCCCTGCAAAGGCAGCGCTGCGTTTGTACTTTTGGGGTCGGCTTACGCTTCTCAAAAGACCTCCTTGGCCCCGACTACGTCTAAGAACATAATAGACTGCCGCCCCTGAGGAGAGCGCGCAGCAAAATATGCTGCTTTTCAAGGAAAAATCTTTCTTCACACTGGCATAGAGGTATAAGGAAATAAGAATATGGAAAATCCGGCATGAGGAAAATAAGATGTCACTGCAAAAGGAGAAGCAGAGAGTGAACGGCGAATGGCTCTCAAGAAAAATAAGAGATGATTGTAGTATTTGGTCAGCGAAATATTTCAATTTGCAATTTTATTTAGGGGCAAAAACATCAACACGTTCCCTATATCACTGTCCAAACCCGGCCAAGTACTTGAAGAGCCATGTGTTGGAGCTGCAACAGATTTCAAACTTCTCTATTTTCTCCTTCTAATGGGAAATTGCTCAAAAGAAGAAGAAGAAGAAGAAGAAGAAAAAAAAGCCCAATTCTGCTCTGATAGATTCGTTTGGCAGAGGGTCTCCAATCGGCGCGGCACACTGTGGGTAAATGAAATCAACTGGCAGAGCACATTATGGCCATATGAGTCTGCTGCCTTCAATCTATATACACAGTAATAATGGAATGCCCCTGATAGTTGAAAGCAAAGAGAGGACATCTGGCAGAAACTGTAAGTGGGTTGTTTCACCCTGAAAATATTGGCTCTCGCAGGTGAAGCCCACGCATCGCGCCGTAAGCCCTGCTCACAGGGGACTGAAATAACTTAACCAAGGCACTGCACGGGGAATCATCACCGCTGCTCGGCTTCCAAATGATCGCAGCTGGGCTGCACCGCGTCAGGCCGACATGCGAAATTACCATCGCAATAAATGCAAACACTTGGGCGAACCTTATGTTTTTGTGTTTGTACTCGGATACAGGGGATCAGGTCTTCTTTCTTAATAACGGCATTTTCTTGTTTTTGTGACATTATCAACGTATCGAAGAAGCTTTCTGGAGCCTGTCGCCCCAAAGATCACTAAGTGATCTGGCTGAATAGGAGAGAGACGGAGTCTGAGCGCAAATTTAAGGCACTCCACATTTTCAGACTCTAACAGGTTTAATAGACGGTGTCAAACTCATTTTAGTTCAAGGAGCCAATCTAAAGTTATAAAGTATCATCTATGAATACCAAAAACTCCACTTTTTCTTCTTAAAATAAGATAAAAAAAGGTAAAGATACATTATGAAAATATTCAGATTTTTCAGAACCACTAATGCTCAACTGGTTTGGACCCTCCGACAGGACAGTTATGGCCTAAGCGCCCACATATTATTGGAAAACAATCACAGAATTCTGATCGTTGTGTGTCAACAATATTTCATTACAACTTTAAGAGATGCAGTAATATTTATATCGAAATTCTCAGCTATAAATATCAAAATATGTGGATTTTGTAAATAATTTCTAGAGCTTATTATGAATAAATGATAAACACTCCTTTTAATGTGGTACTTATTCTTAAACTGATTCTTTTTAAACACTTCCAAATTGTCCCAGGAGTCAGAGAGGTTTTTTTTCTATCCAGTCTTAGATAAACTCCAAATTGAGAGAGAAAGTAGTTTGGAGAGTTGGCGAAGCTTTGATGGGCACATTTCTATTTCATTGCGCTTTTCACTGAGTTAATGATGAATGATATTTGTGGCATCGCACAACAAATAAAACTGAGGCCGAAGCAGCCAAAATTCGTGCCTGTTATGAAGTGAACCGAAGCATTTCATTGCTTTTGAGTGCGACCCTCACATTAAAAGAGAAATCCTTTAGCATCTGTTGAGTAGTTCTTACATCTGAAGGGGTCTTTGCATGTTTTAATGACTATAGTTTACCTGTAAGGAAAGCGTTTCACCTTAAGCAGGAACATTAAAACTAAGTGTGATCATTTTGGAAATCAGCAGAGGTCCCCGCGTGAATCAGTCAGGATAGCTATAATCAGAGCGGGCCCGCGCCGGCTCCAGGCTCCTTGATCTGAGGCAAAGGAGCTATCAATCAGCCTGCACAGATAGGTATTCTCTTTAATCCAATCAGATGGCATAATCAAGCACAATGCCTGTGATTTCTGCCAGCCTTGTGAGATTTGTTCCAATTGAGCGGTCTGTCAGAGAGGCTTTGATTGCTTTTGGAGCTCAGGCTGATTTCTGAGTTGAGGCATAAAGTGATGTTTTCTATCTGCGCCCTTTGGAGATTTATACTCACAATAGCCCCCGAATTCTGTTGCTGAAAAGGGTGAGATAAAAAAAAAATTTGCTTATTTCAAAAGAGCCTAATTTTCAAGTGCTCATGTTGGGTTATTGTTCGCCCCCACCGCTCCGCTCGTCCCCCCGGCCCACCCGGCGTATGATCTATAATTGACTTTATGAATGGGAGATGTTTTGCACGTTCTTCTATCTGCAGTAACTGTACGACTATTATCAAACTTCAACAATTATCAAAGAGAATGCAAGCAACTGTTCCAACTGCCAATTATTTTCTCCAACCTTTCACATCCGTGTTGTCACGTACTTATTTACACCTATAACGAATGCATTTCTGCAAGGCGCTTGCAGCAGGAACTGAATCGTTCTGCTGTGTGTGTGTGTAGTTTATTTATTTATTTATTTATTTATTTTTTAGACTTATTTATTTTTTATGTTTTTGTGCTTCTGACCTTCCTCTGAGACCCTGCTATGAAAAGATTGCGGGGAACAAAGCCGGCGAGTGAACAGCGACGACAACCACCTGGTTGCTCTGAGAGGTTGCACTGACAACCAAACAACGTGCCATAAACCTTGGCCTACTATTTGTCCTCTTAATTCCACCGCCCATGCTCACCCACACACTTGCACGCACGCATTTAAAAAGTAGAAGAAGAAGAAAATAAATAAAAAAAATAACACAACTGTGTGGGGGCACATCAGCATCACTCCGTGCCTCGCAGCACTGTAATTACTCATAATTCACAACTGTGGAGGATGACGTAGTCCAAGATCCACTAAAATCTATTTTTGCCTCTCATGTTTCCATGTTAACCAACATTTTACGGAGCCGGCGCACATTTTATTTGTGCGTAGGAATCATAAATTGCAATATTAATGCCGCAGACTTCTGCCTTGCAGTTGCCGCGCTAAATTAAAGTGTTAAAAGCCAAGAAAGGATTAAAAGCGGCGCACACACACACACAAATTACCGATCAGACACACTTTATAAGTGACACCAGAAAGAGGAAAAAAAAAAGCAGACAACAGAAGCCACATTATAATCAGTTGTAAAAAGGCAGTTATTAAAATCAGGCTGGAATAATTCCATTTCATTTTTATTTTATTTATTTATTTTTCTGACAGATGCTTTTGGTTTTTGTGGAAAGGTTGAGATTAAAATATGCTACCTTGATGGTTTTAGTTTTTAAGACTCTCGGCCGTATCGGCTTGTGGACGTCTAAACCTGAGCCAATGATCTGACGAGTTACTGGTTTCTCTGCTTACTATTTAATAGCAGGTTCTGTCAGAATTTTCAATCACAAAACTAGTGATTAGAGCATTCACAGGTTTTTCTACAGATATCAGGAGGAGAGCGCCCGTTCGTGTAACTTGGTTCTCTGCTGGATCCTTTCAGAGGGAGAAAGAGGAAGTGATATCATGGGCAGCAACGAGTGATTAGTTCAGATTACAGAGTGCTTGAAAAGCAGCGAAGGAGCTGTAAATGTACACTTTCAGCTACAGTTACAGGCAAATACATTTAGTGCTTCTCCGACCATTAACTGGCTAATGCATTTTGTTTTGCAACTCCAGAGAAAAGCACTGACGTCGTCGCCTTCCTGACTCAAGACTCCGGATAAAAGCCGCTCATTATGAAACTGGAGCCTCTCGATGTTTTCTTGACTTTGAACTGGTAAGTGAAGTAACAAAGTAGTAAATTCTGTCAACGTCTGGGCTGGGAGTTTAGGACATTGATTTTGATTAATTACAGAAAAAAAAGGTGAAAAATCATCAACGTATTCCTCATGCACTCCAACAAGAAACATTTCCCACATGATGATGTGCATATGACAAACCGCATACCTAAATAATGAGTGTGTCTACAGAGATTTCCTTTAAAAACTGGATCTGGAATGGACACGTATGAGGTTTGAGTTAATATATAAGCACTGAAAACAAAGTAGCACAACCCAGCTTTAAGCTAGTAAAAAAAAAAAAAGAGGATTCTCATCTTGGTCTCTGAAATAAAGCTCGTTCTTTTTCAAAAAAAAAAAGAAATAATGAACTATTCATGAGCACCAACATTCATTCTTGACCTCGGGATCAGTATGTGTGACGAAATAATCTCAATACAACATCCACTTATTGCTTTTCCTGAGCCCTCTGCATCTCGCTTTCTCCGTCACTGAACAGAAACTAAGAGTGAGCTAACCAGGCTTCTGCTGGGGCCACGCTCCAGGTATTACATGAAACCCCGCCGTAATCCAAACGCCGGGTTTTATTTGAGAAGTGGGAGTCCCGGCCATTAATTTATACGTGTTAAATGATGGATAGGATCTGGAATTAGCTGTTTAAGTGTTTTAAAATTGGTGAATGGCAGAATCTGGAGGGCCGTAACTCACGCGTAGGGAAAAATGTATGCGAGTATCGCTGCCACTGCGGAATGAAGATGGAAATATAAAAGAGGGATTCAGTGCACTGGGGGGGAAAAAAAACACACACACACACACACACACACACGCTTCCACACATACAGATATATAGATATAAAAGAAGAGATAAACAGGTTGTGTGAGGGTGATACTGTACCTTGATTGGCTTCGGGGTAGGAGATGGTGGTGGTGATGATAGTGGTGGAGGTGGTGGCTGTGGTGGGTATAGGGGTAGTGGTGGGAGCATCTGGATGAGAGGACAAATACATGACAAACACAGGAGGGGGAAAACAAATGAGTATAAAAACCATGAAAATAAAGCAAAGCCAGTGTGAAGCGATTCTATCGCCGCCTGATATATGAGCGGCGGCTCGTCGGGTGTCGGCGCCTGTTTGACTTAAAGGTCCGCTCTGCACGACTTTTTTGATGAATTATCCGGGTGGCAGAGCATTAAATACTGTTAACACAACAATGACACTGCAACACATCATCCCGTCCCACATAGGCCGAGATGATCAAAGATCTGCTCGGGAACTCTTTTCTCTCTACGTCTGTTGGCGGGCTTTACGCGGTGACAGCGCCGGCAAGCGCGCCGCTGTTAGAAGTGATTAAACGCCTAATGAGGAACACGTGCCGCTGCTGTACTTACGCTGTCATTGTTATGCGGCGAGCTAGCCTGACAAACAAATGTGCCCGTGCATTTTTAATGTCTCTAAGGAGGAGAGTGCAAAGTTGTCGAGAATATTAGCTCAAAAAAAAAAAAAAAAAAACTAAAAAAGCTCCAGTTTGATGTATGACTTCAAACATAACGACACAATAAATGACACAGCACAAAAACAGAAGGAGGGGATTAATATACACAGATGAAATTTCAAAAAAAAAAAAAAAAAGAATGAAATGAGTGGCGAGCGGGGTTGGTGAGTGCACAGAGATTGACCAGAGACCATTTTTCCTCCCACAGCTTTTTCCCTTTTTACTTCATTAGCTGAGTTCGACTCCCCACCCTGACAATGACCAGGGGGAGATATCAAAGTGACATTTTCCTTGTTGAAGTGGCAGGGCTGCACTGATATGAAGCCACCGGCAGCGCTGCTTGGTTAGAGACCTCCCATGCTGCTCTGATTGCCTGGGAATGGGCTGAAAAACCTGCTGGGGTTATTAAAAGGTGCTGGGGAAAAAAAAAAGAAAAAAAAAAAACAGAAGTAATTTATGGCTGTTGATAAGGAGGAAAGGTAGTGTACACATAGATGAAAAAGAGCCCTATAAGAAGAGAAGGGGAGAGAGGGGAGGCCAGGGGTTGCAGGAAATGTGTGGGTTTTAGCAGTTCGGGAGGCGGCAGGGTGTCATTCCTGCCTTTTATGTGAATGTGCATGACAGGATGTTGAATTACCTATGTTGCATTTTCACTGCAAAACGCATTATCGCGGCTATAAAGCAGGCACTTCTTAATGCGGCTGACACAGTGACAATCGCCTGTAGATGGTGCGCCACACCGTGCGAGCGCCGCAACAGTGAAACAACCCCTACCGTGAGGTGGAAATAACTAGAAAAGAATCTCAAGGAAAATGTTGACAGAGGTGGCTTTGATGTAGATATCAAATTAAAGAGAGAAGAGACACACGCTCACATTCAAGCCTTCTTTTATTTCTAGTTTCATGAAGTAACATTTCGCCTGCTTTGGGATGATATAAACATGCAATGGGGTTGCATCAGAGCTCGGCCGTGCTTTGAAATAGGACAGACTATGAGGGTTGCTTTCATGTTTGAGGCTGACGATATTCGGAGGCTCTGGAGCTGTCAACAAAACCCTCGTGAAGACCACAGCAGTGGCGGCTCACCCTGCCCGAGAAGCGTTTCCGGTGTGGCCGAAGTCTCTGTTCCTGTCACGCCTCCCTCCATCACGGGAAATACGATCACATGTTCACGCCGTTCTCGCTATCGGATTGCATTTAGTTTCATGTGAAGAAGGAATCGGCCTACATACTGCCACATATGGAGTTTGCATATAGAACACATTTGCTTATTTTTTGTTGGTTCATCAATATCCACACCTACTGTTTTCAATTCACGTTTAGAAAAACACACATTAGTTTTTTGCATTGTCACTTCAGTAAAGCAATGCTCTGAACAGCAGAAATACTGAAAACAAGCCACTAGTAGGTGCTGTTTGTTTCTGAAATGAAACCACACACACACACACACACACACACACACACACACACACACACACACACACACACACACACACACACATGTGCAGAGAACAATAAGCTATAAACATTAACACTGGCAAGAGCACAGACATTCGTATCGACAGGCAGTAAAGCCAGATTGTTATAATGGGACAATTTCTGCTGGGAGTCATGCCACCCCGGAGGCCATTGCTGTTATTGTGTGTTTGCAGAAGAAAAAAAAAAGTCACCTCCAGGGCTGCTTTCAAAAAGCTGTATTTTCAGAGGCGGTGATCACTTGTCGTGTGAACAGACACCTAAAACACAACAGATGCTTTGCGTTTTCACTGGAAAATGGACTTGGCATGTTGCTTAAAAGCACGGCACAGTTTGGAAGGGGAACGATACTTGTTCTCTTGTTGCACCTAATTTTGCTTTTTCTATTATTTTTTTTAATTTTGCACCTCTGGATGCTTCGCAAGGCAGATTTAAATAAAGAAATGGTTAAAATTCTGTCAATATATTGATGAACTCGATGGACTGATGTTTTGACTTTTTTTTAAATCTGAAAATCAAACTGATATATTCATGAGGTTTAATCAGGAAGATATATTAGCAAACATAAATCAGAATAGTCGTTTGGCCGAACAGGAAGCTAGTGAGCAGCAGGAGGGTTCTGCAGGTTGGCTGAAAATGTTTGGCTCCACTACAAATTTGGATTCAGGGGAAAAAGTGAGGAACATCTGTCCAAAAATAATGATTTTAAGATTTTGTTAAAGGGAGCAGTAAAAACACTTTGATCACAAACAATGTAAATTTTTTCACCTGTGTGAGGTTTACGGTGTAACATCAGTGTGGCCTGAAACTGCGAACATCCCAAATTTACATTCAAAAAAAGAAGAAAAAAGTTACCCTCCTGTATGTACTGTCTTCCCTAAGGTGGTATATCATATAAAGGTAGTCTTCCCTGAGGGCAGAAGTTGTTCATAGTTACTGCACAAATTTGCTGTTGTTAGTTTTTCAAAATGATCTTTTTCATGCACTTGAAGAAAAGTGAATCAAGTAATTCAAACGCAAGGCAGGGAGGACCATGTAGACCCTCCAAACTTTGCCCGGAGCAAATTTAAAAATGCAAATAAAAGCCTGTAGGTAATACAGATCAGTATGCAGGCTCTGCTGATGTTCACTATGTGTTTAATCTAGCAGCTATTCTCTTCTTTAAAGGCAACCTTGACAATACAAAAGGCTTTACGGACCCGTGCGCAGACAAAGGCGGGGAGAAATGATCCATTGGGAAGACGGCTGGCAGACAAAGCTTGAACTGATGAGTTTCACACATGCTCGCGAGCCAACAAACTCCAGCTCGGGGGTGGTGCTGTCTAATTGGTTTTATCCCATCATGAACTGTGAGGGTCCAGCAGATGTTTGGGATCATCAGTGTCAACAACTCATTAAAAACTTAGCATTGCAAAAAAGCAAAACCAAAAAAAAAAAAAAAAAAAAAAGATTGGGATGAAGACTGGAGAGATTACACACTACATTTCCTCTTATTGGTGGCTAGCTGGTGCAATGTATCAAAGAACATTGGAGCTCATTGACTTTCAAATGTGACAGGCAGAATGTGTTTTTCCTCCTGCTGAGTCACCGGGCCTTGTTTACTGATGAGGCTTATGAATCAGTGTTTCTGGTCCGAGCGAACGGAGCGGGGCGGCGGGAAGCTCGCAGACGCATCCTGACAGGAATCATTCCCGCTGAAGCCGGCGAGTTAAAGGACTCCACGTGAGAGAAACGCCTCATCTGAACAGGGCTGACAGCCACACCAAACAATGAGAAATCACACGGAGGCGAGACTGACCGCGGAGCGAACGCAGACCTTACAGCTTCGAATCGCCGCAGAAAAATGATCAGGAGCCACGATATGAAGCAGACGGCTAATGACAAAGACTTAATAAGCTGATGTGTTTTGTAGTTCAGTTTGTGAAAAACCAGAGGACGGAATGCTCCAAATGGGAGTACAGAGTGACGATAAACGATATATTTACCATATTCAGGAAAATCCAGACCAGACCAGTGGTAAAAGGTTTCATCTGACACTGCTAAACCCGGGACGGCGCCATTACCAGTCCGGCGTGGATAAAAGCACCTCTTCCTAATGTAAGCACCCAACTTCTGTCAGAAACTTTTTTTTTTTTTTGTTATTGCCATCTCTTTTCCCTCTCTCCCTTCCTGCCTTTTCTGTTTCTCTGGTCCTCCGCTCCGACCTGACGCATCGCCGAACCCCAGCGCAGATTTCTCATGTTTTTCTGGCGGCCGCTCGTCCTTGCCACTGTCCGTCGAACCCATCTGGAGCCTCGGTGACACAGCTGCTATGCGCTCAAGAAAGGTTCCTTATGCGGCTTTATCCTTGACTTTAAGTCAAACAGCGAAATTAAATGAGTCTAATAAATCCGTTCTGATGGAAACAAGTACAGACTCTAAAGGCTGTTTGTGTGTTATATAGAAATATATCAAATCTATAGAATTTTCAATTGCCTGTATTTTAGCATTTTTAGAAACTTTGATCTATTTGTTTTCTTCAAAGTAAGTTGTAACTAGGTTTCATTTACATCTCACAGCATTTAATGTCCTTTGAGGCATAAATTGAAGCCTAGTTTTGTCTTTATGAAAAAGCGGAGATCAAAGGTGACTCGGCTTTTAGCTTTGAAGCGACCCGCATTGATGCTACAGAGGAACACAGGCCTGGTTTTTTTTCATCCATAATTAGGGCGGAAACACCAGCATTTTGGTCGAAATGACTGTAGTTTTAATGGGAATCGCAGACGGATGCTCCGCCACGGTGGAAGGAAGGAAACGCGCACGCGTCTGAAATGGTTCTCCGACCGTCTCCCGATGCCGTTATAACAGACAGCCCGGATTCAAAAAAACATCCATGCAAATGTTGTTTTGAAGGCGCTGAATAACTTTTTCTCCGAACATTTTACACCAGCAATTTCTCTTCCACTCAAAAGCAATTTGAGCAAACTAAGAGCGCGTGCAGCTTGAATGGGATGTTTAGGGACTCGCTGCCAGACGTGTTGGATCAGACTTTAAGAGACGGCGGTGATTTGCTGAAAAAGGAGAGGAGGGGGAAAAAGAAAAAAAACTGCTTTAATGGAGGAAGAGTGTAAATAAGTGGGCATACGAGTGAGAGCAAAAGGGTCACAAAATATGCTTCGAGTGCGCAATAAAGTCCCGCTTTGTTGGAGGGGCAGGGAGGGACGGGACGGCGTTATTGGGTGAGCGGCTTCCCTGAAAAAACAACTCCAAACCCCCGTCGGTGTCGGGCCCGCGAAAGGAAAACCCCGATGGTTTTGTTTTTCTACTAAGAGAGGCGCCGAGAGTACAGACTGCACTCTTTTCTCAGTTAAAGTTGTTAGTGTCAGCCGATCCCGCGCCGCTCTCCATCACTTAGGGTCACAATACCGGGGAATCAGACGCATTAGAGGCGGGCGGCAGGCTGGATTCGGGCGCATTTGTTTGGGCTGTCAGGGAAGAAGCAGTTTAATACTTTGTGTTGATGTACAGTAGTCGCTGGAAACGTTGGCGCGGGAAATAAAATAACAATAAAAACGATAAATAAGAACCGTATGGTGCAGTTTTAGTCCTTTGTAAAATACTATAGGTGTTTCTGAAAAAAAAAAAAAATCAATAATAAAAATATATAATTGATTTTATGATTTTATTTTATGATTTTAAAGTCCCACAACCACCTAAAAAAAAAAAAATCCCTTTTGATGCCTAATCCAGAAATAAATTACAAATTTACTCATACCCCGACTATTTATTGATTATTAAAAAGTGCAGGCATATTTTTTTGCCTGGACTGAAGAAAGATTAAATATACCGTTGTTGTGAATCTGGGGTTTTTATGATCAAGCTGACTTCACAAAGAAATAAGACGACCATAAATCCAACAGCTTCTGTGCTTTTCTGCGTTCCTTTCACAGTGATATTTATGCTCGCTGGCGTCACAAAGAGCACATTAACATAGTGACTGATCGATTATGCACGTCGTTCTTGGATATTATAACACAGACAGCCCAAAACAAATGGAACATATATGGAAAAAAAGCCATTTTACACAATATAAAGGAAGAAAACCTGCAACAATTCACTAAGCAAAGTGCTTTTCTTCACAGTTAGGTGAATCAGCTGGAAGTACTATGGATCTGAATAAAAGCAAAAGTGACATTTAGTGGCTGCATAACAAAACAGAAACCTGTACAGTGATTCTGATGGACACAGACTGAGATTGAGCTTTCAAATCCACTTTAACGGAAGCCAAATGAGTAAAGTTAACTAACTTAATTCTCAGCTAACTAACCACATCGATCGCTAATGTATCCTGAGAGCTGAGCCGAGGCGTGCTTGCCTCCGCTGACCGGTCCGAGGTTTCACCTCTGTGTACCCACACGGCCTCCCGACAGCTTCGACTTACATAAATGGTCGACTGCGGAGAGGCGCTTTCATGGCGATGATGGTGTAGGGAGCAGCAGGTGGTGTGTTTACATGTGTGTGTATGAGTGTGTGTGTGTGTGTGTGTGTTGTGGAGGGAGGTCTGGAACATAATGTGAGAATCAGCTTCTGACAGCTCAGCCACAACATCCTGTCTTCCCATTAGCAAGGCGAATGTTCGGCACAATCCGCCGCTGAATTACAGTAGACATTAGTAGTGTGAGGCCCACGGACACATCAAAGTCATCAAAAGACTAGCTCTAAAAGGATGGAGGCCTTCTGTGGTTTTAATGGCGACTGTGCTTTTTTTTTTTTCTTTTTTTGGTGCAAGGCTTTTAGTTGCCCACATGTTGCATTACCGTGTTTATCTTTGTGTTTCTCTCACCAGGGGGAGGTGTGGGTGGATGAGAGAGGGGCGACTTGCAGCCCTCACCATGGGGTTTTGTTGTTTAGGACCGGCGTGACAAATGTACAAAATGCCTGCCACAAATACCAGAAAATTGATGCCTCATGCAAAGAGGTGCTGTGTGGACCGAGCTCCCAGTGGAAGGACTCGTCTTATCAACGCTCGGCTGCGTTTAATTAAAAACACACCTGAATATGAAAAATAAAACATTTAGACGAGCTATTCATCTCAAAATGCCTCGCTTTGACTGTAACTTATTTAAAAGATTGCTTCTCTCTGATTTCCATCCTCGCTTTAAAGATATATTGAAGATAGGTCCACAAAGGGAGCCTCTCTGCTGATGGCCAACTATAAAAATCCAAAACCATTCCTTCCCTCTCATCAACAGTTGTAAAACAGAAGTTTGCAAATCTGATGATGGCAGGTCAAGTGTAACGGCAAAAGACGGAATTTTACCTCCGCTCTTAGTCATAAATGTTTAAAGTCCACTTTTTTTTTTCCTCTCCAGCTGAACATTTGAGCTCTTGCAGAGTGACATAAGTGCGGTCTGACACTTGAAGACTGTTTTTCCTCCTAATCATCGGCGGGAAGTGGAAAGTGCTCCCAGGACCCGCTGAAAAAAAAAACCCCGTTTAAAGGGGAGTCAGACATTACGACCAGTTTGGAAATTCAGTTCAGTCAGTCGTGAAAACGTCAATCTTTTCATCCGCTCACAGTGAAAATACACTTTGCGGTAATGTATGTGACGCCTTTTGGTGTAACACACTGCAGATCTGCACTGTATATTTCCATCTATAATGAAACACATGAATATTGATGACGGACAGGTGTAACATCGTCGAATTTCTGTTTCATATCTCAGGTCTATTATGAGCTCGTTCCTCTCGAATGTGTGTGTTTCGAGTGAGAAAATGATGGTTCTGTTATCACTGCAACACAAACCGTTCATCCACAGTTTAGTCTGAAGCATAGAGTGAACTGATAGTTCGCAGTAGACAAATAGCAATGATTGTCTCTAAATGCACATTAATTACAGAAAGGTTAACAAAAAGAACAAAATCCACAAATTTCTGAGGTGAATTTATCACAAATCATATTTTTTTTATCACAACACCCTGCAATATTAACACATTCCTTCCCAATCCCGTGCGGCCCAGCTGTTATACAGTAGGGAGAAATGTTGCAATTTGAAACTAAAGCTGTTGGAAAAAAATGCACTGGCAGTTTGCTTTTGGCACGTTTCGCTGGCTCGTGTGAGTGTGTGTGTGTGTAGATGTGGTGTTGATTATGTAAGTCTTGTTAATTCAGTAATTTTCAGGCGGTTTGGCTCGAGGACCTACTGTCACCTTTTAATAAAAGGCTGTGAACCAAAAACTGAAAAACGAAAACAAACATTCAGCGATTCAAATCCACTTAATTAAAAATGAAATGGCGAGGCAGTTCAAATGAGTAGTACAGTATGCCAACACATAAAAAAAAGTTTTAGGTAATCTACAAAACTCTCCCCTTTCTTCATCAGTGTCAACCTTGTTTTCATGCACAAATATGGAAAAAAAAGAGAAATGACCTCAACTGAGATCTCAACACCTTCAACCTCGAAATCATGCAGGTTTTTTCACTTCTAAAAATTGGATAACTTTTCTTGTCTGTTAAAATTAAGTGTAACATTTGAGCCAAGCCAAACACGGTGAACTGGATGATGGGAAAAACACGTCTGAATGTGGTCAAACTGACAAAGTGAGGGTTTTCAGTGAGCGAGAAGGAGAAGAGAAAAAAAAGAAAAAAAAAGAAATGCATAGCCTATTATTGATCTTCATTCTCTTCGTATTTAGAGACATTTTACAACGAAATCTGAGAGATTTTCTTGACTCATTAACAAGTACAAATGAGATATAATAAAAAGCTGGAACAGTTTAAAAGAAAGTCTGTAAATATGGTTTGATGGCAACATTAAATGATCCCATTTCCGAGTATTGTCATGGATGCTACAGTATAAAAAAGTATAATGAGGTCATTGTTCTGTAGAAAAACACACCCGAACTTTAGGATTGTTCTGATTTCTATGTTTCAATACATGTTTGAAGGGGAATTATGAATCATGAGTGGAACAGAAAATGCTTTCTGTGTACATTATTCCCCCAAAACAAAATAATGAATACAAGGAAGAGAGATCATTTATATTATATTATCTGCCTCGTGTGCTGCATGAGCAACTTTTGGAGCTATTTAGGAGTTGAGCGTCCAGTTCTCACTACATCCACGCACAAACGCAGCGCAGCCAATCTCACCGTGGGCTGAGGGGCTCATTGTTCCATTGTTCAATCAAGAAAACAAAAGATCGTCCTGAACATTGTCCTCCAACACAGTGCAGCCGAAACTGCATCTGAATGTCCTCGTTCGTGCCGCTCTTTCTTTTTCCTTTAAGGATGACTGGTATCCAACAAAACCCACAAATACTTAAGTTCCAGCAACAATACTGTATAAAAAGAAAAGTGTTACACAAAAAGGAAAGATCCTTTTCCAATTTAACTTGAGCTGGAGTTTTTAAGTGAAGCAACCCTTCCTGCCACAGCGCGGATTCAAACACCCTGCTCCTGAGAGCAGCATACCACTGCACGACAAAGACACTAATGAGCAGTGGCAGCTAGAATTTGCTTTTTTAAAAAGTTTGGGATATTAACCAGACTTTAGGTAAATATATAATCGTCCTATTGTTGTGCTTCAAAGAGTCACTGCTTTTATATTTGCATCCAATGTGCTGGAAAGATCATTTGGCAGTGAATTTACTTGAAATAAACAGAATTTTATTTTTTCCAAAGAGGTACAATCAGAGGCAGCGCTGCAGGTTATGGTGGTCGGCGAAGCCGTCAAACACCTCGAGGTGTCACCTTCCATCTTCCAGAGCCCCGCTGCCCCTAAAGGCGACAGGTGGTACTGCACAGCTGATCTGTTGGCTTCGAGAAACGAACTGAAATGTACAAAGTTGGGCTAATTCAATGAGATAATGTGATCAACAGAGAATGTATTCTGCAGCTCCAATTAGCTGAGTGACTTGTCTTATTACACAAAAATTTGTCTGGAGGAAAAGAAAACTAACATGAAAATCCTGCTTAGAAAAAGCTCATCAAGAGCAAAATTACGACTTTTTTGAATGATTTCTCGGGGAGGGAGGGGCTCTCGGGGCGGGCCTGTTGTGACAGGAAGGCTTCGGGATCCGGACAGCCTCCCTTCAACCTCAGCATGAACAAATTACTGAAGTTCAATTGCAGTTGTCAACCAGCTGCACCACTTAGGCGGCTCAGTGAACCAGCAAAATATCTCTGCGTGCGATCCTTCTGACGACCGGCCGCGCAGAGACCACAACGGGTTACAATTAACCAACAATCACAGATATTAAGCATTTAGAAACCCAACGTATATCAATAAAAAAAAAAAGTAAACAATGAATGAAATAAAATACGTCGATACGATGAGAGTTTTCAATTAATGCAAAAAGACTTTTATTATGATGAGATAGAACGAGGGCGCATTTCATGAGGGGTTAATTCCTGCAGCCGTCAGTGAACAGCTCGCCACGGAAAAATGTCTTCACACAAAGAGGAGATTGACACCACGCTATTAGCATAGTCTAACAGCTGTAATGTAGCAGGTGGCAGCGAGCGCTTCCCTGATCTGCCACACTACCTCTGTTGTTTTATTGCACTCATCATTAGCACAGCCACTAGCTCTGCTGTAAATAACATCCTTTCAGCCGGTGTCCGTCGCATTGAACTTCTCTCGCCTCCGCATGAGGGGGGGGAAAAAAAAAAGAAAAGAAAAAGGAGCCTTTTCACTCTGCTAATTCCCTCCGACAATAGGAGCCAAATAATTTCTCTGCAGGCTCAGGGTACACCAAAAGTGATAGTGAAGTAATTTTGGTTCGGGAAAATGAGCACATTAGAGTGTAATGCCCTGCTCAGGGAGACAATGTTATTGGTATCAGCACTATAAAAGCATGTTGAGATAATGCTTATGAGGATGAGAGCATCACATGGAGAAAGAGTGGAGGGTGTTGGATCAACACCAAGGCTGCAGGGACAACAAAAAGAAAGTCAAGCGGTGGCGGAGGCAGGTTAAGGGATTACCCCAGGTTTGTGAAAGGGAGCTCCACTGGTCATCACTATGCCCATGTTATCGATTTACCGCTACATTCTTTGCACATTTGCACGTATAACCAGAATGACTGGGTGAGGGCTGCACGGTTTAGAGAGAGCTCAGTGGAAATCTGTGGTCAACGAGAATGATGTGATGTGAAATTTCACATCAGACCACGCCATGTTTACTGGGAAGCGTTTTTTTTTTTTCCCTTCACACCATCTTCAGCTTCTAAAAACTGACAAAACAGGTCGTGAAGATTTCAGATTATTCAGTGCCGACCCATAATCCAAGACTTCTAAAAATGACAATGAATGCCTTCTTCACATTCAGTTATCTAGACTCGTCATTCAGACACGTTAAAAAGGTGAGAAACTAAAAAAAAAAAAAAAAAAAAAACAACAACAACTAGCTGTCTAGATTGTAAATACATTATGACAGTGAATAAATCATAAAACCTAAATGAGATGGGAACAAGTCCATTAACTCTCTTATGATAAACGAAATAAAAATAAATTTAGGAATATTTCTGGAAAGAAAGCATTGATATCAATACGCTACTGTAGTTTAAGTAGCCTGAGACGATCACCTTAGCAGATATGTTGATGCCAAACATTATAAAATGGTTGAAAATTCATTCCTCTTCCATATTGACAACAGAGTGCTGCATAATAGTTCATATTTATAGACTCGTTTTAACTAAAAGAACACTGCATACAGTTAAGAGTTTGAGGGTGATAATATTAAGTTTGAACGCTGATGAAAAGCTGAGACTGTTTGAGTGGACTTTTTCCTTCATACATGCTCTGAGACTCCATCTTACTTGGAGGTACAGAGCAGAGAGCAGATGGGAGAAAAAAAAAAACTGGCTGGAGATCAATAAATGTTGGACTACCTCAAATATTAACCAACCCAAACTCAATGAGGCAACAGTGTGCTTTGAGAGAGAGAGGAGCAGGAGTGTGAGGCGAACGTACCATAGACATAGAGGATGTAGTCGTCGTAGGACTCCCCTACGGAGTTGGCGGCCACGCAGCGGTAAGTCCCGTTGTAGGACTTGTTTAGATTCTCGATGTAAAGGTCGCTGCCCGTGATGACGGCGTGGGAAGGCACGTCGTCGTCCACCTTGAGCCAGTTCACCCGCTGTGGCCTGAAATCAGAGGAGAGGAGAGCTGTTAAGACCTCACGAAAGAGGAAAATGCTTCTTCTTTTTATGGCTTCAGTTTTGTGCAGTAATCTATAAAACTCCTAAAAGTTCTCACTTTTTATTTTATTTTGTTCATGTTTGACTCAATTCAAGCGAAAGTTCTTCCCACAACTATTATCTGCAGACATTATGAGATATCTGAAGTGCTGTTTGCCTTTGTTGGCGCACCACTCCACATTTGAAACTCCGAGGCTCCAGCTTTGTTCATCATTCTCATATGTTGTAATGTAAATCCAAATCTTTCCAAACTCACCAGTGTCAAACAATTTTTCTTGACTTTACTTAATGCAGTGAAAATAAATAAAGAAAGAAAAATTGGCCTCAGAGCAAAAGTCAAGCAAAGTGCCAAAAGGACAGTATGGGAAGATTAAAAAAAAAATCAAGCCTCAGTGTTTCGGGAGAGCAGAGGGCAAAGGGCCACAGAAAACTTCCACCGCTGAAGCCGCGGTAATGGCACTCGAGGAAGTGCTGCATGAAAACTTTATGAGCTAAACAAAGCTGTGCTGTGATATCTCAGAGGCATGGATCGCCTCCCGCCATCAATACTCGATCGTTGGTGATTGTTGCTTGGCCTTTGAAATTCTTTTCAGGCCCCTCCACATATCTCTCACTACAGTCGGTTTTGCAGCAGCCGTGCTGTTCAAGGGACCAGCCTTTGCTTCATTTTTTTTTTTTTTTCCCCGTCCGACTAATGTCAATACCTTTTGTTTCACAAATGACATCTTGTTTGCGACGCCCTGAGCCAAAAGCGCAGCACCGTGAGGTCTGGGATTTCAGGCGAGGTCATGAAAAATACAATTTTTCTCTGTGTGATAAAACTTTAAAGTTAGCATTGTCAAAAAGTCAAGTTTTTTTTGTTTTTTTTTGGGTTGTCAGACTTTAAGTTTCTGTTTTTTTTATGCTAATGCAGTGTCATTTCTTCTTCATTTCCACATGTTGTCAAACTTTCAGTGGAACCGAATCAAGATGACTGATTACATGGAGCTTAAGTTATGAAATTAAATGCAGACTGGATTGAAAGTGTGGGGAATGAACGGAGGGCGTTCAGAAGCACGTTGGGTGGCAGCTGCATGTCCAATACACGAACTGACAGGTGATGCTTCAGGAACTGTGTCTTGAAAAAAAATGGTGGTGCTACCAGGTGAAACAGACGAAAACAGTGAAAAAAAATCACGTGCACGTCCACATGCAAATCTCAATCAGAAAGGCCTCCATGCCGAAAGGCAAAGGTGACAAACACTGCATCACCATGCGGGACCGGACGCCTCACTGTGGCCTTGCTGCTGGGGGTCCATTACTGCATTAGTCCACAGACTGAAGGTTCTTCTCAGACTATTTATCCAAACACAATTACCTCAGTTTCAACGCTCTCTTTACTCCAAAAGATCAGCCATTTCAAAGAGGCAGAACATAACAAATCGAGACTTATGTAAATGGGATTCCTCCCTTTGTGTACAGTTGAAAGCAGCAATAACAGAGCCGCAGCTTTGTCTTCAAATTGCAGGCTTGGCACACTTGTATACTTATGAGAGTTGCTGTGTAGGTGGGAGCCGACCAAGCGTCTGTCTTTGTTCTCCTTTCTACCTTGACTGAGGTTTATAGCAGGGTGACAGATTCCATTTTTATGACAATGAGCTCAAAGTGCCCAGAGTCACAGAGGGTGAAAAGAGAAGAAAGGGGGGGAGAAAAAAAAAAAAAAAAAGACAAAACACCTCTATTTTGCTGCTGCTACTTCCAATGGCCACTGCCAGTGCCTGTTATTTCCCCTGAGCGTGTGCTGATGGTGTCTCTTGTTGCATTTCGTTGTGGTGTTTTAACTTGTTTCCCTCCATTTGAAAACATTTGGTGTGGTGGGAGCAAGCAAATGGGAAAGGGGGGGGGGAAATGAGGTACAAAAAAAAAAAAAAAATCAAGGAAAGTAAAATATGAAACAGCGGTTAAGATCCAATAGCATAAAAGCAAACAAACAAACAAACCGCAAGAGCGTTTAACGGCTGTGGTGAATGGTCTGAAATAGAGAGCTCTGTGTCTATTTCAAGTGTTCTCAGATGAAGTGAAACGTAAATAAACAGTAAATATATAAATCTCTCACTGATATGGAGTGAGAGTTTCTATAGGCGGACTGGATGTTGTGAGAAGGGAAAAGTGAACCCAGAGAAGGAAGATAGACAGAGATAGACGAAAGAGGTAAGATGGGGTTGCAAGGAGAGAGGAAGGGCAGTCGTCTAGAATACAAATGGCTGCCTGCAGCCGGGGCCCCCTGTGCTATCTGCTGGTAATGACTGCACAACTCTCAGCAGCTCTAATGAAAATGACTTCCAATTCCCGGCTCACTGTATTGATTGTGTTTTCATCTTTATAAAATGAATACGGGTAGTGAGCTTGTCTCTATGCCAAGTATGAAAACTGTGGGAGGGCTGGAGAGGGAGGGGGTTACTCAGAGGTGCATAACATTTTGATCGTGTGTGTGTGTGTGTGTGAGCGTGAGTGTGTGTGTCTTTAGCGTGTGTTTGCACGTACTTGTACTTCTACCCTTCAGAGAATCACCTAGCGTTTTAGATCCTTATTTCTTGCGTGGTGCGGACAGTGCAGGATTGGCTCTAACTTTGATTTATGCTGAAGATTAGATTTTGGATTAGGATTCAATTTGAGTTGAGTTTAAGGACAAGTCAAAGGCTGGCGATGGTTCGACGTGCAAACTTCATTACCAAACCTGACCTCCACGCATAATGGGGCTGAGTCCAAACATGCTGCGGAGGTAAAACGCAGTAATCTTGATGAGGTTTGGAAAAAAATAAATAAATAAAATTTAATAAAATAAAATTATTCATCACTCTGGATCAGTTCTGCCATGAGCCTTAGACGAAAAAAACAAACTACAAATAATCAAAAAAACTAAACAAAAAATGTACATCCTAAAACTTTTATTTTCACAAAATGCGACAATAATAAATGTTATTTAAATATAATTCGATAATTTTCCTTCATGTGACAGAGGGACAACCCAAATTTTCTGTAGTTAATCTCTCAGTTTTAAAAACTGCTGCTCCCTGCCGATCAATTCTCGGTCTAAGAGTTGGATACTTTTAAGAAAAACAAATGTTTGCACGTGATTGCTTTGTGATTTTGTGACTGGATTGAACCGCCCTGTGGTCCTTTTCTGGTCCCCGAACTGCATGTTTGACCCCTCTGTGGATGGAATTACGGGGGTTAGCTGTGGAGATCCTGCAGAGAACAGACAGATGTGGCCCAGTTTCATGCTATCACAAATCGATATTACCACTTTTTCAAACACCACTGCAGCACTATCTTCTTTCCAATATGAGTATAAGTGAGTATAAGTTCTGCTTCTGGCTGCATGTTGTATTAATAAAACAACTATTAGTTTGAAGTTATCAACATGATTGTCTGCTGTTCAGTGTTTCATAACTACACTTGCTGATCTTACTCAGTGACAGTCGTAAACAGCGGCTGTGGAAACTGTCTACGTCGCTGTGTTTTATTTTGACAGTGTTATGTTGAAGTTTTTTTTTTTTTTGCTTCCATAGCCATTCTGACACTTTTTTTTTTCTCAGTTAAACTGTGTTGCCATTAAACTGTCTCAGCTTATCAGCTATTTCTGCCAAAAAAAAACTGCAAACTTTTCAGGGTTACCTTTCAAGCCGACGGATGAGTGTTTGCTTGCCAGAAAAAACTTTTTTTTTTCCCTCTTAGACTGTCATACATTGCCACATTTGAATGAGCCCGAGCAGATGATAAGAAACACCTGCAAGTTTGACACACAGCCATTTGTAATTTTCATAACTCCACCATCATCTGACGATTGTTTAGCCCTCTTCAAATTTGAACTGCCTTGTCAACAAGCTAATGTAATTGATACCGACGGCACTGACTTTATTTGCTGTTTGGATAGTTCAGCGGGTCTCCTGCAGGAGGGTCTCGGTCCTTTACTCAACCCTGCTCCTCGTAATGGCTTCATTTGCACTCCATTACATCCCATATCACAAACACCTGTAGTCTAAACAAACCAACACCTGGGTGTGCGGATGATACGTGTGAAATAATAAGCCAATGAGCGACAATCAAAAGCCCTCGGATGATGGAGTCGCACATTTCAAAGGACTGATTAGCATTGATAAATAAAAAAAAACGTTCTCGAGGGGAAACGGGGGGGAAAAAAAAAAAGACTTTGTGACTGCTCAGCTTTGTGTCCCGCAAACAATCATTCAACTTTAATCATAAAGTTGACTTCATTAGTGCACATCCAGTGCCTCAAATCCATCAGGGTAGGCGTTCAGTCTCATACGCGCTCCTTGGATGACTTCAAAATATTAGCAGTCATTAAAAAACACACTGTTTCGTTCTCCTCCTGTGAGAACCTGTACCTGCAAGACATCAGGACCCCTTTCCCTTCACTGGTATTAATGACCCACACTCTGCTCCCCTGCTTTAAAGGAGCACTAATTAAATACCTGCTCAAAATATCACACCTTAATTTGGAGGTATTTTACAATTATAGAGTGGTTTTCAAATTTCCCCTTTCGGAGGTCCAGAAAAAGGAAACAGTGCTTATCCAGCTAAGTGATTATGAGTCCAGAAGTGGACATTAAGAACTCTTTGGCCCCAGGTCTCGTCACAGTCATGCTATCACTTCTTTTTCTCTATAAGTGTGTGCTTGTACCTGGGTAAATATCTCATTCCTCAGCTAAAGTCCAACCTTCAATTTGAGTAGATTTTTTTTCTCTAAGTGAGAGAATTGTCTTTTTCTTAAAGCTCCCCATTGCACTGCTCAACTTCCAGCCCAGTCTTTAGCTTACTGTTCCTTCGACTTTTGACATTTGAGGTTTGGATTTTTTCTCATTTGCAAATTCAACAGTGACTAAATCTGCTGTGGCCATGTCTACTGGCCATCGATACTTCATGTCCAAACACATCTTTCATCTTGCAGGCACGGAGCCCACAAGGCAATGATTATGTGTCACATTTAACAGGATGTGACTGAGCGAGGTTTGTAGCCCAATGCCTTCAGCTCATCAGCAGCACTCCTAAACCCAGCCTGAGGGGGAAGGCAGGACTTGGGTTTTTGCTTTAACCCTGGATGGAAAAGCTTTCTGTGATTAATAAATTATAAAGTGAGTAAATAAGATTCAAAACTAAGTCTTTTTCTAAATGAGCATTTAAACAAATGTCATTTCCAAGCTTAAGAGGACCCAGAAGGAAGTCCTGAGGAACACCAAAAATTATGTGCTTAACATTTTGATAGCTGAATCCAACTTTTTGACTGAGATGAAAACTCATAATGTGACCCTATAAAGTGGAAGAACCGGAGGAGACAGATAAAAAATATCTTATCTAACTCTACAAACACCAAAGAACGATCCTCAAGCCATACCAGTGAGAAATGAGAATGCAAGTTGGTAAATAACCAAATGCAAATAATTTATTGAATGGAATTTCTACGGATAACAACTTGATGTGACAGGTGAGGAAAAGTCGTCTTCTGAGAGAAGACACTGAACCACTGCACGACTTGTAAAAAAAAAAAACCCACCAGCACTGACATTTTAAAACCTTCCATACTTCTACTTAAAAAAGTGAACAAAATAAAAGTATTTGTACATCTGTCCGAGTGAATAAAGTGATTACCTTTGTCACATCTGAGATGAAAAAACTGGAAAAGGTGCCACACTGAGAACATGCCGTCTGTCCAATCCTTTTGAAATAGTCTTTTTTATATCACTGCTATAAAAACTTTTATATTTTCTTTTTAATATGAAAAGGCACAAATTGTCATGATCCATTTCCCAGCAATGGAGAATAAATGGAGAATAATAATAAAAAAAACTGCACACATTCACTCAGAGAATGATTCAGACTGCAGTTATTAAGACAAGGATATTCAAATTGACAATCACTTTGCACGTATACTTGAATTAAACTGCTGATTCTCCTTCGACTGTAAACAGTAAGTCTTTAGTCATACATTTCAATAAATCCAGTGACTCATGATAGTAAAAACCAACAGATCCTTTCAGTGCTCCGCAATAGAGATTTAATATTCGACTATGCTTTTTCTCATAATAGAAAAACCTGCGTGCAACAAATCACCTTTCTGTTCAACTTTTCTTTTTTTTTCATGATTGAAACAGGATTGGGGGAATGATGTCTTACAATAGGACTGTACTGACTCCACGGCAGTGAGATGAATAAAGGCAGTCATGGTGTGTAGATGGACGAAAAAAAGGGTTTTTGTGTGTGTGTGTGTGTGTGTGTGTGTGTGTGTGTGTGTGTGTGTGTGTCATACTGGGGTTTGCCTTTGGCTTGACACGTCAGTTCCAGGTTCTCTCCTTCCCTGGTCAGACCCTGAGGAAACTCCACCACGATCTTCACCTCTGGTTTGTCTGAAATGACAGAAGCAGAGATTTACATGCCGATGAATAAGAGAGAGTCATCTGTGTCACTTCACCCTTTTTTAAGATGAAATCAAAGGTGTTTTGTAACAGGTTTGAAGAACACGACCTCAACGCAAAGTGTGAGTGAACTGCAGGAGTTTTGAGGGTCTGCTGTCACATACGTTTCCATGACGACTGGATACAACGAAACAGGAAGCGTCGCCGTCACACAATTACAAACCCGAACAAAGACATTGCTTACTGATCTCTGACCAAATATCTGAGAAGTAACAGCTGTTGTTATTCTTCCTTTTGCCATATTAGATCAGATCTGAAGTGTTCTGGTAGTAAAACGATGCACTGTGATTGCTCCCTCGTCGAGTCTTGCCCAGAGCCCAGTGAGTCTAGTTTTAGTTGCACTCAAAAATGCAAGCAAGTCGACCTCAATGAGGCCGATGCGAACGCGTCAGAGTTAAATAAAGTTATTCGCTGCATACATTGTTATATCGATCGGTGAGTCGTCCATGGAGACGTCCAGAAAGAGAGCGTGAACCTTCTTTTTGACCTCTGACTTGCCTAAACATTAGAGTGAAGCCTGATACTGATGGACAAACAGCCTGGAAAAGAAAAAAAAAAACAAAACAAAAAACAAAAGGCTGGAAGCTTTAAAATAAAAAGGAAGAGGTTTTCTCTTTTAAGTCTGTACTATATCCTGGAACGTGTCATAGACAACCTCAGAGGAGGCAAAGCCTCAGGCCCTCAATCTGATCCGTGGTCCCCACCTCAGGGCGTCCAGGACCTCAGGTTTGGAATCTCTTCTATATATAACCAGTGCTTCTGCTTCCAACCATCTGCTAAACCAGCCTACTGCAACACACGTTCTCTTAGGACGCTGCTGGAGAATGTTACAAATCACATTTCCGGTTTAAAGCATGAAATATGCTCCGATATTAAAATCTGTGCAGCGGTCAGACTGAAATGTGTCAGATCCAGTGCGTTTTGTTTGGCGTACAGTCAGACGAAGCAGAACAATGAAGTTGGACTGCTGAATGGTGGCGCTTTTCAGCGGCGGAGCCCCGGGCTCATGTCTCATCAGAAGTGGTGTCAGGGAGAACTTTGATTCGTGCCAACTGGCTTACCTGACTTCGCACATTGTCACCGAGTTGATGTGAACTCCTGGATGATCTCAAGCTGCGAATGGGCTTATAGAGGGCAATCACATCAGAAATACAGCCAAAGCTTGACGGTTTATTTCTCAAAATGAGCCAGATGAAAGGCTGTCCCGAAGAAAGGCAGAAAGCACTGATACAGTGTGGTTACTTATCTAGGAAATATGTTAACCCCTGGTGGCAGCATTGTGTGTAAATTGCACTCCCCCCGCTACAGGTCTGTAGTCTTTTGATCCTTCACCTGCTCACTCCAGAATAAAGCGGCCAGAAATAAACTGAGGCAGATAAAAGCACGGATGACCTTTTGCTGCTCTGCGAATAAAAGGAACATCCTGATCGTGGTTAAAGTTCTCTGGTGATTTTCGTTGCCAAAAACTGAAGACAATCGTTTTCAAATGGTACACAATAAGAATGGACCATTATTTTTTTTTAAAAGAATAATTAGAAAAATTATACACTGTTGTGACCCTGCTAATACCAGAGAGAACAGTCGTTACTGTTGTGACTAAAAGTTAGGATAGTTAATTAAAGTAAATATTCTGAATTTACCGAAACTGAAATCTGCTTCTACATAATTTCAACCTATTAATAATTTTACCCTTAAAAGTAAGTTTTGTATTTAACCTATTGTGTATTTTTAGGAGCTAATTTTCATGTAGAGTAATTAAGAAGCTTTACTGTTTTTTGAAGAAGAAACTCAGAATTGTAACCTTGAGTTACTTTTCAATTGCAGTCACTAATTAAGTGAAATCTGGGAAAAAAAATTTCAGATCAAATTCACAACGCAAGTAAGACTTATTTCTCAGCAGGACTCTTTATCACCGTGGGACATGTTTGTATTTTTAAAACAAAAGTCACCTTAACAACACTTAAAGATGAAAAGTATCTGACTCAAGAAGCAATGGAAATCGTCACTATTGCTATACATTTCACTAGGATTAACTGAAGTAAATAGAAATGGAATCAAAATATGTAAATAGGAACAATACTAAAAAAGAAAAATAATTCCAAGTACCATACAGAATTACTTTTTTTTTTCCTTTTGCGTTGACCACAAGCGAGTTTTCAAGTCAGCCTTATCAGTCACTGGTTTTATTTCAAATTTCTTCTAATTCCAAAACACGAGCCAAAGTTTTGAGAAAAGAAACAGGTAAAGGAGGACAACAACTGGTGCTGGGTGTGTTCAGACATGTTCCCTAATTAAGTTCCAACACAAAACCCAAGACTGGAGAGCCGAGAGAGCCGCAGAGAAAGAGAATACGAATGCTGTTTTGACAAATCAGTGGGGTGCTGTGACAGTTACTGCCAGGCTATTCTCTGCAACCATTGAGTTTCTATTGTTCCCTTTCCATTGACTGGTGCTGGTGTTATCAAAGCCTTTTTTTTTTTCATTTTTGGTGTGGAAGATGATCTTTTATTCTGGACAAAATTCACATGTTTTATTCAGTCTTAGGGATCGCATTCAGTTTTGTGTGTGTGTGTGTGTGTGTGTGTGTGTGTGTGTGTGTGTGTGTGTGTGTGTGTGTGTACAGAAAGTAGGAGTGAGGCAACTTCCAAATTTAACCGTTTGGTCAAGCTTGAAAAGCAAGTGAGTTTGTTGGTGGTTTTCACACAATAAGAAGAAAATGATGGACAAAGTGAGGCCAAGAAATGGGTTTTCTTTTCTTTTTCTTTCTTTCTTTCTTTTTTTTTTTGTTATGCATCTACAAAATCAAAAATCTCAAAAAGGAGACATCTACCGCATCTTTACAATAGTTTCTTGTTTGCTATATGTCTGTATTGTGAAAATATCTGTTATGAGACGTAATGCTGAGCAGCACTCAGTCATCTCTCCCAAGATTCATAGCAGAGCGCTGTAATTACATTTTCCCAGCTGTGTTGTGGATCATTCGTGTCCATTTCTGCATTACGGCCTAAACGGTGTTTTTCGGTGCCTGAATTCTTTAATCAGCTTGCAGACAGGGGGGACGAAGCACCGACTTATGATTTCAAAGCCGGCGGTAAAGTTTCACACTGCTGTCCGACCTTCTCGGCAATAAACAACACGTGTCTGGCCGTCCATCTGTCTAAATCACACCCTGTCAGAGGCTGGCTTTCACATTTGGTGATGGACAGCAGATGGGCGAAAAGCCAAGTCTTCTGCTCAGTGGGCATGCATGGATTTAGACGGCAACCCTTTGGTTTTATTTCCACTCCAGGCACTACACGGCGTCCTACAACTTCTTCCTCTGCCCACAACGTCATCTGACCTTGTCATCTCCGAGCCATAAACTTGAAGGACGCCAGTCATTCGTAGGTTGTTTTGATAGCCTCTAGTAGTTATGGCAGAGCTTTCTTGTCTTATGCTTGATGGGGGAAAAAAAAAAAAGAAAAAGAAAAAGAAAAAGAAGAGGAAGGAAAAAAACACACCGTGCTGCCAAAACCAGGCGCCGCCACTTCACTGGGAATGAAATAATGCCCACCGTATGCAGGAGGGCCGTTATCATTATGCTAACTGAATTATTTGCTTTATTGTGCGCCTCACCTCATAAGCACTCAAGACGGCACAATCCATCTCTCAGCAGCCAGCTGACCTTAAGGGAAAAACAAGCCGGCATCGGAGCAAACAGCCTGCTTTGCTTATACACATAAACATTACAGGCTTATTTAATTACGCCGTCCCCCTGACAATGGGCTTCTTTTGCTGATTCTTACAACACAATGCAATCCATTCCACTCACAAATTGCCCACACGGTGAGTGAGTGAGTGAGTGAAATGTAAATCACCTTGCGCATCTAATCAGTGAACGGGGCAGGCACTTCACAATGGAAATAGAAACAAACAAACAAACAAACAAAAATCTACCAGGCTTTATTTTCCAGGTCTGGCCTTTGGGATATTCAGGGGTGGAGCAGGGGAAGAGAGCTTGGAGTTGCTGGTGCAAGGCTCCATTTGGTTTGGGTCGTATTATAACTGCGTTTCATAGGGGTGAAAATGTGGGGGTGTCTCCTGTAATAGCGATCCAACATGGCCGTCTGTCCATGTGAATGTCTGTGTACTCGCCGTTGTTAATATTTATAGATATTGTTGCATATCGATTCTCTGTATCATGTTAACAGGTTTGTTTTAGATCGATGAACTTTTACCATGGATGCTTTCAATAGTAAAGGAGTGGCAGCTTTGAAAAAGACACTTTCATTATACTCTAACAAAGTAAAGAAGGAAGAGTTGGTTCATCTTGAGGGGAACACATCCCATAACAAACATGATAACCTTTGTAATTATGTATTGACAAAAGGGCAAGTGAAAACTCTTCCAATACAGTTTGTTATTGAAGCACATTGGGTTAAAAAAAAAAAAAAAAGATTCAAACCTGTTTTAACTATTTCTAACATCACAACATTAAGCTTTTAACTTTGCTCGATGTTGACCACCAAATTGTTTGTCTGCTCTAAATTACCACGACATGCTGTGATCCACTCCTCTGGTCATTTCACTGCCACAAAACTTAAAACATTCAGTGAAGATAATTCAATTCACCCAGAGAGCAAGCAGGAAGAGCAATGTCAGTATGATACTGATTATTTTGTTTTTGTTCATCCTGATGACAAAAAAAAAACAAACAGAATTTAACTCTTCTAATACCTGCAAGCGGTCAATTGCAACACTCCCACGTGTTTCTAATCGGGTAAATGCGCTCCATAAGATTTCTGGTTGCTCCGTATGCGACGTCTGACTCCACAGCAGATCTGTGGAGAGGACAGTGGAGTGCCGCTCTGTTTGTAGCGTGTTACTGTATGCACAGAGCGGCGCGACGGCGGCGGCGAGGCACTGAGCCGGGTGGTCCATGTGAACTCCCTGTTATCAGAGGCCAGCAAAATGCCATGCTGCCTCTGTAGATGAGCTGATCTTCTCCTCTCATGCTCACAGGGAAAGGTCAGATAGCTACAGAGGAGATTTCATTCTTAAATAGAACGCTAGGACAAGCCAGAGGCCAGAGGCATCAGGTCGCACCGGCATATGATAAACAAATTGACTTTTTAAAAAAGAAAAAAAAAAAAATTAACAGATATAAAACTTCACATTACAAAGGCCCAGCTTTTTAATTGCTTGTTACACGGGTGGGATGGTTAATTTCATTTTGTTGCAGTGTTATGGTAATTTCAGTGATCTCCTTCATTTGACCCATTATAAAGGTACCTGTCTGTGGCGTCTAATCACTTTTTCTAAAGTATACTGCAATTAAATGCTGCTGTGGCAATAAAAATGTGTCCTCTAACCTTCATTAAAATCCAGACTTTCTTCATTCTTCTTTGTTGGTGAGAAATGTTGAGTTATTTTGCTTCAATGGGTCACACGAAAAACAATAGAAGTTGAAAAAAAAAAAAAGGGAAACAAACAGTGTGTACACAGCACTTTTTTTTTTCCGCAGGACTGTGTGCACCTCATATATCAGCCCGGTGTTCACAGAGCTGAGCTCAGAGAGAGAGGAGGCTCTGATGGGTTGAGTTTCCTTCTTAAAAAAAAAAAAAAAGTATTTGAAAAAGAGAAGTGACACATGCAAAGTGGTGGGCTCTGGGTAAAATATTAACAGAAATCTGAAAATGAAAACAGAATGCAGAGTTGTAGCTGACTTGTCTGGTGTATGTCGAGTCTGGCGTCATTTGCATTTGATTTAATGAGATAAGCGCGACAGACAGCCTTACATAAGGGCGCCGTGCTCTGGCACTTCTATCAGCATGTGCGTCCTGCTGCCGGGATTTAATGAACTGAGAGGATGAAAATAATAAAAAAAAAAGTTGTCACGTACAGTCCAGCCCCCGTGGAGGGAGAACACAACTGAGTCCTGCCAGAGTACAGACACTAATCACTCGTATTAGTTTATAGTTCAATGCAGATGTTTCTTTTTTCCAGCGCCGTTCACTTTTGATGGCAGCGTGAAATGCGCTGTCTGGCAGGCAAGAGATTAATTAAAATGGCTCATTTACGAGCGTTGCAGCCATTGTGGCTGCGCATTTGCTGCAAGTATTTACTTTACTGGACAGATTTGCAGCAGACTGACCCGAGGCTGAGTGGTCTGAGGTATTTATTTTAAATATACTGAGATACATTCTCCACCAGTGAACAAGCAGGCGCTCTGTGTTGTCTCATTTAGATGAACCCGATCACGTCTTTGCCCACCATTGCACTCTTGCACTGAAATAATACACAAACAGGTAAATCAAAGGTCAGGAGGACAATGCCACAAAAATAGAAATATATGAAAACATCAGGTCAACTTTAACTGATCACTTACATTTCCTCCAACTAACGAAATCCTAAATTAAACGAATTACTTATGGAAAAAATACATTGTTCTGCAACAACTCATTATATAAACACTGCTGTTTATCAGTAAATCTTGCTTTTAATTAAAAAAACCACGAGGAATGAAGAAGCCATACTTGATCATTTGCTCAGTGCCTCAGACAAAGGCACACTATCAATAGTTCGTCGGTGCTTTAGCAAAAAAACAAACAAAACAAAAAACACATGGTATTGTCAGACAGGGTGTAAAAATAGTGACGCACAACCTTTTTAACAAACATCCGAGAAATTCTTTGGCTCCAAATTGTGAAATATGGGAGCTTTTGGTCAGGTTCACAGCCCAATATATTGTGCACCTCATATTATGCAAATCAAGTACAAATGTCTTAAAATGTAAATTAGTGAATTCAATGAAGGCACAGCAAAGGGTGAGGAAGATATTCGATGCCCTAAATTAGAAATATAAGGACAATTAAGTAAAGACAGAATGATCCCTTGAATCTATTTGGAAAAGCAACTGAGTCCATTAGAGACCCCCATAGACAGGAAACATGTGCAGCGGTGCCATAAAAACCAACATCCAACAGGCATATTTCTATGAAAAATGTTCAACAACATGTCGTCTTTTCTTTTTAGTCATGAGTTTTTTTTTTTTTTTATCTCTGAAGACAATGCCATGCACTAAAATTTCAGCGAAGGGGGAAAATGTAGAAAATTTATGTCATTTAATTAGTGAAGATGGAACGGTCTACTCTATTGCAGTCCAATTTCCCCGTTTTATTCATCATAACCTGTGCACCGAGATGATTTCCTTTCAATGTCACTGCCATACATGTCAAACACCAAAGTTTTAGTTAGGGAGAGGGGGAAAGAGCGCAAATTTATGCCATGTAATTAGTGGTGATGGAACACTGTTCTCCACTGCAGTCCAACTTTCTGAGTTAAACTGATGAGACTCTTGAATAAAAAAAAAAGAGAGCAAGAGAGAAAAAAAAAATGCTGTTCAAATATCCACACCGATCTTTAATTCAGAACCAAGCGGGTACTTACACTGCACCTCCAGGTATTTCAGTGCTTGGAAGCCCTTGACTGCAGGGTGGTCCACGATGCAGACCACTGGCAAGCCGTCGTCCTCCTTACTGACGGTGAACGTCAGCCGGCTGGTGACTGTGTACATCTTGTCGTAGGTCAGCTCAACTTTAGGCTTTCCTGTGGGAAATTAAAAAAAGGAGGCAACTTGAACACATTTTCTACTCGGTGAAGAATCTCGATCCCTGGCGAAACTTCAGGCACCCATCCAAACTGCTTTTTCATATGTACAGCAATCATCATCGAAACTAGGCCAGAGATAGGCAAAGATATTAGCAGTTAAAAGTTTGTTCCCCGACAGGCTTCTTGTGATTTGTCCCTTTCTTTTAACTGATCAAAAATAAATAAATGTAAAAACAAAACAAAAAAACAAACTCATAATAACCAAACCTGACTCAGATAAAACAACGCTGTGATGAGTTTGTCGGGGCTGAAAGATGAAAACATCCTCAATTAAAATGATTGCTGGGACCAATGGGTATTTCATGAAAGGCATCTTTAAAAAAAAAACAAAAAACAAAAAAAAAACCATCAAAACTCTAAACTGACATGTTTGAATGGTTGGCACACTAAGTTTTAGTCTACAAAATAATAAGGATGAAAGCTTTGCCCTGAAGGCTGCCAGAAAAAAAAAAAAAAAAAAAGGTTTAAAATATTAAGACCGGACAAAGACAGCCATTGTTCGACTTCAAGGGAGATGTCTTTCTTCCTCTGACCTTCCAAAATATGCAGAGCTGAGACGTGGAGGGCGTCCTTGAGAATGGTCAGATAAGGTGAATCAGTGAGAAAGAAAAAAAAAGAACGAAAACACCGAACAACTGCAAGTCACTCATTAGACTTTAAAAAAAAAAGCATGTTTTGTGTTTCAACTTTGGGTGCAGCTCTGCCAAATCCTGGAATCCCTCCCCTGAACAGTGGTGTCTTTATAACTCCACCAAAACAATATGTTCCCAAATTCAATGAGTAGGACGAGCTCATCTCAGTCACAGACAATGAGAAGGGTGGATGAAGACGCCGCTGCACGGCACACTCAAGTGAAATTGATTCGTTTTATTTGCAGTCATTTGCACGGCTGTGTTTGTGTCCCATCGATAAAACAAATACTGTAGGGGGGGAAAAAAAAAGATGCTAGTAAGGGAGAAAAATCGGTGCTAACGTGAAGAGTTAGCGTGGATTCAGCCCGCCGCTGCGCCGCGGCTCAGCCGCGGGGGTGACGGCGTCGCGGCGGTGACAGCTGTCTTTCTGGATGCTGGCAAAGCAAAACGTGTGTGATGTGGCTGGTGTGAAGGAACAGGTTGTCATGAATAAATACCACGAGAGGCTTCAGATGCACGCAAAACCGCCGGAAACGGGGACCTGAAGAGGGTCCGCTCCAATCAAACCCGCCTTTGGAGGAGCTTGAAAACGGGAGTGAAGAGATGTCTTCATTCAAGTCCTGTGTTTTTGAATCTTTTGCTTTTCACCTGAAGCTCTCATCGTACGAAGAAAAAAAAGAAAAACCTACAAAAGCTAAGTGTCTGCAGGTTTGAAACACGTACAAAGGCACGCACGAAGGTAAGAAAAAGGTATAATTAGCAGAAATGGTAAAGTTGTGTGGATGATTAATGAGCTCTCATCTTATTTCCTGCTCATCCTCCAGTTTTCTACCATCTGTCATTACAGGGGGAAAAAAAAAAAAAAAAAAAAAAAAAAAAAACCTTGCGTTTGAAACCTACCACTGTCTTTCAGTTCAGCACTGCAGCAGCCAAATCAAATATAGAAAAATAGCTCCATATAATGCAACAGTAAGCTGGTAATCATCCTCCTTTTCTGCTTGGCGGAGATAAAGCAGAAAAAAAAACAAGCCTTGCATGAACTGCGCAGCGGCTCGACTGACTGACTGGAGCGCCGTTCTCCGGGAAGGCAGCGGAGAATCGCGAGACGGACGTTTGAGCGCTCTAAACGTGGCGCATCAAATATTAATCTTCCCAGGCAGAGACAATGCAGCTCTTGAGGGCAACAAACAATGTTTGTCAGAACGCATGTGCCCACGGTCTGCTGTGTGGGCCACAAACACTCCATGTTGGCTTGACGCTCACATCCTGGATACAACAAGAGCCGCTGTGGCAGCGCTGCACCTTGACAACTTTTTCTGTGTGTCTGTTTTATCCGGTGAGCACTGCAGGCATCAGATCACTCACGCGATGGGAATGGGCCGGGGTGAATCCCTGCTGCCTGCATGGGCAGGTAGATTTCCTCCATTTTGTAGTTCACATTGCTTTTTTTTTCTGATATAGGTAGGAATAAAGGGGAAAAAAACAAACCCTGCAGTCTTTTGACCTTTCCATTAAAAAAAAAAAAAAAGCATCAAAATGTCAATGAAATTGTAGCCAAAAAAAGAGATTAACATGGGATTATGAAGCCAACAGACTCGTGAAACAAATATACAAATATCAAAATACAAGATATATTGTGTGTATTAACAGTCACTTAAAGAGCTTTAAGCACAATGTTGGACAGCTATGTCACATTTTAAATACTTCTACAAAACAAGGTACTTTGCTCTGTACTTTGCTCTGGAGGTTCACATTAAACATCCGGTGTTCAGATTAAACATGCTTCATTACCGCATAAATTCTACTCCAGCATGTGGAAGCAGAATTGTTGTACATTATCTTTTCAGATATGGCAGAAGAAGAAAATAAATCATGATGTGAATATCAACATCTGTGTGTGTGTTAGTGCAATTTCTATGTTTTTAATGTGCTTGGTTTGTGTGTAGGGGCATTTTCTGGTCCTTGAACACTCATGTATGTATACAGTGTTACAAAAAATGATACTGCCACTATAGATTCACAAATGTGGTCAAATGTGAGACTAAGATTCAATAAAAACAGAAGGGAAACTGAATTATCACTAATTTGCCAGTACAGACTTAAAAAAAAAAGATTCAATAAATTGCTCATTGGTTTTTAGATAGCTCCTCTTTCAGCTATGTCGATTCCTTTTTTTAACAATGGGAAGCAAATAACGCATGATGGGATGTTTCAAAAAGAGTGTAAACAGCTCTTAAAATCTGAAGTGAGAGTTCTCCTCTGGATGAGCTCTGAACACTGTCTGATGAACAGAAAACTCACTAAAACGCAGTCAATTAAAGTTTCAAGTGGCATCTAAATAGTTTTAATGGGGGGAAAACATTCCTCGCGTTTCATGTTTTTTTTTTTTTCAAATAAATCCTTGTTTGAGAGCCTTGTCAATGTGCTTCAAGTGGCAGCCAACTTCTGCCAACTTATAACACCTTTTGTTATTCTAAACTGTAATGTAAAGTCACATAATCCACATGAAAACAGTAACAAGGTCGGCTGCACAGAACGTTCCGCATCGGGACGTCTGTCGGCCGTCAGTTCTGCTTCGGTCCTTCGCAGCAGAAAAGCATCTCGGTGGTTTTGTGATTTAAATTCGTATTGGAAAGACTCCAACACGCACTTGATGTAAACATGTCAGCAGCACATCCGTGGAAAATCTCCCATTAGGTGACATCCTCAAGGTGCTTTGAACCGCGCCGCACCATCACCAAGAGCCGGAGCTGTTGAAATTAGGCGGGATTGATCCGCGCTTTAGTGTCGATCACATCAGAGTCTGACGGGACGATCTGAATGTGGCAGCAGAAATCTACAGACGTCACATTTTCTGCAATCTTCTATTGTCCAAATGTGCCAAGTCCATGTAAAAATGGTGCTGCTGCAGCTCATCTGCTTCAAAGAACAACAGATTGAGAGATTCAGAAACGGTCTTCGGCAAACCTCTCGCTCGCAGGGATTGCTGATTTGAGCTACTTTTGCCTTTCGGTAGCGTTGAACCAGTATGACCATTATTCTCAGACCTCTGGCATCAACAAGGCGTCTTAGCCCAGGGAAACTGCTGCTCGCTGGATATTTTTGTCTCTTTCAGGCCTTTTTCGAAACCCTTCAGGTGGTTGTGTGTGAAAACCGTAGCTCAGCAGTTTGATAAAGGATCAGACCGCATCGGCTGCTAACACCACCCGAACCACGTGTAAAGTTATCGAATTACCTTTGTTGTCTGCGTGGTGATGCTCAATTTAAATTGCATTTACTTTTTTAGATGCTTCCTGATCCTCTTGGGCAAATTAAATAATCAACTGTGTGTCTGTGGAGTTATTGAAATCAAACTGTATGTATTTGCTTTTTTTTTTTGTAACTGAGAAATTCAATTTAGCTGGATCGACTGGTTCGCTCAGCGCTGCGATCAGCCCCAGTACTGCATGCAGGATAAAGCAGTACAGAAGATGGATGGATTAGAGGATATTTAGGATGTAAATACAGTTTATATGTCGGGCTCGTGACGGCTCCTGCTCGTTGCCCCCCCGGCGGCCGGTTTCCCATGTCGGCTTTAACCCCACACCGTGATTCTCCTAATACCTGACGGAGTAGAGTTTACGGCCGATCTTTATCAAACTACACCGGTAATACGATGTTTAATATCAGGACACAGGCCTGGGGCTACCGCTTTGAAATGCACATATAGATCCTTTAGACCGGCCGACTGACCCCGGCAGAAGAGGACCGAGCTCGCCAGCCGGGCTCCCAAAGACCCCTGATAACGGGCCGCTAACAGCCCAATCCAGAGGTTTCTCCAGTCCTGTCATTTACTTTGCCCAAAATATTCTTTTATCCATTTGTCCGGTCTTCCTGCAGAGTAATTGAAATCGCCCCGTGGTTGTCTCGCACTTGAAGCTAATGGCTCCTCCGGTGCCTGTCATTCATCGAAGTGCCCCGCTGACTGCTCCTTTATCCGTCTCCCTCGCATTTGTCTTACAGGAACAGCACCGCTATGACTCCTTTTCCTTTTCTTTTTTTTTTTTTTTTTTTTTATGACTTTCAGCGTAATGTAAGCCTGGGAGCTGGAGATATCGGTGTCGGGCATATGTTAATAAATCACTAAACAAGCAGGATAAGAGCAGAAGGAAAAAGAGAGGGAGATAATAGGGAGATAATGGGTCTGTGCATATTAGGAGAGATGGTTGGATTTACATTGGCAAGCATGACAATTGCAACCTTTAAATGATATTTAAGAGAGCCTGATTATCCCTTAAGGTAATTAAGTTAAATTCTGGGGACGTTTAATTAGGAATAAGTCTGCCAGGCAAGGAGCAGCAGCTAAAGGCAATCTAAGTAATTCTGCCCCAGTGTCAGGGCGCCCTCCTGGCGCCCTCCGCCGTTCTTTCCCTCCCCGTCTCTCATTTTAACACGCTCTTTTGTCTTTCACCTTTTTCAGCATCGGCGGAACAACGCCGCGCTCGGGGCCGTGCGGTGGCGTCGACTGAAAACACGAGAAGTCCTTCTGCTTGTATGAAGAGAAGGCGTCAACAAGCCTGATCTCGAAGGACAACAGCGAAATCAGTCGGACCGCACTCGAAAAAGTGCGTGTGAAACAATGAAATACAGACTTTAATGGAGAGTCAACAATTGTTTTAGGGAGATTTTGCTGGTGGCAGCTTTACACCTGGAGTGGAAACGGGTATTAAAAAAAACCCAAAAACAAACGACATGCTCCAAATGCAGGAGTGTGTCAAGTGAGCCACTAAGCACCCCTCAGTTTTGTGCTGAATTAAAAAAAAAGAGAAACAGAAACTGTATCTGCGTCCCAGTTGTAGAAGTTGAAAGAGTTTCGACCACGCACAATGAATGCCAGTCCATTCCCAACAAGTGCAGAGAAACGTATGTGTGTGTGTGTGTGTGTGTGTGTGTGTGTGTGTGTGTGTGTGTGTGTGCGTGGCAGGGGGGGGTTAAAGAGCACCCGGCATTATTCAAATCACTATTCTGTCATTTAACTAAACAAATGTTGGAAAGCTCACTTAAAGAGACTGTGAGTACCGAGATTTGTTCTATTCTAAATGGAAAACAATGACACAGCACATTGTGTGCAAATGGGAAAATGCTGAATGGGGTTGTGTAAAAAGTGACTGTGGGTGGAACCTATTTAGGTGAAATACTGAAAACCCAGCAGAGTGCATCAGTATTTCACGGTGACAAACAGGCGCGGCAGATAATGGTTTCACTTGGCCCATTTAGAAAAGCGAGCGCGCAGATGATTCAGACTGTTCATATTAAGTAAGGGGACGAAGGACACCTCACCAAGCAAACACATTTTCAAGTAGTTTGTGTTGAGAAAAAGTGGTTCAAACTGCAGGATTTGTGCTTTAGAGTTCATATACCGCCGGAGCAGGAGAGACCTGGAGGCCAAGTGGACACTTTATTTAAAACCCAGGAGATAAAAATGATAAAAAGGAATAAATGGAAGGTGAATTCATAATTACTTTATAAAAACACATTTTCAGAACTAAATTTAATGTGAGTGTTGATGGAGGTGAAATGATGAAGTAAGCTTTCAGCAGTTCAAAGTGTATATATACACTTATATATAAAGACTAATTCAATGTTCCAAACATGTGGTTGATGTTATGTGGAGGACAGAAAACAGACAGACAGAAAAAGATACAGGCAGAAGCTTTCTGCTCATGCCCTCAATAAAAAAAATTCTCCTGAACATCAGGAGTCAGGTTTCACGACCTTGATACACTGGAAAGTTCTCAGATTTGAGCTGACCACTAAGAGCGTAATGCTCCGCAGCGTCGGGGCGAAGCTGCTCTGGGCCTTCAACACAGCTTCTGATTAGGACCTTTGTTTCAAAGTCTTTACAAAGCTTACTGTCTGGGCTCCGAGGTGGAGCCGCCTGGCAGGAGGCCTGTTCACCCCTGAGCTCAGCACAGACTTCTAAAGCTCTGCTACCTTTGATGAAGGCGCGCTTGTTGTAAAGGTGCCAACAGGCTGCGGCCACCGCCGCTCATGCACGTCGCTTTAATGGAAAGTAGTCAAAGTCGCAGCAGAGCTCCATTTAAAAAAAAAAAAAAAAAGAGTAGTTGCAATTCATGCAAGAATGAAATGTGTGGAGCAAGCAAAGGAGGAAAGGACGTGTCCTGAAAAGAATCCGGAAACAATCACGAGATGAGGCAACTGAAAAAAAAAACAAAAACTGAGAAGCGTTTGAAACTTAGAGGTCTTCAATCGAAACGGAGAAACCTCAGATATATACATAAGAACAATTCTGGTTCAATTCTAGAGCACTGTGTGGGTAAAGTTTTCATGTTTCTGGTTTCCTCCCAGAGTCCAAAATCATGCACTTGCGGTGTGATCGTCTTTTTCTTTGTGTTTTCTGTGTGATGAACTGCAGGTTCTCTCTGCCTTTGCGTACAGCTGGGATCAGATTTATTACTCAGTGATAAAGGATAAAGCAGGGCAGAAGACTGAATCAGAAGCTGATTGGATAGAACCAAGCAGAAATGTGAAATCTCCTTTTTGTCCTTTGTTAGCTCTGGCATTTCCAATTGGAAAACTTTTAACAGACACCTTTTAATCAATAATACCGAGGTAGCTTCCTACTGTTTGTGCTCAGTAATGCTTCAGTCAATGAAAACATTTCTCTTCATTATCCACTCAAAGGAGACACTCAAGCTTACACAAAGGAAAATATGTGTAAAGAAAAAAAAAAAAAGGGACTGAATCTCTTAGATCCACCTAAATATTTATTGTGCCGTGCTCACAGGAGGAATCTTCTCGACTGATGACTGTGGGTTTTTGTTTTGTTTTGCTGAGTGGGGACCACATACCTGGAAGCTCTTTATCGCCCTTCATCCATCTGATGGCGGCGGCAGGCTTGCTGCTCATGGCGGTGCAGGTCATCTCTGTCTCGTTGCCCTCGCTCAGGACCTCATCCCGGGCCTCGATGATGGGGTCACCCGGAGGTACTACGGCAGCGCGCACAAACAAAAACCGGGTAAACACTCAGGAAATTTAGTGCTTACTGCCTCGATGCCGCTCATGAAGGGAAGAACAGAGCCGACATTAGAGGAGAAGACGGTCAGGAGGCGATTAGAAGGGTAGAGGAGTGTGAAAGAATGTGAAGCGTCTGTGAATTTGAAAGAGAAAATATAAATCTCTGTATTATAATATCTCTATATTTATCCTCCAGTGTGGAGCAAAAACCACACAGTTTGATATTTCCCAGCTGTATTTGACAATATAAGTAAATAATCGTCACGAGCAGCGACGGATTAAAATTAAACGTGCCCGAAGCTGGAAGCTCTCGCCGCGGTGTGATGGGGACACGATCAAGCGACATTAAAACGGGCCGATGATGCCTTTCAACAAGCGTGTTGGCACAAACAGCTGATGACAGCTGACCTTCTTACTCATTCGAAATGTCAACGGGGGGGGGGGGGGGGGGGCAAAAAAAAAGAGTGAGTTTTTATCATTTGATGATACTCTGAGGTCACACTGAGGTTTTTCTCTGTTCTTTTTCATTGTAACCTGATTAGCATTTATTTGCTGCAGTCAAGTCGGAAATCATCCGAACTTAACATCCAAACATAATAACGGTATGAAATAACAGACTTTTTTTTCTTTTAAAATCAACTTAACAAAGAAATGCAAGCATCTTTTGTCTGGGGAAACAGAATGAGCATGCGTGTGCGTGTGAGCGCGTTGTGTAGTAGTTGTACTTAGCACAGTGATGTCTGCGTAGGCCTCCTGCGGCGGGTCCGTGTAGAGCTGGCAAACATATCGACCCTCGTCTGACAGCGAGACGTTAGACAGTGACACCCGCAGCTCGTTGTCTGAGAAGTTCACCAGCTGAAAGCGGGCGTCTTTCAGCGCTGAGGGAGAGAGACAGAAACAAAAATAAGCAGACTGTGCGTGCGCACGTCTTCACACACACACACACACACACACACACACACACACACAATAACAAGCTGAAGCAGGGTTCAGCTTCTCTGTTCTCCACCTGTGGAAGAAACTTCCAGAATATTCATGGTCGTCTGAAACAGTCGGCCCGCTCTAAAACGAGCTTCTTGTGAGGATCATCTGGAGCTCTTTATCTCTTCACTGTCTTGCTTTCACATCTGTCTTAATGATCTGAAATGATTTTAAAGTTTCAGCACATGTGGAAGCTGATCCACTAACGCGACGCACACGTTGATAGATGCACAATACACTGTACCGGAAGACTTTTGAGACCATAATCGTGTCTGGAGGCGCAGACCAGCCCAGGTTGTTGTTTTGAGAGTCATTTCCATTGCTGTCCCCCGACAACTTTTGTTTGTGAACTTATAAACAATGATATCGTTTCTGTGTTTTGCGTTAAATTCTGACTTAATCGTCTCTCATATTGAGTTTTTTCATTCATTCACATGAAAACAGGGCTGAATGTGAACAAATCCTTTATATTGACAAATAAATCACAAAAAGGAATCACAAAATCTAATGCACCAAAAGAACAACTGTAACAATCAACACCTGCAAATCCAACCAAAAAGTGCAATCCTATTTATACATTAATTAAATTTTGGCTCCAGTTACTACATTTTGAAAATATCTGATAAATTCTAATGCTACCCTATAATGTAATAACATATTTTATTATTGGTAAAATGTTATTTCAATGTTGGCTCAAACATTC
The DNA here is from genome assembly GCF_902148845.1 of Salarias fasciatus. Classification (NCBI taxonomy): domain Eukaryota; kingdom Metazoa; phylum Chordata; class Actinopteri; order Blenniiformes; family Blenniidae; genus Salarias; species Salarias fasciatus. The sequence continues at coordinate 19,848,806 of NC_043754.1, forward strand.
TATTTCAGTCTTAAAAAAAAAAAAAAGAAAAAAAAAAACTTTCCCTGCTTAAATATGCAAGGCTAAAAATGACATTAAAAGTCATTATCCTGCATATATTTTACACTGACTGTACGTTTGTGGACTGTGACATACTGCTTTGAAGACTGATATGCGAGAGATACAAGAATAAAACACTGATTGCATTAACCTTTAGGTTCCCATTAAGGTTTCATCCATAATACAAAGGTAACTGTCCTGAGGTGCAAGACTGCAATTAAAAATAATTTAATTATTCATTTCTGTGCTGAGTAATTTTGTGATTAACATTCAGATTGCGAAATTGTGAAGGATTCTCGTTACAATTTGCCACAGAGCAGGGGGTCGCAATCATTTTACTCTGCTCTGATCAGAGCTCAGAAAAGCGGGATAATCAGTTTGTTATCGCAAACGACAAACGAAAGCAGAAAAGGAGGAGGTGAAAAAGGAAACGTTCGACATGTTTATCCACGGTTATATCTGTCGACTGGTTCATAAAAATCATCAAGTCTTGGCGACGAGTGTTATGTTGCTTCAATTTTGAAATACAATCGTAACATGGGCGAAAAGAGAGTCGTTTTCTTGAGATACAGCACAGGAAAATCAATGATTACACCCTCAGAAATAGAACTAAGCATTAGGGCTATGGACCGGTTGTATGAAAAGAGGTATTTAATCAGCTTCGATCATATTTATGGCCCCGTGTTGTTTTTTTGTTTTCACACCTTTCAGAGATGCTTTCAAGAAAACAACAGAGGGGGAAAAAAAACAAAAACAAACGAGAAACCTAATTTTAATTAAGCAACAATCAATCCCTGATTAAAATTATGCAAGACTATATAGCAGCTTTGCAAAAAAAAAAACAAAAAACAAAGGCGAGACAGTGAAAGGCATTACTCACACCGTGTTAAAAAAAAAAAAAGAAAGGAAAGGAAAACACAGCCGTACACATGCCAGCGACATTGTTTTCATTAACAGAAGCCTCATCCTTGGCTGTCCTTTGGTTCCTCTGCACAGAGATTGAGGACAAATCCATAAATCCCGTCTCTTCCTCATCTGTAGTCACTTTCATCTCGCCTAACCTTTTTTGCCCACCTACCTAAGCACACTCTATCAGCTGTAATGTAGAATGACAACATGTGGTTAAGATGAAAGCCGACCCATCTCCATCCCCCTCCGATGTGCTGATAAATTCTCCTCTGATTGACAGAAACTCCAGGCTCTTTGCACTCTGCACTCCCTCAGATCTGTGTATTCATCCTCTGGCTCTCCTTTTTTTTTTTTTTTTTTTAAAGCTTAAAGCATTAAACATGAAGACTTCTGACACAGAACACCTCAAAACAGACCTAAATAGACAGACTGGGCGATGTTGTGATTTCACAGGCGGAAGATGACGCTGTTGTATGGGAGCTACTCCAGATAGAGTTGAAGGGGAAGAAAAGAAGGGGAAAAAAAAGACACTGCTGACAATAAAACAAGAACGCTAATCACAAAACTGATTTTGTACATCATTAATCAAGAACATGAGACATATTTTAAGTGAAATCATCAAGCTGACAATAGATGGAGTTCTTTTTATTTATTTATTTTTTTTCACTGCCACATTAAGGGAAGAAAAGAGACATCTGCAATCAAAAGCTTTTTTGGGCAGATGGAAAAACAAAAAAGAAAAAGAAAAAGACAACTTCTCTCTATTACTTTTCTCTACAGTCTCTGAAACAGTATAAAAAGAAGTATATATAATGGCAAATAATCTCTAACCACATCAGTAAAAAAAAAAATAAAAAAGGATAGCTTAAATGCTTGATTCCATTAGCGCTGGTATTAGTTTCTTTTGTTGGAGCACAATGAAATCTTTCTTGTGGCAGATGAATAATATGCCCCTAATTAGTGCGGCTCATTCAAAAGCCTTGTTAGCCCTCATTAAAATGAGAGGTCACCCTCTAATCTTAACCATTTAATTGAATTAAATGTTCCCAGATTCAAACACGCGAACGCTACAGTTCACAGATGCTCAAGACGGGAGGAAAAGCCTCCAACCGCTTCTCAGAGGCGGAGAAGTTGTTGAGGGTCATCACAGCCAGACAGTGCAAGTTTTCATAGAAATACACAGTTCCGGTAAGAATCAAAACCTCAGGAGAAACGAAGCAGAATTCAATATCTAACCAAATATTGGTTGCATTATAACAAACTGAAATGAATTAATGTCAATATGAGTGAGGAAGTGAGCAGCGATAAAAAAAAACTCTATAAAAGGTGTGAAGATCACTGAAAGCAGATTATAACCTGCAGAGGCACAACGGACTGCGGTCAGGAAAAAAGGAGAAGATGTTATCATCAGCATACAACTGGACTTTGCAGGAGCGAGTTTAAAATAAACAGCACAAGTAAGCAGCACAGGGTCCAATATTGATTTTTCCTCTGCATCATTTTATCTTTCTTATAGACAACCTGAGTTTCATGTTGGCTTTCAGGGAGCTTCACCTTCTCCGCTGTTCTCAAAAATGTTGAGTAAGTTCAAGAACTGATGACTCCAGAGGAAAAAGGCAGGAGAGTCTGCACGACTTTGAAGAGGAGCTCGAGGATCTTGGATGCTTTTCTGTCTCAAAGATGTCAGAAAGACACACTGCAATACACACAGCACCGCAACTTTAGAGCTACTTTGTTTTGTTTCGGAGGAGAATAGCTTTGCTTATATGAAATATCATTCCTGAGCCTCTTTTGCCTTTTGAGTGAATATCATTATATTTGTGTCTGGGGACAATTTTTCTCCTGAAGTTTTTCCCCTTAGCTTGAAACTCGATGAAGTACCTAAAAGTAGCAGCTTACTAGCACGTGCTATAAGGTGAAATAAGATGCAAGACAATGACTTACATGAGATGAAATCAGTGGTGTGGAATCCTGGTCCTGCAGGGCCTGTGCCTTGCAGGTGTTAGTGTGTCCTTGCACCACTGCATCTGATGAATGTGTCATTATCAGGCTATGCAGAAAGCCTGATAACCACCTGCACATTACAATCAACACCTAATAGATTTTAGATCTCTGGGACTGAGATCTGATGCCATTGAATCAGACTTGAAGGAGGAGGAAAATTAGCTTTTTATTAGCTCAGTTTTAGCTAGACTTGACTCTCAAGAGGGGAAAAGATATGAGGGAAGCAGTTATCCCTCTCTGGAGCAAAGATACACATCGTGACGTTTCACTTGGAGAGCTTGTGTACGTGATGATTTTTTTTCATATCACGCCGCCGCTTACTGTATGTCATGCATGCACTTTCGCTACAAAGCCCTGTTCGGAGATCCGCTGGTATCGAATGACAGAAAAAGCTGACAATAAGCACAACAGCAGACTTGCTGACTGAACAAGAGATGCTGGTGATTGAGAGGCCCGCAGGCAAACACAAATATTTTATGAGAAAATGAGAAACACTGTCAAATATGCTGCAACGCTGGAAAACGAATCCTCGACAGCCACCCGGATGAGGCCCTGCATCCGCAATAATCAACTCCCTGGCAATGGCTTAACCGATTTCTGTAAAAAAAAAAAAACCTGTTTTCTCACATATTTGAATCTGACAAACAGCTATATAAAATAAATGTACTCCTTTCAATAGGGCTACTGGAGGAGGGTTCCAAATGAACATTTAATATTTAAAGACTAGTTTCCACTGAAAAGTGCGTGGGAGGAGATTAAAAGTCCAGTTTTATGGGGAAAAGTACACAATCACTGAAAAACAACTGTAAAGGGAAACACGCAAACGCTGAAATACGATCAACTATACTGCCATGTTTTATAATCCAGCCTGGATGAAAATACAAATGTGTTTTTTCCAACTGCAGCATTTTAAAAGATTAATTGGAAGTAACCTACCAGCTCGCAAAATTAGACAATTAAACAATCTCATAAAAAAATGCATCATGACTTGCAAAATTCTTCTATATGGACATACATAGACATTGGAATTAATCACAAAGAGATCTATGCTGCTTTTAGTGAGTAAAATGTTCGGTTGTTTGATATTAAAAAGCCCTGACAACTTCTACAATTGCTGAGAAATATCCATTAATATTTGAATGGAACATCTGAAAGGACAACAATTTGAGAAACTCGTGCCAATCAGATATAATCCATTTCATGAAAGCGTTTCGCAGAGATCTCTTAATCCTCTTATGTGTCACTCCTAAATAAGGCATTGTGGTATAAGCATGAGCTGAATGAATAAATGCTTCCTAATACGCGGTGAAAAGAAAACGCCGCGGCGCCGTGGCAAGGACACGCTTCCTCGTGCTCAAAGTTCGGGACAACAATACTGCAGGCTGGAAGAGATACAAGGACAGATGGGGGAGAAAAGCCTGGTTCACGCAGCAGGACTGAAGGCAGTGGTAACGTTCCAGGAGAATAGAAATTAAAAAAAAAAAAAAAAAAAAAAAAGGAGTCCTGGCAGAGAGAAGCCAAGTAACAGTGCGGACAGTTCTTACATTGTTTGATCACAGCACCGCAGAATACATATTTCACTTCTCTTTGTGTACCGGACAGAAAGGAGGGTGACCTTTAGCTCCGTGCTCCTTTTGACCCGTTTTTTTTTTCCCTCTCTTGTTCTGTCATATCTGATAGCAGGTGAAGGACATCACAGATGTCTGACAAAGGTAACGGATAGTCAGGTCTATGGATAAGAGAAATCTGTCACGGCTACGGAAATCTGGAAATTATCTTTTTTTTTTTTTACCTCTTTCCCCTCCACCTGATGGGGACGGAGCTCATTTAAAAGCGGTGATAAGTCGATACAGTGGAACGGCCCCGTGAAGCAGCCAAGGCGACTTTGGGAGGCGGCCGACTTTTTGCCCGCTCCCTCTTTAAGTTATTGAGCGCGGTGTCACCGAGCGTGCATCCCGCTAACAAACGGCACGTCGGCTTTAATGAACCCCATTCTCCTGTACGCCGTGAGCGCTCGATGCATTTATGTTCACGGTGCGGTGAAGGCAATCGGCTGTCCGCTCGAAATGAATGAAAACTAGTAAATGAAGCCGCTAAAAAACAAAAAGCAAGCCTAAAGCACTTTATTTCAGTATAAACTTTGAAGAACCAGATTGTTTCTCAGCAGTCAGTCAGCTTGTACCATTCAAAACTCAAAACTGGAGTAGATAAAGTGTAGTTCTTTGCTTAAAAAGAATAAATACTAGTCAATGAAATATCAGAAAACTAGTTCAGCGTCAATTGTTGCTCGTTCTTTTATGGAACTAATAGATTGTGAATGACCATAGTCCGTCTCACATCACAAGAGCAAGCGACTGATTTTCTTTTCTTTCTTTTTTTCTCAATAAGAGATGAACTGTGGATTGACGGCACACTTTAAAGCGTGCATGAAGAAGTGGTTATGCTATTAAACGCCTCTGACACGCAGACGGTGACGCACGATCTCACGACCACGTGTTGACTCAGGAACACTTCAACATTCAGAGACTGAGCTTCTTAATGGAGGCGGGTTCGGCGGTAAAGTGGCCTCACATCCGCTTTAAGATGTGCGATCGCCGTCCGTCTTCAAGTCCTCATAATCTCAAACTAACGTGACCATAAACCACAGAACATGAGCATCGCCTGCCTGCTGCTGTCTGCACGTTGGCGGTTGATCTCAGTTCTTTGGTTTCTGCATTTACTTTTCGTCACTTGTTCGTAAAAACAATAGATTTTAGTTTCACTGAAGACGCCCAACAAATTAAGACAAATGTGCTTTTCCACATAAAATGTGTTTTTGTTACAATAACTTGGAAAGTCATATTTTAAAGAAGTAGCTATTAATAAATGGCAAACTGTGAATCTGAAGAATAGGTGACTCCCATTATTTTGTGACCTTTCTGGGATGTACTGTTGCAACTAAAATTAGATTTTGTGGCAAGAATCACTGTAAAGATAAGCATTGTATCATAGTTTTAAAGCGGACCTATTATGCTATTTTTCAGTCACGTAATATAGGTCACAGAAGCCCAAAAACATAGTATATAAGTTTGTTTGCCCCAAATTCATCCTATGTTCGGAGTTTGAGCGGTCTGAAAAGTGGCTCTGAGGAGCCCTCCTCCGAACAGCCTGATTTTCACAGCCTACTTTCCGGGATGCACTTGAACGCATCGGGCCACTACCACTCTCTCACACACGGTGGGGGCACAGTCATAGGCACATCCCCTCGACCGGTTCAGCTTAAGTTTCAGTTTCATTTTCAAAAATGTGGCGTAGCGAGACAAGGAGGATAAAGACAATTTTCAAATTTGAACGTCTTAATGAGGCTACGGCAACACATGCTACTATAACCACCTATCCGGGGCCGGCCAAAGGCTGGATCCTCTTCTGGGTGGGGAGTGGTGTTCCTCTTGTTGACGTGGACAAAGTAAGATTTCAGAATCGCGTGTTTGAGTGTATATTTCCTTAAAAGTGGAGTGCACAATTGAGGGAGGTGACTGAATTTTTCACTTCTGGGGGATCATACAGAGGCTCTGGGAGGCAATATGACTGTAAAGACACCTTTTTAAAGTGAATTTTGCATAATATGACTCCTTTAAGTAAATTTCAAGACTGAAACCATCTGTTTAATGTGTGTCTCTGCTGTGACGTGACCTTCAGTTACAAAACAGCATTTTTGACAAAGACCCCAAAAAAGTCCAACAACTAAAATCACTGTTTTCACCAAACACACACGTTTAAAGTTTGAAATACATTCAAATAGACATCAAACCGCGATGCAATCCCACAACACGATGTCTGCAATTACAGACATGTTTATTAAATAGTAAAATAGTATTGGCTCGGGTTTGTTGCAAAAAGAAACAAAACCAATTCCAAGAAAAGCACTTTGTATACGGCCAAGACAGGCTCTCCTCCCTGCTTCCACCTCTGCACACAGCATGATTTAATTCATCTTGCTTTCTCCTTCCCTCTCTTGATTAATCTTCATTCTTTTGCTGCATTTCATTTGAATAGTTTTATCTTCTCCAGCCAGTGCCGAGGATGACTCCCATCCACAGAGAGCAGGAGATGATGAGTGTGCCTCGCCTAAGTGGCTGCAATCATTTGTGATTAGTGGCTGCTGCTACTTTTTGAGAGGAGCACATCAAAGTTTTATTATTGGGTGTCAGAGTGGGCGATATGGGGTGGGGCAGGGGTAATTACACTCTTATAACCAACCTCCTCCCTATTCTGGGTGAAATCTTGTCTTCCCAGCACGACGTGGAATCTAAATATGGGCGTATTTAAGAATAGTTGTACATCTACAACACTTTAGAGGCATTGACAGTGAATTGCTTCAACGTTGCTTGATTAAAATTAAACCTAACACGACACTGCCACTTGAAAAGCTTTGTTTATTGGCTCAGTTTCTTTAAATTCTGGTAACATGTTGTTGCACCCTTTCTGGGACTTGAAACTTTGTGGATATATACTATTGAAAATATATTGGTCCATCTGCATATGGCAGTTTTTTTGCAATCAAATCCAGTAGCCAAAATGTCTAAGAAACAAAGGACATCTCACCAAACATGCTAGCAACGCGAATATATTTATTTTTATGCCTTAACAGCGAGGAAGTCCCACCTACATATCACCAACGCATCAGTTCTGCTGTTAAATCATGCATCCACCAGGTCATCCATCCATCACTTCATCTGTCTGTCCAGCCACCGATTCATCTATCATCATCCATCAATTATTCCAGCCAGTCACCCACCTATTAATTCATCTATTAATCCGTGCAACCACCCATTTATCTATCATCCATCAACTCATCCGTCCATCACTCACCAATTCATTTATCAAACATCAATTCATCGGACGAGCTATCAATCATCCATCAATTTATCCAACCTACTGACCTACATTCAGTAGTAAATCAATTAATCCATTCACAAAACAGCCATTAATCCAATCCATCCATCCATAGATTTACATGCCCATTGATCCATCCACCGATCAACTCATCTATCACTTTAATTAATTCATCCAATTATCCGTCAATGTTTGTTGGAACTGGAATCAATCCCTGTAGTGGAAGCCCCGTGGAAAAGTCTCAATAAAATCTAATACTATCAATTTACCTCTAAAGTAATTCTTTCATCTTCATGTGCCAGTTAAAGAATAGTTTGAAGTAGTTTCTGAAACCTTTTTTTTATTTTACGGCACTGTTTCTCCAGAACATTAACTTGTCTCAAAGCGGAGGTTGTTGTTTTCAGCCATTCAGATCAAATAGTTTACTACCCCAGTGCTCTTGGTCCTCTGGAAATCTCTGGAAATTCATCTCCTCCACAACAACTTTGGGAAAGTTTTCCTGCACAAGTCTTCATCACATCTCGGCCAGAATCCTGAGACTTTCTCTACATGGGACTGATCAGACGTCTCTTCGTCGGCTCCAGCTGGATCAAAACGTTACTGCCCGACTTCTAACGGGGGAAAAGAAAGAGGAGCAGATCGCTCCCCGTTCCAGCCTCACTCCACTGGCTTCCTATCTGCTTCAAAATAGTTTTTAAGAGTTTACTGCTTGTTTTTAAGGCGTTAAACGGGTTGGAACCTTCTTATTTATGGGAGCTTTTACATGTCCACGCTCCGGTTTTATCGCTGAGGTCGGCTAATCAGATGGGACTTTAAAGTTGGAAGATGCAGACTCAGAAATGGAGGTGGCCGTGCCTTTTCTGCGGCTGCACCGGCTGTGGAACCGCTTCCCGTTGAGTTCCGTTAGAACCGCTCGGTGTAGTGATGCCTCCATGCGCCCGCTCGAAACACGTGCTTAAAATACTCTGTGTTTTTTTTGAAAAATGTGTTATAAGTTGACTTGACTCTCTGCATCTCGCAACATTTATCAAGACTCCCGTTCTCTTCTGTTTGTCGAACTGCTTTTATTGCACCCTGCCGCATTACAAACCAGTCAGGCAAAAACTAACAAAGGCAAGTTGTCCGGAGGCTCTTTAATAGCCATGTTCAAGCCATTAAAGTTAACTACAAATTACTCATGCGGTGGCGGCGACTGGTAAGTTATTGTTGCCGGCATCATATATAATCTGACATTTGATCATTTCCAACAAGATCCAATTATTACCCTTCAATTCAAAAGGCAACATCTATCATTTAGCCTTTTAGTGAGTGTGTGTGCAGGGGTGGGCTCGGCTTTAGCTGCATTTATCTCGACTCAAAGTTGTCTCATTACGCTGTTTTCAGACAAAACCTCTTAGCCTGAACCTCGCCAGCCTTCAGTGGACGGATCACCCACCGTGACTCTTCCCCTCCTCCACAGGAGAGCAAGGGGAGTGTTTGTATGTGAGAGCTCTTCTCAGTCCTTTATTACAAGTGCCATGTGGGTGTATATTTGAAGCACAACACACTGACAGCGCTTTGCCGGGCGAGATGGGATGTAGGTGTCTTTGTCTCGCGCACATTAGAGAACGATAAAGTGTTCGAAAAAAAAATATATAAGTCCAGTTTATGCATACTAAACTGTTAATACCTATAAAATCTTGAGTAAATGTTTCGATCTGTTCAGAGTCTCTGATTGCAGTACGGTTGCTGTATTATTAGATGCACGGACATCTTTGTTCACTGGGCCCATTCATGCTACAAGGCCAAACAGCAACGCTCTAGTAAAGGTGAGCTCCACAGCAGAAACGAGATGTTCAGCTGGCTCAAAAAGATTTTTTCTTTCTTTCAAATACAGCAGAAGGGAGTTCATAAAAAGAAAGCGTGTTTCCGACAAACAGGACGGGGTAGGCGGATGTGCCCCCGTATTCTAGGTCGATGCCTTCCATCTTCTGCTGGATTCTTTTTATCGCAGGCAATGGGAAGACATCTATCATCCGCTCACGGCGGCTGAGAAGACCTCGCCAACGGACCCAACAAAACATGTTAAATCATTTTGAGAGGGAAACTTTGAGACCACACCAGTTAAAGGATAAACTTTAGTGGATGTTAGTCGCCTTAAAATAGTGGACGTTTGAGGTGGCGCTTTATGTGTAGACCTGCAACTGTCATGAACAACCACGTGTTTAATGTTGATTCCTAACCAAAACCCAACTAACATTTAGCATTTCCAGCTGAAAACGCTTTCAAGACCTCCCCGCTGCTGGTGTCTTCTCCTCGAGCACATGGCTGTGTGAGCTCAAACCTGTTTACCAGCACTGAGCTCGGCAGAGCTGACATATTAAAAAGGTCATTGTTCTATGGAAACATCACCATCTGTGAATCCTGAGTGTGCTAACAATAGTCAAAAGAACAAGCCACAAAAGCGTCATATGCTTGTTTTTTTTTTCTGTTTTCGTGGATGTAAACTGCTGCAGACCAGAGCGAAGAGAAAATAGCTGCACAGCGATCGGATACTTACTTTCGCGGTGTCAAAATCTCTGGGCTGGAATATATTGTTTATTTAAAGGCAGCACAGGCAGACTGCAGGTCATGACGAACTCCCCAACTTCGCACACATGAATTCACTCATCATAGCAGGTGCGAGTCTGTTTTTTGCGAGAAAAAAAAAAAAATCCCAGCGTGGGTATTGAGACGACGGTAAAGTAACAAAACCCACACCTCGGCTGTGAGTCAGGGAGTGTAGAGGATGTTTACAATGTAGGGACGGCTTAAAAAAGGATGCAGTGTAGTTGCATTCAACACATGCACAACTGTTTTGGGAGCTTTATTCAAAAACTAAAATAAACTGAGGATGAGTCAGACTGTGCTTCTTGTTTCTTGAAAGTCTCCCGTTGCACTAAACTGTGAAAATAGCTCTTTTGATCCACAAAAACGCACATCGAAAATAGGGCTTTTTCGGGCATCTGGAGCATCTCATGAGTGTAATTTTTGCTTGAATCACATTTGGCTGGATAAAAAAAAAAAAAGAAAACTTACGGCAAGCGTAAGCAGTGCCTTCGGTGGAGGCTCAGAGAAGAATGACCAACAGTCAAGACGGGGAAAAGTAACTGAAGTCGGTTTCAAAGCGCTCCACTCCCTCCCTGTCTCTTCGGCCTCTCTGTTGCCTTCCACCTCACACTCACAAACATAATCCACCGCCGTGAATTCAGACTCCGATGGCAGATGTGATATTTTGAAGGGGGCAACGCTGTTTGGAGGCTGCCTGGTGGAGGTTATGTCATAATGAAGCAGTGCAGCTGCAGCGAGGATGCCTGGGAGGGATCACAGGAGATCAAGGAGCCCTCGTCAGAGAAGAACACCTTGCCCTTGACAGCCAGCTTGTGGGAGTCGGCTCACCGCCGTTCGGCACAACAGCAGATAAACACCGAGTTCGGTTTAGCATACGCGCGAGGGCTTTCTGCGAGCGTGCCCTTGTGTCGTATGTTAGAAAGCGCGGTTCTGAAAGGCGCTGCGAAGGAAGGCCCGACACGCCAACAGACGCAGGAGGTGCGCTCGGAAGATTTATCACAGTGCAGAAACAGCCGAGTTAGGAGCGCATGTACAGAGCAGTGTTTTGTACTCATGCATAAATTCTAAAATTGAGGAAAAAGGTCAGAACATAACAGAAAAAGTGCACAACAAACAGCAGATATGCTATAAAACTTGGGGAAAGAGAGAGATGAACATGAAAGAGCAGACTGCGGAAGGACAGAGAAGCGATGACGTGATGGCCATCTGTAAATGTTTTACTGTCAGCCACATTTAAGTGCTTTAAATGTATTTCCTACAGATATATTTTCCAGTGTGCGCTGCAAGCCATTTGCTTTAAAGCACTTATTGACACATAATGTTGGGTGAGAGGCCAGCGGTGCATCAGTGTAATCTCATTACATTTGCTGTCTGTGAAGAAACACATTGCAGATTTGAATTTGGTTATCTCATCTTTAGACTAATTCAATTCTACTGGCGCTTGTGTTGCACTACATCCCGGCTGTTGATCAAACTGGCCTTCGATGCGATGAAACATGCGACGGTGTGACATCAGTTTGAGATTCAGCACAAACAAAAATTGACGTTACTTTTTGCTTAACAACACAGTCAAAAAGCTTGGAGTTGCTGGACCAATAAACGTGCACAAAGGCAGGATCTGGTGGACGGCTTTTCTCGATTTGTGTGCAAGTCTTCTCCTTTCTCCTCTTCATCATAAAAGTATTTGCCGTCTTTGTATTCATCTTCTGTGCGGTCTGCTTCTTGGAGCTTCGGTATTGATGCTCTTCACTGTATTCATCTTCTGCGTTCTTTGTATTCTCCGCGTTCGTCATTGTCTTCACTTTGTGTTGGGAACTATTGTCTTCTTCAAACTCAACCTGTTGGTCTTCTTCATCCACTTAACCATTCTTTTTCACATTCTTCGCTTTTATCATCTTCCTGCTTATTTAATTTTTTTTTCTTTGGATTTTTTTTTATTATTATTCTTCATATGATTGTTTCTCTCACCCTTGTCTACGTCATTACCTTTATATGTGTTTTCTTTATTGTCATACTTTGTCTTTGTCATTACTGTTCTCTTATTTTTTTGTATTGGTGCTCTTCTTCTACTCTATCCGCCATTGTATATTATTCCTTCTATTCTTGATCCCCTCGGTTTTTGACAGCGTCGCTTTCTTCTTTGTATTCGTCACCGTGTTCTTGGTATTCATCTTTTTGATACGCGTATTCTGTTTGGTATTTGTACTCTATATTTTCTCCCATATTTTCATATTTTTCATGTTTGTCATACTTGGCTTCTTCACTCTCATTTTCACGTTCATCTTTGCATTATGTTTCTATCGTTTCAGTTTTCTCTATTCTATTTGCATTCTTCTATATATTCTTGATATTCATATCAGGAAACATTCCTCAGCAACAGTCAGTGGTTATAAAACATTTATATTGTAAGTCTGACATCGGTCGCATTACTTGTTGTAAATTGCAATACAGTGAAAGTGATTTTTCTTCTTTATCTTCTTCACAATTTGCATTCCATAATCCTTTCTGTATTTCTACTTTTTTTTTACAGATTTTCACGACCATTCAGATTATTACTATTTATCACACCCAGGCTTCTCTTGATAATCAGATTTTTTTTTAATTAATTGATTAATTAAGTTGAATTTTTTTTTTGGCATGGTGGGCCGGATGGGAGCCTCTTGCGGGCCAGTTGTGGCCCACGGTCCTCATGTTTGACACCCTTGAGCAAACGCTGTTTCCTTGTCCATTATGCTTGCATGTCTTCATCATTTCTGCTTAAAAAAGAAACAAACAAGCAAAACCCAACAAAAAAACTAAACTGTCTACATCGAGGGAATGTGACTTTCTAAGTGTCTGAAAAGAAAAAAAAAAACTGAAATTAATGTAGCAACTTGTGTCACAAAAGAGTGTGTGCAACAAAGCAAAGAGATGCCTTGTTTTTAGGGTGCGTTTGTTTTTACAGCCTCACTGCAGATGCATCATCACACATCTTCAGCTTGAGCGATCGCACTAACAGCAGCGACACACATGCAGAGAAAGAGCATCTCTGGCATTATTTGAAGTTGCGTTTGTCCGTCTGACGAATATAAACAGTTCTAACTCTCACTTCCATTTGTTTTTTGTTTTTTTTTCTCCCTCTTTTCTTACCAGCTGCTGTTTTCTTCCTCCGTCTGACTAAATTTGACTGTGCGCCCAGGTATTTTATTAGATTTTGGTTTGTTATTTTCTCTCTGGAGAAATTAATCATGCAAAGTGCTTTTTTTTTTTTTTTTTTCTCTTTCTTCGAATGGTTTTTCCACTCGGTGATTCGTCTTGAGTGCGCCATAATTATTGCTGATAGCTCACTCTCCTGTTAGTGCGGCAACATCACTTCAAAATCTCATCATCAGGCTATTGACGGACTCCGTTATTTACAGTACGCATTCAGATTGGAGTATTATTGGGTTTTTACAGTCGGAGCAAACCGTGTGAGCGCTGATGATTAAATACTGCAAGCATCCGCCCGTTCTGTTCGCTTCTCAGGTAAACCGCTGCCAGTTTCATGTGGTGGGCTAACTGCATCGCAATTCTGAATAAAAACTGTTTTTCTCCAGTGAAACTCTCGCGCTGCTTTTTTCCTTCGAATGGTAGCCAACATCTTTGGTGAGTGCGAGCATGTGGGAGGAAGGTTAGACGCGCACGCACACACACAACACACACGCACACGCAGGTTCAGTGTAGGTCAGGTTGAGAGAGCTACAAAAGCAACAGCAGCAAAAAAAAAAAAGAAAAAAAAAAAAGAAAAAGAACTGAACTGCAGCAAAAAAGAAAAAATAAATACCTCCCCATCTCCGGAAAAGCTGCTAATTGTGCATTTACCAGTAAATGAGGAAGAAATAATGCCGGCGTTTTGATCATTTGACACCTTCACGTTGTCGCCCTCGAAGACCTGGCGCCGTTGCGATTGCGCCGATCGTGTTGTTTCTCCGCGTGATGAAAGCGCGACAACCCCGCGCGTCTCTGCGAGCGCCGTGCGGACGCAGCTCGGGATCCAGAGTGTCCTCTGGCCCACGTGCCGTTAACTTTAGCTCGCTGAATTATTTACTCAACGTCTGGGGGAAAATTATGCCGCCGAAGTGGAGCCGCAATCTCCGTCGAAAACTTAAGCTGCTTTGCCCTCAGCAACCAGTGCATAATTATATACATTTCAGGCCTGCTATAGCTGCCGTGACATTTTCCATATGATCTCTATTCTTATTAAATCTGTTTGTATGGAGCCGGCTATGCAAATGTGTTCGATACAAACATGCATTTTGGAAGACGGGGCATGAAAAGTATGCAAACTGCTGAGGGCAAAATAAACAATACACTAAAAAGAAGCGATGCATCAGCAAGTATACACTTGCTTAACAGCAGCATCTGCATATGTGGAACTTCCTACATAATGTCACCGTCGTAGAGCGAATGCTGAAGCGTGCTACTGGGAGGTCAGCTGTTTGCTGCATGCTTCCACATGTAGAATGTGACGTGCGAAAAGTTCAAAAACAACAACAAAAGGTGGAAAAATAAAGCGACGTACAGAAAAACTAATGATCTGGACTCAGCAAGAATTTAAACTCATCATCATGACTCCATTGGTAATGTAAAAGTTGAAGATATTTAAGAGAAAAGGGGCAAAAAAAAAATCACTTTTTTTTACATTTCTAAATCCATGAAAATCTGAAGAAATCCAGGCGTTCTAATCACAGAAGGGTTAATGATCCAGAACGTGGCACAGGCACAGAAAAGAAGACAATATGTCCAACTAAACGCAGCTAATTAGAGCTGTGACAGGATAATTGGGCAGGATAAGAATAAACACGCAGGTCATTAAATGTTTAGGGACATAGGCTGATTTTATTAAAGCAGACATGATGAAAGCCCAACATGTTTGGAAGGTTGTTTTAACCTCGTTCCAGATTAATCAGGCAGAAGAGTCAAAGTTAATGCGTCTCCTTAAAGTGCAAGTAAGGTGAGAGAATATTAATTACTAGTGTGAAACTTCCTGTACGCACATCTTACCTGTAATCAGTTTAACCTTCCTACTTTGGGTGATACTTTTTTAGGGATAAGACAGTAAGAAAATCCCCGGTTTGAGGACCTGTACCCTTCATTTACTTAAGCAAAACGTTGAATCAGTATTTCACCACAGTCGTTATTTTAAACAGATATTTTTTTTAAATTTGAATAATGAACTGAAGTGCTTTGATTCTTTTATCATTTCTCAATAAAAACACTGAATAAATATTTTCTCTCTTGGCAGATCGAGTTAGTTCAGGAAAGCCGCCTGCTGATTTCTTAAAAAAAAAGAAAAAAAAAAGAAAAAACATATCTAAAGCGAGTAAGCCAGATATTTATGTCTGTGTTGACTCACCCTGATGGCAAAATGCCAGGTCAAAAGCCAACAAGCTACTTGACTTTTATTAGGAGGCTGAAGATGCTCGGCTGTGAAAAGTTTCTCACTTCAAATACTGCATGAATACCCTGAGAAACGGAAACTGAGAGGAAAAAAAAGACATTTTATGATAATGAGTGAACGCTGCAGTGACACCAAATACCTCATTAAACCTAAAAGTGGCAGTATTTATACAGCAGTGTGAGGAAAATAGTTGAAACCATCAAGATTATCGGTATTTATTTGTGTGAACATATGGGCAGGTCTTCAGCAGCAGGTTAATATCATTTCGACACGTTCTTCACGTGAACACATGAGCTGTTCTGTCGTTTCTGTTCAACCTATCAGGCGCAAACTCACAGAGCGGGGTTTGAAACAGACCTGGAGGTTAATGGCATCAGCTCGGGCTAATTGGAGTCGGGAGTGAGCAAATGTGGAGTCTAATTAATGGAACACAAACATAAAACTTTGACTCATAAACATAAATTCACACACACATACGCACACAGACGTGCAGGAGTCATGGAGAAGTGTTGATTTCCAGAGTTCGGATATTAATCAGTGCCGGGAAAGGAGTCAATTAAGTCGATCTTCAATTTAACACTTAAATAGTTTATTGCTCAGTGCTGCTTGTAATGGCAATATTGAACAGTGTTTAACAGCAGGTTGTTGGCAGATAGCCCAAACTCTTCATTATTAAAGGTAAATCTACTTTGTCTCTGCTGTGTTGCAGTGTAGTTTTGAGTAAAAAAACAAACAAGTAACACCAAATATAGCAAGCTAACGAAAAAGTTTTCCTTTTTTTTTTTAAATA